>NC_058091.1:312885909-313507272 GCF_020171115.1 Neogale vison | reverse complement strand
CTATGATCACCACAAATATAGCTCCCACTGGCCTACTATGTTGCTATTACAGTATCATTGACTGTATTCCTGTTCTTTATTCCCGTGACTTATTCTGTAACTGGAGACATGTATCTCCCATTCAACCATTTTGCACAACTTTCCCCCTACCCACCTCTGGCAACCATCCCTTTGTTCTCTGTTTTTATAGTTCTGATTCTGCCTTTTTTGTTGTTGTTTATTCATTTTTTGGTTCCATCTATAAGTGGAATGTCATATGGTATTGGTCTTTCTCGGTCTTAATTATTCCACTTAGCATAATACCCTCTAGATCTATCCTTGTTGCCTCAAACGGCATGGTCTCCCACTTTTTTGTAGCTGTGTAATACTTCCCAAAGCAATCTACAGATTCAAGGTAATCCCTTTCCAAAATTCCAACAACACTTTTCACAAGACTAGAACAAATAATAACAAAATTTATATGGAACCACAGAAGCTCTCGGATTGCAAAAGTCATTCTGAGAAAAAAGAACAAAGCCAGAGATATCATAATTCCAGATTTACTACCAAACTACAGTCTTCAAAACAATACAGTACTGGCACCAAAATAAACACATAGATCAATGGAGCAGGATAACAATCCCAAAGGTAAACCCACATTTATATGGTCAATTAATTATGACAAAGGAGGCAAGACTATATAACGGGGAAAAGATAGTCTTTTCAATAAATGTGCTGGGAATACTGGACAGCCGCATGCAAAAGAATGAAACTGGACCACTTTCTTATACCACACATTAAAATAAACTCCAAATGGATTAAAGACCTAAATGTGAGACCTGAAATCATAATAATCTTAGAAGAAAGCACAGGCAGTAATTTCTCTGATATCAGACACAGCAAATTTTTCTAGGTACATCTACTAAGGCAAAGAAAATAAAAGCAAATATAAATTATTGGGACTATGTCAAAATAAAAAGCTTTTTCACTGTGAAGGAAACCATCAATAAAACAAAAAGACATCCTGGAAGGAAGAAGATATTTGCAAATGCTATATCTAAGCAGGGGTTAATATACAAAATGTATAAAGAACTCATTCAACTCAACAACAAAAAACCCAAACAATCTATTTAAAAGATGGGCAGAGTACCTGAATAGACATTTCTCTAAAGAAGGCATGCACATGGCCAACAAACACATGAAAAAATGCTTATCAGTATCCACGAGGGAAACGTAAATCAAAACCACAATGAGATATCACCTCACACCTGTTAGAATTGCTAGAATCAAGAAGATAAGAAACAGCAGGTGTTGACGAGGATGTAGAAAAGAAAGAACGTCCATGCACTGTTAGTAAGAATGTGAACCGGGGCAGCCATCATGGAAAACAGGTGTCCTCAAAATATTAAAAACAGAAATATCAAAAGATCCAATATTTCTTCTGTTGGATATTTACTTAGGGAAAACAAAAACACTAATCTGAACATATATAAGCATCCCTATGTTTATAGCAGCATTACTTATAATAGCCAAGACATGGAAGCAGCCCAGGTGTCACAGACAGATGAATAGATAAGGAAAATGTGGTCTAGATACAAGGTAACCCTTTGAATGTTCATCCCAATCCCCAATAAAAGGAGACGGTTGACCCCAGTTCAGGGAGTCACGACTTTGGAAATCATTCCTTGTTATCTCCCAATTTGCTTCAAATTCAAGTGACCTTGCGAGGTAACTCCACCTGCTGTGGCCTTTGTCTACGACTCTGGAAAGGTGGATCCACTTTGGTTCAGGAACAAGAGCTCATCGATAACGCCACCTGCAATCCCAGACTCCTGGAAATCAAGCTCAGACCAGGCCGTACTCATCTCTACTTGCCCAGGGGAGGAAACCGGATTCAAAAGATGCACAGAGGAAAGGAACATAACCAAGAAGAAGAGAGGTCCAGATCATTCCAGAAATTTGCTCCGTTCCAGGAGCAAAAAGTTCATCCATAAAAAGGAGTGTCCACAGGGCAAGCCTCAGTTTTCATGGCTTAGCAGATACAATCATAGCTACACTCGGAAAAGAGTAAATGACCTGAAGCTTGTGTTTAATGGTTCGAGCCCAGTCAATGCCAGCTGATTATTTCGTGGGCCTCACAAGCTGGGTTCACTGATTTCTGGATTGTTTGGGGGAAATGGGCATGTCATTAGCACGGTATGAAGGTGCACACACGAGTTGTGCCCTTGTCATGTCAGCGTTATTCCCTCCTAAAGCAAGGTGAACATAACTCGAAAGCAGGGTCAGGATTCCAGACCTCACGACGTCTCACCTCACGTTTGTCTTGGACTCTTACACGGCACACGAGTCCAAGCAGAAGACAGAGTCATAGAAGAAACAAGTGAAGGACCCAAAGGCAGAGTCTGTCTGCGAGTGCACAGTGGAAGCGAGGCCTCGGTCCAGTCTGGGTCAGGGTCAGCTTCCCCCTGCCCCCCACCCCTTGCTGCTTATGACCTTCAGACAGCAGAGGATGGCTATTCTCCAGAGATCAGTCAGGCAGAGACTTGGGCAGCACCTAGCTTTTGATGTGATCAGAGTCAAGAAAGTCTGACATTCTGCTGCAAAAATCCTCTCTTTTAGAGGGAGTTAATTAGCTGCAGGCCCTTGCAGACCTCCTCTGGTTCTGCTGGTTGTTGGTTCTGAGTGTGTCCTCAACCAGGACAGGTTTGGGCAGCCGTGATGCTCTTAGAAATCTAAAGTCACCACTTGACGAGAGCTACTGGTTGACGTGAGGGACTCCATCTTGCCCTGTACATCCTTCCTTCCAATATCCTCTGTCCATCAGCTTACTCCTGTCTGGCAATGCTTCACATTAAAAAACGGCCCCAAACTCACAGTAATCTTAACTTGGCTCATTAAAACGGTGTCAAAACCTTTTTTTTTTTTTAAATTTTTTTATGGTCTCGGAGAAATATGAAACGTATTGACCTACGGGAAATGATTACACTAGAGTCACTAATTAAAGTTTAAAGGCTCTGGCGAATGTGTGGCATTCCACCTTTGGAAACTAGTTATTACATGTAATCCCTGAGCAATGTGAAGTTTTTTGTGCTCTAGAACCAAAAGAAAAATTTTAAGACAGATGGTGAGCTTGTGAAATTTGGGGGAAAAAAAAAAAAAGTCCTTCTGAACATAGAACAGGGACAACAGACCCTCCGCGATAGGACAGTCACAAACCCAGGCAAGCAGATTAGCCTTTGCGCCTTGCGCGGACAGCACTGCCCAGGGCGCGGGAGTGAAGGACAGCCACGCTCTAAGGACAGATGTGCTCAGATACACCCTGTCCTTTCGGAGAAGCTGCAGCTCGGCCCTCCTGCAGCTCAGGGAATTAAATCATTCCGGGCTGACTCTGCACACTGTGGAGGGGGAGGCTGACCTCCCCAGGAGCCCGGCGCCTGAGGAGAAAGGCATTTGCACAGATCAGATCTTCGGGGCTTTTCGTCTAGCCCTGAAGATTATGCAATGCTCCAGTGGGTGTTCGAGGGCACGTTTC
The DNA here is from genome assembly GCF_020171115.1 of Neogale vison. NCBI lineage: Eukaryota > Metazoa > Chordata > Mammalia > Carnivora > Mustelidae > Neogale > Neogale vison. Next base: position 313,503,761 of record NC_058091.1, on the reverse strand, counting down.
TTTCTCAGGTATGTGCGGCGGGAGGTCGACAGAGATGAGAAATAGGGATAGGACTGAAATGAAGAGAAATGTCAGGGAGCCGCCGAACGGTGCACATCCTCGTCACCGGTCAATATTCCACAGGTGCAGAAGAACATTCCAGAAAAAAAGGTCGAGGGGGTCTGCAGAGACAAGCATGGAGAATGAACGCCACCAAGTTTCCCTGTTGAGCCCCAAGCTGGTTAAAGCAAAGGGCTGTCTCCTTCCCTGCCGCCCCCGCCCACAGGGGAGCGTCCCCGGGGCACCTGCAAGGGTTTGTGGGAGCTGCGTCTCCAGCCACCACCTCCCAGCCGCACCTCGGCGCCACACGTTCCAAAGTAACCAAAATAACCGTGATGCACAGAGGAAAGGCTCCTTTCTGTTTTCTCTCCGTCAGAGTTCACCTTGTGCACAAGCCCTCATTTTCCCTAGCTTGCAGCCAGACAACTGAAAATAAGCATAACAAGAATGAATTCTAGACCTGCTTTAAGGTTCAAGGGTTGTAGAAGTTTAAAATACACACCTGACCCCTCTAGGGTGACTCATTCTCTTGGGGCTTTCCCTCTCTTTCCGTCTCAGGAGGGCTTCTGCCCCAGGAGTGGAGCAGTCCCTTACTCCCCGAGTTCCCCGAACACCCTGCAGGGAGCCCCCCTTGCTCTAGGATCCAAGGGCTTCCGGGCACCCGTCTGCCTCTGACCCGTGCAGCTCTGAGGCAACGGTCCCTGTACAACCAGCCCGTATGGTACCTGAGCTTAAATTCCCCGCTGGCCACCAGCTCCATCCCATGTCCTTCTTCCCTGGGGCATCTCCCCAACCCAGGAAAGGCCTTTGTCTCCTTCGGGGAATAGGAAGTCTTTTTGCATCCAACCCTGAATCCTCCCTGCTTGTGGCTGATAAGGAAACCCAGGGTGAACCTTGACTCAGCAGATACTTTTCAAATCCAATGCCTGGATGGCCCCCAGCAATTAACTAGGAATTTCTGCATCTTCCCAGAGGTGCTGGTAAGATCAGCAGGTGCTGAGCACCGGCTTCCCCCTTGAAAAGAGGCTTCCAGTCACTGCAGGCAAACCCGTGCAGGGGCCACCCCTTGCCACCAGCCAGTAACACCACAGGGCTCCCTAGGGAGCAGGGGTCAAGACTTTTGGGGGTGCACCCAACCCTCCCTAGCTGGCCACCTCCTTTCCCAACCTCTTGCCTCTCAGATCCCTCCCTCACTGCACACTACTGAGGGCAGAAGGAACATCCATCCATGGGGTGCCCCCCTGCTTCCACATCCTCTCATCCCCGGCAAGCAGGGGTAACCTGAGAGCTGTTGGGGTACAGGGAGCAAGCTGGGCTTCTCTGTGCACCCTGTGGAGCTCTCTTTTCTATAGAGAGCGCAAGTCCTCTGTTTCTGGGAGGGGTGGGCTCTGTCCCTGTCAGGGATGCCCGCAATTTGCAGTTTTCCAGACAATCTACATGACAGGGTGTGAGTGTATAAAGTCAGTCCTTCCAGAAAAGTATGAGTCAATCCTGATTGCGGCCCCCCTCGGCACCCACCCAGGCGCTGCCTGAATAAAACTAACTTCTGATCTCTTTCATCTGGTGCTTTCTAAGCCCGGAGCTGGGGCGGAGAAGGAAGATCTGGCGGATGTTCTGCTGAAAGTCCGGGTTCTGTGCACAGCCTGGCAACACTCATAGGGATGGGCTTTGGAGAGCAGCAGTGTCTGGGGTCACAGATCTTAGTGGGCACAGCCCAGCAGGCTGGTGACCTCGTGGGAGCTGTGTGGAGAGATGTATCCAGGGGGCACTGGCTTCACAGCGATGCCCTTGGCTTGCAACCAACATGGGTACCATGTAGTCACATCAGAGGGTCACACCAGCCGCTGACTTGGCCTGAGTGAGGCAGGCACACTACACCTACGGAGACAGGTGCTGGGACAGGAATGACATCGTTTGAAAACTATTTGTGTCCCAGCAGAAGCTCTCCTGGACACGGGAAATATTCGGATCACACTCCAAGATTTACTGTGGGTGCACTTTGCTTTCCCAGCAGGAAAGACAGGAAAGACCGGTGATACGAAGAACAGGGAACACACGTCCAGCACCTACTGTTTGTGATAACTATATAACGGCCTTGGAGACGTCAGGTCCTGTCTCCTAGAACTTGTGACTGTTACCTTCTATGGAAAGGAGGTCCCTGCAGATGTGCTCCAGCAAAGGACCCTGGCCTGGGAAGACTCGCCGGGATGCTTCAGATGGGGCTACATGCAAATACAGGTCTATGTAGAGGGGGGGCTTTGACCAAACCCGGGAGAGGGAAGGACGTGACCACAGAGGCAGAGAGGGGACGGATCTCAGTCCATCGACACTGACTTCGGGCCCCTGGCCTCCAGCACTGTGAGAGTGAATGTGTGTTAAGTGCAGTGGGTGGTTGTCGCTGTGACAACAGGGAAGGACTGTCCCACTCCGAGTGTCTGCACGTGGAAACTCAGGTAATCACTGCAAGTTACAGGCTGGTCCCGTGATCATGACCGGCTGCTCCTTAGGGAAGACACTGAGGCACAGAGGGGACAGCTGCTTCCACGTAGCCCCAGGTCTAGGGGAGCGCAGTGTCAGGACAGTGCCCTGGCTATCTGGTCCTCGAGCCTCCTGTGGCCCAGGGTTTGGCGCAGGTACCAGGAAGGCAGAGGCTGGTGGCCCCAGTGCTGCTCTGAAGGGCACCCGGGGTTCCAGGAGCAAACAGGGGTGGTGCAAGCCTCTTGTGGGGCCGTGGCCTGTCCGTGGGCTCCAGAAACATGCACGCTGCTCCCCCAAACCTGGTCTCCCCCAGGCACTGGATTCAATGATTGCTTCTGCACGGGGAAGGCTTGGTACACACTAGGTGCTCAGGAGACGTCTGGCGAACGAATTACCTACAAATTAAGTGATCCATTATGGCTTCAGTTTGCAGAGCCCCCAAGGGTGGCTTCGCTGATGGGTGGCTTTGTGGATCCACAGGACAGAGGAGCCCATGCAGTCGCAGGGGGAGAGCTGTGACCCAGACGACACAGCCAACTCCCCACTTCCCAGGGGCTGAAACGCTCCCCCACGGAGGCAGGAACCCCAGCCTCGGGGGGACCCTTCCGTGCTGGGTCCTCGGCGGCAGGCTTCAGCCCTGCTGCTCCCGTCCGGCTCCATCAGTCCTGACACTACACTGCCCTGCTCAGCTCACCGCGTGGCCTGCCTCCTGACCAGGTGTTGACAACAAGGAGGGGACTGAGCTAATGGGCGGGTCGGACAGGTGCCACAGCCCCGGAGGGCAGCGGTCTCCCTCTGCCAGGGGCCTGAGTGAGACAGGAAGGCCAGGGCCCTTCCTTCAGTGGATGCAGAAGCAGAAATGGTCATCCAGGACGGAGACATCCCGGGGGTCACAAACCTTCCCAGCAACAAACGGAGAAAGGGCGACCGGGCTGAGCTATTCCACGCGTCCGCACCGGAGCCCGACTGCTAGTCTTCTCCCTGAAGGGGCTGCGCGCAAACACTCCAGCTTGTGTCCGTCTGTCCCCTCTCATCCGGGAGGAGGATCTGCTCATCCGAACAGTGGCCTTGGGAGGAAGGGCTGGCGCGGTGGACCCGGCCGCCCCAGGCTCTGCCCTGGGAAGCTGCTTTCTCGGCTCCTCCTGCCACAGGCTTGCTACCGGAGGCCTTTCAGGCTGGGTCGTGTCCCAGCCATTCCTGAACTTGGCCTGTGGCTGTGTCTAGTCTCTGACCCACTCCCAGTATCTGCCTCCCACAAGATCCCAAGACAAGGCAGCTCTCCCACCTCCGAGGCATGGGAAGGTTCAAGGTGATGCTTCCTGAGGCCCACAGGCAGGTCAGTGGCAGAGCGGAAATCTGGCCCCGGGAAGGCTGGGCCATGCACGGACGCAGTGCAATGCCAGAGCTGATGGGGGCTGGATGATACAGGTCTAGAGCGGCCTGGGCCTGGCCTGGGCCTTCCAGGCTGGGGTGCATCCGAGAGGCGCCCTGCAGATCCTGCTGGGCCACCTGCTACCACTGCAGAGGGAGACAGAAGCCTGGCCACACTCACCCCAGGAAAGTGGCCAGGATGAAACCACTGTGACATGCTATGTTCTCTGTGGACTTCGGCGAGGTCCCCGAGATGTGAGTGTTGCCGCTGTCCAGACTGTATGAAGACGGCACGTCCTGCGAAGCTCTCCCTGAGACCCTCCCGGCATCCATGCTGAGCCGTCTGCTCTGCTGCGGGACCAGGCAGCTGCCTGCCCTGCTCACTCCTGCCCGGCTCAAGGGAGCTGAACCAGACCAGCAGACAGGCAGTGGGTGGGAGAGGGTGGGAGAGGGTGGGAGAGGGTGGGCCCACCCGGGACGGAACCAGGTGCCCAGGGCCCAGGGCGGGCCTCCACGTACGGGCTGTGCCACATAACCAGGGAGGGCTGTTCAGGGGGTAGAGAGGACAAGCATGAGAGCTGACAGGGATGAGGAGGGCCGAGGTCAGAGCCCTTGGAGGCCAGGCCCGATGATGTCAGATGGGTCCCTGGGTCAGGGACAATGGGAACTGACCGAGACTGAGGCGTGCTAAGAAATGACCTAAAGCAGTTGGCATTTAGTATACGAACTTGACTTTCAGCTTAAGAAGTAATCAAAAAGAAACAACAAGGAATGCAGAGAAAAGGAAGCACATTAAAGAAAAAAACTAGCATGAATACATAAATATTATTACTCTATGAAAGGAAGCAGTTTTCTTTTTCAGTAGGTTCCTCCCCAGAGAAGACTAGCTCCTCTGTTTTTACTCTCTCTTAACCGCAAGCTCACAGCCCACACATTACTTTCTTCTTATTTTTTTTAAGATTTTATTTATTTGAGAGAGAGAGAGAGAGTGCAAGCAGGGGCAGGGGCACAGGGAGAGAGGGAAGCCGTCTCCCCACTGAGCAGGGAGCCTCATGCGGGACTGGATCCCAGGACCCTGAGATCATGACCTGCGCCAAAGGCAGAGCCTTCAGGCACGGAGCCCCCCACGTGCCCAATTTCTTTCATTTTAGAGCCCAGTCCAGGACACACGGAGGCCCCCACCAGATTCTTTGTCCCGTGCATCCATGAGGAAGCAGGTGACCGTGCGGCGGCGGAGAAAGCTCTCCCATCAACTCCCAGACCCTTACAAACACTGCCCTGTGGAGCTGGGCAGGGTTTACGTTGCCGGCATCGGTGCTGTTCTGCTGGCTCTGATTTGGATCTGCGTCTACAGACCCATCCAGGAGGAAGCTTTTGTTAGCACAGATCCGCAAACCCACCGTGTGGCAGGACTCGGAGCCCCACGCATGTCGGCACTAGACCAGACACCCGCAGAGCGGGAAGCTGACAAGAGGACGGGTTGCCGAGGTGCGGGAGCAGCTCATACGCCCGGTCCTCCAAATCAAGCAGCATCTCGAAGGGCAGACTCCTCCGTCCTACCGGGACATCTGCCAGGCCGCCAGACTCTCCTCTGTTAAATCTGCTCCAGGTCTGTTGGGCCTTTGCTCTTAGAATTTTTCTCTATGCCAGTGGGCAGTGCCCCCGCCCTGGAGCCACTCCGTCCTCCTCCTCCGCTGGGCTACTCTGCCCCAGCTCTGCACCCTGGCCTCCCTCCCTGGTTTGGACCGTTTCCTGGACCTGAGCCACCTTTCCTCCTTTGCATGCTGACTCCGCCCTGAAGCAGGGCAAAGGAGAAGCCTACATCATTTCAAATGTGTGGGCTGACTTTGAAAGCCTAGAACCTGCTTTGTGTTCTGCAGTACAAACTTGCAAACTGTCTTCTCTGTGTAAGGGGCCCAGGATCTGGACAGGAAGAAGGACCCAGAGATGGAACGTCAAAATTCTGCTAACTGTCTAAAAAGACGTGCTGAAGGGTCAGAGTGTGAGGTTTTTCAGGACAGGCTGGAAGCTCCTCCATTACCGCTCAGGACAGTGCGAGAAGCATGGACTTCTTCGAGCCTCCTGGACGGTGTAAGACAGTTGAAGGGAGACCTGCTCCCTCCTGGGGGCAGCTAGCGGGGATGGGGCCTGCCCCGTGCTGGGCCGCCAAGAGGGAGAGACACAGAGCAAGCAGATGTCACGGGAGCGAACAAGCAGTGAGCCAGGCGCTCCGGGGAACAGAAACTGCGAGCCAGGTGACAGGGAGGGAGAGCAGAAAGCGGGGTCAGTGGCTAGGACAGGATCATCTGCTCTAGAAAGGGGCGTGTGATGAGTCTTAAGACATGAAAAGACGGAGAAAATCATGGTGTTGCCAAGACTGTCTGATCAGCTGTGCTTTCTTCTGCAAATTGACTCCTTACGGTGTGCGTTGACCTCCACGGAGTGTCTCTCCCTGCTAAGAGGGGCCTGCCCAACGTCTGAGGCAGCTAGAGTTGAAAGATTTAATTTGTCTTACTTATTATACATTCAGTTTAATTTCAAATTCCACATTGTGCTGAAGGATGCGATCCCATCTGTACACTCGCCAAGTTTCAGAAACACCAGCCAAACCCACTGGTTCTTTGGAGGGAACAGGTGGAGAAAGCAGGAGATGGACACACGGATGCTTGTGCTTTGCGGCAAAAATCGTGAATTCAGATTCCCCCCAAAATGAGGACTCACTTATCGGGAGTCAACGGGATCATTTGTATCCTGGGGATTTCACACACCCACAGCTAGTTTTGCCCATAAAAGCAATGCTAATTACACCAAAAACTAATGAGGGATTCTATGTTGGCTAATTAAATTTAAATTAAAAAAAAAAGTCGCATTACAAAGGTGGTGATAAATGCTCTGGTCCTAGTCTGTAAAATAGTTATCATGTGGTTACCGATTTGGAATTTCATAATCTGGGAACTTGGATTTTTTCGTCTCACAAAGATAGAAGGAGACAGCTGAACAGAAATTGCTCAATAACGGAGTCATGACATTAATTAGTTGTACAGGGCAGGGTTTTCCACTTGAATCTGTCCCAGGGCATTAAGCACAGTACAAACTGGTGTTTGTAACAGTGTAGACGAGATGCTTTATCTCTGGAAATTATCCAGACTTTCCCCAGATTCTTTTGCAAAGAGCAAGACTGGGTTCTCCTCTCCCATGAGCTTTTCGAGGCTGGTGAGCAGTTTTTCTGGTTATTCAAGGTACTTACAAATGAGATGCGATATGGGAAAACGGAATCAGATTGGTCACAACAGATTTACTGTGCAGTTTTTGGCCTTCGGTCTGCAGAAATGCTAAATTCTGTTCAAGAGATGCAATCTTTCTTCTGGAAGAATCACTGGAATAATTTCCCATGCAAATCGACTCGATTTGGAAGCAAACGTTGGAGCAAGGGAAACACTGATGTTCGTGCTGGATTTGGTCTTTACTGACCTGATACTGCCAACTCCACTTTTCCATTTTTTTTTTCATTTAATATGTATTATTTTTCATTTAAATGCATTAAATTCCATTCATATTGAAAATTTCCTAAACTTACGGAGCAATCTGTACATCCTGGGCATTGTTCTCCGTCCTTCATAAATAGTATCTTCCCTCATCCTCTTACCCACCTGGAGTAGGTTTTACCTTTATTGTGTCCACTAGAAGGACGGGAAAATGAAGTCTCCTTCAAGTTAGGAGACATGCCCAGGGTCCTATCCTGGCATTCTCCACCTTATATCTTCCTGACAAAGATTTTAATTTAACTCAATGTTGATCAAATGGTTAATTTAATATTTAAGTTTTCTTTAGAAGTATATGTGTACTTTTAAGTGCATATTGTTGAATTTTACTTCCACAACAGAATCTTAGACTTTGGTCTTTGGTATTTTTTCCTTTATGTATACCTGACACTTAGTTCCAAGGGTTAAGATGTTGTTTCATAATAAGCAAATTTTATCTATTTGAAGGATTTTTTTTTATGTTTTCTCTTGTCCCTCCTGTGCCTTCTCATTTTCATTTTTCTGTTGTTAGTCTCTGTCTTTTTTCTATATATTCAAAATCTCATTATTTTTCTCTCTTCATATATTCTTCTTATCTTTGCCACCAGTATTATAAAAGGATTTTAGCTTCATTCTCTGATACTTGAAGTTATGAATAAAGGAGCACATGTGTATAAAGCAGATTCTTTCATCCGTAGGATAGCATTTCAGGAGAATTTCATTTTGCTTTTTTCTGCCCCTTCTTCCCTTTTTCTTGAAAATATTATGTGGAATATGAAACCCAGTACTTTTATTAGCCTCATTTAGTTATACATACATAGGCATATATGCTGACTTTGTCCATAATTGCCTTTGTAGTTCTGTAATGTCAAAAGTTATCCAAACTCCATTTACCTATTTTAAACACTCCTCATGTAATACCATATCTTCCGAATAATAAACACATTAGTATCTAGATCTCTCCAAAGCTGGAAGAACAAAACAAACAAAACATACCCACGATATTCCAGGCAAATGTATCAACAAAATGCAAGTCAGACACATCCTGAGAAAACACCAAGACGCGGGTTACTCCTAAGAGGACCCAGGCTGAAGAGCAAAACAGGTTACCGCGAACATAAAACCAAACTAGCTTGCAGACTTGCTCTCCTCTGCAAAAGCAAATACCAGATCACAACAGTGATAGGTTTGAAAGGGAAAAAAAAAAAATGCCATGGTTTGGGCATTTAATTCCAAGCCCCCCTTGTCATGACTCAGGGAACAGAGACACATTGTACTGTTCATGCCTGCTGTCCCTCCCCAGTGACAGTCAGACTTGCTCCAACCTTCCATCCTCTTCTTCGAGGACACGCTGCTCCACAGTGACCTCCACTCCTGTGGTTGCCGGGGGAGGAGGGGCGGTGCAGCCCAGAGAGATCGGTTCAGCTGGAAAGGTCCTGATGGCCTGACTGGACACAGCAGAAAGGACACCAGGTGACCTTAAGTTTGGAAGCTGGAATTGTCATTCAGGAATTTCCTGAAGGATTGACTGTGTGGTTACATTTGGGGGAAAAACAAAGGAACTGGCAGGGGAAAGGAAGGAAGGAAAATGGAAAAGAAGAAAACTGATGATTATAAAAGGGAAATGAGAGAAGCAGTAGGGGTGTTGGGTGCACCCTGGAGGGCCCCAGGCCAGCCCCAGGTGGCAGGTGCCAGCCCACAGGTAGGACCTCAGACTCCCTGCCCGGCTGGACTACACCTGCTTCTGGACCAGGCAGCGGGGGTGGACGGACACTCACGGCTATGTGCCGGGAAAAATGCGGACAGCAGCAGCTAGAAGCTGTCCAAGGAATGTGACTGTCACTTAATATCATTTGAATCCATTAATTTAAAGAATGAGGACCATGTATTATATGACACCTACATTTCCTTGTTCTAGTAATTCATTCCTAATTCATTAAAAAATGTGTCTCCTCCAGTTGGGGAAGAAGAGGACGGCTCTTCCCCACGCGCTGTCCGAAAAGCAATATTCTGGGTATTTTCTTCTCTGATGGTGCCTCCTCCAGACTCACACTGTTCTTGTTTTTCCTTAAATTTACTAGGAACAGCTTCCCCATTCCTACACAATGACAGCCCCGAGCGACGTTTTCTGCCTCTGCCCTGCTGTTGTCAGGACCCGGTCCGTGAAGGTGCTGGGACAGGACGCATTCCAAGAATGGGACATGTTTAACAAGAAACTCCTTCCAATAAGAGTGTTTTTGAACTTTTGTTCCATACGGTTAAAGAACATGCTCCCTCCTCTCTTCTTGAGGGGAGCTCTGGGAAGTGGACTTCTGGGGCTCATCTCCATCCCCTCTGCCACTGCCACTCGGTGTCCCCAGGAAAGGTCACTCATTCAGCTGGGGAGTTTGAAAGAAGAAGCCAGGCCTGATGACCCCTCCTCGCCCCCTTCCCTCTTGGGAGCTTGTGCCCCTCATTTGGTGGGTCCCTGTGGTAGTGCCTAGATGGAGGCCTTCAAAACCGGGGGGCGGGATGGCTGGAAAGCCTGAGGTTTGGGGGAGGGGCACACTGAAAGTCCAGGGACCTTGAGGATATCATCAAGGGCAGCAAAAGTACATGTGGAGAACATTTGGGGTGGGCTTTGGGGTTTTGTTGTAGTATTGGAGGCCCCACAGGCTATGCAAATGTTTGGTTTGGCCCAACATTTCCTTCAGGGGACCAGGTCCCGGAGAGCACGACCAGGCCCACAGGCAGCTCCTCAGTGTCTTTATCAACGATTTCTCTTCCAACCGCTCTCCCCGCTTGCTTCCCAGATCCTCCCTGAAGCCTGTGGCCTCTGTCAGGTCAAGACACTGTGGAGAGGCCAGCTGAGAACTTACTGCTCCTCGTGAATTCATTTTTCTACCTGTTTACAGACGCGGCTTGTTTAGTGGTGTCTAAGGACAATCAGGGTGACATAAGGAGTGTTTCATTAAGTTCAAACATTCAAGGCAAAAAGCCTTCTTCATTTCTAGTTAATGCATTTACCGTATTTTTCTTACCTTAGGGAAATGAAGCCTGGTCACTGGAGGCTGATTTTCTTTGCGAGTTTTCCTTTGGGAATTTTACAAGGCTGTAAAACCTGGAACTCTGCTCCATATTCACTGCTGTCTTGGCAGCATGTTGCGCACTTAAAATATCTTGATTATTCTTAAATTGTTCTCATTTGTGCAATCATCTACTTTGCAACTTCTGCAAATCCTATCTCTTAGATAAACTTAGTGTTGTTCATTTGTCCACAAAGCCATCATCACATGCTGTCCAAGCCACTGTCATTTCTCACCTGTTTTCTGATCAATTATCCACATTGATTGACCATCTCTAGCCTGATCATGTAGAATCCCTTCCCTACTCTGATTCTACGACCCCCAAGGAAACCCTGTTCATCCTGTGCCATGATCTTCCTGGTCCATTCAGGAAAATCGGATGAGTGTCCCACAGGAGGCAGAGGCAAAGAAGGAGCTGGCCGTGAATAAGGTGTGTATGAGTTGAGATCCTTCAAATCTGTTGGCAAAACCAAAGGCAGAAATGGGAGAAACACTGGCAGCTGTGGCCACAGAGAATGACAATTTTTAAGTTCTAGAGAGATACAGAGACCACAAAAAAGAGCAGACGGTTGCTTGGCAAAGGCATGTTGGAGAGGCGAGTAGGACCTGACCCAGAAGAAGCAGGTGTGACCCCAGGAAGCAGATCATGCCCACCTTGATGGCGGCTTAAAGAGGACGCACAGGGTCTGCTGAGGCAGGTTGCAGGCAGCCATCAGTGCAGACAGCTCCTGCCTGCGGTCGGTCGAGAGCAGTCAAGCCTCCTGAGTCAGAAGGATGGGGCGGTAGGGGGTTCCTGAAACAAAAGGCTAGGAAGGGAGGGTTGGGAAGAGAGGAGATAGGTTACTTAGTTCGAAATCCTCTTCCCTGAAACATTCTTGCAGCCATTTTGATTTGGGGGCAACTTTATGTTTTTGAGGGGTTTCAACATGACGTCCTTCAGGAGGCAGAATTAAGTTTCTTGAAGCTGTTGGTACTTCCTGTCTAGAAAAGGACTTGCCTTCCATGAAACAAGAACGTGGAATCTGGCAGTAGAGGAGACAGAATGGAAGGGAAATGCACAGAGAGTAAGTTACTCACTTATCAAGTACTCACCACTCTTGACTTCCGACTCTTGATTTCAGGTCATGTCATGCTCTCAGGATCATGAGTTCGAGCCCTGCATTGGGCTCACACACCGGGCATGGAGCTGACCTCAGATTCTCTCTCCCTCTGCTCTTTTCTGTCTGTAAAATAAAAAACAAAAGAGAAAAAAAAATCTATGTATAATAATGACTATAAACCTATCATAAATAATAATTATAACACTAAATCATTATATTTTATATAATAATCTAAACTAATAGTTGAGCTAAATTTCTAGGTGTTTAATGATAAAGGGAAAGGGGCTTATTAATGCCACGCTTTACATGTAGGAATCTAACCTTGTCTGTTGCATTGCTTCCCAGTTTCCCGTTGGCTTCTTGCTAAGAGTTAAGTCTCAAAGTAAGGGAGGAGACCAGCTTCCGGAGCGGAGCCACTAGCAGACTCAGCCTCTAAAAGTGACACTGAGGCCCTGGGGCTTCTGATGGACCCTTGGGCTCACAGACCAAAGCTGTGATAGCCTCTTAGCCTTAGCAAGCGGCTCGGGTCCAGCCCGGACTCCCGTGGGTCTCCAGAGGAAACACAGGGCCTGCACCCCACCTGGGGCCCACTCTGGAAAAATGGTTATTCCGGCAGCTCCTGATTTCCTAAATTGCACTAAGTCAGACTTCAAGGTCAGCTCTAAATGTCAGATTGTCCACAAGACACAGGCCCTGCCCTCATCTTTCACTTCGGGAATTTAAGTCTTCTGACATCAAACACGGCCTTTTCTTGTTTCTGAATATGCTATTGTCTCACACTGTGGAGATATTCTTTCCACTTGTAAGCCTATAAAGCCTCTTTTAGAAAAGGACTGTGGGGCCAGACCCCGCTGACCCCACCACAAGTCAGGTGAGAGAGCAGAGATCTCACCCCACCCCCACTTCTGATGCCGATTTCGAATCCGGTTGTTACCTGTCAGATGGCTGTGGCTTGGAAGGCCCCACTCTGCAGGTTCAATTAATTTGCTAGAGTGGCTCACAGAACTTAGAGAGACATTTTACTCCCCAGGTCACTGGTTTATTATAATAGAATGTAAGTCAGAAAAGAGCCAGATGGAAGCGAGGCATTGGGCAAGGTCGCGGGGAAGGGCACGGGGCGTCTGTCCAGTCTCCGAAGCTCTCTGTTCCTGCTTCTCTACCTGTTCACCCTGGGAAGTTCTCTGAATCCTGTTCCTTGGGGGTTTTCATGGACCTTCATTATATAGTCAGAATTGATGAAATCACTGGCCATTGGTGATGGAACTAAGCCCCAGATAGAGTCTCCCCTTCCAGGAGAGAGAGGGGGTGGGGAAGGGGGACTGAAAGTTCCACCCTTCTACACACAAGGCTGGCACTCCAGGCCTCCAGCCCCCTGCAGCCCATGCAAAGTCACCTTGTTAGGATAACAAAAAGCCCCTTTGGGGGTCTCTCTCTTAGGAAATTCCAAGGATTTTAGGAGCTCCATGGCAGAAATGGAAAGACCAACTCTGTGTATTTTATTGGAAATCACAACTCCCATCCCCTCCACCTTGTTTCAAGGCCTTTCTCATACCCAGGTCAGCAGCTCCCTCTGCTCCGGTCCCCACCTGGCCCCAGGCCGGAGTTTGCTCGGTGTCACAGAGGACACGTCCCTGGTCTGGGATGAGCATGGAATTCAGTGAACGCCTAAAAGAACTGGAAAACACTGGTCACTGTAAGGGATACGGTTTCTTCCAATGGAAAGAGACTCATTGGGTATTACTCAAAAAGAAAAAAAAAAAATCCTAAAACTGAATCTTTTTACACCAACCATTATTCTTTCATTCCATCTGTTTAAGCACATAAAAAAGAACCCCTGGGTGTCTTCAATGTGATCTCAGCTAGACTTGGAAAACCTGATCCCCGTGCAAGTTACATTCAACATAATTAGCAATAGTTCGAGATCTGTATTTCTCAAGCACGTGAGGCCCTGGACTCAGGACAGAAGGAACAGCAGCAGCCTCCTGCCTAACCCAAGCCAGACCCCGAGGCCTGCCCAGCCCCACCAGCCTCTGGTTCCCCACCGGGAAGCTCCTTGTCTGGAGCTGCAGGAAGGGGAGGTGACAGGTGTTTTGAGGACCACCCCCAACGCAGCCCTTTTCATAAAACTCCCGTTTTCATTTTAAGGAGTGTTTTCAAATAAATGAATATGAGAGAAAGAGAGAGAGCCTGCGAGCCGGTCGCTGCTCAGCCTGGGGGCTCATCTCTCCAAGCCCCAGATATCTGGCACTTCCAGACTGCCAGCGGTCAGAAGCCCCGACAGGCTCAAAGCTGGCTGCGCCACGGGAACCAGAGACACCAGTCTCTCCCCCTCCACTTTCCTCTCCAAATGTGCAAAACCCGCAAATCCGGAATAAAGTGAATGTAAGGGACACTGGAACCACAGAAATAGGAGCCCAGCCCTCCAGGGCCTGCAGGAGGCATGCGTTCAGGGAGGAAAGGGGCTATCAGTGGAGCACAGTGACCACAGGCAACGCAGGTGGGGAGAACACGCACTGGCACAGATGTGCACACCCACACAGGTAAACACGCACACGTGTGCACGTACAGGTGTGTACTGGGGCGCATCCGCACTCACATTCAAACACACACATACGTGTTCACACACACTATCACAGGACAATGTGCTCACTGCCAGATCAGGGCTTAAGCCCCTGGGGCTCCCTGGGCCCTTGCAGCCCTGCCCCCCAGCGGGGCCCACAGGGATCCCCACCACCAAGGCCTCCTAATGGATTGGCTACACTCGGATTCTCAGCAGCGGGGGGCACACAGGCTCTCCAGGGCGGGTGGCCTGGGGCCAGGAGCGCCTGGACATCCCAGGACTGACCAGGAGACAGACATGGCTTCTTCGACCCCCCTGCCCTCCCATCACCTCCGGAGCCCAGAGCTACACCCTTTGTGCATACCCAGAAGACACACCAAGCTCTGGGCGCCGCCGCTGTCCCGCACTTGATCTCCCACGTGGAGCGGGAGGGGCAGGCCAGTGGGGCCCAGGCGCCGCCCAGCCCGCTCAGCCGCGGCAGGTGTCTGGCCCTGGGGTGCGGGCCGGGCAGGTCCCTGCGCGGGGCAGCGCGACTGCAGGTTCGAGGGCACCTGTAGGGTGGCTTCTGCCGCTCACATTCCGAGCCTCGGGGCCACCGCCCAGCCGCAGGGATCCTCCCCAGCCCCCCTCCCATCGGTTTCACCCCGCCGCCCGCTTTCCTCCGCCTCTGCCCTCCCCCTTCTCTCTCCCCTCCTGCCCTCTTCCTCCGGCTCCCCGCCCCCCGCCCCGCCGACTCCTCCAGCTCCCTGTCTCCTCCCCTGCGCTCCCCTCCTCGCCCGCAGCTCTCCCACGGTGCGGGCTGGTGCTCCGCCCCCGCCCCCGCCGCCGCGGCCGCGGCCGCCCCTCCGCCCCCCCGCGCCGCCCCGGGCCGCAGTGATAACCGCGCGCGGGCGGCGGAGGCGCCGCGGGGAAGCTGCTGCGCGCCGGCCGGCCTGGGTCCTCGGTGCCCACTTGCAGCCGCCGGGCCGGGGCCATCCCGCGGCCCCCGCCACCTGGAGCGCCCCGGGATGGAGCGGCGCGTTCTCCTGGCCCGGACGCCGCGCGGGCGCGGGGCGTGGGGCGCGAGGGGCGGCCCGGCCCTGCGGGTGCCCGGCTGCGCTGCGCTGTGCGTGCTGCTGCTGGCGCAGGTGGCGGTGCAGGTGAGTCCCCGACGGCGGGGGCGGGGTGCCCGCGGCTCCCCGGCTGCAGTCCGGTCTCACCGAGGTGTGGCCGCTGTTTTCCAGCAGGCACCTGCGTGCTCCGTGGGACCCGCGCTGACCTCGCCGGGGAGCCCGAGCTTCTGGCGTCCACCAGGCTCCGCGGCGCGCCCGGACTGGATGGAAAAAGACGGTAAGTCTGCGGGGAAGAGGGGTTCCAAGTCCTCCGCAGGTAGCGCTGGCTTACCAGGTGCCGCGGGTGACCCTAACTCCGGAACTGGCCCCGGGATGCTGCCTCGCTTTCCCCCCTTCCAGCGAGCGCCGGGGAGTCGACTCCCACCAGGGCTGGTGTGGTGTTCCCCGTGAATCACTAACGCGCACCGGCGTTATTGCCGCGAGCGGTAGGCGAAAAAGCAAGGAGTACACACTTAATAACATTTAAAAAGCAAGGAATTCCTCCAGAGGTTTTACTAATTCATGCATTCTGGAAATTAGAAAGCTCATACTCCTCCTCTCCCCACCCCTCCGCCCCCTCCTGATCCTCCTTAGGCTTTTTATTTTAAGATCATTTATTTATTTGACACAAAGAGAGAGAGAGATCACAGGGGGGCAGAGAGACAGGTAGAGAGAGGAGGAAGCAGGCTCCCCGCGGAGCAGAGAACCCGATGTGGGGCTTGATCCCAGGACCCTGAGATCGTGACCCCAGCCGAAGGCAGAATCTCAGCCCACTAAGCCACCCAGGTGCCCCCTCCTCATCAGGCTTTTTAAATCGAAGCCTGTCTGTATACCCTGACTACAGAGCAGGAGACGGGAGAAAGCCGTTTTTGCTCAGTACTGACGGTGTTAGCATGAAAGTGGGTATTCTTGGGGAGTTGGGACATCATTGAAATATAGTGCATGGGGGTGCCTGGGTGGCTCAGTGGGTTAAAGCCTCTGCCTTCCGTCCTGGGATCGAGCCCCGCATCGGGCTATTTGCTCGGCGGCGAGCCTGCTTCCTCCTCTCTCCCTCTCTGCCTGCCTTTCTGCCTACTTGTGATCTCTATCAAATAAATAAATAAAATCTTAAAACAAATAGAAATACAGTGCATGGGACGGGTCATTAGCGTTTGGAGACATGCTGGGCAATGCCCATACCTTCCGCTGTGATTTGTCACACAAGTCTGATCCGTTTGCAATGTGTGATTTTACTCATGCTGTTGGCAAGTGGCGATTGCCAATTTCACTTGTCCTGGGGATGGTTGTCTCTGCCCTCAGCCGTCTTAGATGAAAGGGAAGGCAGGTGTGGGATGTCAGCTGCTGAGCTCTATCCTTGCAATTGTTTCATATTAGCACTTTGCAACATTTCCAACAAGTGTTAGTATTTTAGAGGAAGAACAAGATTTGATGATCCTAATGTATTTTCAGAAAGTCTAGAAAAATGAATAACAAAGTTTTTAATATAGTTGTCATATAAAGACAGGAATCTGACACATGCATTAGCTGTTTGAATAAAGTCCTGCTGAAGGAGGGCATGGACGTCTGTAAACACAGCGGGAGGCGGGGATCGCTGAACAGAAGACCTTAAGGACCAGCAGAGGGCGCTGGGTGTCAGTGATAGGAAACACTTAGAAGTCACTTTCTGCTCTGTAATTGCTGGAGAAAGGTAATTATCAGTCTACTTAAAGGTCATCTTCTTGGGCTTGGCCTTGTCTTCTTTCATGTTTCTCTCAAGGAGCATTCCACAATATAATTATCCATATTGGATTTGCCCCTCCACACGCACTTCTGAAAGAAGACATTTTTCAGTAAAAATTCTAGTTTTCTAAAATCATGAAAATTCCTGAAGGTCTCAGGAGATTTCTCAGAGGACTGTGTCGCATTTTATAGAAAATACGTTTTCTTTAAGGTAGAAGCAATATAGACAGAGAACCTTTTCCAGAAGGAGAAGGCAGAGCCTTCCTGCCCAAGTGAGCTTCCCCTGCTCCGCACCAGGACAGACTCCTGTGAGCTGGACTCCAGCCTGGCTGGTGTGGGGCTTGGATCACCTGGCATCTAGGCTGGTGTCACACGCCAAGTGTTGCCATGACAACCACATACCTCACTTGGTCAGAAACTGGAGGGGAAGGTGTGAGCCATCATCAGTGCAGTCCTAGCTTAGTGGACACACCCCAGCCTCCTACCCACCTTCTGTGTGTTGGAGGTCTTTATTTTTTTTTAAGTTTTTTAAAGATTTTATTTTTTTAGTGTTCTAAGATGCATTGTCTATGGACCACACCTAGTGCTCCACGCAATCCGTGCCCTCCTTAATACCCACCAAAGGCTCACCCAACCCCCCATCCCTGCCTCTCCAAAACCCTCAGTTTGTTTCTCAGAGTCCACAGTCTCTCATGGTTTGTCTCCCCTCCGATTTCCCCCAATTCACTTTTCCTTTCCTTCTCCTAATGTCCTCCATGGTACTCCTTATGCTCCACAAGTAAGTGAAACCATATGATAATTGTCTCTCTCTGCTTGACTTATTTCACTCAGCATAATCTCCTCCAGTCCTGTCTATGTTGATACAAAAATTGGGTATTCGTCCTTTCTGATGGAGGCGATTGGAGGTCTTTAATGATAAATGGCCAAGTGGAGAAAATGGGTTTCACTAAAGGGCTTTCATCGATCTTACCGGGAGAAAAGAGTCAGCTCAGTAGGTTCCTTGTCTCCCTGTAGAACAGTAGAGCCCAGGTGCACTTCATGTGACTGCTGCATATCTAGGTATCTTTTATACAAATGGATTTTGGAATCACTCTTTTTTGGCCAGAAGGTTATTTCATGCATAATTCAGGCTGTGATTGCCAGTTTTCCTGTGTCTGAAGCAGTTCAGCAGCGGGAAAGAGAATGCCCTCTATTCCTTTTTTTTTTTTTCTCTTTTCTTTTCTGCCCTCGATGCTTGATGCCACAACAGATAACAAAACTATTTTCAGACATTAAGTACGCCCGTTTCATTTTGGCTGATTCAGAATTGTTTTTCCTTAGTGGGAGATTTTAATGCTTTTCTTCCAGATTTGCCTTTAAAAATAAATATAGTGGCTCTTGTTGAGAGCCAAGAGATATCACATATTTGTTAGCGTTTGATTCTAGACTAAGCTACGCTTCCAAGGCAAGATTTAGAAGTTCTCTCGAAAGGGGTTTCATCATACATAATAGAACTTTTGTTTCTGTGTGTGCATTGGAAAATGGTATTGATTTGCTCTCAGACATTCGGGGAATGTGAGACAAGGTTGTGTCTTTCAGATTCACCTGTGGGGTGCTTGTCAATCTTTAACGGCAGGCTCTTGGGAGCCCGGATTGAGGACTTTTCTGGTTCCCATGGGGTAAACACTCACAAGGTGGCTGCTTCCAAGATATGGATGTGATGTCACTGAGTGCTGGGGCAGGAGGCAAGGTGCAGATCTGCTCTCTGCAGCTGCTGTGAACCAGCCCTGCGTGCTCAGGCAATCTCTACCTCATGCATTCACTGTGAAACCAGAGTAGTCTTGGACTTGAGGTTGTGATCAGAAAACCTCTTGAAATCAAGGAGTTTGGACCACCAGCTGGAGCAGCCATATGGGAAGTTTTCCTCCTTAACCAAGGGTGTAAAGGACATAGGTCTTACCTAAAGGATTCTCAAACAGGAGTGCCTGGGAGGCTCAGTCCCTTAAGCGTCCAACTCTTGACTTCAGCTCAGCTCATGATCTCAGGGTTCTGGGATTGAGCCCTGCACTGAGGCCATGCTTGTGGGAGCTGGCTTGACATTGACCCTCCGTCCTCCCTCCCTCGCCCCTCCCTCCAGCCCTCCCCCAGCTCTTCCTTTGGAGCATGCTCCCTCTAGTTCTCTCTCTTCAAAATAGGTAAATAAAACCTTTAAGAAAAAGGTAAAAAAATAAAGGATTCTCAAAGATTTATTTTCACACTATTTTTTTTCTTGAAATCATGAGCCAATTTTTGTGGGGATTATAATATGAAAATATAAGCTCAAAAATTAATGTTTTCAGTCCATTACAGTTAGGTATTGATTTATTTCCAGATAGCCACATGACTATAACGAAATGTTATGCTTATTTTGTTCATCCATTGAATTCTTCAGTGATGACCTTTTTCACATTCACTTGTACATACCCAAGAATACACATTTGATAGAAAGGACTGTTGTGGGACTAAATCCAGACCCCCTCGCCTCGGCGGTATTACCGTTTTGTCCCTGGAGTCTGTCCCGTGCACTGAAGACTGTAGCAGCCTCTCTGGTGGGGTCCGTAGATCCCAGGAACACCACTGTCCCCCTCCCACTCCGTGGCAGAGGGAGATGTCTCCAGACATTTGTCTCCCGGGGTGTGGGAGGGGAAACCCTCTGGTTGAGAATCAGTAGACTAAATTGAAAAAACGGGTCTTCTTCTATCACAGGTTCGCTTCCTCATTCTTCGGAACCGATTGTCATCGGTCACAAAGTGTGGCTTCACTGTTTGTGGAGCCGGTGGCCCGGGGCCAGCCTCTACTAGTCCTCCAGAGCTGATTGTCACTTTCCTTTAAGTTTGGCAGAGCTGGTCACTGAAAAATGAGATATATAAAGTTACAGGGAAATCAGTCCTTTTAAAAACAAAATTAAAACATGCAAATCTCATCCCTGACATTTTTTGGCTCTTATCTGTGCGGTTCAGGTTCTTTGCAGACATTCTGTCTGTGTGAGGGAGACGCTGCGCGTGCCCAGGTGCGCCACTGGGCGGCTCTTGCACACTCCGCATTGAGCGACATCACGTTGGTGCTGGAGATCAGCCGCGGTGGGGAATGGGCAAATGCGGGAAAGCGGGCCGTTTATTTTTTTCCCCTGAGATAACAGGTCGTCTAGTGTTTATCAGTAGGACCCTGTATATGTTTATGTAAAAGAGCCTTATCGGGCACGATTTTGAGAGTAGATACTCTATGTCCCCTCCAGATAAAGGAAGCATGTTATATGTTCTCCAAAACAAGGTCCTAAGAATATGGCTTATATCATCTGGAAACAGTTTGATTTTTTTAAGTGGTAATCATCTTTTTATGTTTTAATTTGCTGATTAGCCAGTGTTTGGAAGACTCCACAGCCCCTGTTGGAATGGACACGGACTTGGAGTGAGGGGGAGAGGGTTCCCCTTAGAGCCCTGGGCGGCATGGTGTCTGGGCAACAAGGCCACGTGCACCAGCCTCCCGCCTCAGTCCAGGAAGCTGGAGATGCAGAAGGCAGTGGGGGATCCCAAGGTGGAAAGGCAGGCATGCGTCCCCTGTCTCTCAGCGTGGCCTGGGACGGGCTGCAATCCCAGGCTTACCCCAGACGAGCAAATCCCTGACTTGCTTCCCCCTTTCTCCTGCTGCTGCACACAGTTTAAGCAGGTTTGTTTCATTTTCCTGGTTTCCCAAGTAGAACAGGAAAGAGGCCCAATGCATTTTGTCCTCTGGGACACAAATGCCCTGCTTCGCTGTAGATTTTGATGGTTGGCTGTCACGTGGTCTGTCCCAACGTGCTGTCCGTGGTACCTGTTGATCCCTGCATGGCAGGACCAGGCCCCTGGGGTCGGAAATCGAAGCTCTTGCCCAGAGGACACAGCCTCCCTGGAATTGCCGAGGCCGGAGCTGAGCCTTTGGTGGTTATCCTGTCCCGGGATCGGTTTTGCCGCCGGGCCTGGACACGCACCGCCACCGGCTTCAGCGTGGGGGGCTCCCGACAGGACCTCACCACCCGAGGCCTGCTCTGCCTCTCCCAACCCACCACGGCCATTTCTGACTGGCACTGGCCGCCTGCTCTGTTCCAGCGTGAACGTTCCCTGTCCCTGACGGCACAAGGACCTATGCACAGACACTGCACTGAAACAGATTGGTTGTAGAGAAAACCTCATTTCTCCTGAAAAAAATAATTACCCAAATACTGCTTATTTCTGACCAAATGTCATCTCTGTGTTTTATCTTATGACTCCCAGAAGAATGTACAAATCACCCTGAGGCAGGACAGGGCCCCTGTTAGGAGCCTATTACAGGCTCCTTACGGCACATTTCGTAATGAAAGGGGCTGTAAAGCGTCCTTCTGTGCTTTCCACAGAGAGGGAGACAACTTGGATGTATGCCAAAGCCACACTGGGACATCATCAGCTCCTGATGCCCTGCAAGCCTGTGGGTGCCCTGAAATCAGACGGCCCCTTATCGACATTAGAAAAAAAAAAAACATGTATTTGAATGTGTTTTTGGCTAGCACACTATGAATCGGAGCGGGCAGGAGACCATGGTGCACATTGAGGAAGACCTTGAGTGGTGAACTCCAATGACGTGCCGGAAACTCGGGCCAGGAAGAGGGTGGGCGGTGGTGTTCAGTGGGAGCAGACTATGAAGGAAACATTAGCATCTGGAATATGTCTGCATACGGATTGTAGGATTCCTTGATTTAACAATTAACTATTAAAATATTAAACATCAAGGAATGTCCATCATAGTTGTCCTTTTTTTTTTTTTAAAGATTTTATTTATTTATTTATTGGACAGAGAGAGATCACAAGTAGGCAGAGAGGCAGGCAGAGAGAGAGGAGGAAGCAGGCTCCCCGCCGAGCAGAGAGCCCGATGCGGGACTCGATCCCAGGACCCTGAGATCATGACCTGAGCCGAAGGCAGCGGCTTAACCCACTGAGCCACCCAGGTGCCCCATAGTTGTCTTTTTAACTGCTTTCAGAGAAATGGTTGGTATTTTGAAGCTAAAATTTCTTGTTAGCACAATGAAGATTTTTGTAAAAAAAAAACAAAAGAATGACTAAAAGAATATCTAGAACCATGAATGATTACATGTTATCATGAGTACAAAGTAAAATTTATGAGATATAATCCTAAAGGTCTGTTTTTAGTTTTCTTTAGCCTATGATCCAGTTTTCTTTTGGAGTGCCTAGATATTGCCGGATTGGAAATAACACATTCTGGGGGCAGTGGAGACTTCCCTAAAGGTCACTTGGAAGATTTTCACTCCTGACTCTGGTTGTTTGCATCCTACAGTATGGATCTGAGGTCAGCTTGATGCTTAAATTTCCTACCATCTTTTCTTACCAGGCGGAAGTATCATTACATGCTGTGACTCCCTGAGTCTTTCCAGAACCCCACACGTACTCAGCCTTACTCTCTTTGTCTTTCAGAATATGACCTGGTGTCTCCCTATGAGGTTGACCACAATGGAGACTATGTGTCCCATGAAATCACGCGCTCTCGGAGGAGGAGGAGGGGGCTGGCCCCGCTCAGGGTGGAGTCTCTCCACCTTCGGCTGAAGGGCTTCAGGCACGACTTCCACGTGGAGCTGAAAGCTTCCAGCAACCTGATGGCTCCCGGATTTATGGTGCAGACCCTGGGGAAGGGAGGCACTAAGTCCGTGCACACCTTCCCGCCCGAGGATTTCTGTTTCTACCAAGGCTCCCTACGATCCCACAAAAACTCCTCGGTGGCTCTCTCAACGTGCAGAGGTTTGGTGAGTGCAGCTTGGGTGCCCGTGGTGTGTGAAAGGGGGGGGGGGTGCAGTTTCCCTTCAGCGGTTGTAGCTGGTTCTGTTATCATGGCAGGACAGATCTCTTCGGTCTGTAAAAGCAGGAGGAAATCGCCAAGTAATACTGTCTGAAATAGGTCAGTCTGCCTCCTTTGGCGCATTTGGCGGCAGTGCCCGCGCCCAGACTTACATTGTTGTTTTTACAAGAACCTGGGAAGAGCCCCAGCGTGAAGATTGCTCTTCGAACGCACGGCCAGGTCTGATGTCACGAACTCCCCAGGGGACGGTTCCCCCATAGCTTACTGGCCCATTGCTAGTGCTACAGGGATGTCTTCATTCCAAATAGAACAACTGTGTGAAACTGACTGGCCAGCTGGATTGTTTGATCAGGTGCTTGGAAGCACTTTGGAAGAATGTGTTGAGGATCACAGACTTAGAGATCGTGGTGTTTGCCCAGATGCGGTGATGAACCCAGAGCTAGGCAGTCCAAATCTCGTGGGACCAATGATTCCTTGGTACTTCCCCATTTTCTTAGTATCTGATGTAGACACTGAACATCACTTGAATGCTTCCAGTGATCCCATTTGTTGGGGCCCTATAGTGAGGAGCATCTGGCCCCATTGAGAAGATGCCTGCCTTCCTCAGGCTACCCCAAGCCAAAATCTTAATGCCTTGTCTTAAAATATTTCCGTATTTTTAGGGAAGAAAACCTTAGTGGATACTTAGAGTCTCGAATACATAAATCGGTCATACACGGATGAATGAGACATGATTTAGTTAGCTGAGCAAATGTGTGTGGCCAAAATCCTTTAAGGTCTTGACCATAGTCAAGTTTTGGCAAATAAATTTTTGAACATTTATTACATTTCTAGAAGATGCTTTCAGTCTATCTTAAGTGTCTTTCTCTCTTTGGAAAGAGAGAATTCAGACTCTGCATCTCAGAAGGATTTTGGGCACAGGTGTGTGGACTTTGGATGCTGAAGGGGCATTCCTAACCAGACCCTTCAAATACTATGTATGTGCAAATGCTAAATCTCGTTACAATTTTTCAAAAAAATATTAACACCTGCTTTTCAAGGGAATTTGGAGTGGGTTGATTCCACGTGTACTCTAATTTGTAAAGGGCTTTTGATTGGAGAATGGTTACAACAGGGTTTTGCCAATGACACGGTGGCAGTTATTTAGCATAAATTTTAGGATTGAAGACAATGTGGCTGATTTCTTCCATGTTCTCCCAAGAAAAACACATCTTCCTTAATGAAAGGGCTAGAACTCTTCATATAAGCACTAAAGGAAGGGAATCTCTTCCTTGGCTTCCTTTCATGAAGGCTCGGACTGGAAATGGAAGCCATCTGTGCTGTAGGGAGGTGTGCCATGCCTTCAGAGCTCATAGACTTGGATCTGTTTGTGAGATTGGGTGAGGTGCTTCCCGTGAACCCAGCAGGGGTCCAGGCTTACTGAAGCCGGGGTCTCTGTGAGCCAAGGTCTCCCTCCCAATGGCTGAGCCCTGCCCTGGACTCTGTCCCAGGAGCAGCAGCTCGAGATTTCTGGTTCTCTTTGATCTCCACGGGAGTTAATGGCACAAGTCATACGTGACAACTACACGTGAGATAAAGAAGTGAAAAAGAACAGAAAAAAAAAAAAAAAACTTCTCGGATAATGAACCCTGGAATTTAATATTCTGGTCACTGGACTAGAAATCTGTATGCTTTCCCCATTAATCTTCCAGAGGCAGTTAATCCACTTTCACTGATGCTTTGTCTGTAGATGATCACAACAGAAATGACTGCAACCAGACTTATGACTGTGGGGTTCAGGGGCATTTGCTATATGATAGGACGAATCAGAGGCATTTTAAAGGAGAAAAAGGGAGGATGAGAAGTCCCCTTTCATTAGCCAGATAATGAAAAATATTGAATGGGATCGTCCCTCAAGCAGCAGTCAGTTCCTTTATTTCTTTCTTGATTGATGGCTCCCCAGTTGCTCATGTATCAAATCTCTTAAGGTATGAAGAGAAATGACATGTTTTTACATTAGAGGATGGCTCCGTTTTTGTTCCTACTGTTCTTGGGGTTTTTTGTTTTTTTGTTTTTTTTTGCTTTTGGGTTTTATTTATTTATTTTTTTGGTTCTAATTAAAGTCCCAGGTTCATCTCAATTAAGCTTTTTTCTTCTCCTCCTCCTCCCCCTCACCCTTCCCCTCCCTCTCCTCCTCCCTCTGCTTTCCCTCCCCCTCCCCCTCCCTCCACCTCCTCCTCCTCCTCCTTCTTCTCTCCCTCTCTGGGTTTCTGGTTGACCCAGCTATTTGCTGGAAGTCAGGTGCCTGTAGAATTCTCTTTGGTTTGACCTGTTGTCTCTCACACACCTTTGTAGATCCTAGCAGAGAAAGCATTTGGAATACAAGATCCTTGGGAGGGGAGAAAAATAAAAATATATATCCTAGTCTCCTGGTTTTATCTGCAGTACGGAAGTCGTAAGCTAAACTGTATCGCTTAACTAAGAGTTTAATACTTTCAGGTAGAGAACATGGTTGACTGTTGCGAGACAATGTGATTTCTGATGGGCAGGTAGGTACTAATTTTTACGAACATTTTCTGATGGACAGTTTTCTCCCGTGGTTCTCATCTTTTACATTTGGAAGCACTTTGCTATAGTTCTTTAAAAATGAATATGAGGAACACCATCAAAGTTAAGAGCTGATGGCTTTATTTATAGTAAACAAATACTCTTGAAAACTCAAATGAGTGCTTCCCTAAGGGTCTTGTGAATAATGAATGTGCTTCAGACCTGTGTTGTCTGATGAGAGAGGCAGGGAATGGGCAGTGTCACTACAGGGATGAAATAGGACACATCTGGATACCATGAGGGGCAGAGAGAGCTGGCGCCCTGCCTTGCTGGGAGGGGGCAGCATCTCTGTAAGGTTCTGGAGTAGTTTTGTCCAAGCTGAACCCTCACGGTGGAATCGGGGTGTGACGCCTGGCGGAGGAGGCATAGACTGTCCCAGGAAAGCCTGTTAACACCTGTCAAGGTCATGGACTTCTCCCCTGCACCATCCATAAACCCTAGAAAGGCCTCTAACGTCATCCTGATAATTGCCACCAAGGACCTTGGCTCAAAGTATTTCATATTTCACTAAATAAGATTATTAAAAAAAAAAAAAAAACAGGGAATGTAATTCTTAAGTCTTTACCTAATTGACGTCACAGGTCTGTTGTGATCACCAGGCACAGGCACGTGAAGTGTGACATACAGCATGTGCCTTTCCGGAATGACTGAGTTAGTGACAGTGCAGGAAACAGCGATGCCCGGGACAGTAGCAGAAGGTGTGATCTTAATTCACTGAGGACTTTGTGCCACATGTTTGGCAAATAGCCTCACATTTGTTATGTCACTTAGCCTAATGACATGCCAACATATAGGCTCTATTTTTTTAAAAGACAGCATTTTTTATATGTAATTCATATATCCTAGAGAATCCCCCCGCCCATTGGAAATGTGTAGTTCAGTGGTTTGTAGTCTATTTGTACAGAATTCTAGAAGCCTCACCACACCGAATCCGAGACTCTGCATCACCCCAGAAAGAAACCCCTGACAGTCCCCATACCCCCAACCCCCCTCAGTCCTAGACCCCACTAATCTCACTTTCTGTCTCTATAGATTTGCCCAATATGGTAATTTCTCATGAAGAGAAGCGTACAACATGTGGTCTTTTGTGACTGGCTTCTTTCACTTAGTATAACGTGTTCATGTTTCATCCACATTGTAACACGTATCAAAACTTCATTATTTTGGGGCTCCTGGGTGGCTCAGTGGGTTAAGCCACTGCCTTCGGCTCAGGTCATGGTCTCAGGGTCCTGGAATCGAGTCCCGCATCGGGCTCTCTGGTCAGCGGGGAGCCTGCTTCCTCCTCTCTCTCTCTGCCTACCTCTCTGCCTGCTTGTGATCTCTGTCAAATAAATAAATAAATAAATCTTTTAAAAAATTGATTATTTTTAATGTTTCATAACAACCTGTTACACATCTACAGCACATTTTTTAAATTTATCTTCGCGGCAGTTGACCGCTCCTGTTGTTTGTTGTGACCCGTGCTGCCAGGTTCTCTTGGAGACACGCGTCTCCTTGCTCCCGTGTTTATACCTAGGAGTGTAATCGCTGGGTCCTCTGGAAATCCTGTGTTTAACATCCAGAGGAATTTCTAGACCGTTCCACATTAGCTTTCCCATTCTGTGTCCGCCCAGCGATGTGTGCGGGTTCCGACTTCTCATGCTGGCCAGCTCTCGTCCCCTCTTTTCATCCCAGCTGTCCCGGGGAGCATGAAGCGGCAGCTCACTGTGGCTTTGCGTGGCTGGCTGCAGGTCACTGGGTGGCAGCGTGGAGGTCCTCATTCCTGCATCGTTTAGCTGCTGGTTTGTCCTTGCGGCACTTTGACGATGCCCCCCTGCTGCGTCTTCACTCTTGTTCCTCCGGGGAGTCTGCGCTGTATCTCACTGCCCTTCTGCCGCGCGTAGGAGTTAGGTGTTTTTGTTTTTGTTTTACGGTTGTTTCAAGATTTTATTTTTTGTCTTTGTCTTTCTACATTTTTACCGCGGCGTGGACGCGTGTGGGTATCTTTGGGTTCATCCTGCGGTAATCCTGTTATTCATACGTTGGTGTGCTTAATGCTGTACTCATTTCCCTCCATTCGTTTTTCCCTCTGTGAGCTTCAAATTACAAGATCTTTAGTAATTTATCTTCAGATCCACTGTTCTCTGCTGGCAGTTCGAACCTATTATGTTTCTGTAGTAACATCATTTGGGAAGTTGTACTTTTTGACTCCAGAATTCCCATTTGGTTATTTTTTTATAATTTCTCTTATTCTGTAACCCTTTAGGTGCCGTTCCCTTTGGTTCTGTGGACACATTCATAATAGTTGTTTTGACATATTTGTCTGCTAAGCCCCACATCAGCATCCCCTCAAAAGCAGTTACAGTGCCTGTTTTCATGTGGAAGGGTCACACTTTTCTGTTTCTGTGCATGTTTCATAATTTTCTGCTAAAAAACACATTATATTTTATATAATAAAATAAATATAATTTATATAAATAAAAATAAAATATGTTCTCTGCTAGAGAACATGTTGCAGGAACTCTGGAGATATTAGCCACACTCTGCCCCGCCAGGGCTTGCCTCTCCCTATCGGTGGAGCTCTGGGTGAAGATGCTGGGCCTGGTCTTCTCTGCCCCGCTTCCCGGCCTGCAGCCTGTATGTCACAGGAGAGCTGCTGCGGGGCTGCTCGGGCTTCATTATTCTCAGCCTGCTGGGCCTGGACTACAGCCATCCTAAGGGTCGGGCCTGCCTGTAGGAGTCAGACTGGTTCTCATGGCCGTGCCGGCCTCATGCAGTGCTTCTACGATATGGACCTAAGGAGAGGAGAGATGCTGGCGGCTTGTTCCTGCTTACATGAAAACGTAGTTCTAGAATGGACGTTCGCAGAGCAGGGAGCCTTTGTCTTCTTGGTGGCACAGACCTGGCATAGAGCTTCGTCACACCCTGGGGGCAAGGGCAGTGTGTGACTAGACTGTGGCTCAGATGTCACCAAATGCCACCATTCTTTCTGAGATTAAATTAAATTCAGTAGCTGATTCTCTACTCTTGATGCCTTTAAGAAAATTTACAGAGACTTTAAATGACTTTGCTGTGTGTGGGGTGTGTGTGTGAGAGAGAGAGAGATTTTCAGGAATTAAATAATCATTTCACTAGAGAGCAGATGACCTAACCCCTCACACTTCCATCCAGGAAGTCAGTCTCTACTGGAAGCTGTTGTTAACACATTTTACAGATAATTGCCCAAGACCACTTTATTTTCCCCATTTTACAGATGACTCCCAAGATAATTCTTTGAAGAGTGGGATTTAGAGCCTTGGTAGCCTGAGTCGAGAACCAGCACTGCAAACCACAGAATTCTTGGGTTTTCCAGCATCACCAGGGTATTGCTGCCATACAGGGACCTGCAAGGTCATTTACATGAATTTTCATGGCATCACCTTTGAACGTTCCCATAAGGGGTCATGATTTTCTCCTTCGGTTTCCATCTCAGGGCTACCTTCCTCAGCATGAGGTCCTCTCAGAGCTTAGGATCTCCATTTATACTGTAGCAGGAGCTTCTCTTAAATATATGTGGGTTCATTCCATAATTATTTATTTACAGGTTTGTTTGTGAGCTCTTCTAAAAACCTTGTTTCATTTGTCTTTGTATCCCCAAGTTCTTGTTAACATAAACTGATTTTTTTTTTGCTTGCAATGAACCCTTACATTTCAAATTTACAAAAACATATTATATTTTCTCAACCTCTGCTTTGAGGTACAAATAACTATACAATTAATTTTAGAATTCATTGCATCTGATTTCTTTCTATGGCTAATTCCAAACACCTTGAATTTTCTGTTGAAGCTCATACTTTACTCAGAATTTTTTTTAAAGATTTATTTATGTATTTGTGAGAGAGAGAAAGAGTAGGGGACAGGGGCAGAGAGGGAGAGAGACAGAAGCAGACTCCCTGTTGGGCAGAGAGCCTAATGCGGGACTCGATTCCAGGACCTAGAAATCATGATCTGAGCTGAAAGCAGATGCTTGCTTCACCGACTGAGCCACCCAGGTGCCCCTGGGTGAGAAATGGTTTCCTCGATAAGGTTTCTGAGGAACTATTTTTAAAAACTCCTATTAGTCAGTACCGTTAATGATTCTCCTTTAGATAAGTATGCTGTTGCATATGAGAGGATTAGATTTTCTTAAAGGATTTTACCCAAGTTCCATACTTGGATTATCACTTTAGCTCCGCCCTCCATAGAGTATCAAGTCTGTCAATCACGCCTGGCACAAAACCTGTGTGAAATTTTGCTCTTCCTCCTTACAGCATCATGTCTGTTAAAGCTTAATGCATAGGCTACATATCACTTCGCCTAAAATCTAATTATTCTCTTGTTTTCAACGATGTTGGAAAACTTGTAAATGCCACAGTTCTCATGTGTGTTTAAGAATTCCCTCCCTTGGCTGGGGACTTACTCAGGGCCCTGGTTTGAACTGTCCTAGGTTTGATTCCCAACCTCAGACTCCAGGGAGTTTCTGGAAACTCCAGTCATTGAGAGTTTTTCTACAGCACCCAATAAATCCTAGGAAACTGTCTGAAATATTGCCAGACTTTTAACTGACTTTGAAAAATGTCCTGGAACCAGGGAAATAAAGCAGGAGCAGAAGGGGGAAACCAACACAGGGATGGTTAGAAGAGATAACAGGAATTTTTAAGAGCAGCGTCCTAATCCGGGAAGCCTGGTGATGGCATAACCAGGTTGAAGATATGTCGGTCTTGGGAGGTATGTAATACAATTATAGAAAAACTAAGGTTTTTAGAGGAAGTAGGGCTAGAGTTGGTAGTTATTAGGAAATTGAAACGTGAGTGTGGGGAACCAAAAGAAAGCTCTGGATAATTATATATGTTTCTGCTAGTTCCTTAATAAGTAGAGTAAGAGCCACCTGAGTGGCTTAGTGGGTTAAGCATCCGATTCCAGCTCAGGTCATGATCTCAGGATCCTGAGATCGAGCCCCATGTTGGGCTCTGCACAGAGAGGAATCTGATCAAGGCAACATTTAGAAAATCTTTTACACTTGAGGTGACCACAGATTTTTTTTCTCTTAGCTTGCCATTCATTGTAAGCTAAAATGAGATGATTAAAGGATTTTAATTATAAAATCCATAGTTTTGTTCCACTTCCCTTTTTTCCAGATGACGACCCTGGGCTTCAGGGTACAACTGACATGACCAGGATTTCAAAGCCAGGTGGATTTTTTTTTTTTTTAAAGATTTTTTTTAACCCTTTACCTTGACTTCATGCCAAACACAGATAATGATCCTAATATGGAAAAAGGAGCCAAATGAAATACTTCAAACAATGAAACCTCTAGAATAAAACATAGAAGATATTGGTGACCCCCCCCCCCCAGATAGGTAACGTTTTCTTAAATAAGACTTTATTTATTTATTTGACAGAGAGAGAGTGAGCAAGCACAAGCAGGGGGAGCGACAGAGGGAGAAGGAGAAGCAGACTCCGTGTGAGCAGGGAGCCTGCTGCAGGGCTCAGTCCCAGAACTCTGGGATCGTGACCTGAGCCGAAGGCAGATGCTTCACTAACTGAACCTCCCAGGCACCCCAAAGCCAGGCGGATTGAGAGGTGTAGGACCCATGTGCTCAGATTCTCCTTCTGGTGGCGTTTTCTCTAAACACACTGGATGTCATTACTTGTTCACATACTGAGGAAGCAGTTGAAGGAGTGTGAATGTTGGAATCTGCCAGAGATTTTACGGATATAGTAACTGTGTCCTTGGTCTGCGATCTGGGCCAGGTAGCAGTGAGGAGAGGACAAATGACAGCCTTCCCTTGTGGCTGGAGTTCAGTACTCCAGGTGTCCCTAATCAGGAGGTGGGTGCTTCCCCGTCACCCCAAGAACAGCCCTGATACAGACACTCATGGTCAGTAGAATATTTGCTGAAAGGATCAGCAGAAGGTAGTCATGTCCACAACCACCGGAGCAGGATTTTCTTCATGGGCAAGATATGCCCAAGCCAGCCAGATGGTTCTCTCTGGAGAAGAAGGAACGTGATCCCTGTGGTCATTTCCTCTGGGGGATGCTCCAAGTCTGGCATTTTCTGGAGAACAAGGATATCCAAAGTCTGCTTTTGCAGGGAATGACTCTTCAAGAGCAAGCCCAGCCCTGTTTGGAGAGTAAAAGAGGAGGCCAGATGAAATCATGCTCTTTAAAGTAAGATCCTGCTGCCTGAGGTTCAACCAGAGCCGGAGGGTCTTTTTCTCCTTAAATGTCATTTTCCCTGACCCACACCTCTAAAATTGCCCCCTCTTCCCCCTCCCATATCCTTCCTATCCTCTTCCCTGCTGTGTTTTCCTTCGTATGTATTGTTATCGGTATCATTGTCCAGTTAGCACACAGACACCACACAACTTGAAAAGAAAGAATTAAGGCAATGCATAAAGCAGATATTAATTGAAAAATTACAACGAGAACAGGAAAGCTTTGCAAGATAACAAAGGTAAGAAGCAGCTACTGCTCCTGGGGCTGAGGAAACTGAGCAAAGAAGTTATGGTTATTACAGTTCCTCAGCGAAGCCCAAACTCCTGAGTAGGAGCGGGCCAGCTGGTGCTGGGCTCTTGGGGGGTGTGCTCGGCCTTCAGGTAAGCTGGAAACTGGAGCTGCTACTGCCTGGTGAGCGGGCTGGCAGACTCAGGAAGCACTGGGGAGGTCCCCGTGGGGCAGGCAGGAGGCCCAGACGGGGCAGGCAGGAAGTCCACGGGGTTGGGGGGTCGGCAGCAAGTCCATGGGGGGTGGTCGGCAGGAAGTCCATGGGGGGTCATACAGGAAGTCCACGGGGGAGGGGGTCAGGCAGGAAGTCCACGGGGGCAGGGGGCAGGCAGGAAGTCCACGGTGGGGGGTCAGGCAGGAAGTCCATGGGGGGTGGTCGGCAGGAAGTCCATGGGGGGTCATGCAGGAAGTCCACGGGGGAGGGGGTCAGGCAGGAAGTCCACGGGGGCAGGGGGCAGGCAGGAAGTCCATGGTGGGGGGTCAGGCAGGAAGTCCATGGGGGGGTCAGGCAGGAAGTCCACGGGGTGGGGGTTCAGGCAGGAAGTCCACGGTGGGGGGTCAGGCAGGAAGTCCATGAGGGGGGTCAGGCAGGAAGTCCACGGGGTGGGGGTTCAGGCAGGAAGTCCACGGGGGGGGGGTCAGGCAGCAAGTCCATGGTGGGGGGTTCAGGCAGGAAGTCCATGGGGGGGTCGGCAGGAAGTCCACGGGGGGGGGGTCAGGCAGGAAGTCCATGGTGGGGGAGTCAGGCAGGAAGTCCATGGGGGGGCGGGTCAGGCAGGAAGTCCATGGGGAGAGGGGGCAGGCAGGAAGTCAGATAGGAGGTCCACAGTGTACAGGTAGAAATACCATGGGGGACAGAGAGGAGGTCCACCACAGGGCAGGCAGGAAGTCCATGGGGGAGCAGGGAGGAAGTCCATAGGGTGGCAGACAGGAGGAAGTCTATGGAGGGGGGCAGGGAGGAAGTCCATGGGGGGGGACGCAGGAAGTCCATGGGGGCAGGCAGGAGGCCCAGGGGAGAGAGACAGGAAGTCCATAGGGGGGCAGACAGGAGTTCCACCACGGGACAGACAGGAGGTCCATAGGGAGCAGGCAGGAAGTCCACAGAGTAGGGTCTGGTGGAGATCCATGGGGATGGGGGCAGAAAGGAGGTCCACAGGGGCCGGACAGAAGGAACAAGTTTTTCCACCATCTTCGGTCTGTCCAGTCCTTCGCTCTACGGTCTATGACCCGAGGTGAAGAGTGAGCAGGTGGAGAAGCAGAAGTGGGGTTTGTAACGCTCCATCCTCAATGTCACAAAGCAGAGTTTAGGAGGGGAGCTGGAGCCAAGCATGATTGCTACAAACTATCAAGCTACTGTGCCAGATGTTGAGCCTGCAGCAGGAGTTGATGTCTCTTTCTTGCTTTATCCCCAGCATTGTCAGTAATGCATGGCACACAGTAAAGCCCTCAAAATTTTATTTGATGAATGAGAGATTGGGGGGGGACAAAATAGTTCTGGTGTTTTACAGAAATCATTGCACAGAGAGAAAAATGGAGACCCAGAAGTAGAACAGTAGGGACACATGGCAGCCCTGTCTAGGGAAAGACTGGACCTTAAAGGCTAGACGTCCCCGGGCCTGGGAGCAGGCTTGTTGCTGGGTGGGAAGGGGGAGATGTGTGGCCCAGTGCATGCACACGTTCCCTCCCTACGCTGGCCTGTGCTAGCCTGGTTCACCAGTGTGATGAAAGTGAAGTCTCCTGTGTTGTTTGCCTGGTGGCTGAAGACGCATGTCTCCTCAGTAGGCTTGACGCTTGTCTTTAAGGACTTTTTACGTAGGGGTAAGCGTGTACTCAGGGGCTTGTGTGTGCACGTGGGGCTTGTGGTTCTAGCATCCATGTAAATTACTCTGGGAGGGGAGATTAAATATCCTCACTAAGGGCTGAGGCCAGACTCTGTAGCAAAGTGAGTTTATACACTGTGGAGTCCTGTCCTTGCTCACCTAGGACAGTAGCTATCCTCAGGATCCTGACCCTACTCTCAGGTTCCCTGAGTCTCAGAACCCCACTGAAAGCCACTGGAAAGTTTGCTGTTCTGTTGATACTGCATTCTCCTGTTCTTCCAGGATGTATCAGTTTTACTGGTTTGGATTCCTCTGTCTAATGACAGTGATCATCCTTTGTCCCTTTTTTTTTTTAAAGATTTTATTTATTTATTTGACCGACAGAGATCACAAGTAGGCAGAGAGGCAGGCAGAGAGAAGGGGGAAGCAGGCTCCCTGCTGAGCAGAGAGCCCGATGTGGGGCTCGATCCAAGGACCCTGGGATCATGACCTGAGCCGAAAGCAGAGGCTCAACCCACTCCTAAAAGTTACCAGTTTTAAAACAAAAATTAAACTAGGACAAAAGTAAAAAAAGGTTCCATATGCTGTTACTCACCAGATTTACAGTGATGCTAAAATGGTTGGCTGCCTTTAGTTTCAGAGTGGTACGAAATGACAGAGAACTTCAATAGGCAATGGTGTGATATCAACCACCCCAATTTTCTGTCATTGAATAATTGTATCTTCAACCCTTAAGACATTAGAAATTTGGAGCAAAACAAAACATGTAAAATGAAATGTAGTTTAAGCCATTGGTGATTTATTTTAGCATGCAAAATCTGGGGAAAATATTTGCCTTGAAGACCTTATGGTCATTTCATTCCATCATATGTTACATTTCCATTCGAGTATGTTGTACATTGCATCTTTTTTCCCTAGGAGAAAAAATAGGTGCTTCCTTCCTTCCTTCTTTCTTTCTTTCTTTCTTTCTTTCTTTCTTTCCTTCTTTCTTTCTTTTTCTCTTTCTTTTCTTTCTTCTTCTTCTTTTTCTTGTTTTCCTGTGATAAGCCACATCTAAGATCACGGTTGCTGCGAATTCTTTCAGGACCTCCAACACCCAGCAGTGTTCTTGGCCCATGGAAGGAATTGGATGGATGGGCAGAAGGATGGTGGATGGGTGGATGAATGAAAATGATGGATGGACAGATGGATGATGGACAGAAGGATTGATGGATAGATGGATGGATGCTGGGTGATGGATAGTAGATGAACAGATGGATGGAGAAATGGACGGATGTTTGGATGGATGGGTGGACAGACGGATGATGGATGGATAGATGGATGAAAAGACCTTAAATAGACTTTTAGATAGTAGTTCCATCTGTGCTGGCAAGAGTTCCTGTATCCAGAGAGAGGGTGCAGTGACTGTGAAAAGCTCTCTCTGGCAATGGTTCTAAGTAAGTTTGGAAGACATATGTTTCCTGTACAATCACCACATGGACCCACGCCTGTCTCTCGGGTTCCTGGGAACCTGCTTCCACAGAAAGGAAGAGTAATGCCAGTGCGGTTCAGTCACATCGTCTCCGAAAAGGCCCCCCGTCAGAGAGCACTTTTCCAGGTCAACCCATAGAGGAACTTCTCTCGTGACAGAGAGGATTTCTAAACAAATTTTAAACGTGAAACATTACAGTACATTTGGGGGATGGGATATGATATCACTTCTATAAAGTACAATTTGAAAAACAGTGGGTTTGTCCCCCTCTTCGCTTTTTTTTTTTTTTACCTTTTTTTTTTAACCTTTTGACATAATTCTGTCTCTGTGTCTTGGACTCCCGTCTGCGTTAGTTTCCAGGAGCGGGACGAGTGGGGCCGCCGCACCGGGGACTTCTGAGGAGCGGCGTTCTCCCACCTCCGTGAGTCCTTCACAAAGACGGAGGCAGCGAACTTACTCTGTACGCACTTTCAGGGATGAAAACCTGGCCCTTAGTAAAATAAGGGGGAAAAAATTTTCCATTTCTACTCCGTTAAGTCAAATGAATTAAATATTAAACATTAAGCATTTAAACCGTGAAAGCCCCGGACAAAGCTCGTGAGCTCGCACCGGGGTCCCACGGTTTCAGGGCCGTGGGAATTACCCTGTGAAACAAACGAGCGGAAAAACGCAAACTCTCCATGTGAGGCAAAATCTCTACTTAGACAGACTTTCCGGAAAGCAGCAGAATAACACGAATGCTTAAGAGAACCAAATGGGAAACGCAGTGAACAGACACAGCCATTGGAGTCACACAAGAGCTGCTCGCTTGGAATTTCTCCCATTTACAAGACGGAGGCTCAGGACTGTGCCCTTCTTCAATCTGTGACCAACGCTGTGTGGGCAGGTTGCAGGAGGATGGGGTGAGATGCCCTGTGGGCGAGAGCCCGCAGTCTGCAGCTCGGAGCGTGCTGTGCGGTAGGAGCTGAGCGGGATCTTTTCTCTCAGCCTCCCCCGGGACTCAGCGGGGAAATGTGGTCACTAAACGAACCAGCAACTAGCTGCCCACATTGCTGTGTAAGCAGGTTCAAGTCCAGTTGAGGAACTAGGAGGTGGAGTCACACTGACGCTCAGCAAAACCCCACAGATGAGGTTTGAATAGAATCAGAATAGATTTCATTTATACGGAAACTTGTGAGTGATTTATTGAAAGCACTTGATAGGATCAAAGGACATATCATTTGAGAAATGATTTAAAATGCAACAGTATTGTTTATGCCATTTTTCAGAAGCATGGGTTATGCCCCTGCATTTCATTGTCCTTTCTCAATACCTGGGAGTTGCTTTGTGCTTCATAAGTTCTCATAAATGAGGAAAATACCCAGGATAGCTGACATTTTGACTCTGCATTCCCCCTGCAGCAGCCAAAGGAGCCATAAACCTCATTTTATTTGCAGAGTTTCTCTCTAGCTGAAGCAGGGCGAGTTTTGATACTCCCAATGCTGGTCCCCATTCGGTAATAAAATGGAGAGGGGTGGATTGCTGCATAATAAGACAGAAGAGAAGCTAGGTGATTTTACAGGCCAGTGACCAACTGAGATGTGCACGTGTGTGTGCAAGATTTGGGAGAAAAAGTAGCCAATATTTAAATACGTAAGTGCTGTCCCGGGTAACTGAGCCATATGCAGAAACGTAGGTCATCGTGGGATCCTTTCAAGGGTCAATAATATAAGTCAGCCTTTCCTTCACCATTCAGTATCATTCTGAATTTCGAATATCGCTTTGGTACATAACGTGATTACGTTTACTGCATAGACACTTTTCTGGGTCTAACGTCAATCCTAGTTTCCTACCTCTGCCTCCCGCAGTCGGGTCTGTTGTCCACTGGGAAGCAGCTCACGGGCTTACTCACTCAGATAAAATTGAACCTACAGATCCCCAACACTTTCAAATCCCCTGTTTTCAACCCTTGGAAAGGAGAGCGATGTGGGTGTCCCGTCCTTCTCTACCAGAGGAACTAGAGCTGCTTGGTTTATGAGATTTTCAGAAGATAGCTAGTGCCCACAAATTTGAAATGGGTCCCAGTCTAGAGTCTTGGAAGAACTGAATCCCCAGGTTATAGGGGCTGCAGGGGCTTTGAACGGCAACAGTTTTCTCTGCATGCTGGCTCTAAATAAGGATGCATCATGCAAAAGTTTACCTTTCTATAGACTAATGAAAGCACTTCTTAACATTTATGTAAAATTTCAAAAACTTAAAACCCAGCTTCACCGCAGGCTGGAGTCCTATATGTGCACCCAGGGCTGAGAACTGAAGTCAGCTTCAGCCTCGCAGGAAGGTTCCACGTCCCTGGGATGTCTGTGCTTCTAGGTGTATAGGGAACACATGGGGTGATGCGGGCACTGATGTCATAAAGTGTGAAGCGTATTAGTAGGAATAATTTGACGATGTCCCAGACTACAATTTATAAATGTATGTTTCTTAAAGGCCCATAAACTAAAGTCAGGTTGCTGAGTGGCAGTCCTCGGCTGCATGGAAACTGTGAATTACATTCGAGTTGTACACGCACACTGTAAAGAAAGGGCTGTTTATGCAGTAACAAGATCAGGAGGGAATATTCATTTGATCGAACGTCGATGTCAAACCGGGATGGCGAAACATGGGGCATTTTGAGACGGTGCCATGCTCTATTGTACCAGGACGGTGAAATGTAGGGCATTCTGAGATGGTACCACGTTCCATTGTACCAGGATGGCGAAACATGGGGCATTCTGAGACGGTACCTCGTTCCGCTGTATCCTTCGCAAATTAACCCTCCCATCCGGCAATTTCTCACAGCTCGGATTTCACTGTCAGCCCCGGGCACTGTGAAATGGATTCGATTCAGTGACTTGCAAGAGGTCATTTTGGTTTTGTCTTGGTTTCAAAGTCAACGCCAAACAACTTCTGCTTTCTCTGGCTTCGGCCCTGTTATCTGTCCTTTGTCAAAGCTTTGGTCTTTGGGTTCTTCCAGGCGGTGGCTTGGCCCAAACTCTGCTGTTGTGGACACAGGGGACATGTGGGGAGCCTTGTAGAGTCCCTCAGTTTATACTTACATGGGGGAAGACAGAGAGACATAGAAGTATCGGAAGAGTCCGGCCGCCATGGCCATCCTGTTCCTGCTGTGGTGAGCACAGTTACCCAGAGCGTGTGGTGCCGTAATTCCCCTTCCTCCGCACCCTCTTCCAGTCTGTTGTCACCTTAGTCATCTTCTTACAGCCCAGGTCTTCAGCTCGCGCCGACAGTGGCCTCTGGTAGTATTTGTTGCACAAGCAGACACATCCTTAGGCTTTGACTTGCTTGGTGGTTCTTAGGTTACGGCGGTTGCTCGATTCCTGCTGAGTGGAGAGCATGGCCCGCAGAGGCTCTCCTGTAAACACGGTTGATCGCTGTTTTTTTTTTTTCTGGCCCACCCATCGCTTTTCTCCAACTCCTAGCCAGAGCTTAGGGAAAAATCCGAACCTGTCTTTCCTCTAAAACTCTGTGAACCCTGGTGCCAGTGTGTCATCATTTTGAAAAGGCCTGCTCGCAGCCTCTGTTCCGTGTGGTTATGGAACAAACCCGCGGCACATTCTGCTTCCCGTTGTACCAGAAGGCAACAGCGTAGGTTGTAGGAACATGTAGGTTAGAGTACGCGCCAGTGATGTAATTTCATGGTTTTGTGTGAGACGTGAAAATGGACCCATTATAGATAGGGAAGATAGCGGATAAGCACAGACTGTACGCCAGGAATTTTTGCGCACAGATTCACTGCATGCAGTACTACTGCATTTCACTGTGTTAACATCTCGAGAAGAGCTTTTATTCTCCTTTTGTGTAAGGGGAGACTGAGGATCCGCAAGGGTCAGAGCCTGCATTCTGAGACAAGCTTGTTGGAGGGCACAACAGGTGAGGGCCTGCCACCCAGCACCCGTGTTCCCAGGCAGGGCCATTGCCTGTCTGTCCTCTGAGGTTAATTGATTGGGCAGCACTGGATCTTGTCAGGGCAAGAAGACCTTAGATATACAACACCTAGGTTTAATCACTTGGGTTCCTGCGTGGGGGACAGCTTACTGTTCTCTACATCCTCGCTCAGAAGGTCATGATTCCTTCTAAGAGTTCTGGAGGGCTTGTATCTGTTATAGCTCGTGGTTATTAGCTCCCAAGACTATATAATTTAACAGTTAAAAACCAGAAAGACAGACAGAGAGATGTAGAACATATGTCAGAAGCATTTTTTAATCCAAAATTAATCAAGGAAGGCTGCAGAAGCCGCAGATCATAGGTCGTGTCTGGCCCTTTCATGGAGCCCAGTTCAAAGCTGTTGGGCCCCTGCATTCCTTGTGGACCCGACAGCCACATTTCTGACAGCGTCGTTTCCTTTCCATGTGTTTGAGCCAAAGCGGCTCTTGGAGGACTGATAGGAAGGCATCACCAGGAGCATCGTGATAATTTTTCTTCTCGGAACTAGAGAAGTGATGACTTACCTGGAAGGAACTTAGAGAACCGGTCCTGAGACATTCTCTTCTTACAGTTCCTTTTGTGAAGAAAAAATATGCCTTGTCTTTGCCAATGAAACACACACATAAACACACATTCATATATGCTGATCAAAACAAAACAAAAAACCTGGGACACCTGCTGGCTCAGTCGGTTCAATGTCTGCCTTAGGCGCAGGTCATGATCCCAGGACCTGGGATCGAGTCCCCTGTCAGGCTCCTTCTCCCTCTGCCCCTCTCCCCGACTTGCACGTGTTCTCCCTCTCTCCATCAAATATAAAAATCTTACAAAAACAAAAACAAAAACAAAACCTCATTTTAGAAATGTTTCAATCTGCTAGATTTTTAAGGGGAGGGAGGCGGTAAGCCGAACATGAGTAACTCCACAGGCCCAGGAGCTGCTTCTGATGACCAGGTCTGTGATCTGAGCAGGGATTTCAAGAGTTTATTCTTTAGGTTGGTCTTTTAAAAATATTAATTAATTAATTAATTAATTAATTAATTTGAGAGAGGGAAAACTCAAACAGGGGGAAGAGCAGGCGGAGAAAATCTCCAGCACACCCCCTACTGAGTGGGGGGCCCGACGCTTTGCTGGATCCCACCATCCTGAGATTGTGACCTGAGCTGAAATCAGGAGTCAGACCCTTAGCCACCTGAGCCACCCAGGCACCCCAAGGAGATCTAGTGTATCGATCTTCTACTGTGTTTTCAGTTATTATCTGTATTTTAACCATATTGAAGCAATAGCATACATTTATGCATGTGGAGTTTGGCTGTTGGCATGGAAACCATGCAGACTAGCTCTTGCACCTGGATGGGTGCCTGTGGGCAGGAGGGGGGTGCTGGGGGTCATGCGGTCTTCAGCTGTCATTGCTTTAAGTGTACGAGTTACAGTGAAAGTGGCCAGGGTAAATGAGTCAATGAGTCGGCTCTTGTCAGGGGTCCCGGATGACTAAGATTATTTCCTGTGTCTGGCAGCGGCACTGCCCCCGTCCTCTCTTACCTGAAGCTCAGTTTCCTTGTCCTGAGCAGTAATTTATCTGTTTGAGAAATTCTTTGGGCAGAAACCTATTTCTAGAAGTATACTAACAACTTCCAAGTGTGTGAAGGTCAAACTGAACCATGATATGTCTCTGCTGAGTTTTTGGAAGGCATTGGCCTGCAACATTAGCATCAAGGTTATGTGAAGGTCAGACTGAACCATAGTACATCTCTGCTGCATTTACGGAAGGCGTTGGCCCTGCAACATTACCCTCAAGGTCACAGGTCTTTGTGAGTACAGTTATGGGAGCGATAACATAGGTGAACCTCCCTGTCTCTGGGGATACCGGTGCAGAGACTGGAAGTGGTTCAAAGCAATGGAGGAGGCTAGATTAAAAGTAACATCCACTCAGTTCACAAGAACGTAAGGTGTGATTCAGAATTGCTGGGTGACTGGCATTAAGGAGGGCACGTGATGTGATGAGTGTTCCACCAACTGATGAATTCTTTTTTTTAATGAATTTTTAAAAAATATTTTATTTGTTTATCTGACAGAGATTACAAGTAGGCAGAGAGGCAGGCAGAGGGAGGGGAAACAGGCTCCCCGCTGAGCAGAGAGCCCGATGCGGGGCTCGATCCCAGGACCCTGAGATCATGACCTGAGCTGAACAGAGGCTTAACCCACTGAGCTACGCAGGCACCCCCTGATGAATTCTTGAACTCAACATCTAAGGCTAATGATGTACTACTATATGTTGGCTAATTGAATTTAAAGAAAAAAAAAAAAAAAGCTGAGTGCCACTCCCAGGGTCCCACGCTTAGCCGGTGCTGGGGCTGTTTCCGTGGCCGCAGGAGAGGAGGGGAGAGATCTGCCTGAGCCCACGTGGACTTGCTGTCCCGGAGCCACAGTGGAGAGCGACTCCTCTGCTCCCTGGTTGGCAAAGGTGACAGCGGGCCGCCCGGTGAGGTTGAGAGAAGCCCACTGTGGTCCCGTGAAGGAACCGACCTAGGCCTGTTCTCTACATAATTTTGGGCTTTCTGTTTATTTTGTCCTATTCTGTTCCCCTGGAAGTGATGGATCTGCCCGAGTTTTCTGGAAGTGGGTCCTTGCGATCGTGTGATCGTGTGATGATGCTGTTGGAAGACCCGTAGAGCAGTTTCCTCTGTTCTCATGACTGCTTTTGCCATGGTGTAGCCAATGCTTTCTTACTAAAAAAGAAAAGAAAAGAAAGATGGTATTTGTTTCCTAATAAGTTCTTGATGACAGCGTAACAAGAAGGCATCTGAAGAAGACCGTCAGAATATGCAGTGCACACCCCGTGATGATTCTAGAGTGTGAGCCTGGGAACGGGATCGGCCCCAACCTGGTGGTCCCCTCGCGGCTCTGACACGTACACAAGAGTGCCTGGTGGCCGTGTTACAGCGACGGTCTGGATGCTCAGATCTGGACCCTGCTGTCGTGGGCGTTTCC
Source organism: Neogale vison (assembly GCF_020171115.1). NCBI lineage: Eukaryota > Metazoa > Chordata > Mammalia > Carnivora > Mustelidae > Neogale > Neogale vison. The sequence continues at coordinate 313,461,650 of NC_058091.1, read as the reverse complement.
CGGAACTGCCTGGAATGTCATGTGTCTGGTAGAGGGGGCGTCAAACGTCCAACATGGGCACAGGGGCTGCCTCAGGCCCTGCATCAGGACAGCTGTTTCCTACGCTGGGGAACTTGATGGACATGGTTGTACTCAGGATTCCTTCAGATATTTACCATTTTGCCACCAGAAAATATGGTTATCAAAGGCAAACTGACTTGAAAATGAGGAAATTCAGGTACAACAAATTCAATACAAAATCCAAAGGATCCTGGGGCGCCTGGGTGGCTCAGTGGGTTAAGACTCTGCCTTCGGCTCAGGTCATGATCACAGGGTCCTGGGATCGAGCCCCGCGTCGGGCTCTCTGCTCAGCGGGGAGCCTGCTTCCCCCTTTCTCTCTCTCTGCCTGCTTCTGTCCCTCCTTGGGATCTCTCTTTCATATAAATAAATAAAATCTTAAAAAAAAAAAAGAATAAAGAAAAGGATCCTAGCAAGTGGTTTCTTGTACAGCAGACCTCCTGCCACCTCATTACCCAGCAGTGACAAGTGTGTTCTGCTCCCTGAGAAAAGGGCTGCAAGTCAGAGATGACGGATGCGCACGGGGCATCCTGGCTCCTGGCACAAGCAGTGTGTGTGAATCTTAAACACATGAACCCCCTCCCTGAGACCTGCTGACTCAGAGCTTGGTGGGGGGCAAGGGTTTCAGGGAATTGCACAGATGATTCTCAGTGACAGCAGGTTTTGAGGATCATGGCTGGATATGTGGATAAACGACTCCCCAGCCCGTGGACCGTGTCGTCAGGGGAGTCAGGTCTGGTTCTGTCGTGGGCCTGCAGGTGGACGGTTCCCAGTCCCTCCCTTGCAGGTGCCCTGCTGGCGGTGGTGGGGAGGAGACAGGTGAACCCCTGGTTTCATCTCTGCCTCCCTTCTGAGTGGTCTTGGTGAGATGTGGTCCCTGGCCTCATCCCTTGCTCCGTGTTCTGGGTCTCAGAGCTGTGCCGCCCTGCGTATGGGGTCAGGGCTCCCCAAGGCCTCGTTCCCCCAGAGCTGACACCCCCAGACCCTCACCTTCATGGCTAAGAAGAACTAGGGAGTGGCCTGGCCACCTGCTCCCACAGCCTGGTGACCCATCCCAGCCCTCACTCAGGACAGGCTCATGGAGCTCAGTTTGTGGTATTTCTGAAAGCTCTCCTGAGGTCCAGTTTGCATAACAAACGTGGCCATGATGGGTGTTCGAGTCAGTCTCTGTTTAGCAGAGGGACAGTCTCTGTTTAGCAGAGGGACAGTGGTGCGGCCCTTCCACAGCATGACCCTGCTGTGAGCGTTGCCACTGCCCCCAGGGACGCAGGGGCCACTTGCAGCCCCTCCAGTGCCCACCCCACCCGAAGCCTGATTAAGTTCCCAAATCACATCTGTGTCTATCCTGCATATTTCTCAGAAACGGACTCACACAACATGGGACGTTTGCTCACACCCCACATGGTGTGTGTAGACCTACTGTGTATATCGGCACCCTGGCCCTGCGGGAAGCCAGGGCTGTGCTCACTTTCTCTGTTTGCCCATGGACGGACACTCTGAGTGTTCAAGTTCTATTTCTTTATCTCCCCAACCCCATCTTACAAATCCGTTCTGAGGGTTATTGGCAATGAGATGGCATCTGGTTCTTGGAACAAAAGCAGGGCCATGGTAGGCGATCAATAATTAATAAACCCAATTTTAATGTGATTAACGGAAATAAGATGTGACTAGCCTGGAACCTGGAGCTGCAGGGGCACCATCAAGAGGGACTAGATGTCCGTTTGGAGAGAAAGATCCTTCTGGGGCGGAGTGAAACAGGGAAACAGCTGATGCATGGGCTCGGGGTCCGATTGATAAGCTCCTATCAGGATTCGCCCAGAGCCGGCAGCCCATGGTGGGGGTGGGGCACCATCGCCTCGGGCATTGGGAGGGACTGAGTGTGCGCAGAAAGTGTGGCTTGTAGACCCAGGTGATGACTTCCCGGGTCCCATGATGTCTGATGAGAAACATGTTGCCCAGCCCGTGCCGTGACTGTGACCCACTTCTCTGCCCTGACGACCCCGGCAGTGGCTGTCCAGCTCTGCTCTGACTTCCCCTCCTTGCTCTTGACCAGTTGCTCTTTCCCAGGGAGCACAGAGGTCTGCACACTGCCTCCTCGCTTCTGCAGCTTCCCACACGCTGCTCCCATTCTTTAGAAATAGTACTGCCATCTTGGTTGTTGGCGCTAAAATCTCTCTCCCTTTCTCTCTCTCTCGCTCTCTCTCGTTTTCTTTTTTTTTTTTTTTCCTTGTTCATGGATCATGTCTTTGGTGTCGTACCTAAAAAGTTATTGCATACCCAAGGTCATCTAGATTTTCTCCTGGGTCAACTTCTAGCAGTTTTATAGTTTTGCATTTTATAGTAAGGTCTGTAATCCATTCTGAGTTAATTTTTATGAGAGGTTTATAGTCTGTGTCTTTGCATGTGGCTGTCCAGAGTTCCAGCACCATTTGTTGAAAGAAGGAGAATGGTCGTTGTTCCATTGTGTTTCCTTTGCTTCTTTGCCAGAGATGAGTTAACTGCACTCGCATGGGTCTGTTTCTGGGCTCACTAGGCTGTTCCATGGATGTGTCTGTCTCTGCTTTCTCTAGTGCCAGCCTGACTTGATTCCTGCAGCTTTACAGCAAGCTGTGGGTCAGGCCCAAGGTGTCATTCTTCCCCCTCAATATTGACTCAGGTGGTCTGGGACTTTTGCCGTTCTAGATAAACTAAAGACTTGGCTTGTTGGTATTTGCAAAATAATTTGCTGGAATTTTTATTGAAATTGCATTAAATTGATAGGAGTTGGAAAGAATTGACACATTGCATTTTAACTTCTTGTGATTTTTTTATGTCTACAGTGTAGTGTCTCCGTATCCCTACACTAGGGTTTAAGCTCCAAGGACGCCATTGTATCTGTTGTATCTATATTATCCAGAAGAGTTTCTGGTTCCTAATAGGCAATCGACAGATAGTCTTTGAATTAATGGAATGAGTGACTGAGTGATCAAACCTGCTACACACACTTGGATGAGAAAGACTACGAGCTTCTCCCCCTGTGAGATTTAATTCATGTTTAAATGTCACACAGCTCTGTAGGGGAATCTAGTACAATGTTTAACCCGTGATATTTTGGTCGTATTGAGTAGCAGCAATATATTAATGCCTCAACTTGATGATTTTGCTTAACTATTTCATTGTGTTTTGGGAATGTACAGAAACAGAACCTGAGAATTTTCATTGGATTTGTTCTTAGTTCAGATATTTTTGTATCAACCAAAAGTAAGCTTACTAAGCAATCAATCTAAGATAATGTGTTTTGAATATTACAGCTGGGACAGTTTTATAAAGATGTTACTGGATGTGATTTCTAAGGTTGTTCCTAACTGCATGTTATATACACTACGATAGAGAAATGTTGTAGCAACCTCTCATGTATCCGGCAAACTCGTCATAAAAAGTAAGCTCATGAAGATTTGCTTATTTCCAGTTGTCATAGAGTAGTTCTTTCCAGTCTTTGTGCCGTGGTAGAAATATGTGTAGTCACATGTGTCTACTGAGTAATTGCAAGACTAAAATTTCAACTTTTTTGAATTTATATTTGAATACCTATGTGTGGCTGTTGAGCAATCAGAGAAGTGAATTTTAAATATTATTCCATTTTAATCAAAATTTAGGGGCCACCATTTTAGACAGTGTGTGTAGTTTAACCCCTCTAATAGAAACTTAAATTCTTATACTATATATTTTTTTGCTTTTTGTTTTATTTCAATTTTTTATTATGTTCCATTAGCCAATTTATGATACATCATTAATTTTTGAGGTAGCAGTCAATGATTCATTAGTTGCTTGTAATAGATTAATCTGAAATAGCTCATAAAATTACAAAACACACAAAAAACAGTAACAACAAATTCAATAATGAAATCTGAGGATACATACTCCAGTGACATTTAATCTCCAAAAGAAGTTTGATCCCCTACTATAAATATGTGCTACGCCCTATATTATTATGTACGTTCTTGACCTTTAACATCCTCATTGTATTTTCATGAGACATTCTCATTTTGTTCTAAAACCCAGGTTTTGGATTTACTAGACTTCCTTGGTTTAATATTCACATTGTTCTACTGTTTACCAATTCATACATTCTGGATTTGTTTATTTCCTTTTAGTTAGCTTTCTAGTTTCTAGTTGGTCATTCATGGTTTTTTAAAAACTTTTTGAGGGAGTCCTTAGTTTGCTCATCTTCTTTATTTTTTTTAAAGATTTTATATAATTATTTACTTGAGAGAGAGAGCACAGGTGAGCTGGGGGAGACATCCTCAAGCGGACTATGCTGAATGTGGAACCTGACTCAGGGCTCAAACCCACAAACCTGAGATCATGACCTGAGCCAAAAAAGAGTTGGAAGCTTAACCAGCCAAGCCATCCAGGCTCCCTTCATTGTCTTTGTTTTTAAATAGGAAAGCATTCAGGACTTAGAATTTCTCTAAGTGCAGCATGATTGTATCTCACCATTTCTAAAAGAACCAGGTTTGGGTTTGATTGATGGTCTCTTCAGATTTCTAGTTTTTAATTTCATGATTTCTGCTCTAATTCTTATTTTTTTTCTTCTAATTACTTTGGGTTTAATTTTATTTCTTTTTCTTGTTTCCTAAGGTGACAATATAGATTATTGACTTTAGGACTTTTTTCTTTTCTAATACATATACTCGGGATTATAAATTTTCTTCTAAGCCCTGCTTCCATTGTATCACACAAATTTAGATTGGTTGTGTTTCATTTTAGTGTAGTTCAGAATTTTTTTTAGCCTCTCTTGAATTTCTTCTTTGATTCATGTATTATTTAGAAGTGTGTTGTCTGATCTTCACATACTCTGAGTTTCCTAATTATCTTTTTGTTATTGATTTCTACTTTGATTTTATTGTGGTCTGAGAGTGGACATAGTATGATTTCTAATCTTTTAAGTATTTTAAAGTATGTTTTATGGCTCAGAATGTGGTCTGTCTTGGTCAGCATTCCATGTGAGCTTGAGAAAATACGTACTGCTGCTGTTGAAGTCATGACAGAGGTCTTATATCCAGGTGCTGGACGGTCTTGCAGAGTTCACTGCTTCCTTACTGATTTTCTGCCAGCCGGATCTCGTCATTTCTGGAGGTGGGGTGCTGAATTCCCAACCATGAGAGTGGATTCATGTCTTTCTCTCTGCAGTTCTGTTAGTTTCTGCCCCCACATAGTTTGATGCTATGTTGTTAGGGGCCTGTGTGTTGAGAATTGCTGTCTTCTCAGATAGCTGACCCTTTTATCATTACGTATTGTCCCTCTTTAGCCCTGATCCATTTCTTTACTTTGAAGTCTGCTCTGTCTGAAATTCATGTAGCTATTCCTGCTTTTCTTGATTACCGCTGGTATGGTATATTTTTCCCATCCGTTAATTTTAACTCTATGTGCCTTTCTATGTAAAGGGGATTCATTGTAGGCAACACGAAGTCAGATCTTGTGTTTTTATACATCCTGACAGTCTTTGTCTTTTAATTAATGCACTCAGACCATTGACACTCAAAGTAATTATTGATGTAGTCGGATTAGTACCAACTGGATTAGTGACTGTTTTCTATTTGTTGCCCTTCTCCTTTGTTCTATTCTTGTTTTCTGTTCTTTTTCTGCCTTTTGTGGGTTTAAATGAGCATAATATCGGATTCCATTTTCTGTCTTTTTTAGCATAACTTGTGTTTCTTTTTTGTTGTTGTTACATTGTTAGTCATTGTGCTAGAGTTTACAGTATACATTTACAATGACTCCAAGTTCACTCTCAACTAGCACCATCACTAGTGTTATTCTTTGAGGGCCATACAATGCCCTCCAGAGAATATGGTGGTAGAGAAGACACACTGACGTGTTGGCTAGGATATACATATAGAGATATATAGATATATAGATATCTATATCTATCTATATATATATGGGACTCATTCAGACTGAATATTAATCTTAGCCAGTCCATTTACTATGTCTACAGTGTTGAGCTATATTTTTTTTAATTTGATGTAATTTCCTTTAAATGGGAATATTAATTTCCATTTTATATGTTTGTTACTACAACAGGAATAATAAATACAGCAAAACAATAGCACATTACCTGCCACATAGGTGAAGCTCAAGACAAAGTAACTATTAGTTTATATCCATTTATGTGCATAAGAGTATACACAATAGTGTTCTGCTAATTAATGAGCCACCTGAGAGCAAATAAAGTATATTGGGTTTTGAGGTGATCCAATAAGTAATTCTCTATTTCCTTACCTCTTACTCTCCCTTTTCCCTTTTCCATACATTCTGTATTCTAGTGAATTATAAAATACGAACAAAAAGAGAAACTCAAATGGTAACACCTACGTATCCTTTTTAAAAAATTACCAATAAAATCATTTTTGGAGAAAATGGAATATTTGTTCAGGTGCCTGGATTTCCTAAAAGTGGGCCCCAGCATAGACCCATACACTGAGTTGCCAGAGATGCTGGGCTCCAGACAGCCATCTGCCGGGGGTCAGGCAGTTCAACTTCCCCTATGACCAAGACCTAAGAGGATACCTGATTCCAGTGGTGGGTGATGTCCTGAGTAGAAAGGGCTGTAGCACGCATCCACGCATGCCCCGTTTTGAGTCCATGGACAGCTTATTCCCTCCCTGGAGTGGAACAAGTGAGAGGCAAGGAGCTCCATGCTCCTGGGTACTGCCGTGCTGATGAAAGCATAAGAAGTGGGTGAAGAGCACTTAGCCACCGACACTCCCAGGTTAGTCTGTGAGCAGGGATGCTACTGGGGGAAAGAACATCATTTCCGTCCAAGCTCTAATCATAAGTTATGTCACCACTAAGACTCTTTTGTATAGGAAGCCAGGAAATATTGATAATTTAATGTTGGAGTGAATTAAAATTAGTGTAAAATACAAAAATACGAGCATTCTTCACATTTCTAAGAGAAGGGCTGATAGGTGGGCATTTGCATTATTGAACCCTTAAAACTTCCGTGATAAGGTTTCAAAACAAAAAGATCTTCTGATTCTATAATGGACAAGAAGCATAAGGACTCAGAAATGGTCTTAAATAAACCCATTGTCATCGATCATTTGGAATAGCCGGGGATAATCACAGTGCATTCTTAAATTGCCCTCTGAAAGCATACCCCTGCTTCCTCCTGCTATCAGATTCACCCAAAAATAGGGGTGCCTGGGTGGCTCAGTCCGTTAAGCATCTGCCTTCAGCTCAGGTCATGATTCCAGTGCCCTGGGATTGAGCCCCATGTGGAGCTCCCTGCTCAGCGGGGGAGTCTGCTTCTCCCTCTGCTGGCAGCTCCCCCTTGCTTGTGCCCTCTCTCTCTCTTTCTGTGTCAGATAAATACATAGATAGATAGACCTTTAAAAATTAATTAATTAAAAAATAAATTAATTGACCCAAAGCCTGGTTGGCTCAAGGCACAGGTGTGCACAGTGGTGCTCCCCCTTCCTGTGAGGGGTGAGGTGTGTGGCCAGTGTAGGTGGCTGGCACTTTACCAAGTCGCACTTGCCCTGCTCTGCTAGGTGTCACACTAGCCCAGTTTCTCCAGGTCACAAGATCCAGAGAGAAGCCAACCAAGGATGTGTTTGTTCGCATCATGCAAGGGGGGAAAGACAGAAGAGTTCCCTTCCTTGGAAGACCACCCTCCCGTGTCTTTACCTCCATCAGCCTCCATCAGCCCCCACCAGCCCCCACCATACTCTAATCAGCCTCCCATCAGCCTCCATCAGCCTCTGTCAGCCTCCGTCAGCCTCCATCTGCCTCCGTCAGCCTCCATCAGTTTCCTTCAGCCTCCAGTCAGTGCCCAGTCTGTTCCAGTCAGCTTCCAGCCGATGACGTCTGCAGTCTTTCCTTTCCTCCCACCCACAGACAGCAAGTGCTCAGGGGACAGGGATCTGATCTGACAGCACTGTGGTAGGAATTGGGGTTTGGGAGAAACCTGGGCTCAGTCCTCCTCGTGGATGGTGATGACTGGCACCGATACCGTAACTAATAAGATGGGTGGTGTGTAGCTTTAACCATAGCAAAGTTCCAGGTGTCAAAATGTTAGTCTCCTGAAATGACAGATGAGCAAACAGAAGGGGACCAGGGACCAGTTTTATGGCTGAGTGAGTGGCAACATCTTGAAGCCTGGACCTACGTGCGTTTAGGATGATGGTTGATTCCTGTGATCAGTGCATCAGATGCCTTGTCCCTGCAGGAAGCAGATTGAAGAAGCCCAGGGCCCAAGCCTGGCGTATCAGGGATAGGGAGAAGAAGACACGGGTGCAACATCTCATGGAGAAAGAGCCTCCTGGTTTGCTTAGGTTTTTAGAAGATTTTGGGTGAATTTCAATTTTCAAAACATCACAAGTAATCATGCAGCAAGACTTCCTGTGGTCTTGGGCATATGACAAGGGATAGACTGACCTGGTGCTGGTTCATGTTTGATGCTGAGGCTAAAAAGAAATAAAAAAAGAGAGTTTGGTATCTATAAAAGTTGCAACTGACTTGTGTGTCTGAGACATCACTAAGAAAACTAAGATGTATAGAGTAGTTCCCCAAACAAATGACTTTTTTTGGAAAAAAACACAAAGGAGAGTAAGTTAAATTAGTTGGGAAATGAAATGCCTTTTCTCCTATATGCACTGACTCACGTTTTTACCTATTGGTTGGTAGCTAGCTCTCTCACAAAGGGCTCATGGAGTCACCCAGGTTACTTCTGGAGCTAGTTCAATGGGGATCTGTCACATGGAGGAGAAACAGGCTCTGTGCCTGGACATTTATGCATCTCTTCTTAATTTCCATTTGATTTTTTTTTAATTCAAGCAACTTTTATGGACAGCTTCTACTTTTATTTTAATATTTATTTATAGAATTGGAGATGGGTGGAGGGGGAGAGGGAGAGGGAGAGAGAGAATCCTAGGCAGGCTCTGCACTGGGCAGACGTGGGGCTCCATCTCACAACTCCAAGATCATGACCTGAGCAGAGGCTTAATGCACTGAGCCACCCAGGTGCCCATTAATCTTTATGTATTGAAGTATGTTTAGCACACAATGATACATTAGTATCAGGCGTACAACATAGTGAGTGTACATTTCAGTAAATTTACTGGGCGCTCACCATAAGTACAGCCAGTACTTGTCACCATACAACACTGTTACAATGTGACTATATTCTGTAAGCTGTGTCTTTGATCCTTGTGACTCATTCATTCCATATCTGGAAACCTGGATCTCCCACTCCCCTTCACCCATTTACCCATCACCCCATATCCTGTCTCTCTCAAAACCATCAGTGTGTTCTCTGTATTTATGGGTCTGTTTGTATCTTCTATTTGTTCTTTTTGTTCATTTGTTTCTTAAAGTCCACATGAGTGAAATCATATGATCTTTGTCTTTCTTTCCTGGCTAACTTCATTCATCATGATACCCTCTAGGTTCATCCATGTTGCAAATGGCAGGATCTAGTTCTCTTTTATAGTTGAGTAATATTTCATATTATGGACAGCTTTTATAAATAGATACATATTGATATAAACCTACCAACTTTTTTTTTCTTTTTTTACAGAAAGCTTTGACCAATACCACTATAGTTCTGCACTTTACTTTTCTCACTATATAAATATGGATATAATTCTATATCAGTAACTGTGTGTTTTCAAATGTTGACATTGATTTCCAATACATACAGTTTCATTTAGTAAACCTGTCTTTAAATATTTCTAATTTGGAAGGTTATTTTATTTATTTTTACTATGATAAACATCCTTTTCCATATCTTGGGTGTCTATGTTTTAGAATTTTCTTGGGGTACCTTCCTAGCTTCAGAATTATTAGGTCAAAAGCACATGTATTTACAATTTTGAGAGACACTGTCAATTCTTTCCAAAAGTACTTTACTGATTTACTAATTTCCCCACATCTTTGTTGTAGTTGGGTATGTACTGCTTTTCAGCAACCCAGTCAGATGGAGGAGGCACTGAATCTCATTATGGTTTTCATTTTTTTGAAAAATTGAAAGTAAAATCAAACACTGTTTTTATAAATCTCTCCCCACCTGTGAGTTGCCTTTTTTTTCTTTTTTTTTTTTTTTGTCCTATTTTATTTCTTTTCCTCTCCTTTTTTTTTTTTTTTAAGTTGAATTGCTTCTTCATTTTTTGTTAGCTTTTATGGATCATTTTTAAGGATTCTCATTTTTGTCATTTGCATTCAGGAATTTCCCCTAACTTATCATTTGATCCATGGTACTTTTCACCATACTCAATGTTGAATTTAACCAACATTATCCATCTATTTCTTCACAGGTTCCTGACTTTGTTCTCTGTTTGCATGTATCTACTCTACACCAAAATTACAAATACATATTTTATTGAATCTTTTCATTTTTTGTGATTCTTTGCTGCTTTGGGCCATTATTTTGGTGAATGGAATGAAGAGGAAATCTAGAATTGTTTTTTCCCAAAGAGCTGACCAATTTTCTTAACATCATTTATTGGATGATTCCTTTTCTTCCTCCTAACAGAAGAAACCTCCTCAGTGTCAATTACATTTTTGTACAGTTGTAGGTTTGATTCTGTTTGATTTGTCTGTGGAAATCCAACAAGTCGGAATTGTGAATAAAATGATCTAGAGCCTCAACGTTTCCTTCATATACCTCGTTGAGCGAGAAACAGCGTTTTCTCAGCAGTAGCCTAGCACGTGTTTTTTTCCTCCCTTGCAAATGCAGTACAAGCATTAGATGAATTTCCCAGTGCACAATGATTTACAGAGCTGGCTAGGAGAGTTCCAGGCCCTGGGAGAGCTCCTTTGCAAAGTTTGGAGGACGCCGGCCTTTTTCTAAAAGCCTGGTTAATCATCCACCCAGCTGACACCCCTGTGGTTACTGTGGGCAGGTGCACCGGACATTTGATGAGTGTCCAAATAAATATTCTTGGTTCAATAAAGAGCAGCTTTAATAAGCAGACAACATTAATCTTCCATGACTTAGCCAACCTTTTAAGTAAGCTTACAAACTAATGATGCAGCAAGATGATAGTTACTTTTTTCTGTATTTTTCAGTATCTGTTGAATGTAAGGGAAATCAAAACATCAGTCTTAATCAGAATTCTTATAGTCTCTGCATTTAATGAAATTGGGGATTGGCTATTTTGTTAATGAAGACTAGGAAGCTCTCCAGCCGCAGCAGGTCTCTTACCCGAAGCTCTGGTCCTCTCAGCCCCAGATGCCCGCAACCGAGGCTTGACCTGGGTGGGGTGGGGGGTGGGGATGGAGGACTCACTTTCAGGACTGGAACAGCTGTCAGAGGTCACAAGTGTTTTCGGTGTAGCAAATCTTTTTCGCATATCTTCTGTGGGTCATGCATTTAAAATACATTCATTGTTGGGGCGCCTGGGTAGCTCAGTGGTTTAAGCCTCTGCCTTCAGCTCAGGTCATGATCTCAGGGTTCTGGGATCGAGCCCCATGTCAGGCTCTCTGCTCAGCGGGGAGCCTGCTTCCTCCTCTCTCTCTGCCTGCCTCTCTGCCTACTTGTGATCTCTCTCTGTCTATCAAAAAAAAAAAAAAATCTTTAAAATACATTCATTGTTAAGTGCTACAAACTCAGGACAAGAAGCCTTATCTCCACTTCCTCCAGCACAACACAGCCCAGAGAGGCTAAGTAAAGGTCACGCAGGTAGCATTGCTGGGGTTGGATGTGCCTGCCAGGGCATCCGCTGCTCCCTGAATCAGAGGGGGCTCCCTGAGCTGAGTGACACCGACTCCGCGTTCTCAAGGAGCTGATGGTTTTCCCAGGGGCGATTAGAAAGCCAGGGAGGTTGGGGTACCAGGTGGTGGGTATTATAGAGGGCACAGCTTGCATGGAGCACTGGGTGTGGTGAAAAAATAATGAATACTGTTTTTCTGAAAATAAATAAATTGGGAAAAAGAAAAGAAAGCCAGGGAGTAGTTTATATATCGGGAAAGGTTTTTTTTTTTTTTTTTTTTTTTAAGGTGAAAGGTGAAAATGAATTATTATTATTATTTTTTTAATTTACTACTTGAACTGGTTACTGGTTACTTTCAAAGGTGAGGAAAACCTCTTGGGTCATGTTACTTCCTGAGGGTGAGTGTATCCATGACCGCTCACGCTACTCCAGGGTTTGTTGACATGCGGGAAGGATGAGACCTCCGTGGATGTAGCCGTGACGTCCTTCCATGCTTGTCTGTTCCTTGATAGAACCGTGAACTTTCAAGCGAGGTCCTACAGGAGTTTATAGAGGACACAGAGATTCCCAGGAGTTTGTAGAGGACACAGAGATTCCCTGGGAGGCAGGTGCCTCCTCCCACTCTGTGATGCCGGATGTAAAGCCCAGGCACTCAGCCTGCCCACTGCCAGGTGGTATTGGGCCCCGGGAGGTCTACCTCCCAGAGTGCTGACGGCTGCCTTGATAGCGGGCTGTGTTTACCTCCTGCCCCACCAGCAGGAACTGCAGGACCAATGCTTAGTCTCTGAACGTCTGAAAAGCTTCTCTCCCACCCCAACCTTCCTGTTCCTGAGAGTTGTGTTTCTCTGTGTTGCGAGATCTAAGAAGTGTTTTCCCAAGCCTGTCATGCCCCTCCGTGCAGACAGACTCACACGGGGTGGCCCAGCCCAACAAGGAGGCTCATCTGGTGGGCAGGGACACACAGCTCTCTCCGAACGAGAGTCAGACTCGGGCTCTGAAATCAGGCGCACTTAGAACAGGGTCTCGTGGGTCAGTCACTAAGTGTCTCGCTCATTGTCGTCAACTATCAAAGTGACTTTGGGGAAAATCGGCAGGACGGTAAGACTGGTATTTCAGTACCAGAGCGTTCTAAGCGACCACTGGGCAGCTGTGCAGAAGCAACTAATTATATTCCACCAGTTATGCCAATTTGGAGTAACATTTACAAAAAGTTTAAAAAGTCCTTAATCCCATGATCCAGCGGTGCTCTGACATTACTGATGTGAGAGCAGGAAGGATTCTGAAAGTCTGAGGAGGATGTAAGCTCGTCCCTCGTGCAGCCTCTGCCCCAAGGACCACTGCCACCACCATCGGCGACTGCTCTCACCACAGGAAGGTTCTCTAAGGGTGGGCAGATCATGCTTTCTAAAACGGGAATGGTTGAGCTCACACCATTACACACTTCAAAAAATAATCCCTTTTGGAAACTCTTACAATAAAAATGGTCAGTGTGCATATTCTGAGCCTATCCTGATTGTGCTGGAATCCCTACGCTCCGCTCCCGAGCCAGGTTTCCTTGGAAACAGAAGCGGATCCCTGCGCCTCTCTATTTCCTCATCCTTGGGAGGAGTGTGAGCGGGACCCACCTCACAGAATTGCAGTCCCGGATTTCAGTCTTCCTCCAGAAGATGTTGGCCGCAGTCATGGGAACTTGAGACAAAATATTTAATTATGATTATCAGGACACATGATTATCTGATCTCGTTAAATGTTCTGTACTCTCCAAACACATATGCATACTTTAAAAACAAACATTACCCTGAATGAATTGGTAAACATTTATTTTTATTATTTTGTTTTGTTTGTACGTCTATGCTGCTGCACACTCTGCTGCCGTGCACGGTCAGACGTACTGATCAGTGTTGGAGAAGTGCCTAAAAGAAGCACCTGGTAAGAATTCCAGAAGGCTCTTCCTTAGAAGTCATCACACTTTCAGAGTTGTGGACATGGCGGCCCGTTTCCTGGCTCTGCCCCAGGGCACGCTTTTCCAGAGTGTCACACTGGACATAACCAACAGTGGTTATTACTAGGTTTTAAAAAATATATGTGTCAGGGCACCTGGGTGGCTCAGTGGGTTAAAGCCTCTGCCTTCAGCTCTGGGTGTGATCCTCCTGGGAGCCCCACATCGGGCTCTCTGCTCAGCGGGGAGCCTGCTTCCCCCACCCCCTCTCTCTCTGTCTGCCTCTCTGCCTACTTGTGATCTCTGTCTGTCAGATAAATAAAATCTTAAAAAATAAATAAAAATAAAAAAATATTTGTCACTCTAAAAGGCAAAAGGCAGTCCCTTAATGTTGCCTCCTTTAAGACTTTTTTTAAAGTGTTCTTTATGACACATTTGCTTTGCAGGCCTTTTTAGTGTTTTTATGTGTTAGATTTTTCCTGTTTCCACGATACCTTGCTGAGATAGACTTTCCTGATATCCTTAGTGAATTCTCTTGTGCTTTCTTCTGGATTAATCTTAAATTACACTTTCATATTAAGCGTCACAAACTATTCAAGTTTGAAAGGGGTTGCGCAAATGACTCTGTTGGGATCGAGATCTTCTCTCCCTGTGTGGGACCTCCCGTGCACCCCTGCTACCATCAGAGCCCGTGTATGTGAGCTTTCTCCTCCGTCACGTGGTCTGAGCCCCCCATCAGTGTATTAGGAGCCCCCGCTGCTCCCGGCGTCACGTCCTGGAACGTCTGCAGGCAGGTCTCCCTGAGCGGGGGAGGATGGGAAGGCTCAGCGATGGGTCCTCCCGTTCCTCATTGTTAGCGCAGGTGTTGGAGGGAACAGCACGCTGTGGAGGGTCATAATGAGGGATGCTGGGAGAGGGGTGTCCGCTGGTCAGAAGGTGTAACTGCACTTTCTCTCTTCCTCTGTTTCCAGTCTGGCATGATAAGAACACAAGAAGCAGATTACTTCCTAAAACCACTTCCTTCCCACCTGGCGGGGAGACTGCAGGACCCTGCCCGGGCTGGCTCCCCCTCCCACATACTGTACAAGAGATCAGCAGACGTGCGGGCTCTGGGGGCTCCCCAGGCCGTCATGACCCAGAGGGATCGGGAGCTATGGAATCTGGCCCTGCACGGCAGCTCCGACCTCCGGCACCCAGCAAAGCAGCATTTCTGCGGAAGGCGCAAGAAATGTACGTAAGAGCGATTCTTGGTGTGCATTTACCCCCGGGACCGTCATGTCAGCACGGGGAAGGTTTCAGATGCTCTTCGGAGCAGCATCTCCATGAGGTGGAACTAACAGACCGTCTGTGCTACATTTGTGTGATGATTCTGTGGTCTGTGTGTTCACTACGCACCGCCTTTCACGGTGGATGGACAGATCATGGTAGGTTTTTTGTTTAAAAGAATCGTTCCCTGGGCAGATGAAATGACATACTGTCCAGAAATGCAGAATCCACTGGTTGTCTTCAAAGGAACCTGGCAGGTCTGCTCAGTAATTCTATCGTTTTGAGGTCTAGATTTATGGAAACCCACATAGTTTTCTGCGAGGTAATTTATCTCCATACATATCTCTATTCTCTGCTTCACCACATCAAAAGGACAGGCTAGGCATGACCTAATTTACCCACAATTTATCACCAGCGCTTTGTGGCAGGCTTTGTTTTGTGAACACTCAGGAGGCGATGTGACAGTCCCGTTTTACGTGGGAGCCTCTCACAGTCCAGAAATGGGAGTTCAGGCTTTTCTGAAGTTTCTCTCACATCCCTCAGCTTCTCCTCCAGCACCTCTGTAAGGGCTAAACTTCCCCTCTGCCCCGTGAGCCCATCTTCTGCCAGCCCTTCCTTCCCTGCTGGTTTTGGTGGCCGCTGGACCCAGCGCCCTGGGACAGAGGTGGTCGTGCTGCAGGCGGACTGGGGTGAGGGACGGTCATCGCTCTGCGCTGACCAGCACCTGGGTCGACTGACGCGCACACCGGTGAACAGAATCCTGGGTCTGCGCTCACGTGAAAAGCTCAGACCCAGATGCACTAAGTCAGGGGCTCAGTCAGCTGCCGGAAGAAGGGGTGGGAGGAAAGGGAGGAGACCTGGAGTCCGAGGAAGTCAGGGCGACCTCGGCGGAAGGGCATCCGAAGAGGTGTCAGCCTCGGCTGCCTGGAGCTGCGTGGACAGGGAGCAGGAGGGGGACGGCTGCAGGGACCGGCCAGTCGTAATCAGACGTGAGAAGGAAAGGGCCACGAAGTGCTTCTTGGAGGACATTAGTGACCCACACTGTGCGGTTTGGTTTGCCAGAGTTTTCTGTCCCTTCCCTGCTGGGCGCACGGCCGTCCCATGCATGCTCGGGGGCCACCAGGCTGGCAGAAGTGACAACCGCTGCTTCCAGGCTGAAGCCTGTCATTGCTGAGACCACCGCTCTCTGGGCGAGGATGTTTCCATGTTGTTTATGGGGCTTGGCACTTCCCTGCAGGACGGCCTGCCTTCTGGCTCGTGGGGCTCACACATACGAGGAACCTTCCCCCTGGAGTCTCTGGTTCAGAAAATGGGCATTTTTTGGTGTGTGTTTTGGCACCTGTGCGAAGGGGCCATTGAAAGCAGAATGATGTGCTTGAAGTCAAGGGTGAAGCTTACCAGACGGCTCCAGGCCCCTGCAGTCAGCTTGGGCCCCCAGTTCTGACCCTTTCTAGGGAGGGAAGTGACCTTCCCTCCCTGTGCCTCAGGGGCCCCAGCCGTACCTGGAGTGGGCGTAGAGACAGCTCTGAGAGGACAGCCGTGTCTGCGGCTGCATCGACGAGCTTGTGCGCCGCGATGCACGCTCTGACCACGCGGCCAGAGTCACGACTGTCCTCCACAGGCTTCACTCGGGTTTGAGAGCATTTTAGCAAAGACACAAAATGCACCGGTTGTGGGTACCTGTGACATGAAATAGTGACTTGGAGCAGTGCGGTCCGTGAACCGAGCTGGCGTCGCTCTGAATTAGTGCCACCCAGATGTGTGGGTGACCTGAAGGCTACTTTCACTTGAAAAGCTTTTCAGAAACACCCCTTAACCCGATTACCTGCAGCACTGTGTTAACTTACCAATTATAAATGCCCAGAATTTTTTTAGTATATTATTTATTTATTTGACAGCGAGGGAGAGAGAGCACAAGCAGGCAGAGAGGCAGGCAGAGAGAGAGGGGGAAGCAGGCTTCCCGCGGAGCAGAGAGCCCCATGCAGGGCTCGATCCCAGGACCCTGGGATCATGACCCGAGCCGAAGGCAGCGGCTTTAACCCACTGAGCCCCCCAGGCGCCCGTCCAGGCAGTTTTTAAATGGCTCTAAGAGGACGGAGTAGGTTTTGTCTTGTGATTAAGTGAGGTAAATATTTAGGGCACAATGTAGGAAAGCCAGCCCTGCCGTGAGGTGTCACCCAGTGTGTGACCCATGTGAAACACGACAGACAAACTGGATAGGTGTGCAGACGTGGGGATCAGCGTTCGGAAGGCTCCGGCGACTGACATCGTTCCAGTAAGCAAGCGAGGCAAGGTGCTGCCGCCCAAACTGTGGCTTCTACCGTCTGCGAGCGGGCGGCTGCTCCGCAGAGGCGCCCAGATCCTGCGCGGGCGGTCCCTGGGCTTGGTGCCTCCGCGGCTGGAACGCGAGACCCCAGCGGTCCCCTGTCCTTGCTTTTAGCCGGGGCAGAGCCCCACGGAGAGGCACGGCGATGGCTTCCATCGCGTCGCGGTTCGCGGGCCGGGTCTGCCTGTCAGGCTCCGCTTCGGTGCGAGCTCTGACTCGCAGAGTCTCGGGGTCTGCGGTTCCCCCGTGCACGTTCGTTTGGAAAAGCCGATTTCTGCGCAGCGAGCTCCTCCGCTGGGTTTGGGGATGACTTTGCTTTCTCGTTTGTTCTCGCAACACCCGCGGCGCAGACACGCGCAGGCCTCCCGGCGGGGACCGCTTCGTCCTGCCCGACGAGTTCGCGCCTCGCCCGCGGCCGCGGCGCTCGCTCCGGAAGCCGCGCAGGAACGAGGAGCTGAACGTGGAGACGCTGGTGGTGGTGGACAGCAAGATGGCGCAGAGGCACGGGCGCGACAACGTCACCACCTACGTGCTGACGGTGCTCAACATGGTAGGCGCGCCCTTCCGCCCGCCGCCGCGCCGGAGCCCCGGATGTCGCGCGCGCCCTCGCGTCGCACGCGCGCCAGCGCTCCTGGCGGTGGGGCCCTTCGCCCTTCCCGCGCTCCGGCCGCGAGGGCCGCCGTCTCCACCTCAGACAGCACCGGAGGGAGGCGGGAGCCCTCGGGAGCCGGGGCGCGGGTTGGGAGGCTCGGGGTCTCCGTTGACCAGAAATCGGGGGGACGATGCTGGGACGCCTTGGCCAGTCCGTCTGCTGAAGTGCGACCTTAGAGGGCGACACAGAAAGGCCCGCCCGTCGGGCATGCTAAGTTTAAGTACTGAGTCGGCCAAGTCAGAGAAGCCTACAGCCCTCGGCTGCCGTCCCGGGTAAGACGGCCCGTGCCCCACATCATGAGGACGACCGACGAGAGACGGGACCGAGGGACACGTGCGTCGCGGAGCACGGGATCCCGGGTCACAGACGCGTGCTTTGACAGCTCGTTGGGTGACGCTGTGGGGACCGCGCTTGCATGCTTCCCCCTGAAGGCGGTGTCGGTGCTGGCGTCCCGTCCGGTCGCCTGCGCCGCCGGGAGGACCCACACGCGCCCCACCCGGCCGACGACGCGTCTGTGCCTGTCCCTCTCGCAGCGCGGGGAGGCCGCACGGCCGCGTCACCAGAGCAGGGGACCCGCCGCCACCGGCAGGATGTGGGGGACAGGGACACGGCAGCACGTGTGCGGCTGGCCTGACTGCCTGTCTTCTCCAGGTGTCTGCTCTGTTCAAGGACGGGACCATAGGAGGAAACATCAACATAGTGATTGTCGGTCTGATTCTTCTGGAGGAAGAACAGGTAATCGGTCTTCGAAACACGCAGCTGCTTTTCCCCAGAAAAATACAGGCAAAGTCAGGCTTCTCTCTCGCTCTCTCTCTGTCTCTCAGTGTGATTGGCTGTGAATTCTTGACTTTTCCCCCCTTGGGAGCAAAAAGTGCGTAATGTTTTGTGTCTAACGCCATGAGTCTTTTATCAGTTCCTTTAATAATGACTTGAATTGTGTGTGCGTGCTTGTGCGTGTCCGTGTGTGCATGTGTGCGTGCAAATGGGCAGAGATGGGGAGGAATTCTATCTTAGGAGACGTAGGAGAAGATGGAACAGGAGGCCCGCCTTAACCACATGGCTGGGAGCCTGTTGAACATGGAGGTGCAGGTGTGTCTTCAGCCCTCCCCACCATGAGCTTTTAGGCTCCCACGTTCTGCTCTTTGCCAGTAGACAGAAGCGATAGCGGAATCCTACTGTGCGGCACGGCTCTTTTCCTCTGTCACGTCCTAACTCCTAAGACGGCCCACACCAGCCCCTGCCACCTCCACTCACAGCGCGGTCTTTTGACAGAGATTCTGGAATGTCAAGTCTATGTCTCTCGTTGCATCCAAACCCTCCCTCATGCCAGATCTTGGTCGCAGCGGATGAAAACCTCCCCTTGCCTCCATCCCCGCGTCCCTGCATGAACGCACCCGCGTGCACTCAGTTCACAGGGAGGCTGCACACGCACATTCTGCAGCACAGGCAACGGGGGCGTCTCCGCCATGCAGGATTCTCGCTTCTGCTTGTCCCCACACTCATCGCTGGCTCCGCACCGGGGACAGAGCCGCCCTTGCTGACATCTTAGCAAGGCCCCCCGTTCGCCATGGTTCTCTTGTTTATAAAAGAGAATTTTTCAAAATGAAACCTGAGATCCCTCACAAGGTCTAAGATGTGTCCACATGGGGAGCTTCTGCGGTGTTGGTCTTTTTCTGGGCAGGGTGAGGGCCTGCGGGGGCAAGTCTGCTTCTAGCCCCAGTGGTCCAGAAGATACAGCTCCATTGTCTTTGTGTGAGGGAGCGTCTGGGCAGGGGGTGCCCCACGGGCAGGGTATCTCAGGTGACAGGTTAATTATTCCTTGTATTAAATCGTTTTCACCTTGGAATTCATCCAAGCTGCAAAGAATAAGCGAGGTTATCTTTTGATCGTACACCTGTGTGAACTTGGATTAATGCGGTGTTCCTGGAAGTCACCTGCTCAGGAATGTGAGACCTGCCCCAGGGTTGAGGCCCGGCATTAGGCTGAGGTGCATCTGACTTTGTGCAGGACGAAATCAGCCCTGGAGGAGAGAACCTCGCCAGGGAGCCAGAAACGCCCATTTCAACCCGACATCTAGTCGTGAGGGTACACTCAAGTTGTCCTGGAAAGGAGCCGTTCAGCCTGGCTTTCTCGGACAGAGCCACAGGAAGAAAGAGCAGCAAAGTTCAAATAACTCATTTCAGCCAGCGCCGGGGGGTGCTCCTGACCCCCCACTTCTGAATGCCACAGGCGCGTGGGCGGCCGTCACGCTGACATTTCGCTGTTGCTCTGTTAGAACGCGGTATGCAGGCATCTGGTGGGATGTGTCCTGCATAGTTTCCTGCGGGCTCCAGTCTGTTTTCTAGAAAAAGAGCTTCCCCGGTTGACCTGCCCTTCTCATAACCATGTCGCTTCTAGAGGAAAGTGACTTAGTATAACACTGTCATGATAAATAGTAAGACTTGTAAATCGGAAATCCCACTTGCCCAGCTTGGTTATGAGATCAACCGTCCAGGTGTGTTTTCGTGCACGTGTGGAATCCCATAGCAAGGGTCCTGTTGCCTGACAGAAGTTCACGAAGTGTCTTACAAAGACGTCGATGGCAGCCCGCACATGCACAACGACTCAATCTCCTTGAGGCACTGAAAATGCCTTCAGGGTCAGCTAACAGCATCCCAGCTGTCTTCATACAGAAGCACAGAAAGGAAAGGAAGTGTCCACCCTGAATTTGTACCAGTTTTTTATAAGACACTCTCCTTTGGATTTTAGTCCATGAAATGGGTAGCTCCGCTCATAGACCACTGGGAGCCCTCTGTGTAGTGGAGATTGGACTTGCTGACGTGTTTTCTCTGTTGTCACTGGGCTGTTGGTCTGTCTTGCACAGCCGGGGCTCGTGATAAGCCATCACGCCGACCACACCTTAAGCAGCTTCTGCCAGTGGCAGTCTGGGTTGATGGGCAGAGACGGCACACGCCACGACCATGCCATCTTGCTGACGGGTCTGGACATATGTTCCTGGAAGAATGAGCCGTGTGACACCTTGGGTAAGACCCTCCCTCGGAGTTTCGAGGACGGTGTTTGGGCTGTGCTCCCTCGGGGACCCAGGATGTTGAGAAACTGCCCCCCAGGGCAGATCCATGGTGGTGGACAGGGCTGCCAGCAGAGATGGGCTTCCCTGGACGGACTTAGGTCAAGCGTAGACGTGTGTGTTTATTCACCCAAAGTGACAACTTCCCGAGGAGCAGTCCCTCGCTCAAGATGCACATTCAAGAGTCCCCATCTCTTCCACTTTAAGGGTTGCTGTCTCTTCTCCTGTTCCCCTCCCCTGTGTGAGAAGCGAGTGAAGAGATTCAAGGGTGTCCCCTTCTGTGGCAGAAGCAGTACATCTGTGAATGTTTGCAGAGATGTTAAAGCAGAATCACATCCCTCATTTTCCTTTGCTGTATAAATACTGCAATCTTAGTAATTCTTAAAAGATTCTTATTTATTTAAGAGAGCGTAAGTGAAGGGGCAGAGAGAGAGGGAGAAGCAGGCTCCCCATGGAGCAGGAAGACCAACTCAGAGATCCATCCCAGGACCAATCAAGGACCCCGGAATCAAGACCTGAGCTGAAGGCAGATACTTAACTGAGCCACCCAGGTGCCCCAATCCTAGCAAGTTTTTTTTAACATATTTATGAGGCTGGATTTATCTTGGAGGCAGTACTCTGGTATTTTTTTCCAAACCGTGTAAAGCACAGAATGCCATTAGCAGGGCTCTCTTGGACATTTTTCCTGACTCTGCATTTCTTTCTGGGATCTTAGTCAGACAGCGGAGTCGAATAGAGGTTAATCGTAGCTGCTTGTTCCTGGAAAGTCCTGCTTCCAAGGCGGTCCCTGGCCAGCCTCTGAGACCCAGACTCCGGGGGGCTTCCCGGCACCCTGCCTGGTGTACTGGCTCTTTGTGCCTCTGCTGTTTCTTATATAGATAATGGGGCTTCCACAGGACGTCTCCTTCCCTTCTGGGAGTCTAGAGTTTGGGTCCACACTAGGCAGGGCTGCTAAGGGATTAGCTTTGGATAAAACTCCTGGGTCCTGAGTGTCTGAGGTTCCTCCTTTGTGGGCCCACTGGGAGAGAGTTCTAGAAACTCCTGCATGGTTTCCTCCAGATCTCTCCCTGTGCACGTGTTCCTGTTGCTGATTTTGACCTGCCTCCTCTGTATACCGGGGAGTGTAACAAAGGCTAAGTCCCATGAATCCCTCTGGTGAATCCTTGGACTGGGCTAGCCTTGGGGACCTCTGAGGCACACATTCACTACAGTACTCTCTTATTCAGGCTTCTGAGAACACAGATTTTTATACCAAAAGGTAGAGAATCTTTTCCGTGCACAGGGAATTCCCTTTTCTACTCTGCCCCAATTATAAATGTAACATGAATGCCACACAGAGCCATGAGTCGTTTTCCAGGTGGAGAGCAGATCCCCTCCACAAACCTTGCAAAGAGCCTTTATATGCTTGTCCAAGAGTTTCCCATTCAGATTCCCCCCGTGGAGATGAGAAACACACTTCTTCCGAAGGACAAGGATAAAGATGCTTATGTAGTACACCTTCTTTCTCTATTTTATCGCAACAACACTGCTCTATAATCTTTTGATCTCTGCACCCCGTAGGATTTGCGCCCATAAGTGGAATGTGCAGTAAATACCGCAGCTGCACAGTTAATGAAGATACGGGTCTTGGACTGGCCTTCACCATCGCCCACGAGTCTGGACACAAGTGAGTGCATTCCGTGGAAGGGTGGATCCTGGGTGCTCTCCCTGCTGGGCGATTCCCACAGAGACACTGATTCATTAGGTCAGGTCTGTAAGGGGCATCACGTGTGTCCAAGGAGAGCATCGTGGACAAGGAGAATGTCGCAGACAAGGAGGGGGTGGATCCCTTAGGTTCTTCTTATGCTTTTTCTTTGTTCATTTTTATTTTTTTAAGCAGGCTCCACACCCAGCATGGAACCCAGCATGGGGCTTGAACTCACAACCCTGAGATCAAGAGTCAGATGCTTGATCTGAGCCACACAGGCGTCCCTCCTTACATTTTTATTTTAGTGCCGAGCCGTGCACAGTCTAAAGCCGTGGTGATTTCCGCATCTACGCTCTCCTTCCTCTGTTCGTCCTTCCGTCCCGGCTCGGGCATGACTGTGTGATTGCACGGTTGTCTCAGCCTCCGCTCCTTCATCCTGTTCTGAACGTGGGTCCTGTGCTCCGATCTCGCTCCGTGTTTAGTTCCCATCGGGGATGAGAGAGAGAAGGCCTTCTCTTGTCCACTAGTTACTCTGGAGTTTGACTTTCTTGTATCACTTTTATAATTTGTAGATGCCGTTTGATTGGTGTGTCAAGCTGTTCGGGGAGTGCAGATTAGACTACGGGTGGGAGCTGGTAGGAGCTGGTCTGCGGCCCACATGTCCAGATGTCCAGCAATAACAGGGCAGCATCAGGGTAGGTGGCGAGCCTGGGGTTGGCACAGACAGACGTCCGTGCTGGATGGGCAGCCCTCAGCCGGCGGCTGGTCTCTGGTGGCGTCTTTTTACATGAAAGTTTTCCATTTGTTGCTGTAGAATGAACACCATCTATCAATTACTTACAGGCGCTATCAGTCTTAAATAAGGTTTCCTGGGCTAATCATTCTATAAGCTGCCTTACGTCGAGTCTTTTCCTTGCTGTGCCCACCTGCTGGCTTCCTGGACTTGGCTGGGTCAGCAGGAGCTGGAGCAGTGGGAGTGCAGCTGTCTTCCTGCTACACAGCAGCTTGGACTGGGGTTTCTCCCAGAAAATGCACAACCGGGAATTACCATTTTTCTAGGGTTTTTTTTTGTTTGTTTATTTGTTTGTTTGTTTGTTTGTTTTTTACTTTCACCCTGAATTTACTTGCAAATCACAAAACCTGCAAAACGCAGTGTTTGCCATTCCTGTTTTGTAGAGCTGACCTCTCCATCTCTTGGTAGAAATGGAATGAGGCCATGTGTGTGCTCTCGTCCCGTTCAGAGCAGCTGTGTGTGTGTGTGCATGCATGTGCGTGTGTCCCCACATATCTGAGTGTGTGTTGTGTACGTGCACCTGCCTGTAGCACAGCCCTGTGAGGCCCTGCAGACTTGGCTGTATGAACTGATGACCTGACAATGAAGCTTACACTCAGCTTCTGACCGCATCATCGTTATAGGTAATGATTGACTTTCTCGGTGCCCAGAACATTGCCCCTACCCTTCATGAAACTTCCAGCTAAATCATAATTGTATTTCTAATAGGCTGCCACAGCTAAAACTTCAAAAACTCTCATTATGTTAATGACATGAGGCTCTGGCTGTCCCCTGACCCATACCTGAATTTAATTAAACAATCCAGGTAAGAAACGTTTAAGGCACCGAGGACGGAGCAGCTCAGTATTAAGAGAACAGATGATGGCCGGGACTGGCGGTGTGCACAGCTTCAGCCGGCTGGTCTACCCAGAGTTAAACCAGACACATCAGACACAGGTCGTCAGTGTCAGCGGGGATCAGTGCCTCCTTTTATTTTGTCCTAGGAGTCAATTAAAATTCCCTTTCGTCACCAGGGCTGGGTCTAGATGGAAAGAGCATTTTTCCAAAGAAGATAAAACTGTTATTCTACGTGGGACCATGGATGGGAGGAAGGAAATGGGCCGTAGGCTTGGATGAAGGGGCGTCTCTCTCCTCATGGACTTCATCTGGAGAAAATTACCAGCTCCTTCTTGAGCACCCAGTGGGAACAGGACATTATGCAATGGTCAGGAACTGGGAGCTCTGAACACGCCCCGTCACCGGTGAGGTCACTTCCTGTCCTGTTGAGGAAACAGGAAGTACGCAGGGGCGATAGGCCAATGAGTTGCATGAGTCAAACGGCAAACCGAGTGACCGTAGCACTTACCAGTAGTAGTAACGGTGGTCGTCATAGATCACCTGCGGTTTGTCGAGTGCTTTGCGGGATTTGCGGGGCGATTTCACACGCACCTCCAGCCGGGGAGACCTCGGGGGATGGCCCTCTCCCCGCTCCACCAGGCTGGAGGGTAGACAGTGCTGAGTGTTCGGCGAGTGTGAACGAATGGAACGGACAGAGTGAGTCAGGGACAAGCAGGTGGATGAGCCAAGAGTGTTTCAAGTGAGTCGTTTGCTGTGGCAACTACATCAGATGGGGAAAGTGTGTAAGGCTCAGGGACTGAACCCCATGGATTTTCGTTGAATTGAAAATGAACACACTTCTTCGGTTCATTGATTTATTAACTGTGACTTCTTGGAGGAGAGCTGTCCTTGTGCATGGATCAGACGTCGTAACGTCAACAGCGTCCCTGGCAATGAACCCCAGGCGGGACCAATTTCTCAAGTTCTGTGAATTAAGAATCGGAAAGCAATTGCACATCTGTTAGGACTTTGTGAAACAGCCCGTTTTAGGGGTCCATTTTCCTTTCCTACGTTTGTTTACGTTCAGAGGATATCTCTGAGGTCAGAGGTATGCTTTTCTCCAGGCCTTGCAGCCAGAGCTTTTCTGACCTTTCCCTCCAAGAGCATCTTCCTGAACGTGCAGCCAGTTTCTCCTACTGAATCGAGTTGTTTCGCATCAGGACATCTGTGGTTTCTGTGTAGAAATCAGACCTGTGCACAGAAGTCGCTAAGAACAGGGGTTTGGATTTGTGTCGGAGAGGGAGGGAGATGGGACTACATAATGTGAGGATGTGTGTGGCCCTGTAGGACTTGGGATCCAGTCGGGCTTGTTCCTAAGTCAGTGGTGTAGGGTAACCTTCCTCGTTGTATTCGATCACTTGGTGTGGGACACGTGGTTTGCTAGAGGCAGGTCTGGAGAACTGACGCAGACATACTGAGCACTGAACTACAGGTTTTGGGGACTCTGTCCCCTGAAAGGCATGAATCCATTGGAAAAATCCCCATGTACTAAGGAAGTCATGCCGTTTGGGCAGTAGGACCATAGGTCTGGGGTCCTGGATCCAGGTGGTTCTCCCGCAGCCTGGCAGCCATCTGCCTGTGTTGCCTTTTCTTCTCTCACCTAAGCTCCCATCTGCCAAACCAAGGGAGCCTGAGACCCTTGGTGTGAGTGTGCAGGGACAATGGAAGGTGCACAAGTTGAGCTGAGGTTGCCGGAGTACGACACAGGATTACGTGTGGAACTTGCATTCTCATTTCAGACCATCAAGACAATATTAAAGCGTATTTGCTGTGCTTAGAAGTACTCATGACCCATCGTTCTGCCACTTGTCTTCTCCCAGATGGATTGACCCATTCACTCGGCACAATTTCCATTCTGCCAGCAGAGCGTTGTGCAGGGCTCTAGGAAGGGTTCTAGGAAGGGTTCTATGAAGAGACTAGGGATTCACCCCTCCAAGAGCATTCACGGAAGGACAAGATAGATAGCGTGTGCACCAATCAGGCTGTGTGGGCTGTGGGCATTGCAAGGGACTTTACACAGAGGTCCCAGAAAGTCTCAGAAAAAGCAGTAGTGACTTGCTAATACATTTAGCTTCAGCGGGCTTGGCAGGTGAGTTTAGAGGCCCTTCCAAGCATTTGATGGTGAGGTGTAAATCTCCCTAGGATGCGGCTGTGCACTGATACCAACCTGAGCCCTGCAGTGGGGTCAGGGAGGCACCGTGATGCTGGGGTCTTGTGCAAAATCAATGCAGCAGCCCTTTTAGAGATCCTCTGGCCAGTGATCATCAGACTGCCCTCTGGGGAACCCTAGCAGGTTGGAGGCTCATTTCTTCCCAATTTTATTTATTGTCCCTCCTAAGAGTTTTTGTTTCTGTATCCAAAAAGCACTTGAAACCTATTGACCTTCATTTGAACATGTGTACATGTGCGTGCACACACGCACGATACATATACAAGTAATATCTAGGTAGTGAGTCATTGGAGCAAGACCGTTTGAATCAGGAAATGGATAGAAATTCTGAATTTTCCTTTGTGATATGCATGGTGTCAGGTCTTTTGTGCGATTTTAGAGTAAGGTTTTACTACCCCATTATACAGGTAAGGAAACTGAGGCCTGGTGACTCAATCCAACAGCTTGTGAAAGAGGCAAGATCCCGCTGGAGGCCCTCTTCAGCCTCCACTCTTCTGGTTGATTGGTCTGCTCCAGCCCCCAAGACCCAGCTGATGCCGTGTCCACACCAGCTTTCTCCCTCTTGAGGGGGCCGCATTGTGCTCCTTGGAAAGTCCACATCAGAGGCCGACACCTCGGCCCTCCTGTGGCTCCATCATGGAGCCAAGGGTGGGATGTAGCTCTCCAGATGACCCTGGCCCGTGGTGGCTCCGAAGGTTTCTTGTTTCCTTAACTACAGCTGTCTGCATGGTCTGAAGTAGTCGGTACAACCTCCAACAAGGTGTGGCCACCCATTGTTCCGGGTGCATCATTAGTAATGGCGGAATGCATGCCGATGGAGTTGAGTCCCTCAGAACGTGCTGGAGAGGCGCTGGAAGCATCGCACGCTGAACATAATTTGCAAGTCTGGTTTAATCTGAAATTATGCTTCCATTTGGGTATTTGGGTGGGTATTCTCGCTCAAGGTTGGACTTCATTTATTCAACCGACGTCACTGAAGCACATGTTAGGGCTCGTGAGCCCCTGGCCTGGGGCTGAGCATGGACAGGAAAGGTCTCTGTCCTTTAGAAACTTAAAAGCCAGTAGGGAGGAAAAAAACCCGTATATTTACTGGTTCAGCCTATGGGGTGACCGAAACTTTGAATAGAACATTCTGGCTCATGGAAACAAAGAACACTCCTGGTACTGTGCAGCTTGGGTAGTAACTATATTTCTTGGTTCCACCAACCAACCTTATCTTCAAAATGAGCTCTGTCTGTCCTTCCCTGACTTTGTTAATGTTGCACTCAAATGTGGCCGCTGTGGGGTACTTCCATGCTAACGTCACAGCACAGTGTCTATGGTCATCACACTACTTGGAAAGACAGCTCACTGCCATGTGGTCATGCCGAGATTTGGGCAGGTATCAGGATCACCTTACTGTGTTAGAATGCACCCAGATACGAGAGCTTAACTCCCAAGCTACTAAATATAAAAACCTATAAGATGGGCTTTAGGGAACCACACCGTGTGGTGTGTTTCTCAGTTATTCGGACACAGAGCAGAGTTTGAGAATCAATTCTAGAAAGAATCATGGAAGACACCTTAGATGAAAAGTTTAAGCCCCGGAACTGGGCTATCATGGCTTTCATGTCTTTAGAAATGTGGGATGAGTGGAAGCACATTTGCTGGGGCACCTACTGAATCACAGTGTGCGTGTTGTCTGCAGAGTCCAGGGCCAGGCGGGAGAGTGTACTTTGGTTGTTCGTTTTCCCAACTTTCTCCCCAAGGCAGCCACCCATATGAGATTACAGTCTAAATCTTTTCATGGCCATGACACATTTCCTCTGCTGTATGCTTACCCCAGCCTTGATTGATTGCTTTTAATAGAACTTCAGAGGTTGGGTGGAGACCGAAATGAGTCCATCTGCGTCACCCTTGGTACCAAGCAGGAATTTTGCAGAAATTCAACAGTGTTTGCATGCCAGATTTCCCTGGATACGTCCTCCAATGGTGCTGGTGTTACGCTCTTGCCCAGGTCCCGCCTGGACTCCGATGTCGGAGTGTCAGGTCACAGCTCTGACTCTGAGACAGTGGTCACGGCTCTCTCCAGTCCTCAGTCATGCTGTCGTGATATTCTCCCTGCCTTATCAGCTTTTAGGGAGGCTTAAGTTAGAAAATACAGATAATGTGTTTAATAGCCTGTTTGAACCCTAGTGGGTGCCTACAAGTGTGAGTTGGTATTTTTACTGATACTATTACATCTCCATAAGCTAGCCAGTGCAGTGGGGAAAATGGGTTTTCAGCCTCAGCAGCAAATACAGATTCCCTGGCCCATGGTTGGAGCTCCCTTCCCCAGTGTTCAGAGCCTTCTGTCCCTGCCACCCTGCCTTGTCTCATGGGATTCTTGGTGGCAGATTGTTCCCAGACCCAATAACTCTCCTGCTTTTCTTTGCTTTGCCCCTTACCTTCCCCTTTGCTCTGCACCCACTCATGTGGAACCCCATTATCTAAGAATTCACCCTGTGTGATTGGGCAGGTACCAGATACTAGTGGCCAACAATGGCTCGACTCTCTAAGAATATGTTTGCCCTCATGGGAAGTCTTCAGGGTCACAGAGAACTCCCAGACCCCCAGGCATTCTTCCCAGTCCATTAGTTGCATTCTTCAGGGGTAGATGAAGATGGCGGTGTGAGATGCTCCTACAGCCGAAGCTCTGGGCAGTCAAGAAAAAGCAGCTGACTTGGCGGAGAGACGTAGCACCTCAGTTTGTGGCATGCTTACAGATGTAGGGCTAGAGTTTTCTCTAGTGATGGTGAGGGGGTTACCAATTGGAACATCTGTAAAGGACACTAGTAAGTACCTCAAGAGCCATTGCGGCTTGAGATGGCTCAGCTTTGGGCCCTTTGCTCAGCTAGGGCTGGAATCCAGAGTGGTCTGGTTTGGAGGCAGGAGGAACAGGTGTAGCTTCAAACACTTCTTGCAGTTAAAGGGAGCAAGAACGCCTGCTGGGCTTCATGGAGCTTCTTCCTCCAAAGGGGCATAGGGAATGTGGTGAAGCACTATGCATCTGGGACAGCCCCGAGCAGTGCAGGCCTGGCAGGAGGTGGGGCAGCCCCTGGTGAGGCTGGGGACGGAGAGTCAGCCCCACGGGGAGCTGTAACAGGTAGTCTGTTCTCCAGCCGTGGGAGGCATCAGACGCACCTGAGGAGCCTGCGTTTGTGCTTCTGACAAACACCTGGAAATTCTGAAAATCCCTGGTGAGCAGAGAAGGGTGTAGAGAGATGAGAGCAGACGGAGTACTGGTCAGCTTCATCAGTCAAGATCAAGAGACTTGCCCTCCACGCCCCACTTGAAATGTCTTTCTGTAATTAAAACATGAGCCCTTAGCAGACATTTGGATGCACGCTCCAAGTGACCGAATGGTCGTTCTTCAGGAAAGCTCTGTGAACGTGTGGCTTTGCTCCACAGCCTGGCTGGGCAGACGTCTTCCTTCTGTCTGACCGGCACGCAGACTTGGAGAAGTTCACATGCTGACACCTGTTGGCTGGGGTCTCCTAGGCCATTGATACTGTTCTTGGTTTTGAAAGACCCATTTCTCTCTCGTGCAGCTTTGGTATGGTCCATGATGGAGAAGGGAACGTGTGCAAAAAGTCTGAGGGCAACATCATGTCCCCCACGTTGGCAGGACGCAACGGGGTCTTCTCCTGGTCACCCTGCAGCCGCCAGTACCTGCAGAAATTCTTAAGGTATGAACTCCCAGAGCTGGATGTGTGTCTCTGAATGTCTCTGCTGCTCCCTGCCTGGGCAGCCTGATTCTGTCCAAGCAGCCCTGGCTTGGCTGTGACTTCCCAACATGGTTCCCATTTGAAGGTGTCTTGAGAAGTTTCTTTGGCCAAGAAGTTTGCCAAACACTTCCTTAGGGCACCAAGTCCTGCAGGCTGAATCCAACATCGTCTGACCTTCAGACTCAAAGGAAACCCAAGATACATCCTAAATCAAAGTATCTGTCACTAATATTTAGTTGTTTTAAATTCTCACTTTTGTGACTAAATGTTTTTTATTCATGAGTAGGAAGCCCTAACGTGCACACAGTGGGGAAGCATATGTAACTCGGGGATTTTGTCTTTTCTTTTCCACAAAGTGCACTTCTTATTAGGAGGGGAAACTTTAGCCTGGTTTATTTTTTAAATTTTCATTATAGCACTAATTCATTTAGGATCTAGGACACTGTGGAGAGATAGGGTTTTACCCCCTGAAAAAGACAGACAGTGGATTTTGAACTTTTTAGAGAAAGAAGGGACTTTACAAAGTGGCCTTAGTTCTATTAGTAAGGCGGACTGTCCCCCAAGTCTCAAGGATGCTGAGTTTGGAGTTTGGAGTTTGGTTTCAGCTGCCGACCCTAACCTTATTTCTGACAGGTGTCGCCCTCCCCCGTGGGTCAGCAAGCCTGATGCGTGTGATCACACAGAGCCCCAGTCCTTCCGTCCTGCAGCCGCTTCCTCTTGTAGGAGCTGGTCGTGCAGAGCAGCCCACGGGTCCCAGGGGAGGAGAGGGCCGGGGAGGGCATGCAGGACAGGACTGTGTTCCCGGCAACAAGGACTCCGCTGGCAGCCCACGTGCAAGGGCTGGGTCAGGAACGTCGTCTACCATGTGCTCTGAAGGAAAAGGACATGTGGGGTGAAGAGAGGCCCGTGTGTCCCCGTGCGCAGCCCCTGGCTGCCACAGGGGAAGTCATGGGCACGCGGGTCCCCCGAATCAGAGAGTGCAGTCTAGGCTTCCAGGAGCCTGGCTCTAACCTTTCCCCACTGGTCCCAAGAAGCCTGGACGCAAACAGCCCAGGAAAAGCAGTTCTGCTGAAATCAGAGCTTGTAATTTTGTTTTTATCTTAGCAAACTGACTTGCTCTGAATATGAAAAAGATGAGAAACAGCCTTTGTTTAGTAAGTAGCTTTATTTTTTTTTAAAG
Organism: Neogale vison; assembly: GCF_020171115.1. Taxonomy (NCBI): domain Eukaryota; kingdom Metazoa; phylum Chordata; class Mammalia; order Carnivora; family Mustelidae; genus Neogale; species Neogale vison. Next base: position 313,430,192 of record NC_058091.1, on the reverse strand, counting down.
ATTTTATTTATTTATTTGACAGAGAGAGATCACAAGTAGACAGAGAGGCAGGCAGAGAGAGGGAGGGAAGCAGGCTCCCTGCTGAGCAGAGAGCCCGATGCAGGACTCGATCCCAGGATCCTGAGATCATGACCTGAGCCGAAGGCAGTGGCTTAACCCACTGAGCCACCCAGGCACCCTAGTAAGTAGCTTTAACTCTGTGAAGGTGACTTCTCTCTGAGATCCAGCACAGCTGGCTGGGCACGGGCCGACACCGTGGGTACGTGCCCACCGGAGCTCCCCACGTTCCTTCTCTTCGCTCCTGAGTGGGCTCTCCTGGGCCCCAGCCGTGGCTCCTGTGATGCACTGTGCCCTATAGAGGACACACCCCTTTCCACTTTTGTCCCTTTGGGAACATTCTGGTTTCCCCGGCCCTGGGAAGGAGAACTGCTTTCGCTCAAAAGGGAGGACACCCATCTCGGTGACGCTCTGTACTCGCTCTCTGACAGACACGCTGCCTCTCCGTCACCCACTGATCCTTGCCAAGGAGATACAAAGCATGTGCTTCCTTCTTCCCAAAACGTGTCCGTGCTGCCATGAAACGGGCCGCCATGGCTCGTTCTCCATGCAGTGCACTCACGTTTCCGGGATTCATCGAGGAAAGCATGAGAGGTAGCACTGTTGTGTCAGTGACATCTTCTTGGACAGAGCGGACACACACCAGACCACCTTACTTTAAGAGTTTGGAGAGATTATGACAAGAAAACGAAAAATAACTAGGGGCGCCCAGGTGGCTCATTTGGTTACGGGTAGGACTCCTGATTGTGCCCAGTTCATGCTCCAGGATCCCGAAATCGAGCCCCTCACTGGGCTCTGCGCTGGGCGTGGAGCCTGCTTGGGATTCTGTCTCTCCCTCTGCCCTGTCCCCCTGTGAAGGGACCTGCTCTCCCTCTTTAAAAACACAACACAACACAACACAACAGCTAGAATTGACAGTGGGATGAAGAGAAAAACCAAATGAAAACAGAAAATGAAGAACAAGGAAAAAACATACAAGTGTATCAATCTTAGAATACAGTCTTTGGCTGTGATATTGAAGCTTGAATTTGGGCAAGGGTCTTTCTAGAAAGAAAGCAAGAAAGGAGATCAAATCCATTCATATTAACATTTCCAATATTTCAAGGAAAGTGAGGCTTTTGCCAGCATAGAATTATTGAAAACAAAGGAAACTGAATCTTTATATATCTAAACAGAACTACAGGGGCTCCTGGGTGGTTTCAGTGGTTGGTCATCCGCCTTCAGCTCTGGTCATGACCCCAGGGTCCTGGAATTGAGTCCCGAATCAGGCTCCCTGCTCAGCGGAGAGCCTGCTTCCCCCTCTCACTCTCCCTCTGTGCATGCGCTTTCTCCCTCTCTCTCAAATAAATAAATAAAATCTTTTAAAAAGGAAACAGAACTGTAGGTTCATCCAAGAGCATGCACTGGTAGACACGTCTCTCCATATTCTATATGCATCCTGTATTTTTACAGAGCGCTCTGCTGTCCGTCTGCTACATGAAACACGCCCTACACGTCTGTAACCAATTATGCGTCACACAGCGAGTGCTTATGAGTATTGACAGACACACGAAGTAAACACATGGGTAGAAAGTACCTCCGATCTGTATCCTGGTTATCTGTGTGCACGCTAGCCATGTCTCCTGATGACTCCCCTGCTACCCTCCTCTGGCCCCCACGCTAGAGTGAGTCCACCCCAGGCCAGTTGCAGACAGCAGGAGCACACGCTTGTCTCTCTCCTGCTTTTGCCACAGACCATGCCGGCAACTGTACAGGGAGCGTGGGTGGAGGCGTAGCGGCAAGGTCTGGGACTCACGCTGGCCCCCTGGTGCTGGCGGAGGGAAAACAGATTGGCAGCCCCCGCGGACCCCTAGCTTAGCAGCCAGAGATCTGCCTTCCAGGTCTCTGCAATGGACACGGACACACGTATAGTCAGAGCCCAGAACCTATTATTCCAAGGTAGGAATTCAAGGGAGAAGTACCCCACTTCTGGCAACACTGTTCAGGTTTCGGCTGCCCTCGCTGGCTTGCCCCAGGGAGCTTGTTATCTTGGTTGGGTTCTAGTTTCCCTCCTTTTGTCTGTCTCTCCTTTCCTCTTTCTTTATTATTTTGTCAGTAAGCTATTTCTTCCCTTTCTTCTGTTGCACAATTACACCCTCTTGTCTGTAGGGCACCACAGGGCAGGGTCACGTAGGTACTTCTGTTGGTTCCGATCCTGTCTGTCCACTGTCTGTGGCTGCTGCCTGTACCCTCGTGGAGCCATGAGCCCGTGGCTGGTTTCTTTCTCTTGCTGCCTGTCCCTCCCATCCTCCAGACGAGCTATTGGCAAGTCTCCCGAGCCACCATCCTGACCACTCACCGTCAGCCTGGGTGAAGGCTTCCCCGTGTTCTTAACGTGAGACTTCCCAGCCGTCAAGGTATTTTACCACATAAAGTCATGATGGGCTGCTTTCCAAAGGGAGAAAATTTTGTGGACAGTATCTGTCTCCTGATAATACCAATCTGTATTCTAGTAACATACACTTGGTCATTTTACTTTTATGTCCATTGCCAAAAAAGGCTGTGTTAACATTATTCCACAAGTGGCATCCCACATCAAGGTCCTTTCAACATATGTTGTCCCCTGTGTGTGTGTGGGGGGGGGCCCATGGAGTCAAGTTGGGGATTGTTTGCATTGTTTGTAGCAGTTTCAGTTTTGTTCAGTGTATGTGTGTGCATGTCTGTGTGTATGCAGGTGCATGAAGACTTCTGCTCTCTGAATTAAAAAAGAGCATAAACTTAAGTTTGCATAGGAGTTTTCTATATCAATCCTTTCTAAAATTTTCTACATCATTTTTCTAAAAAAAAATCTTTTAAAGATTTTATTTATTTACTTGAGAGAGAGAGAGAGCATGCACAAGCAGGGGGAGGGGCAGAGGGGTAAGCAGACTCCCTGCAGAGAAGGGAATCCCGTGTGGGACTTGATCTCAGGACTCTGAGATCGTGACCTGAGCAGAAGGCAAATGCTTAACTGGCTGAGTCACCCGGGCACCCCTCAAAATTTTTACTGCTTTTTCATCTTCATGGTTTTTGTGAAGAGAAACACTTTCAACTTTTTTGAAATGGGCCCAGATGATGTGGAGAGCAGGGGACACAGCGTGTGGGTGTACAGTGAGGATCAGCATCATGAGAATTCAGATCGTTTCTCAGCTGCCAAGGACTATGGGAGAACTTGTGGAAAGAAAATAGTTATATGCTTAGAGAGCACTTGTTTTGATGACATTAGATATGGGCTGTGAGCTCCGAATCAGACCAGGGCCCTAGGAGGGTTTGCCAAGAGTGTGGTTCAGAGATGTATTTGCTCTGGGATCCCGGGACGGTTCAATGTCGGCTCAAGTGCGCTCATTTGTTTTTGTGTCAGTCAGTGAGACCCCTGTGTGGCCATTCAGTCATAAATTTTTATTTTCAAGAACTTTGATAATTTTGCTGGATCACATGGCTATACACAGAAATGCAAGATTATCCATGCTCACAAATTTGTTCCCTTGAAATATTAAATTTTCCAGGAGAGCCTCCTGCTGTCAAAGTCACTCAAGCTTTGTTCTCTTGGGATGACAAGTCACGAATCAGCCATGTCTGTGCTGTGTCAGCAGGGACATCTCCTTGGTTTAATGAGCTGGAGACTGTCTTCGTGGACATGTTTGCCAACTTCCCGAGCTCCACGTAGTCACAATCCCATTATGTCCTCCACCACTCAGGCTGCTCTTTGGATGCAATCCCAACAATGAGTAAGGGTAAATGGCCAACCTCTAAAGATGAACCCACTTTCCTTTATGAGCAGCCTCGCCTTTGGTACGTGGAAAAAATATATTTAAAGAAGGAGCTCAGTTGGTCTGAAGTTGTCAACCCAACACTTCTCCATAGTTGGTAGTTAAGAAGGACAGATACATGTTTGGAGTAAATTCATGAATCGAGTCAGTGAAGTCATGTGTCATTTCCGAGGAACTGACACAGACCTCATCCTGTTTACTCATGTCTGTGTCCCGGAGGCCTAGGACTAGGGAAAGTTTAGCTCATTATTTTAATTTAATGACAACAGAGACTCATCCTCAATTCACTTTTTAAAAATTTGAATCACGGTATTCACAGACCAGTGAGTGTGCCTTCCCTCTGACCCCATGACTGTGTCAGTCCATGGGAAAAGGGACCATCGCTGGAGACCAGGAGTTTGAGGGGCGCCTGGATCACCTGCCCCAGCGCATAGCACCTCTGTGAATGAGGAAATCTGACTGACCTGAGAGCCCGTGAAGCATGTTTTGGGGTGTAATGGGAAGAACACATTTCATTTCATTCACACACACACACACACGCGCGCGCGCGCACGCGCACACACGCACGCACACACACACACACGCACTGAATATTATTCAGCCATGTGAAAGAAGGAAATCCTGCCATTTTAGGTAGTGCGGATGGACCTTGAGGGTGTGATGCTAAGTGAGGTCAGTCAGAGAAAGACAAACTGTGCGTTCCCACTTATATGTGGAATCTGAATCAAGCTGACAGGAACAAAGAGTAGTAGGTGCCACGGTGGGGTAAGGGGTGCCGGTGAAGCCGGTCACACGTACAGTCCTGCCGTTCTCAGATGAGCGGCTCCTGGGGGGCTCCCCCGAACAGCACGGTGACTGAGAACAGAGCTGTATTCTGTGTTTGAAAGTTGCTAGGAGAGTAGATCTTACAAGATCTCTTGGAGCACCCGGGTGGCTCAGTCCGTTAAGCTTCTGACTCTTGATCTCAGCTCAGGTCTTGATGTCAGCGCTGTGAGTTCGAGCCTCACACTGGGCTCCTTAAAAAAAAAATGATCTCACAACACGCCGTTCACAGACTTAAGGATCTGAGGTGATAGATAGGAAAACTACGTTTATAAAAAGCTACGGAGCAGTGAACAGCCCAGAGCCCATGCTCCCACTCATCAGCATCTCCCTCCTCCCCAAGATGACCTTGCTCTTGACCCAGGGCACCACAGACTAGTTTTGCCTGTTTCTGAACTTCCTATGACCAGAATCATGAGTTACATACTACTCTGTGTCTGTGCTCTTTGGCTAAGTATCATGATTATGGGATTCATCCTTGTTGCTGCATACAAATATAACATCATTGACTTATTTTTAATTGCGTGAATATGCTACAGCTCATGAGTCCATTCTGCTGGTGATAGGCATTTGAGATTCCAATTTGGGGCTATTTAAGAAATGTCTGCATATTCTTTCGGTCTCTGATTATCTGTAGGACTGGAACTGTAGGGTCATGGTTACGCAGTCTGCAGCGTCAGGAGACACTCCAGACAGCTTCCCCGAGTGGCTGCGCGAAGTCACATGCCCACCGTTAGAGTGCTCCCGCTGCTCTGAGCCCTCGCCAACACTTGGTCCTGTCAGTCTTCTCCATTTTAGCCATCTCGCTGGTGGGTAGTAGCATACCAAGGTGGCCATTAAAGAGAACGAATGTCCTTTTACATGTTAATGGTCACTGCAATAATCTTGAGTGAAGTTTTTTTTTTTTTAATCTCCTGTGAATTTTTCAGAATCAGGCTTTTTAATTTTTTTTTCTTGTCTCTTGATGGACCTATGTATTCTGAATACTTTGTCCCATATGGAAAATACATATTATGCAAGTATCTTCTGTCACTCTATGACTTGGTGTCTCCATTTCTAATGGTGTCTTTGGTTAAGAGAACCTCCCCTTTTTGTAATGGAGTCCAAATTAATCCATATTTTGGCTTTAGGGTTAGTACTTTTTGTGGGCTGTTGATTAAAAAAAAAAATCTCGCTTACCCCAGAGTCACAAATACATTCTTCCATGTAATCTCCTATGAGCATGATCACTTGGCTTCGCAGGCCACCTGGCTTTCGTCTGGGGCATGCCACACAATCCAAACATGCTTCGCCCCTGTGGATGCTAGTGGATTCTTTGTCCAGTGGCTTTTCCTTTCTCTATCCACACCATGGGGTTTTCTCACACCTGCCCCGTTGGTGCTGCGCTTGGCCGTGAGCCTGCTGGGACAGTGAGGGGAGGAGCAGACATGCCCAAGCAGGAACCTAACCTGGAGCACCGGGCTAAGACCCACATGGGGAGTTGCTGCCCTTCAAAGGTGATGCCGGATGGGGATAACCCACTCTCCCAGCAGCGGGTGTGCTCCTGCATCTCCTGGTGGGCTCCCAGCTTCTCCCAGGCTCCCAGTCTGTGCAAGGCGTTTTTCTTGGCTGGACGAAAACCTTGTCCTCCTGCCTGTGCTTCTACATTTACACAAACTATAAAAATTCCTGAACCTGTGAACCTGTTTTAGTTTTCAGTCTCTTGCTGGGGCCAGTCAGTTTGGCTGACTTTTCCTGGTTTCCTGTCCAGAGGATGGGGATCAGTGCTCTCCTGACGTAGCCTTGGGGACATAATGGGGAACACCGAACTCCTATGAAGACATCATTTGCGATCCATCAGAGAAAGGTCCTATGGAATTCCAAAATTGCCAGATCGTGTCTTGACATGCTAATTATGCTTTTCATCATTTTTTTCCTTCCTTAAAAATATCCCTTTGCGGTATGATCACAGTGGCCGTGACAGACAGGTCATCTGTTGGACATCCACAGTGACCCGGTTCCTGCTCTTTACACTTTCCCATCAGTTGATTTAATCTCTACTTCTCAGTGTGCTCTGAAAAGCTTCTGACCTCCTTTTACGTAGAACTGATGTCCCATCTACTGTAGCCGGGGCCACTCTTGTGTTTCGTGGGTGACTGTGAATTGAAGTCATGCCTGAGTGGACCCAAAGGCAGTGGCATCTGAGATGGGATGGTGCAGACTTAGGCCAGAGTGTTGCCAGTCAAGGTGGGCAGCCACACAGAGAAAAGCGCAGGGGTCCATGGCAGGTCTGCTGTCATTCACTGTTTTGCAAACGCAAAGGGGATTTTTCTGGCTTATTGAAATTTGCCAGCGAGATTTAGTTGCTATGTGCAAATGCTGTTTGCCCTCCCTGTGAATGCAAAAATTATAATTATGCCTTTCCCTGCTGGGGAAGGGAATGCCTTATTTGTGGAAGGCAGGCATCATTATTTGGTCTTTAGTCATCATCGAGTGAACTTAAGGAGAGTTAACTTCCTTCTTGACTTGGGAACCTCGTCAGAAATTAGCCTGTGTGGCGTGTTGCTGGTGGGACCTGTTGCTGTGTTCCAGGGGGAGCCTCTGGAGGCTGTGAGCTGGTGTGCAGGTGGCCCCTGGCCCAGGGAAGGAAAGTGAGGGCGGGGAGAGGAGAGGAGAAGGACAGAGGAGGAAAAGAAAGAAAGAAAACCTTTGTCTTTGAAATAGGTGGGTTGGGCTAGTCTCCCACAGTTCCCACTTCCAACCTTGGACTGTCCGTGGCCAGGAATGGACCCAGAGTTGGCGGCCGGTGCTTCTCACACCGCACGTCTGCTGAGCTAGTCCGTCTCACTTTTCCCCACGATAAGCTTGAGGAATCTCGTGAAGAACAAATCACCTTCCTGGAAAAGGTGAAATGCATTCTGAGCGGTCTCGGGAAATGTGGCCCCGGTATTCAAATAGAGTGGGGGTAGGTGTCCTGTGGGACCCTGGGGGAAGAAGGCCCCTCCTCTCTGGGCGGGGGGTGTTGTCAGATGGCAGCACAACCTGGCCGGGCGGAAGGTGCGTCTCCGGCAGGTCTTGCAGAGTCCGCAGCAGCCCTGCGTCCTGTGCGTTTCAGCACCGCCCAAGCGCTGTGCCTCGCCGATCAGCCGAAGCCGGCGAAGGAGTACAAGTACCCCGAGAAGTTGCCGGGAGAGTTATACGACGCCAACACTCAGTGCAAGTGGCAGTTTGGAGAGAAAGCCAAGCTCTGCATGCTGGATTTTAAAAAGGCAAGTGATTTTTGGCAAGTGCTCGGTGCAATATGATTCCCAAAACCGTTTTATGCAGTGTGACGGACATTGATGTGTTCTGCGTTTATTGGGTACCTACCAAATGTCAAATCCTGTGAGCTAGGGCTGGTCTCAGATAACAGGAAGCACATGCTCTCCTGGCAAAGAGGATGCTGCTGGGTGCTGGTGCGGGTATCGGTTTTCGTTGGAGAACTGACGTGGCCTGTTCGGTCACTCTTGCTCTCTGATTTATCACGTGGGACCTCAGCAATAACCTCTTGGTGTACGTTGGCAAATTAATGCTCTGCATTTTTTTCAAATGCTGTTAAGAAAACAGCACCGCCCTGCTTTACCTACCTCAGAGAGAAGCAGAATTTACTGTGGAGCAACAGTCTAGAGAAACATGCTTGTTAAATTTTTCAAAAACAGGGTTTCTAGAGAAGCTTCTCGTAGAAGGTGTCATCTATGCCGCTGAGTCCAGGGACATGACTGATATAAATTCTGTGTGTGACACAGAGACACACACCCATGCCAGAAGGGCTGGCCGGGATCTGGGAGCTTGCCGGACTGAACCCCAAAGAAAGCTAACCATCAATTAAATGAAAGTAACTATTTCTGAGATTTCTTTTATTCTAGTTTGTAATGAAATCAAGAGGAAAGTAGACAAAAAATATGATCCTCGGGAAACCTCCAACATTTCATAATGAACAAGGAATATTCCCAATTTAAATCTGATGGGATAATCTATTTTCTTCTAAACTCAAGATTTCCCCCTAAGGCCAATCACCACCATGTTCCAGGACAGGATCCTTATCTCCTGAGCTGGGTAATGTCAGCTTGGAGCAGGAGCAGTAAATCATTTACCATCAGCATGTATTCCTAATGTTTCCTTTTCCACGGGAAATCCCTAGGTAGTTCTTGAATGTTACTCTTCTGTCTGTTAAGGACAGGGAACATAGGACTAATTTTTTTTTTCAAAGATGGGATTTCCTACAGCATACCTCTGGTTTCACGTTACTTGGCTCTGTGACTGTGGACCGTTTCACCCATGGTACCCGGGCACCATTTGGAAAAAACAGGAAGTAAGAAGCTAAACGAAGAACCTCTTTTGTAACTGAGGAAATATTTGCATGCAGTGAAATGGATTCATTTCAGGTGTGCAACTGGAGCTTTAACACCTGTGTTTACCCATGTGACCAGTTTGCTGACCGAGACATTCCTTACTTCCATGAAGCCAAAAAGTTCCCTTATGCCCGCTTCCATTCAGTCCCTTCCCCACCCCGGTAAGGGACCATCGTTCTGATTTCTATCACTATCGATACAGGCTGCTTATTCTGGAACTTCATAAATGCCAAGTCAAGTATTTGTAATGACAGGGATGGAGCTAGAGTGGACAGTGTTAAGTGAAGTAAGTCAGAGAAGTACAAATACCATATAATTTCGTTCATATGTGAAATTTGAGGGGAAAAAAACAAGTAAAGGAAAAAGAAACAAAGCAAGAAACAGACTTTTAACTATAGAGAACAACCAAGGTTACTGGAGAGGACGAGGGTGGGGGAATTGTGGGGACAGGACGGCGATTAAGGGCGCACTTACCGCGACGAACACAGAGTCACGTGCGGACTTGCTGAGCACTATATCATACATCTGAAACTTACAGAACACTGTATGTTAAGTTAATTAAAACTTAACTTAAAAAAACAAATATGGGGGCTTCTGGGTGCCTCATTGGGTTAAGCCTCTGCCTTCGGCTCAGGTCATGATCCGAGGGTCCTGGGATCGAGTCCCGCATCGGGCTCTCTGCTCAGTGTGGAGCCTGCTTCCTCTTCTCTCTGCCTGCCTCTCTGCCTACCTGTGATCTCTGTCTGTCAAATAGATAAATAAAATCTTTAAAAACAAAAATACGATGTTAGCCGTTGGTTTTTACAGTCACCCTTTATCAAAATGAGAAAGTTCTTTTCTGGTCCTAGATCACTGAGCGATTTTATCACGAAAGTGGGTTGACTTTTTTGTGAAATGCATTTTCTGCTTCTAGGGATGTAGTTATTTATTTTTTTTATGGTATTAATGTGGGGGATTGTGTCAATAGGTTTTATCTTCAGTCTCCCATTGGTCACACTTCCTTTTTATTCCTCTGTTTCCTTTTGCATTAAACTTCTAACAATTCTGTTTTTTTGCCTCAATTTGCATCTTAGCTATACTTCCTCCTCTTGATTTCTAGTGTTTGCTCCGGAGAATGCAGGCGCCTCTTTTCATCTACAGCCGATGTAGAATTAACATTGTACCGCTTCATGTAAAATGCAAGGTCCTCACAACAAGTAAGCCCACGTGACCCCACACTGTACTGTCCTCATCGTGAATGTTACCTCTGTGCCCATTACAAGCTACAAGACGCTATGTTAAAATTTTTGTTTTAACAGAGGCATTTGCTTTTAAATAAAATAGTGTCACCTTTTATATTCACTCACTGATGTACCATGTAGAACTTCTGTTTTCTCATGGATCAACTCCAGCTCCTTCATTGGCTTTGGCCTGACGATCTTTCCTCAGGCTCCCTGTGACCTGTATCCACCAGGCACAGAGTAGGTCAGATTTTCTTTTATCTGAAAATATCAGTAAATTCACCCTCCATTTTGAAGCATCATTTTTTCTGATTCTAGAATCCTAAACAGTTCTTTTTGTTTGTTTTCCTGTACACATTCTCAGGCTACATTTCCATGTTCACCTGCTCTCCGTTGTTTCTGATTAAAAAGCCGATCATCATCTATGTCTGCTGGCATTCCTTACCATTTGTTCAGACAATTCAGCAAACTCCACATTTAGGTTATTTTAAGGTTTGGTTCCAAAGACACGATCTGATTTGTTCTATTCTCTGTTCTCCACTGAAATTTCCGGTTCTTTACACTAATTCTGTCAGCTTTTTCCTTCATAGCCTTGAGTGTATTTGTAACGTGTTGTAATGCAGTATCACTTCATGTCAGATGAATTTTGTCGAGTATTATTTTGACAGGTGACCACTTCATCCTTTGAGGCTTGGTTTGGCTCTTCCTTAGGGATCCTCTCATTCAGCTTTTCCTTAGCTGGAGGGCGAAGCCTGTGCTCTGGGCTGGGGGTGTGGACTTGGGGCTTCCCACGGAGGTTTCTCTGTCACATGTGCCCACTCCAGTGTCTCCCAGCACGGCATGGCCGCTGTCGTCCGGCCAGTCGGCACTCAGCCCGGAACTGCTGCCCTGCACTAGGCCACTGGCGTGTCCGTGTGTCACCCGTTCACCCCACAGATGAGGAAGGACCTACGGGAAATCCTTGGGCAGGCATCCGGGGCTTCCTACTTAACACGGCTTTTTCCTTCCCAGCCCCCACGTCAGGAAATTCTTCCCAACCAGATGGTTGGAGTGAAGTTGGCGCTCACTTGGCAAACTTCCCTGTGTCCAGGGACAAGGACTGTGTTGCCTGCTCCAAAGCCTAAAAGAGCTGGCCCATGTATTTTGTCAAGTTTCATACAGTTTTTGTGTGCGGAAAAGTAAGCCTGGTACCAGTTACTTTATCATGGACAGGAGAGAAAATACCTTTTCAGTTAAAAAAAAAAAAATTGCATCCTTTAAAATCAGCCGTGTCAGCTCATTCCCGATGATATGAAATCGTTCTTCAACTTGAATAAACTTGAAGGATTTTCTAAGTTAAATATGACTTATGTGGCCAGAATCTCTAGGGCCCTGGATCTCAAATTTGGGGCACTTAGATTATTTTCCTTGTGAATTAAGCATCTCAGAACATTTTCAGTTATAAAATTGAATTTTTTTCAATGAACTCCTTCTGAAGTTTTATGAAAACGGGTCTGTTTTGCTGGTTGAAGTATAAAGATCCAGAAACTTACTGATGGGAGACGTTAAATTAATAAATAACAAGCAGGTGCCTGGGTGGCTCAGTCGGTTAAGTGTCTGCCTTCGACTCAGGTCATGATCTCAGCGTCTTGGGATTGAGTCCCACATCGAGCTCTCTGCTCAGTGGGGAGTCTGCTTCTCCCTCTGTCGCTCCCCCAAGCTCATGCTCTCTCTCTGTCTCTCTCAAATAAATAAAGTTCTTTGAAAAATGAATAAATAAATAACAGAAAATTACCTGATGACTAACCCTAGGGGCTCCTCAGGGAACCTGTGCTGAGCACGTGATAGGTGCCTGGACTCTTGCAAGTCCATGTGCTGTTTAGTTGGAAAAGTTAATAGATCATGCAGATTCATGTGCATCTGTCTCTTGGACAGACAGGTGTGTGTTTGCTGTATGCGTGTTTACATACTCGTGTGTAAATTCACGCACCCATATGGCCACGGCTTTCTCTGTCCGCTGATGCCTTTAGGGTGATTATTGGAACTAGTGATAAAGCACCCTACTTCTTGAAAAACTAATAATTGTGATAAATTATAGATCCCATTATAACATCCCTCTGATGGCATTTTCGGTTGGTATTTCGGAGAGTCTAGGAGCGACAGATTGAGAATACAGCTCTGGGGTTAGTGCACTCACTGTCGGGAAATCTCCCAATAAATTTCCAGCAGAATCATGGGAAAATGTTGGTTTCATTTGGGGTGTTCGGTGGTGACACCTAACTCAACCAAGTCACTATGCCTGAAATCGGTCTTTATGAGCACAGCTCTTAAATTATAGGACAGACTCGAAAGCGAGCGCCTTCGTTAGGGATTGGATTCCGTCACTGCAAGGATGAAAGCAAGCATGGGCTGTCCGTGTGGACTTCGGCAATTTTCTCCCGAAGTATTAGTTATTACAAACACTGCATCTTCGTCTAGTGCCTGCTCTGTTTGCCAGCATCATCTGTGCTTGGCGGTCTGACCCCACAGTCTGTAATGCAGGCTGCTAGAATTGCTTTGAAATTTGATCACCTTAGTGTCCTGGGCACTGTTGTGAAATTGGGAGCTTCCCCCACACCCAGCATGTCTTACATTCCAGCTCCTTGGCCCTAGACGTATGATTTAATAGGGTCTTTGTTCCAAGAGGACCCTGAAATTTAATTAAGAATGTAATGACATACAACAATAATGTTTAATTTAATACAATCATTGCACATCATTGTCTAGAAGTTAGCAGTTCAGTTGAAGTATGATAAGAGAGGGTAAAACTGAATTTTGGTTGTTTGGTCATTTCATGGTCATTTTATTATCTGATTTTTTGAGGAACTGGATTTTCTATTTGTTTTCTGGAGTAGAGTGTCACATTTTTATGAAATGTCAGTTTTATCTGTAGGATACCAATGTCTTAAATACTTTTCGATATGTTGAATAACAGTAACATGGATTATATGACCTTTCAAGGCTCTTCTCACTCCTGTCATTTGTTTCTGCCTGAAGAACTGAACTGGGGATTGAACAGGTTCCAGCATGGGCGGGAGTGTGCAGGGGGGCGTGCGGCAGGTGGAGACTGCGCAGGTCCCGAGTTGTCAGGGCACGCGATCGCCTGCATCCTGTGCTCGAGAGCGTTGTCCTTAGCAAAGTTAAAAACCCTCACCTCTGGGGCACATGGGTGGCTCAGTTGCCAAGCGCCTGTCTTCGGCTCAGGTCATGATCCCAGGGTCCTGGGATCAAGCCCCACAATGGGCTCTTTTCTCAGCAGGGAGCCTGCTTCTCCCTCTCTCACTCTCCCTGCATGTGTTCCCTCTCTCTCTCTCTCTGTCTCTCTCTGTCAAATAAATAAGTAGAATCTTAAAAAAAAAAAAAAAGCCACTTTTAATAGTATCTCCCATTCATCTACATTCTGCAGAATGTTCCAGAAAACTACAATGTAAGAATATTATGAAAATACTTAAGGGCCACACGGGCTCTAAGCTCTGTGGGGAGTCTGCTTGGGATTCTCTCTCCCTCTCCCCCTTCCCTCTTCCTTTCCTGCTCGTGCACGCTCTCTCTCTCTCTTTCTCTCTCTCTGAAATAAATAAATCTTCAAAAAAAGAAATACTTTAAAAAAAGAAATACTTTAAATAGTAGGATCTAGATCTATATTTTCAAACATAAGGTGGCCACCTGTATCATCTTAGATTTTTTTTTTTAAGATTTTATTTATTTATTGACAGACAGAGATCACAAGTAGGCAGAGAGGAAGGGAGAGAGAGAGAGGAGGAAGCAGGTTCCCTGCTGAGCAGAGAGCCCGATGCAGGGCTTGATCCCAGGACCCTGAGATCACGACCTGAGCCGAAGGCAGAGGCTTTAACCCACTGAGCCACCCAGGCGCCCTCATCTTCGATATTCCTACGATAACATTGCACTTACCATTACTAACTTCCTTTTACATGAAAAATGTCCCCACTCATCCAGTTCAGGGTTTCCATGGGAACAAATGAACAGATGTTCAGCTCACTCAGAACACGTGTTGAACGCCAGCTAGGTACCAACACTGAGCCAGCTCTCTGTGACAAATACGTAAAAATAATTTCACTTTTTAAAACATCATTTGTTTTGTATCCTCTCAGATGATCTTTGAAACTGTCCCATGAATCCGTACCACGGGCTCCTTAAGGGCATAGCCATGAAGCCCGGCGGAGAGCGGCCTGTGGGCTGGAATCACCTTACCCCTTGGAGTGGGGAAGGAAGTGGGTGCTGGCTCGGTGCCTCTCAGGTACCAGGCCTGAGCTGGGCACGTTACCTACAAGCACTTAATTTAGCTCCCAGGACAAGTCAATGAGCAGGTATTGCCATCCTCAAACACACAAGGTGGACAAGGGACTCTGTCCCCAGACCTGCCCTTCCGGTCCACACCGATATGCCTATCTGCTCGGAAGCCCAATCCCTCTACTGGACCACTGTGTCCCTCTCCCAGCTGGCCTGACCGCAGGAAGGGCCCGTCTTTCATTCTCACCCATTCATCCATCCGTGCCTTTCCTTGTTCTGTGCGCACACCCAGCCTCCTGACTGGGTGCAGGCCCTCTGGCCAGCTGCTCTCTGTGGGCCACCACCCAAGGGCAGGCAGGCCTACCCTGCAGTGCTGTACAGACTCTGGTTCTGATCTGCCATGCTTCCTGCCATGCTTCCACCCAGACACTGAGCCTGGGTCCATGAGCTCCAGTTTCAAGGAAGCTTTATTTATATCCTGGTGATCTATCAAGTTGTGGCCCTGCAAGCCAACAGAACTTTCCAGTTGTCTCTTAGGAGAGTTACAGACACTCAGGCCCCTGCTTTTACAGATTCCTTGAGGTCTTCTTATGGCTCTGATCCCTAAACGTGGTTCTGGGGGAGCAGAGGCCCCAAGTCAGCATGCCAATTAATGCGACGAGAGGCGTGCCCCGTTTGCCCCAGTAATGCCCAGTGATCTTCGAGGACTCACAGGGAAATGAGACGGAGCGTTACAGCAGTTGTAACCATAGGCCGTTCTCCTGCGTCTTCAAAATAAACACAGTCGATACACAAAGTAAAACATCGAAAGCTTCCTTCTTGCCATTCCAAGTTCCCCAAAGCTGATTTGTGAATGAGAAAGATACAGGCTGAAAATGCATGTATGGCCTCAGTTTCTAAATATGTAATTAGGAAGCATTGGGAGGAGATTCGAGAATAGTTCGAAGACAATAAAATGAATATTGATTATTAGCAAAAAACCCTTCCACAGATCACTCACAACGATGCAGAGCAGCTCTGTGTGAGCACATCTTTCAGCACCACGAAACGGGGAGTGGAAGCATAAAGGCAGTGGAAAGCCATCTTTGAAGCAAAACGATGTTGACGTGTGGCCGTGTTGGTTTTCTTTACGAGACAGATCACCCAGGAGATACAGCCAGTAAATGTCTTGGGAAATAATGTAGTGCTTGTTCAAATATTCAGAACAGTTGTGCAGATAATTTACAAAATGTTTTCCTCCCGTGCAGTCAAAGCTGCCACCAGCATTCTTGAAGTTTCTATCCTGTTCTGAGTGCTGCTGCTTGCCGTTCAGTAAGACGTTCCTTTGGGCTCAGAAGGAAAGGAAAGGGAAGCTCAATCTTTGCACTTGGAGAGACTTTCATGGTGTATAACCCTCAGATCATGTTTCATTTTACTGCCCTGCCAACTGTGTGGGTCTTCCTTCCCCTGCACACAGCTTTCTTCCTTCACATCTTCTTTCCTTTGCACAAATCCTTTGCTCCCTCTCCCTGGAATGCCATCCCATCTCCCCCAGTAAACCCCTCAAGCTCAGGGTTGGCTCAGAGATCTAATTTTCCCATGAGCCCTTCCCTAGGTGTCCCTGCCTTGCCTCCCGCCAAGCTCACCCAGCCTTATGCTTTCTTCCTATAGGAGCATCTCTTCCCACAGGCAACATATGGTGACTTACAGCAATTTTGCCTCTCCCTTACACCATACCCCAGAGGGTAGATCTGGGTCGTATTCCTTAGGGAACCACCCTCCTAGCAAGGCAACTGGCATATTCTAGGTCTTCATCAAAGGTTGCAGATGGAGGGTGAGTGGGTGGGTGGACAGATGGATGGACAGACAGACGGATGAACGGATGAATGGATGGATGGACAAACCAGAAACTTTCATAATCCTCTTTATTACAAAGCTGTGATCACCAAGACAGCATGGTACTGGCATAAAAGCAGACACATAGACCAGTGGAACAGAGTAGAGAGCCCAGATATGGACCCTCAAATCTATGGTCAATTAATCTATGACAAAACAGGAAAAAATATACAGTGGAAAAAAGACAGTCTCTTCAATAAATGGTGCTGGGAAAACTGGACAGCTGTAAGTAGAAGAATGAAACTCTACCATTCTCTTACACCGCACACAAAGATAAACTCAAAATGGATAAAAGACCTCAACATGAGACAGGAATCCATCAGAATCCTAGAGGAGAACATAGGCAGTAATCTCTTCGATATCAGCCACAGCAACTTCTTTCAAGATATGTCAAGATAGGCAAAGGAAACAAAAGCGAAAATAAACTTTTGGGACTTCATCAAAATCAAAAGCTTCTGCACAGCGAAGGAAACGGTCAACAAAACAAAGAGGCAACCCACGGAATGGGAGAAGATATTTGCAAATGACAGTACAGACAAAAGATTGATATCCAGAATCTATAATGAACTCCTTAAACTCAACACACACGAAACAGGCAAACATATCAAAAAATGGGCAGAAGATATGAACAGACACTTCTCCAATCAAGACATACAAATGGCTATCAGACATAATCCTCTTTAATCTGAAAATGAGCATTCAGTCTTGGAGAGCTTAGTGAATGGTGGGTCAAGAACGAATTATAAAATGTTGGGTTTTATCAGTTTTTTTTTTAAAATTTTAATTTTTGTTTTCTGCAACCTCTGGATTAAGTATATTTTACTTCTTAATTTAGAAAGTATAAGTTTGTTAAATTTATGATAAAATACATATGAATAAATAAAGTTGCAGGGGGTGGAATTAAGTTGGATCACGTCTAGAACGTGAGTCTCTGGGTCTTCTTTCTATATACTGCTAAGTTATTATAAGCTTTTAATTTATATCAGCTGTTTTCCCCTTAAATTTTTCAGTGATATTTTATTATAGATTTGTGAACCATCTGTAATAGTGATGACCTTTTCTCTCTGGTAGGATATCTGTAAAGCCCTGTGGTGCCACCGGATTGGAAGGAAATGTGAGACTAAGTTTATGCCCGCAGCAGAAGGCACTATTTGTGGACATGACATGGTAAGGAGCCAATCTTAGGTCAAGAGTCATGTTCAGATGTCAGAGCTGTTCCACCCTTGCATCTCCCCTCCTCCTGCATTGGTATTTTGTCAGCCCATGTTCCTCGTTTCCATGTGCAAATCTACCCCCAGGACAGAAGATGGTGTTTAATTTATATTTATACTGTGAAGGCAGCTCCTTCTTCCTTTTGCCTTTTTCCTGATGGTGTAATTGATGGGCTATCTGCAATCAGTAAATGTATATGCCAGGCAGCAGGTGCGACTACCTCTATTTAATAAGGAGAAACATTCAACTCTTGCCCATATTTCAACCATGTACAGAATCCAAGTTAGATATTATTGTTAAAGACACAAAGGCTTTGATGGGGGAAAGAAATATATTAAGAAGAAATACATTAAGAGCATTTATTACTCACTGGAAGAGAATAATTTTATTGTTGAAATTAAAAAATAAATTACCTTAACCTCCAAGAGTAGTATTCTGATTCCTTTCACATTACCTTTTAAAATACAAGACCATTGATAAAGATAGAGATATATTGGACCCAAATGATCCCTGAACCCATTTTGTGCCACTTAGTGTGTGACCTTTTTATTTAAGATTTTTATTTGTTTGTTTATCTGTCAGAGAGAGAGAGAACACGTACAAGCAGGCAGAGGAAGAGAGAGAAGCAGGCTCCCTGCCAAGCAAGGAGCCTGATGTGGGACTCAATCCCAGGACTCTGGGATCATGGCCTAAGCTGAAGGCAGACTCTTAAGCAACTGAGCTACCGAGGCGTCCCAGTGTGTGACCTTTTTAGTGACACTAATGCATATGAAAGAGATAAATGTCTAAATATCCTTGATTCTAAATAGCTTAGATTCCAAATCAAATTTATCACAGCCTCAGTCTATTTAAATGTGAGCATGGGCAGCAAGGGTTAAAATCCTAGCAAACAGTACTATCTCATGCTTTCAGGTTAAATTATTGCAACACTGACTGAAGATGTGAAGAGAGCTGCTCATGCTTATGTGAAAAGAACACCCAGAGACTGCTTCTCCTGCACACCTCTCGAGCTTTATTTGAAATCCCCCAGAGAGGGTGGGGTGGGTTATTAAATCCTTCCACATATATAGCAACGGTACTTACATAACTCATAACCTCCCAAAATTGAATAAAAATGCTTTTAGACTCTCAGAAGAAGAAAGGGACATGGGGATGCACCATGGTGTGGAAATGCCCATTGTCGCAGGACTCCGGGGAATGTGCTTCAGTATTAAGTTGCCCGTGATCACCACTTTCTGCACATAATTATCTAAAAGTTACTCTTCAGGTGATAATTTGCAAAATTATCCTCATTTCCCAAGAGATCGGCCACCATCCCACTGTTGCCCCTGAGTTCCAGCTCACACGGTGGGGGCACAGGGTGCTTCTCTGATCACCTGCTTCCTGTAGGACTGATTTCAGAGCTGTGGGCCTTCCTCAGAATAACCTATTTATTCTGCTTAAATTTTATTTACCCTGAAAGCACAGTTACATTGATGGTCCTTGGTATTGTTAAACCATTTTCCCTTGTATTTCCAAAGATGGGTCTTTCCTTATTATAAAAAAGAATTAGTGCATCTTAAGCCAGAATATATGCCTAAAATTACCCAGGAATGATGTGTTCTGCCCTGAGGCTGCATGGTGGCCATGGTGGGACAGCATTGGAGGCTCCTGTGAAAGGTCCCTTTGCTGTTAGTTGTGCATTTTCCTGCATTATGGGTTCTTGTGTGTCCCTTTGGCGCTTCGATTTAGACATGCATATTACCAGCAGTCAGTATCTCAGTACTTTGGATATCCCAAAGCAGTTGGTGTGTACTGGGAGTAACCATACTGGTTCTGTGTACCTTTCTCCTGTGTGGGAGCCTCTTGCTCTCTACACTGTGTTGCCTTTGAGGCTTGTGCATGGTGGTAAATGGGACTACATTGCATCTTGTAGTATCAGATTCCATCCTTAGTACATGAAATACTTTCAGTCCTCACAATCTCCCTGTGAGGGTGAGCCCCTTGCAGCACCTCCTAGTGCACTCAGGAGCCTTCCAGGGAAAGGATACTTAGGTTCTTTGTGAGCACACCATGGGGAATCCAGGACAAGGGGTTCGGACTACAGCCTAATATATATGAAAGCTGATTCGAGCTCTCTAACAATTGTGGGTCCCACGTTGTATTAAACCATTCCACATTATGCTTATACTTGGTGCTAGGTACTTGGTCTGTCTTATTGCACTGCATTTTGGGAATAATTCAGTCTGGTAGTTTGGACTATCCCTAAGGTTCTCAGGGGGACATGCAGACTCAGAGCCTCCGAGTAACTTGCCCCAGGCCACACAGCCTCAGAACTAATACAGAGGTTCCTTTCTCCCCATATCCCCAAGTCCACTGTTATATTTTATCAAGGTGCTTCCTGTGTGTGCTGGGTTTAGGTGTGACATGCAGACTGTGGGGATAACATCATAGCAGAAACACGCATTCATCACACCATCTTGTGTCCTAAAATACAACCTTCTCTCAAAAGCCAGTGTCCCTCAATAACATATAAAAGGGTGAGAAACATGGGATGGTCCTCAAAACCTTAACCGGTGTTTCGGTGGAACACGGGCTCTTCCCCTGACCTGCTCACGATGGGCTTCATGGGTCTGTGACCTGTGTGGAATTCTACTCCAGGCCATGTGTGTGTGTGAGTTCACATGTTTGTGTGTCTGTGTCTGCCCAAACCCATGCATCCCCCAACCTCCATGGGAGAAGGGACAGTGCTTTGTCCTCAGATTTTCAGAAAATTTTTTTTAATAATATTTAAAAGAATAGCCATTTGAGGATACTGTAGTACAAAGAGCAGAAATTGCCTTGGCAAGTCTGCTCACGGCAGAAATAATTGTGACAGTTGGAGACACGGAATCATGCAGATGTCCACGAAGAGAGCAGAACCCCGAATACAGAATGAGAGACCTGTCTACACACTTCCAAGGGGTGAGCTCCAGACACACTGTGAGGTGGAGGCGCAGAATGGAAGAATGTGTGTCATGTGCTACCACTTACAAAGTTAAGAGTATACTCATCTGTATGATTATTTTCCTACATTAAAAATAAAAAGAATAAACTGTAAATTTTTAAGAAGTAAATATTTCATGTCACTTTAAAACAAAATTAAGCCAAATTACCTTAAAGTAATCCTTAAATACCAAAAGGAAAATCCACTTAACAAGCTTGTTGGCTTAATCATAACCAGAGAGGAAGAATTATGTCAAGTAACTTTAAAACCTGAAAACATTTTCTGAGTTTTCATCTTGTGGGTTCCTGTGTTCCCATTTTCTGTCTTTGTATCAGAAAGCTCTGACCAGTTGATTCTTTTAAAATGGGACAAAACAATCACAACAGACACCGTCCTTGTCCCTCTTTGTCCCTCATGTGTCCCTACTTGTCCTTTTGTGTCCCTACTTGTCCCTCCATGTCCCTCCTTGCCCCTCTGTGTCCCTCTGTGTCCCTCCTTGTCTGTCTGTGCCCCTCCTTGTCCCTCTCTGTCCCTCCCTGCATGAAATCCACAGGAGCTGGCCCCCACTTTTTCCAGATCCAGCTCTCTCTCTGGACTCATAAAGCCATCAGGAAGCAGATGCCTTGCTGACAGCTGCATTCCCTGCATTGACTTGAGGGTGTCAGGGGGACTGGACTTTGTTTGATCACCTGGGGTGTGGCCAGGAGGTAACAAAAGAGAGACATATTTATTTATTTGCTTTTCAGAAAGAATCAAAAAATTGAATGGACAAGGTTTTAGTCCTCACTACTTACGTTTAGTTTTTCATCCTTAAATGATATTTAATCAAACTATTTGTAGCTGCCATTTCTGTGTAGCACCAATGGTCAGACGCCAGCAACTTGGTGTGTTTTCACTGAACAGACTCAATAATGGAAGTGTTATTATTTGCCTTTTGTAAAGCCCCATTTTTTTCACCCAGAACAAATCTGGTGGCCCTAATCTTGGAGACAGACAGGAGGAGGCCTCACCCCATCCTCCAGCCCAGTGCTAAGGCTGGTTCTGCTGCCCCACGCAGGCCAGCAGCAAGGGACGAACAAGTTCATTTTCTCCTCTCAACAGATGGCCTGAAGATCCTTGAAATCTATACCAAGCCATGGGTAGAAAACCAGCACGGCTGAACAATATTAGATGTTGTGTGTCCTTTATGTGTGATGGCAATGAAGAAAACCCATGGCTTTTAGCATGAACTAACATTGATGGGCACTCCTCTTGAGAAAGGAGAGCTGATAGCATCTCCAGCTTCGTAGGGGCAGATGGAGCTCCTGGGCGGGTTGTTTTATCTCCATGGGAAGCCGTCTGACCTCTGACATGCATCCGCTAACAACCTCCAGGCTCCAGGCTCTGAGCCCAGGTGCTGGGGAGTGAAGGCACAGAGTACTGGCCAGAAATGACTAGGTGTTGAGTCACATGGAACCTCCAGCTGGACTTTTCTGCCTGAGACTCCGTCTGTTCTCAAAGAACTATGAAAAGCACGTTGTCCAGGAAAGGTTGGAGTTCACTCACTGGAGAGCTCAATCATGGGGCTGAACGTCTGTGCAACACCCCTTAATTAAATGTGCTGAATTCCAGCAGCTCAGACGTTAGAAAAGGATTCTTCTCTAGATCTTCCCTCTGTGGGGATTTATAAAACTACGTTAGGTTTGGAAAGAAAAAAGAAGTTACATTAACTGTATCTGTATTATGTGCTGCCTGAAGGTGGGATGTTGGTGTCTGCATGTCCTACAGAACTCCCCAGGGCTGAGTGTCACGGCAGCCATGGACTCAGTCCATGAGTCATGTCAACCTTTCTTTTTTCTTTCTTTCTTTTTTTTCTCTTTTTTTGACTTTTAGTGGTGCCGTGGAGGACAGTGTGTCAAATATGGTGATGAAGGCCCCAAGCCCACCCATGGCCACTGGTCGGACTGGTCTTCCTGGTCCCCTTGCTCCAGGACCTGCGGAGGAGGGGTGTCTCACAGAGACCGCCTGTGCACCAATCCCAAGTGAGCACACCTGCACATCTGCACTTCCTTCTCACGAGCACTTTCTAAGCTGTGAACCTTCCCAACAGCATCCGTATGGTAATACTGATCTGTACGTCACATAGTATTGTAGGAATCAGTGAGAAAGTACAACCCCCTGGATGGAGCTGGAGGGCATTATGCTAAGTGGAAGGCATATCATATGATTTCACTCTTATTGGAACTTAAGAAACAAACAACAAAGGGGAAAAAATAAAAGAAGTAAGGACACAAAGCAAGAAACAGATTCTTAACATGCCAACGGTCACCAGAGGGGAGGTGTATGGGGGACAAGCGAAACAGGTGGAGGGGAGAAAGCGTGCTCCGTCATGACGAGCCCCAGGTGATGTGTAGACATGTTGAATCCCCTATTGCACATCTGAATATTACTCTGTATGTCAACTGTATTAGAATTATTAAAAAAAAAAAGAATAGCTAAATAAGGAAGTCATTTTAGTCAACTATTTCTCAAACAATGGTGTCTCTTTGGTATAACTTAAGATGCTAAAAAGTACTTGACCACAGCACAGGGAAACAGACCCTGCAGTGATACTCAGGAAATGGATTTTTACCACATTTATGTACAATTCCAAGAGTCTCCCTTAAATAAGCAAATCAATCATGAAAGCATAGAGAAAACAAATGAATAAGAAATCGGTAAGAACAATTTTTTATGTGAAAAAAGGCCAAATGTTTGGTTTTTCATCCAATATATTTACTTTGGCAGCCATCAGAGGCAGTCCCCAGAGCAGTGGGGTGGGGGACTGTCCCAGTCTTCCTTTCGCACCTCAGTTGGTTTAAAACATGAGTCCTGTTGCAGCCTTGTGGTGGTGTCTCTCATGTGTGACGCCCAGTGCATCCCTTGCATCGAGAGGAGGCCGTCTCTGTGCTGGGACCACATGGATTCTAGGGGTGAGCAGAGCCTCTTTGCTGTTAGCATCAGTCAGTGGGAGGTGACGGTTCCTGAGCCGATCTGCTGCCCTGGCCTGGCCACAGGGAAGTGGACGGCAGCCAAAGTGATGGATTTGGATGTCCGTCTCAGCCCTGCCCTCTGTCCGGTGTGCCAGGGTGCTGGGCACCAGCAGTGAACAGGTGGCAGGCAGACCCACTTCCACACTGTACCTTGCCCTAGTGACGTCAGGAGCAGGAATCATGCTGTTGATGGTAAAAAAGTCATGGTCCCATTGGGGTGCAGACTCCTTCCTTCGTCACTGTGAGCCATTTAACTGGATCTGCTCATCTCTTCAGTAAGCCTAGTTTCCAGCGAGGGGAGAGTGGCTATTAAACGCAAGGTTTCTTCCTGTTGCAGACCATCGCACGGAGGCAAGTTTTGTGAGGGCTCGACTCGCACGCTGAGGCTTTGCAACAGTCAGCAATGTCCGCACAACAGCGTTGACTTCCGTGCGCTGCAGTGCGCAGAGTACAATGGCAAGCGCTTCCGAGGATGGCGCTACACGTGGAAGCCATACACCCAAGTGGAAGGTGAATCCTAAATCCCTCCTCTACTAACGACCCGTGCTTTGTTACCTGTACTCTTTAGAGGGGTGTGATCTTAAGTGCACTGTTTGGATAGACCGTACCGCTGTGTGAGGCCACTGACCCAGGCTTTTCGCCTGCCCCATGGCCACCAGCTTCTGGTCTAAACTAGACCAACTGTGTGATCAGAAATGAACAAGACACTCGAGGGTGTGCACCATACAGTGAGATCTTCAAAGAAGTGACGAAGCGTTCAAAATAGATGGTGTAGTGCTCATGGATCAGTGCTTTCCTCATTACACATCCCAGCAGATGATGGTGACACTTCTCTCAGCATGTCACCCACTGAGCAGTTATCATGGCTAAAGAATCAGAGCAAAAGTTTAGCATCTTTTGGAAAATTAAGTAGTTTTCAAGCCTACTATTTTCAAAAGTCTTGATTTAAACCAAGAAGGTTATTTGCACCCTATGTCTGATTTTACTCTCCAGGTTGAAAGAAAGATGTATTATTCTTAAGATTACAGTAACTTGAACCTGGTAGCTCAATTGGCATAATTTAAGGAGAATTCAAAGAATAGTTAGTCAACTTGCTCTTTGAAACTGGGAATACCGTCCAAGCAACACTTAAGAGATACATGAATCTCCCCAATCTTACCCTTCTCCAGCCCAACAGACATAGTGTATTCATGGTGAGAGCTTTACGAAGGCAGTACAGCCTCAAAGGAAAACTTTAAAGCAGTTTCACACAAAGCCTTTTTGGTTGTGTTTTGAACTCTTAAACTCAGTAAAATTTGATCCAGTGAGAAATAAGTAGACAGGAGAAAAAAAGAGAAAGAACTTTGAAATTGAGGTCAACATACGTGTATTATTCCTGACTCCACGGTCTCAGGAAATAAACACATTAATCGTGGAGGCACATACTCAACTCCATTCCTAGGGTTATTCAATTGGCTTCATCATGTATAGTGAAGAAAATATTTGTAGATGAGTCTGAGCCCATGAAAATTCCTAAGGCAGACTATATTTTCATCATCAACTCTTCCGTTCTTTACCAAGAAGAAAGAAGGGGAAAAGTTTCTATGAAAGTTCATATTAATTATGTAAACCATAAAATCTTTGAAACAGATTATCAAGAGAGAAAGTGAACCTGATCCACCATGCCTAAGTGTACAATGATACCTACATTTTCCATGTATCCATGTGTTTCGACAGTCATTGTATTTATAGGAAACATTAGCCTCTGGTTATCTTCTGGAGATTTCATCTAAAAGTTATCCCTTTTTATCGGTTCAAAAAAATGTATTTCATCAAATGCGCTATTAAGAAATTTGGTGATCATTTGATTCTTTTATAACGTTGTTGAGAATTTTATATATTGTTACTAAATTGTAATGACCTTTTGCATTTGTACAAGAGTAGTTAATTATACTAGTAAAATAATGAACAGTTATGTTGTATTCAAGTCAACAAATATTTATTGAATGCCTACTATGTGCCAACAACTGGGTAAAGAACAAGGATAGGAAAGGACAAACAGAATAAAAAATTAATAGTGAAGCCTTATACAAATTAAAAATTAAAGGAAAAAAACCCAAGCCTCATGAGACCACCACAAAAAAAAAAAAAAAAAAAGTATTTGCAATGAATGTTGTGTGGGAGTTATTTTATGGGGGAAAAAAGAAAACTTTAAAAAGTCTATCTAAAATTTAGAGCGAAAATGATCAGAGCTTAAGTCTCTTTCTTATTTGTGTTTGTGTGTGTATTTCTTTTTAAGATCAGCACTTATGCAAACTCTACTGTATCGCAGAAGGATTTGATTTCTTCTTTTCTTTGTCAAATAAAGTCAAAGATGGGACTCCATGCTCGGAGGATAGCCGTAATGTTTGTATAGATGGGATATGTGAGGTAATAATGATCGTTCATTCATTCAACACACGTGTCCAGACAGTCTGCTCTGTGCCGGGCATCCTCTGAGGGGCTAAAGACACCAGGCATCTGAACCCCGCCCTTTCTCTCCGACCCACAGCCTGGGGGGGGAGGGGGATGCCATAGGAACACACACTGAGACACATGGGGTTGTTGCAGTCAAAGTGCATGCAGAGGACGGGGAATGGGGGAGAGCGGATTCCTTCCTAGATACAGATCCGGAGAATTTGGGGGGGCTCCTTGGAGAAGGGAGCTTCTGAGCTCAGTCTGGAAGGGTGAGTTGGAGGAGTTTGGGGGAGCAGTCTGGGAACAGGGTCCTGTGAGAAGGAGTGGGTTTGTAGGACCCGACTCAGGTGTCAGAGTACCCGAGGGCAGGCAGGGCCCAGGGGGCCGAGGGAGGTGACAAACGGGAAGGGGTGCTCAGAGGGTTTGTATCCTCCTATCAAGGAGGAATAGGCCCCGGGAATGAGGAAGAGCAGAGTGGGGTCAGCCTGCAGCAGCACAGGCAGCAACACAGATGGGGACAGCGCTGAGCCCCGAGGCCACCCTGTAGGGGTCTCTTTTGTGGAGGGACTTGGAAGAGAGGCTGTGAAAGATTTGGTGGCAAAGTGACCATAGAGCCCTGAGCTCACCACCCCATGCCGAGTTGAGACGGGAAGGAATTCTGTTATATGCAGAAATTTAAAGCCTTACCGGATCAAATACACTGCATGGGAAGGATGGGTTCTTCTTGAACTGATGCAGTATGCGCACCCACCAGTCCAAGACCGTGGTCTTCATTTTAGATTTCTCTAAGTTGGATGACCCAGTAAAGCTGGGTCCGCCACTGAGACACACGTCGCCATCCTTTTTACTGGGTGAAGATCGACTCCATTCTATCCAGATCTCTTTCAGCGTTAATGTTCAGATCTCTGTCCATTTGGTCCAATTACTAGTTGACTTGTTAAATATTTCATTATTTTCAGGTGTTCTTAACGATACAGTGTCACAATCCCTTACGTGTAATTCTGAAACCCCAAAAGCCATCAAGCAGAAAGTGTATTGGGCTGCACAATGTAAGCGTCCCTGAATTTATTTGCTGGCCAAAACCCGCCCTCAACTGATGTGAGAATATTTGTCAGTTTTATTTAGTTCGCTTAGAGTGACCATGTTCGCATTTTGCTATAGGAACATCATTTATGTGTTTTATTATGGGCACTGCCCTGGGTCCTGCTGGGATTTGCATGTTATGTGCATAATATGTAAATTACCTTCCTAAAATCCAAAAACACTGAGTTCTGAAATGCATCTGGCCCTAAGGATTTCAAACAAAGAATTGCTGGCTATAGTTACTTCATCTCTGAATTTTATACTTGTATATATTAAACTCTTTGTTAGGAAGTGTAACATTGGCAGGTACCATAGACATTATAAAGAGCCCCTTAAGTTCTAAGATAGTAAACAAATACCGCCCATTACATAATTTACTGCTGGGAATAATCCCACGTGGCATGTGTTACTTCTCTGCATTACACACGGCAGCATAGAGGCATAGCGGCAGGGTCCAGTGGACCCTCCTGTGGACACACTGCTTGTCATTTACTAAGAGCTTTGTGTCAGTCTGAAATGCACTGTTATCTCCACATGACAATCTGAGAGATTTCGCTGAGGGCTCCAGAAACTGAGGTCATGTAGCAGTACTGAAGAGAACAGATGTCAGGGTCTCTTCCTTTGGACCCAAGAGTCGAGTTACAGTCTCTCTGTGCACATATTTGGTATCCAATAAGTATTTGTTAACTACCCTGTGTGGGTGAAATGTTCTGCTCTTATGGGGAGGTTTCTCACTGGAGGTTGGTGACTTCGCTCTTCTCTTCTCTTGCATGGATGACGTGTGACCTCGGTCCCCCAGAGAGTCGGATGTGACAATGTCCTTGGGTCCGACGCTGTGGAAGACTCCTGCGGTGTGTGCAGGGGCAATAATTCAGACTGCACGACGCACAAGGGGCTCTACGCCAACCCCCATGGCGCCAACCGTGAGTACGCGGAGCTGCGGGCAGGTGTTGAGCAGAGAAGATGCGAGTGGAACTTCCAGGCAGGAAACCCTTGAGGTGCAGTGGAAACAGCAGCCTTAAGGGTCCTGCAAAGACCTACACACTCTCCATCCCTGCTTTGCTTGTCAAGCCTTTCCTTTGGATGGGAAGTCGTTGCTAGGTTACTACTAGCGAAAATAATAATAGTTCTGCTCCAGTTTAAAAAAAAAAGAAAAGAAAAGGGAAGGGAAGAAGTCACTTAAAGAACTAATGGAACTGTGTGCCACACCAGAGTTTCTCCTGGCTCCTAATGTGGATCCTCAGGTTTTCGTGGTGGGGAACCCCAGGTGCGTAGGGATTACGGCTCGGTGTGCTGAGAGAGACAGCACATTCTCTCCGCTCCTGTTCCCTTCCCTGTAGAATATTATCAGATGGTCACCATTCCTCCCGGAGCCCGGAGTATCCGCATCCGCGAATTGAACGTGTCCACCTCCTACATCTCCGTGCGCAACACCCTCCGACAATACTACCTGAACGGACACTGGACGGTCAACTGGCCCGGCCGATACAAGTTTTCAGGCACCACGTTCGACTACAGACGGTCCTCCCACGAGCCGGAGAGCTTAACCTCGTCTGGGCCAACCAACGAAACCCTGGTTGTGGAGGTAGACTCCAGCCTCTCACCTTCGGGCTGGGGTGGGGGGGTCCTTCTGGCGTTGGTGGGGACTGAGGGCCATTGGTATAGTTTTAAATGCACAGAATGAGGTTTATAAGTTGAGGGCGTCTCAGAAACAGCACTGATGGATGCACTGGGGCCGTGGACTCGTTCTCTTTCTGGGGCCTCCTCACATTTGTACTTATGTCCATCAGGCAGCTCCTGTTCAGGGTTCCTTATTAGTGGATTTTTACAAAAGTCTGCCCTGGTCCTGCAAGCTCTCTGGCTGTGAGAAGCTGGCACACTCAGGGGACTCTGCCTGCACCTCTCTTTGGGGTGGGATCAGCATTCCACCAAATCCTGTGGAATGGGAGCAAGATGAGCAAGGCCCCCGCTGTGCCCTCACATGGGCCCCGTGTGCAGGGAGGGGTCTCGCAACAGCCTCCCGACCCACTGCCCTCCTGCTCTTCACCCACGGCCACAGAGGCTCACAAACTGCAAATAGGCTCTCCCTGCACCATTGTCTGTCCCATGGGACTGAGCAGGTGGAGGTGGTCAGGGGTCAGTACTGCAGAACCCCTTACCTTTTTGTATTTCTATGCAAGATGAAAGCATTTAGCTCAAAAGCAGCCCCCTCCGCCCACAACTGGGTATGCAGACATGAGCCAACCAGATGCCCCCCCACCTGCTCTGGGGGCCAGGCAGCCCCCTCCTGTCCTCTCATATCTTCCTGGGAGATGCTCCCCTGGACCGTCTGGGGGCGGCCACCCCATCTGCCCATGTCCCATCTCGGTCCCTTGTCCCATCCCTTCTGACCCTCAGCTCTTCTCTTCATCCTGAATTCCTGCTCTGGTTATTTCTCCCGCCATCTCGGACTTCAGCTGGAATAACCACACAGGAGAGATAAGTCAAATGTGAAGAGGAACATGGCTTGTTAGGAGCGTCTCTGGATGGGAGAAGAGTGGCAAAGGCTCAGGATATCAGGCAGGAGAGAGCCCAGTGTCCGGCCGTGTAGTCCCCTCTCCAGGGCTCGCCCCTGTCCTCCAGCCCCTTCAGCAACTGGGACTTGAGCTGTGTTGTCAGGGAGGGGCCAGTGTCTTTACCCGTGGGCACATCACATGAGGACCACTAAAGGCTCTAAGACTCAGAGATGGGATTTCTATCAACGGATTAATGGTGAGGTTCCAAAATAAGAGGGCTTCTCACTGAGATCAGTGGATCTGAGGCATTCGTGAGTGAGGATTGGACGGTCCATACGATTGGGGTTCAAGCTAAGAAAGGAAGAGTTCAAATGGGAGATGCTAAACTATGGGTCACGGACAGGCGCAACCTGAGAGATCTTTACTGATAAGATCGTTTTCTCCTGGAACTGCACGGTACGTGCCAGTCGGCAAAAGATCTTAGCAGCCAGTCTCACCGATACCCACTCAGGAGGCGTGGGGTGCTTGGAACTCACTAGGAAGTGGGACAGTGATCTATAGGCAGCGCTTTCTGATTCGGTCAGAAGGACGGGACTTGGGGATTCCAGGAAACA
Organism: Neogale vison; assembly: GCF_020171115.1. Taxonomy (NCBI): domain Eukaryota; kingdom Metazoa; phylum Chordata; class Mammalia; order Carnivora; family Mustelidae; genus Neogale; species Neogale vison. The sequence continues at coordinate 313,399,978 of NC_058091.1, read as the reverse complement.
GCGGGGGGAGTAACCAAATACTTCACTGGGCTGCAGAGGCGTCCGAAGGCGCGCGTGGAGGCCTGGACTACATGTGAGGTCAAAGAGTCAAATGTCCACGTTTTTCCCAATGTGCTTGGTTCCTGCTGACGGTTCACTTCTGTTTAGAAAGTTCCTACGGATTTTGGAGGATGGGCAGGGTTTCTCACTGTAACGTACTTCCTGTTGATGTTGTTGCTTATGTATTATTTACAAATCAGCTTTTATTTGTCAGTTCCATTTTAACTTGTTCTACCCCCCTTTTTCTTTCTTTTTTTGTTTTTGTTTTTGTTTTCCAGCTCCTGTTTCAGGGAAGGAACCCGGGCATTGCCTGGGAGTACTCTGTGCCTCGGCTGCGGGGGGAGAAGAAGCCCGGCAGCCAGCCTCGCTACATGTGGGCCGTCATTCGGTCCGAGTGCTCCGTGTCCTGTGGTGGGGGTAGGTCACTTCTCACACGTCCCCTGGTGGTGGGCACTGAGGGGCCCTGGTGCATCCGGGCCATGGGCATGCCGGACTCATGGGTCCACCCCGTGTCCTGGCAGGTAGCTCGGAGCTTCTGCCTGAGGTAGGCAACCTGTCCCCGAGGGAGAGCAGAGAACAGGGGCTCTGGATGTCCCTGAAAGGCCTGGCCTGCCTTTTCCCATCCATCTACCTCAGCGAGGGGCTCTGAGGAACTCATGCACTGAACTGGTTTCTCCTTTCCCTCTAAGTGAAGATGTGATAAAGTTTAGTTTTGTTGTTTGAGATTATTGAAATGAAAGTCACTCAAATTATTGTGGATTTGTGCTGCGGATGAGAAATAGAAGCTTACGTGAAAACACCGTGATACAGTTGGAGGTTTGGTCAAATGGTCTCACTCAAAAAATTTGTTATGAGGTCATATACTGAAATTCACCCAGAAAGCATAAGAATTTTAAGCAAGTTGCACTGGAAATGACTAGAAAAGGCACATCAAAAGGAGAATTTCACATGACAGTCGATGGCTTTGTCATTTTAATGCCGTAAGAACTAAACCATAGGCATGACTGAATCGATCAAGTTAGTTCACTGCAAGAACATTCTCAGCCAGAGCCAGACATACTATACTCTGATAAAGAAATTTTTCAAATGTAGAAACACAATATTCAATTTTATCTGATATTTAGAAAACAAACAAGTTTTCAAAAAGATATAAGATTTCAGCTTTGTGAATTCCTGGTTTAATAATTAAGCATAATATAGACAGTTTTATATTTAAGTAAAAAAAAAAAGTACACAAAATGGGCACTTGCATAAAGTAAGAATCTAATGAATAAAGAAAAAGTAAAAATGGGATGGCATTGAAAGTATAGATTGCTCTAGGCAGTTTAGACATGTTAACAATGTTTATTCTTCCGATCCAAGAGCATGAAATGGTCTTCCATCTTTTTGTGTCTTCTTCAATTTCTTTCATGAGTGTTCTGTAGTTCCTCAAGTACAGATCCTTTACCTCTTTGGTTAGGTTTATTCCCAGGTGTCTTATGGTTCTTGGTGCTATAGTAAATGGAATCGATTCTCTAATTTCCTTTTCTGTATTTTCATTGTTAGTGTATAAGAAAGCCACTAATTTCTGTACATTGACTTTGTATCCTGCCACGTTGCTGAATTGCTGTATGAGTTCTAGTAGTTTGGGGGTGGAGTCTTTTGGGTTTTTCATATAAAGGATCATGTCATCTGCGAAGAGAGTCTGACTTCTTCTTTGCCAATTTGAATACATTTTATTTCTCTTTGTTGTCTGATTGCTGTTGCTAGGACTTCTAATACTATGTTGAACAAGAGTGGTGAGAGTGGGCATCCTTGTCGTGTTCCTGATCTCAACGGGAAGGCTGCAAGCTTTTTCCCATTGAGGATGATATTTGCTGTGGGTTTTTCATAGATAGATTTGATGAGGCTCAGGAATGTTCCCTCTATCCCTATACTTTGAAGCATTTTAATCAGGAACGAATGCTGTATCTTGTCAAATGCTTTTTCTGCATCAATGGAGAGGATCATGTGGTTCTTCTCTCTTCTCTTATTGATTTGTTCTATCACACTGGTTGATTTGTGAATGTTGAATCACCCTTGCATCCAATGGATAAATCCGACCTGGTCATGGTGGATAATCTTTTTAATGCACTGTTGGATCCTATTAGCTAGGATCTTGCGGAGAATCTTAGCATCCATAACCATCAGGGATATAGGCCTGAAATTCTCCTTTTTGGTGGGGTCTTGTTTTTTGGGAGGTTTTGGATCACGGCTTCAATATCATTACTAGATATTGGTCCATTCAGGTTGTCAATTTCTTCCTGATTCAGTCTTGAAAGTTTATAGGTTTCCAGGAATGTATCTTGAGCACTGAAAAAAAAAAAAGAAAAGAAAATAATACAAGTAAGTTTTTTTTAAGTAAAAATGAATTCAAATATTTTTTTAAATTTTCAGCATAACAGTATTCCTTGTTTTGGCACCACACCCAGTGCTCCATCAATCCGAGCCCTCTCTAATACCCACCACCTGGTTCCCCCAACCTTCCACCCCCCCGCCGCTTCAAACCCCTCAAATATTCTTAATAGTTGCTCTAATAAAAGACATGAAAGAAATAGACAAAAACAAAGTTTGACAAAAAAAAGTAAGTCTGGACAGTTAACACTAATGTGCTTGACCCACTGAACACTTCCCATCATTAACTAAGAATAAAATAATGAAATCATATTTAAATTCTGACATTAAGAGCTTTCTAAGGAAAAATAGGATTCTCTTCTGTGCACACGGAGAGCAGACAAATGGCTCTAATTACAAAACAGAGAGAAGTATACAGGCTCCTCGCTGGGGATGGGGCCAGACAAGCTGCCATTGTCCCCACTCAGGACACGGAGGAACAAAACTATGTTCATAGCCATCCCTGAGCAGTAGCCTGAAGGGCGGCTAGTAAGGGGCCCCTCATGGACAAAGCAGCGCTTCATGTCATGACCACTTGAAGGTCAAGGCTTTGTTCTGCTTAGTCCTAACATGCGCTCTTTTTTGATCCACGTGTGATGGACTTGTCAGCCCTCCCCAGTAGTCTGAGATCACACGGTTAATTGTCAAGGATTAACCATAGAGCATCGTCTTCAGTTGGGGATGGTTAGTTCCCCAGCTTACCAGTGGCTGTGTTGAGGAAACAGTTGACCAGTAGGCAGTGAATTCTGGTCAACTCTCTCTGCCTGCCTCTCTGCCTACTTGTGATCTCTGTCTATCAAATAAATAAATAAAATCTTAAAAAAAAATTTGGCTTAGAGCTATGTTCTAAACTCTCCACTATGCACCAGGCAATGTCTGGGGATAATGCTTTTTGCTCAAGTGAAAACATTGATGTGATTCACAATTAGCATTTCTCAGACAAATCTTAGGGGTGCTGGGGTGGCTCACTTGGTTAAGGGTCCACCTCTTGGGTTCAGCTCAGGTCACGGTCTCAGGGGTGCGAGGTTAAGCCCAACACTGGGCTGCACGCTCGGCAAGGGGCTGCTTGAGATTCCATCCCTCCCCTCCGGTCCTCCCCCAGCTCGTGTACGTGTTCTCTCTCTCTCTCTCTCTCTCTCAAATAAAATCTTTAAAAATTTCTCAGACAAATCTTAAAATTGGCTGTGAACCAGCCTGTCATACTTTTCCAGTACCATTGTCTCCGCCATCTACCAATCATCTAAGGCATGAACTTTATTAGTTCATCGATCAAGTTCAGAAAATGGAATGGGACCATGAGCAGCTGATAGCAAACCGTTCTTTCCCTCCCTCACTTGCTCCGTCAACAAGCTGTTGGCAGGCACGCGTCTGATCCTCAGGCTTCTCAAAGTCGGGAGGACATGCAGAGACCTTCGCTTCACTTCCGCTCTGTGGACCGAACAGTGACATAGTAACCTGTTCCCGCCCATGGAGAGTGTCTGGTGCCTTCCCAGTGTTCCAGCCGGTGAAACAAGGCACAGGAGCGCGTCTCGGCCTCGGGAGGGAAGACTTCAGTCCTGCAGTCCTGCCTTACGGGCCTGAGGCACGATGGTGAGACTGTGAGGGAAATGACGTCCGCTGGCTCTGTCCTCAGAAACATGAGCGTTCTCCAGAGAGGAAGCAGACAGGGGTGCCCTGGGCTGAGGAGATGCAGGGACCCTGGAGCGTGGCGCAGGGGACGAGGTCCGGCGGTCCTTGCGTTGTCTGCCGCCGCACAGCTGCTCCCCTTGTCGGCCACCATCTCCTTCTCTCCTCACAGCCACTGCTCGAGGAGATCTTTCCCACCTTTGCTTGCTAGAAGGCTCCGAATCCTGCAGAAAGTGTCCCTCCTTTTTTTACACTGTAACAAAAGGGCTGAACTTGTCCTCTTTGGTCCCTGAGACCAAATTGAAATAGGTCTTGCTCTCTCGTCCCTGCATTGGGTTACCTTTGAGCCAAGTTCATGAAAATGCCGACCGTGTCTTTATCCAAGACGCTGCTAAGTTACCCTGACATCTTTGTTCCCAAAAAGCAGAGGAGACATCGAGGAAAGGGTCATCTTCTGGAGAGGGAGCACCTTTCTCGGGGCCTGGGCTGCGATGTCCACCCCTGCCCATCCCCACAGGCATGCTCAGAGGACCAGGGTGAAACGGGGAAGCCCGACTCTTCCTGGGGATCAGGGATCCTTCAGCTTGCCCAGAGCCTCCTGAGCTGGGACATACCTCCCCGACCAGGGGCAGTCGGTTCGAGTGTCCTTCAGAGGTCAGCCCCATCGCCGAGTCACACCAGGCCGCTCTCACCATGCTCCCGCTGTGGGGAGAGTGCACATGTGCCTGGGTTCCCGGTCTCTGGTACCCACACTTGGCGCCGGAAGGACGGGTGCTGGGGACCCACAGTGAGACCAGTGGCTCCACGGTCCGCCGTTTTGGATAGGTCGCCGTATCTGGGGAATCAGATTCGGGCCAGTTCCTTGTTGCAGGAGAACATCACGGGACATCCATAGATGACTGTTGTCCCCACCCTCCAGGCTCTGGGACACGTTAGGACAGCAGAGGCTCAGTGTGACTGTGGCAGGCGGAGCTGTCCCCTGCATGCCGCGGGGAGTCCCTGAGACTCGGAGAAGCACCACCCACTCTGGTTTCCTGGCCTTCTCCTCCCCCCTCCGATTCCGGGGGTCCTCAGTGCTCGGGCATGACGCACCCGTGAATACTTAGCCCCGGCAATAGAGATGATGCTTCTCAAAAGACGGCGCGCATTCATTTGTGGAATATTTTCTAGTGCTCCGTGTAGTTTTGCTTCCGTGATTGGTTTCTTTCTCTTTATAAAAGAAGGATAAAGTTGGACAACAGCTGGTTTTCATTCGATAGTTAGAATCAGTGAGAACTTGGAGCCAGGTGAAACCGTCGTCTTCAAGACGAAATCGTCCCCTTCCAGGTACTTCAGCAAAATATGAAGATTTAAAAGTGATTTCTGAAGAACAGGCCAGGGCTGGCTCCCACAAGACGGTAACAGTTTTCTGAGCACTTGGCTCGCGAAGCCCCATCTTCCACAGGCGGGCTCCGCTCTGGGCCTGTCCCCAGGGACGGGATGGCCCTCTTCGGCCTGCACACGTCAGCCGTCAGACGCTGCGCTGCTCCTCTCTGCGCCGTTACCACAGGCCGCGTTGGACTCCGCCCGTCTGGTTCTGGCACTCCTGCGCGCTCGGTGACTTCTGCTTCTGACAAGTCGTTGAGCGATGGCAAGCCCTGCTGAGATCTTGATTTCCAGATGTGTCCGCAGTCTGAGAAACGAGACCTGAGTCTCAGTAACCCTCCAGCTAGGTGCTAGAGGAGACCCCGTTTCTCGGGAAACTCATCTGACGCACCATTATCCATACCTTGCTGGGACCCTCCATGCTGTGGGGCATGTGGCTGTCTCTGTGTTTTTATTTTCTCAGAATATTCAGCAATTTGAAAACACTCAGAGCCAGAAATATTTCAATTCACTTTTCTCTCTCCTTGTTGATATGGGCTGGGGACATCCATTTCGAATGAAGGGCTCGCGCATCCCGCCACCCACAGAGGGACGTGACGCGGTGGGCCGCCCCAGTCTTCGTTACCTGGGAGATCCGTATCCCTGTGCCCCGCCGTGGGCGCCCGGGCCGTAAGTCTGTCTGCTGCCCATGTGGATGGCGAGGCCCTGCGGCCTGCGGGCTGTGGCGTGTGACGACTACCGTGCTTAGCCAGCACCCCCAGCCTGCCTGTGCCTTGCTCCGTGCGTGTGATCTGATTTCATCCTGGTGAAAGAGCCCGGAGATATCAGGTGAAGTTCTCCTTCTGAAAATGCAGAAATGGAGGTAAATGCCGTAGTAGGACTTGAAAAGGTAATTTTATGTACACTCCCAAGACCATCTCGGCAGAATGCCCAGGGTCTGGGCCCATCAGCTACATGGAAATAAATCGTTCCAACACTGTGGGATCGAGCGTCACTCGGATCGGTTTGGTTTTGAGGCTCTTCCATACCAGGTTCCTATCTGTAAATTTTCTTATTGTCCTGAACTTTTCCCTGGGTCTGAGACAAGGACTTGGGGCCCCGGGTTTGGTGTTGCCTGGGTTCTGAGCCTGTCTCCACCATGCTCACTGGTGCTGAGCTCCAGAATGCCCCTGGGCCACAGGACATGCTCTCCCCAACCCCAGATCAGCAGCGCTCTCAGTTTCCTGGCCTGGATGTCTGTGGTCCCTTTTACACCTGACCTGGGTATACGTCTGTCTTTGCTATCTGCTGTGCTCTCTCTGTGTTTGCCTTCTACGACAGCCTGGAACAGGATTGGATCATGGCCGGTCATGGCCTTTGCTGCTTTTCATTAGCTGCTGAGTCCTCAGGGTCTAGCATCGGGCCTGGCCCTCACCAGCCACCAATGGTCTATTTGTGACAGGGCAAATGCAGGATCCCGGTGACATTTTTTTTTTTTTTAAGATTTTTATTTATTTGACAGACAGAGATCACAAGTAGGCAGAGAGGCAGGCAGAGAGAGAGAGGGGGAAGCAGGCTCCCTGCTGAGCAGAGAGCCCGATGCGGGATTCGATCCCAGGACCCTGAGATCCTGACCTGAGCCGAAGGCAGCGGCTTAACCCACTGAGCCACCCAGGTGCCCCTCCCGATGACTTTTTGATTCAAAAATACCCGAAGGCCGTGTTTGGGAAGGGTGATATGGGCTCATCCCGCTGTTACCAGAAACACGTGCCCCTCCATGGGGGCAGCTGCAGCAGGGCTCCCGTGCCCCCCTCACTCCTGCCCCCAGACACGAAGCAGGGAGCAGGGCCTGGAGGTCACGTCCATCGTTCCGAACTCGAGTTCCCTTGCTTCAGCTCCCGGGGAATAGAGTTTAAAACACTGCCCGCCAGTGTAGGAAGTTCTGAAATAGAAAGCAGTGCCATCGCTTTCTGCCTCAAACACAAATCAAACAAGAGGTTACAGTTTCTCCCTGCATATGTCATGTTGGATGGATGGAAAGACTGTGCCGGGAAGTGACGGGCTGGGCCTCGCGCAGCTGGAGGAGACCGCGTGACGTTTGTGCCTGGCCCGCCAGGCATCGCGGCAGGGCCCTGCCTCTTAAAATCTCATGACCTTAGGAGCTACTGAAGCCTTTTATGCCTTGGTGAGTCCATCTATAAAATGAGGATAATAATATAAGCTGCCCTATAGGGTTCCTTTAAGGATGAAGTGACAGACTACCTGTAAAGCTCCTAACACTCTATCTAGCCAAATAAATGTCAGCCCCAATTCCCTTCTGTTAACACTACAGCTTTGCCTTAGAAACCGGACAGTTTAGGTTCTGAAACTCTTGAAGCAGGAGGGATCCTGTCATGATCTTATTCTCCATGAGGCCCCCCAGCAGGGACGAGGAGCACATTCCTCCTTATTTGGGATTATGCCGTCACCTTCAAAGGAGTGTTCTTGTGCACACACGTGTGTGTCGACCTGTGCGTGTGCACACGCGCACCCCTGGAGAAATGTATGCACGGGTGTGCAGGTTTGTAGTTGCTGTGGCTGGGGGTGTCAAAGCGTGGCCCCCATCTTCCCGCCACACTGTGACAGAGGCCAGCGAGCAGGACGTGGAGGCAGCTGAGGGCACTGGTGTGAACAGAGGGCAGGAGGGAGGGCGTGGAAGCTTCAGTCTGGGGGACAGATGACTGGGGGTCTCTGCTGCAGAGAGGCGTTCCTGTGACCCGTGTCCTGACTTCTCCACTTCCTTGGATGGAGCCTGCCTCCCCTCTGGTGACTCACGCCATCCTTCCCCGCTCTGTCCCGACAGCAGGGATGACATGGCGGCTCGTCTTCCTGTGGCTGTTGCCAGACAAGCCTCCTGACGTGCTGGACGCACTTGCCCCACGCTGGGGGCCCCAGCTGTCTCTCTGTTTGGTACTCGGAAACCTCTTCTATAGAATTCTGTCTTCCCTTGGTCCCCCCGGGCTGGTGTCTCGGCGTCCATCCTAACAGCCCGTATGCCCTTCCTTACCCAAAGAGCAGACGCCCCAAGATGCTGAGTATGAAATCCTTACACTTGTGGTGAGCAGAAGTCTCCGATGAAGGACCCAAGGGAGCCCTTTGAACGGGGACCATAGACGAGGGCGCCTGGGGGGGCTCAGCTGGCGAAGCCTCTGCCTTCGGCTCAGGTTGTGATCCCGGGGTCCTGGGATCGAGCCCAGCGTGGGGCTCCCTGCTCAGCGGTGAGCCCGCGTCCCCTCTCTCTCTGCCCCTCCCCTCACTAGGACTTTACTCTCCCTCAAATAAATAAGTAAAACCTTAAAAAAAAAAAAAAAAAACATAGCACTGCACGTAGACATGAGGGTTGTTTATGTTGTTTAACACTTAACACTGGAGTGGACCCCAGGAGCGCAGGTCTGGGAGAGCATGCGGGAGGGAAATATTCAAAGATCTGAGAGGCACCACACAGAGATCGAGGCTCACAGTCAAGGCTGAGAAAAGCTCCTGACTGTTCTTAGCCAAGCCCGCGGGCACGGACTTTCTGGTCCTCGATCAAAGCAAAGACCTGATCTCACATGATTCTCTGTAGCTCTGGCTTGGTGGTGAAAATTTTTTTTGTTTTGTTTTGTTTTTTCAAGATTTTATTTATTTGACAGAATGACACAGCGAGAGAGGGAACACAAGCAGGGGGAGAGGGAGAGGGAGAAGCAGCTTCCCACGGAGCAGGGAGCCCGATGCGGGGCTCCATGCCAGGACCCTGAGATCATCCCAGGACCTGAGCCGAAGGCAGACGCTTAACGACTGAGCCACCCAAGAACCCTGAAGAATCGTTTCTTACAGCATCGCCCAAACCTGTTCCCAAGTAGCCGGGCCACATGACACCACCCTCCTCCCGGGCCTCAGGTGCGCTGTCTGGGCTCTGCCCACAGAGCTGTGATGCGCGGGAAACAGACGGGGAGTCAGCCTCCCCAGCTGCCCTCTGCCGAGGAGGGCAGTTCAGTGTGCGTGTGTGTGTGCATGTGCACCGGTACACAGGCGTGTGTTTTATGGGGCCTCTGCCGTGCTCTCTGGTTGGGCTCTCTGTGTCACAGCGGTGGCCGGCTGGGTCGGAGAGAAACCGGAACGTCAGCTCCTTGGGCAGCCCTTGAGGCTCTCGATGCTGAGCCTTCCAGCGAGAAGGGGCGGGAGGGAGGGGGCGGTCAGGGCAGGGGGCTGGACAGGCTGCGGGCAGGTAGAAGGTCCCGTGGGGGTCGCCTGGGCGGTCGGCCCCTCCTGCCCTACCTCTCACGGCCCCGTGTCCACGATGTCAGAAGACACATGAGCATTTTCGTGAGGACCCACGTTTGCAGATGTCGTCATTAGTTTTCGTTAAAATGCCGTTATCAGATAGAAAAGAAGACGAACCGCTCTCCGACCCAAGGTCACTGCGAGTGTTTTCACACATTCCACCCCATGTCTCTCCCACGTGCAGCCCTTCCTGGGCGTCCCTCCTCTGGACTGGACGGTGACCCCCGCGCACACTAGCATGCTATTTGTATCCACCGCTGGCGGAGAGTCCCTTCTTAGGTATGGAGGGAGCAGCCCCTTCTTAATGTGATGGTTCAGATTCCTGAGGAAGCACAAGCGTTACTGAGCGTGGTCGTCACAGTGATTTCAGCAAACTGTTACGATGACCCTCCCCAGAACCCCAAATTCCTTAGTGATTACAAGTTTAGGCTCCACACTTAGGTGGGAATTCTGAGGGCATCGTTCCTAAAAGTCTTGGGCAGAGAACATGTGTGCCCGTGCGCACACACATGCACACGCACACACAGTCTTGTTTGCTTGTGGGCACAGATCTGGAGCAGTGGCACGAGATCTGACGTACGGGCTTGTAGAGAATCCGATTTCACCCCCTGGAGCCCGGCCGCCACCCATGTAAGATCACAGGGTGGGGAATCTCGTGGAGGGGAACAGACTCGGGGGTGGGGGGTGACTGACCCCGGCCAGCAGCAGCTATCCCATGCAAGAGCCTGTTGGAAATGCAGATTCCTGGGCTCACTCCGGCCTGGAGAATCCGAAGGCCTCCCACCCCAGTCTGAGAGCCCATCCAGGGAGTGACTGCCATTGGGTTCCTGTGAGGGCCCTTCCCTCCTCACGCACTGTGTGGAAAGCCCGCTTGGCAGGCCCCCGCCCAGAGCCCGAGGCAGCCCTCCCGGGCACGTCTGCGGTCCTGGTGTTCAGGAACCCGGGAGATCCGTTCCCGGGAGGAGCCGGCTGGACGCGAGCAGGAAGTTGAGTGAGCGCGGCTCGCTCGAGAACAGCGGCCTTGAGATCGCCCGGCAGGGACCGCGGCGGCCCAGGGGCGGCTCGGGGCCCTCTGGGAGGGGAGCTGAGGCAGGTTAAGTGGACGGCGGGGAGGAGAGCTACAGACGAGAACTTTCCTGGGAAACACCCAGCACCCGAGTCAGGCCGTCAGCGTCTCCTCCCCATGTGACTTTCATCAGTCGTTTTGAAAAAGGAGGAAGCAGTTCCCGCTAACAGGGTCCCAGACCTACTTACCTACTTGCGGATGCTGGCGGGTGAGAACGGAGGGCAGCTCTTTAACTGGCCGCGGAAGCTGCTGGGAAGCCAGGCCGGAGGTGGAGGTGGGCGTGAGGCGCGCACCCCGTGGGTGTCCCTGCACGTCCCCGTGGGCAGCTCACATCCCCTCTGCAGGGAGGATCCTGCCAAGTGCCAGCCCCGCGTGCCCCCCAAGCCAGAGCTCCCTGTTCCTCACCCCTGCTTTCGCTCCAGAGGACCTTCTCCTCCTTTCCAAAGCTGAGGCTCTGCAAGGGCCCCGCACCGTGTCCCTGAGGTTCCTCCCCGCCAGACTGGCTCTTCCTCTCCTGCTCCCTAAAGTGCTCAGTCCTCCTCAGCCTTGGACCAACACCTCCTTCCTTCTCCCACACCCTCCCTTTGTCTCTCGCCTTTGCTGCACTCTCTCGTCCAGTCCGTGAGGATGACCCTCCTTTCCCTCATCCGACCGCTTGCCCTCCTGCCCCTTGCACTCACGTTGAGCTTTGGAGGAATTTAACTAGCACTGGCATTATTTCTTCATTTACGTGTGGTGGGATCTGTTGGCATCGTTTGACTCTTGCATTTTCAGGAATTAGGTCTTCGAGATGGTTTTGTATTCTGTCTGATAACGAAACCGCATAGATTGTTTCCCTCTTCTGGAGTTTTGCTAATTCAAAAAAAAAAGTTTTTTGTAAGATTTTAAATATTATGCTTATAAATTTGAACAAAGCTCCCTCATTAAATTCTCTTCATTTCTTCTCCGTAGGATGTTTTCTTATTCTCATTTTGTATCTTGCATATTTGTGCTCATTCCTTATTTTCTTCATTAAGTGGGTGTGTAAACTGGCAGGTTAGTCAGGAAAACACAGGTCCCTCTAGGTGCATCAGGAAAGAACTCAATGTAAAGGATCATTTGCTTGCAAAATAGTTGGGAGGGTGGGGGAGTAAAGGTCAGAGAGAGCTGCCATTCACTCTCAGAGTCACTCTGGCTATTTAAGAGCCAGGAGGCTGTAGAACAGTCCAGAAATCACCTGTTAGGAGAAGAGCCAAGCCAGCCTTGGCACAGATGGTTCCCAGGAAAACGGCTGCATCACCACAAAGCTGATGCTCGCCACAGTGCACGCTCAGACCCGCTGCGTCCACAGAGGTGGCTGTGCAGCCCTGACCCTCTTCTGCTCCCCGCATCCTGGGCTTTGGCCCCTCCTCGATGGGATCTGAGCCCAAATCTCAAGGACAAGAGGTCACCACCCCTTCCCCAAAGTCAGCTCTTGGATTTTCTACTTTCCCTTCTGTAACATATTTGCTTCTTCACGTTTTTGTCTGGAACCATACACTGGCATCTGTCCATTGTCTAACACACGGATCTCTGTTTCCATCTAGATCAGTTCTTTCTACTTCCGTGAGCTTTTTCTCAGAGCCCATTTGCTCTTACATTCATTGATGTCCATCCTTATTTACTGGTGTAAGTATTTCCGATCACAAACAGTCCTCCAAGTATTACGTTTAGCCACGTGCCACAAATTCTACTTCTTCACCACTGTCACTTTCTTAAATGCACTCATCTGCACCTACGAATCACCCTCCTGTTTGGTCCTACTTCTGTTGCTAAAAATTTCAGGACAACACTGCATTCCCCGTAAATATTCTTCTCTTCCCCGTAAATATTCTTCCTTATCCGCTGGTGTCCTACAGGGTTGTCAACCCAAGAGGGCACTGCCCGTGTGTGCAGACATTTTAGTCGCCGCAATGAGTGGGGGCGACCACCGCTGGCGTTGGGTGGGCGGGACCCAGGGATCCTGCCAGGAGCCTGGCACTTTGTACAGCTGTGCTTCCCTGCAAGCAGTGCTGTTGCCCCATGTCGCTGGTGTCCCGCTAAGAAAAAGGAAAGATCTCCAAAGTCACCGGCTAAGAAAAGAACTGGCAGAGCCAGAACACGCACGTGCATCAGACAACCCCGGTTTTCCTTTAGGTTATAGATATCTGTATACTTCGTAATTGTTACTAAATTATTTCAAGAACTACTAGCTCCAGATTTCCCTCTTATGCAGTTAAAGGTAACAGCTCTGGGACTTGGCTGACACGGAGGCACTCAGGAAGGGAGCCAAACAAATGTCTCCAATTGAGAAGAAAAACAAGCACTTTAATAAAGTAAACGCTTTTTGCCATTTCAAAGCAAAACCAAATTTCATATTTGCTTAATGGAGAGCCTGCGAATTGCTCGGAACCCCCAGCGGCCATTAAGTCCGGGTTGTTTGTTGGGACTGGAGCTGAAGGGTTGGCTTTCACACGTCTTTAATTTCCAAACAGGAAACCAAGCTGAAGCCAGTATTTAGAGAGTCACACATCCTAAAAAGTCAAGCCAGTTTGGTTACAGAATGAAAAGAACGGACTGTTTAATTGACGCGTCAGTGGAGAGGGAAGATCGGCTTTCCTTCTCTTCTCATTAGGACGGACACACTCTTAGCAGTTTCAGGAAATTGTGCCGCTGCTCGGTATCAGCCTCACTTAGATTAGATCAGTGTGGTTAACTAGCTTGATTTAGAGAGGCCCCATGACTCTTTGCAGAACAGCTTAGGCAGACATGCATTTCTTTTTTTTTTCCTTCTAATTTTATAGTCTCTCATTCCTTGTTAGTTAAGTGGAAAAGTGGGTTCATAAAACGCTGATGTCTATTTCCTGTCCACATGGAGACATGGGCCCTGCTCATCGGAGGTAACGTATAAACAAGGGAACGTACCCCTACCTACTTCGATGACTTTTTGGCTAGGCATCAGCTCCCCCCACTATTAACTTGTTAGACTTAGAAGTTCCTGAATATAATGAAATTGGCCAGTGGCTTAAACACTCTTTAATAAGTGAGGGGACGAAGTGACCCACGCACACTGGGGAGATTATGGAGAGAGTCGGCGTACGCTCTCTGCCGCCCAGAAATACGCTCCAAGGGATGACGCGTCAGTCTTCACCGAATCTTGTCCTTAGACTCACCCTGTGTCTTGCCGGTGCCCACATGCTTTGAGAAGAAGCAGGGGCCTCAGGGCCGTTGGCCAGGACAGGTGAGGACAAACCCGAGCCAGCCTTGTCTGAAACTCTTTATTCACAGCGCTTCTGACTGCAAGTGTGGGGTGTTTGCAACACCCACAGCCCCCAACTGTCCAGTGCCCAAGGGGGTGACTGTAGGTCAATTCAGACATGAAATGCCTGGAGTTCTTCAGACTCTCCAGGTTTCAGGGCTTGACCCCAGTGGACTGTTCCTGTTTAAAACACCAGTCAGAAGTCCTGGGTGCCCCACATACCCACATTTTGATCTGATGTAGCTACAAAGTTGGGCATTCTTACCGTCCCTCCCTTTCAGGTTTGATAATCTGTTAGATCAACTTGCAGAACCCAGGAAGGCTCAGTACTTGAAAATTCCAGTTTATTTTAAGTCAGAGGAATGAAGAGCCAGAGGAAGGGGTACCCGAGGAGGATTCTCCAAGGATCCCTACTGCAGGAGGCTCTGTCCCTGTGCAGCTGGGCTGTGCTATCTGCTCAGCACAGGGATGTACCCCCCAACCCAGAAGCTCTCTAAACCCTGTGGGTTAGGTTTTCTAGGGAGATTTTGGAACTTAGTCCTGATTGAGTAAATCCTTGGCCTTTGGGGGTGAACTCCATCTCCAATCCCTTTCCCATCCCTGGAGGGTTGTGCAGAGCCCGACGCGGGGCTCTGTCTCTCAACCCAGAGACCATGACCTGAGCCGAAATGAAGAGCTGAATGCTTAACCGACTGAGCCCCCAGGTGCCCCTCAGTCATTTTTAGTCACTTGTTTCTCATCAGATCTCATTGAAATTGGGCAGAAATGGTTGCAAAATTTACATTAAGGAGCATAAAATAAAAACTTCATAACTTGGTTAAAATATAATTATGTCAAGTCAGCAGAGAACTGAAAAATTTTATGAAACTGTAAAAATCCTAACCAACACTCCCTCGTCCTTCATCAGCACCCACAGGGCTTAATCCCTCCAAGTGGGCAGTTTGGGGCTCAGACACGTGAGCCGCCACGCCGGTCCCCTTTTGGAACCAGGGAGGACTCTTCTCTTCTGACTACTTAAGAAAACCAATTTCCAGGGTGCCTGGGTGGCTCAGTGGGTTAAAGACTCTACCTTCTGCTCAGGTCATGATCTCAGGGTCCTGGGATCGAGCTCGGCATCAGGCTCCCTGCTCAGTGTAGAGCCTGCTTCCTCCTCTCTCTCTGCCTGCCTCTCTACCTATTTATGATCTCTGTCAAATAAATAAAATCTTTAAAAAAAATTCATAGAGAATGTAACTTTCCCAGGTTAAGGCATTGGCTTGTCTTATTCGTTCTGACATAGCTTAGCCGCTCTGTCCCATGTGTATTTTAGAGACTTTTGGTTTTCTTTGAGTAAAGAAGGATTTGTCTTTACATGGACCCTACTCTTAGAGATGGTCATGCCTGGGGTCTACACCGTGCTGTTCTTTCCTCTGAAACTGTATCTTTGGTTTGTCCCTTACTCTGACATCTGCCGGAATCCAGTTGGGTGCAGGAGGCTGTGCTGGATTGTGTCCTGGCTTGGGCTGTAGACGAGGGGGTTGTGGGGCCACACAAGCAGCAGGACTCCATCAGGCTTTCCAAGGGCAGCAATGAAATCATTTGTAGCTCTTGATATATTTTGTGTTCATTTTAAATCAATACCAGTTGAGTTCTTTTTCTTTATTTTTCTCTCAATTGGTTGAACTCTTGAATACTGTCCCGCAAAACGTGTATGTAGTTAGAGCTCCCTTAGTAAAGCATAGAGGGCAGAATGGTTCTGAGCAACGCGGGTTGTTAAGTCCGTTCACGCTGTTGCACGAACGTACCCATCGTCCATCCCCAGATCTCATGCGTCTTCCCAGACTGAAGCCCTGGGTCCACAGAAGAGTGACTCCCTGTTCCCCTCCTCCTGGGTTAGCCCCTGGCAAACCAACATTCTACTTTCTGCCTGTTTGACTCAGTTCTAGGAACCTCATGTAAAGAATAACGCCCTTTCTGGGAAATATAATGAATTAAGATACTGCACAAATTTGGGCATGTTTACAAAGCTGTAAACATTAGGGACATGAATGGGGCTGAGGATAGGACCAGCTTTCATTCCAGGCATTTCCACGGACATCATTCCATAGGACACCTAAGTCCTTATTGGGAGAAGGCCTCCGTTCAGCTTAAAACCGTGGCAAAATTTAACTCTCAATTCTCTGGTGACAAACTGCTTTATGTTTTTTGCCTGTATTTCTTTCTGGTTTATTACTGATTGCTTCCGATTGCTACTTCTCCAGCGGAAACACAAATCAGGTTATCGTGTCTCTTTTGAGAAGTGGGTTGCGTTCCCAACTGTGGAAACAATAGGAAAGAACAATGTGTCATCAAATGTACGTTAGCACCGATTCCAAGACAAAGACACACGTTGACTTTACAGATGCAAAAATCTGGGAGGGAAGTGTGCATGTCTTAGAACAGATGACATGCTCCGACAAGCAGTCGAGAAGACAAGTCAGACAAGGACTAGTCTGTCCAGAGCGGTCCAGCTGGTCATTAGCATAAACATGCTACCAATATGCTAAATCCTTTTTAAATAGGGATTTCTTTTGCTCTTCATCTGCCTTTCCCCAGAGAGTACATTTCTGGGTCTTTATAATATTTTCCACCCTTTCCTGCAGGGCAGATGACCACGAGGGCGGGCTGTTACCGAGACCTGAGGTTTCAAGTCAACACATCATTCTGCAGTCCCCGCACCCGACCTGTCACCGGGGTGGTGTCCTGCAAAGTGTCTGCCTGCCCTCCCAGGTAAGAGCTGTCACGTTCGTTCCGACACATGTCAGAGTTTTGCAAATATATCCGGTGCGTCTTGGGAGCTCCGGAATCTGGAGAAAGGTGGTGCTGAAGGCTGTTGTGAAATCCGGAAACGGGAAGAGGCAAGAAGAACCAGAACTGCCTTTACAGGTGTGTCTGAACTACCTTGGGACTGTAAGTGCTACTTCTCCTCAGAGCATCCTCTTTGCCGTATTTTCACTTTGATCACCGTGGGCTGGCAGGGGTGATGACGTACTGGGGTGACATTCGCGTTTTCCTTCTCACCCTCCAGTTCCTTTGTTTGCTTGTTTGTTTGCCTCCTGAATGAAACATGTCAGAAGGATCCATTCCAGACAGGACCGGTGGGGCGGGGTGTGTGGATTGCCGCAGTGTACGCGCACGCACACGCACACTCCCGCACACTCACGTATGAGATCAAGCCGAGAAAGCCTGCACTCTGGCATCCCGTTCTGCCTGGGGTACGGCCGTCCCGAGAGAGTTCTCAGGAAGGTGCCAGTGCCCCAAGTTGATAGGCTGGGCAGGGCCCTGAGGAGCAGCCACACCGGCCCTGCTCCCAGCTGTGACGACCCGGCCACGCCCATCCCCTCCCGGGGGTACACGGGCTTCAGCTTCACAGGGACACACCCCAGAGGGATTGGGAGAATCGTGTGAGTAACATCACATGGAATGAAAGTCTGACTCCCGAGTTGTCAGATAGCAAACACACTAAAAACTGTACAATATGATCTCAAACTTCTTGATCCCAAAAATCCCCAGGAACTGGTAAACTGATTCTAGGTTTGCAGAAATGGGCCTCAGCAGTGTGGGCACGTGACCCTCTCGCTTTGTCTCTGTGCTGTTGGGTCCCTGGTCACTGGCTCAGGATAGAGACAGAGGCCACTTATCTCAGAGATCAGAATCTTTCCTTCCATCATTTCTACGGAACCTCCTGACATGGAAACGTGGCTGTCCAGGGGTGCTGCTTGCTGCTCTTCTCTTCCGACACTGTGCTGAGTTCTCCAAAAAACCAGTTAACTGTGCCGTAGAGAGACCTTCCTCACAAAGACGAAGAGAAGTGTGTGCGTGTCACTTTCCTGTGCAGGAGGAACCAGGTAGATCTGCTTAAGCTCCGCATAGTTGGGCACGGTTGGTGTTTGCACGAAATCAGCTCGCATACCCTGTGAGGGGCTCCCACGCTTGCTGTCCAACCTGCCCAGTGAGGCTTCCCTAGAGGGGAGGTCGAGACAACAGCCAGAACTAAGTCCGCAGCTCCCAGCTGCCAGCTTGAGGACTTTAAGCATCAGCAAAGTCAGCTGTGACCTGAGAGGGGAGCCCCAGAACGGGCCTCTTGGTGTCTATAACCCACGCAGGCGCAGACCTGGAAGCAGGAGACACCAGAGCCACAGGCAGGAGCAGCTGGTGCTTTCCTGGGGGTGGGGTGCCGCAGGCCCCCCCTTGTGGGAGAAAGTGCGGCTCCGCTGCCCCTCTCTGCTGCCTCCATGTCGGCTGCCTGACTCTCTCCTTCTAAGAAGCCTTAGTTAGGGTGTCCGCCAGCTCAGGACGCTCCCAGCGGCATGCTGCTGCTGTGTGGTCGGTCCTGCTGTCACTGTGTCCCAATACGCCTCCCAGGAGGTGCCCCTCCGCATGTGTTTGCTCCTTCTTGTCTTTGTCGTTAGGAATCCCGACGCACGTGCAGTCACACACACTCGCAGACACATAAGTGAGTGCACACTCACGCACACGCATTCCTTCACTCCCACACGGAGGTCCCGCTAGGTGGTCCCTGTCCCCTCCCAGCTCACGCTCCGGGCGGAGGGAAGCAAGCAGCAGTGAGCAGGTGCCTGCCGTGGGTGCCCCGCGAAGGCTCTGCTTCCCTCTCCTCCTCTCCCACACCCCCTCTCCTTCCTTGATGCCCCGGGGCCAGCCCTGGTGGCAAGGTCAGCCTCGGGCGTGTGGAGCCGCAGGATGGAGGGACGTCCAACTCCCTGTTGACCTCCACAGGCGGAGTTGCCCTCACCCGGCCCCCGGCTGCCTACCAGCTCGGATTGGCAGGAAAGGAAGTTGGTCTCCCATGTTGGATCCCTGGCCTTGCGGTCTATGTCGGTGGTGGAAGCCAGAGCCTAACTTTGGCATGCCTTGGCTATGAAACTGTGGCCCAAGCCACCCCACACTGGCCACGGTTGCCTCATGTCTCTGCAGCTCATGCAGTCCTAGACCCACACTCCCGTTGTCCTTTCTCACTGGGCCAGTTCCCTTTCCACCCCTCGTTGTCCAGACCCGCCCTGGCCCATCCTCAGCCCACAGACCAGGGATGCCACTGTAACCCTTGTCCCGCCAGCCTGCTGGAACCCTCTTGCCCAGCTCCTCCTCCATTCTCCTCCCCCGAGACCCACACTGGCTACCCCCAACATGTCATCCATGCTGTATGCGGCACTCAGGAGCCACAGGCTACCAGGAAATCCAAAGCCCATGTTCTCAGTGGAGAAGTACGGCCCCTCTCTTAGGTGGCCCCCCAGGATGGTCGGCCATCCCACCACCCCTCTCTGGTCATTGGCTCCCTCCCAGGACTAGGATACTGTGTCACCTCCAGTGTCCTCTAGAATTCCTCCTCCTCCCCATCCACACTCAGCTCAGGACCTCAGACCTCCCGACACAAGAATCAGGTGAAGACCATCTCTGCTTCCTGCTAACAGCCACCTCTGACTACCCAACTCACTCTGGCCCTCCTTCCCAGTGAGCCAACAGTCTCACTTCTTCTGGAAAAGTCCTCATGTGCTATGTCTCTGATTCGCCTGTTCCTTCATGCTTATTAATTCCTTCCAAGAAAGATTAAGTGGATGTTGCATTTTCCACATGCTGTCTTGTCAACACACGCATATTAGGAAGTCACTCATTTTTCCTGCAGGTCACCTGTGTGGCCCATTGTTTGTCTTACCAAGCCTCCTCTGCTTCCCTGAAGTTTGTCCTTCTGGTGTTGAGGGATCTGTACTTAAAACATCTCTGTGTTCTTTGATGTATTCCAAACTTGGGTAAAATTTTACAAGTGAATTCTGTCAAGAGCTTTGTGTGCTGAGAGAAAAGGCACAGTTCAGAGCCGAAGGACTAGTCCAGGGGAAACTGCACTGACGCCTGGGAAAGGCATTGTTGAAACATAGTGAGGACGCCCTAGGTTCATCCAGGAAGCATCCAGAGGCCCCATCCATCTGCTCTTTGGCTTATGAGTAAGGTTTTCGAATATTTGTATTCTTACTGAAAAAGAAAGCTTTGGGAGGTATTCCTAAGCTTGGCTGTAACCTACTACCATGCTTTCCTGCCGGGGGATCCCTACTGAGGTTCCTGCTGCATCCCCAGTAAACAGCAGGGGCCTGATGACCAGCAGGATCCCCCAGGTTTGTACCGAACAGGTGGGACAGGATGTCCCAGCCTCTGGCCCCAACTGTGTACGTCAGAGTCCTTTTGATGGAGTGGACCATGTCGGCCAGAATTGTGGAAATGGTGGAAAGCAAGGATGGTGTGAGCTCGGCCGCTGGTTTAAAGTGTGGTTCAGAAGCCCCTTGTGTGTCCAGCTGGTATGTAATCAGGGTGACAGAGAGTGAGGGTGTGTTGAGGGAATTCATGTGAGATCCCCAGACTCTAACTGCAGCACACAGACTAAGTAGTCGATAACTCCCAGCTGTTTTTATTTGTGGTGTAAAAGGAGAAACAAATTCACATCCAACTGTGAAGCAAAACACAGAAGAATGAGCTTGTATCACACATATTAATCCTTGGGCATTATTATTTTATTTAAAGAATTGAGTTGGGAAAATAGAATTTAATTTAAGAAGTTGTTTTGTTTTCATCAGTGAAAACTGGCCATTTTCTGATCCTGATTCAATGGGATCCGGGAGTGGAGACTTTAAAACAACTTAATCCCTAGCCTTCTCGTCTTTAACTGAAATGAAAATGAAACCTGCTACACTGATTGCAACTCCCGGCCTCCCCATCAGCGTCTGCACGCTCGCCTGGGCCAAGCGCTGAGCTGGTGCAGCGCGTGGGCTGTGGGGCCCCAGCCTCGGGGGCCACGTGGGCTCCCCCAGCTGGGAAATGTCAGCAGTGGTGTGGGCTGGGAGTCAGGGGTCTCCTCACTGGAGGGAGAGGATCTTAAAGTTTCCAAGAGGCTGCTGCCGGCAGGAGCATCATGGCTAAAGAACGAGGCATCAGCCATTCCCGGCGGCTCCTCGGGGCTGGAGTGCAGCCAGGGGACAGCCGGCAGCTTCTCGCGGCTTGTGCTGCACACGGAGGGCTGGCTCCGAGCTGCCTTGGAACGGATGGCAGTGCACGCACCCAAGTCCACACCACCTCTGTCTTCATTGGAGCATGAATCAAGCTCTTTTATCACTTGCCTTTGAAACAAGAACCGTAAATCACACAGATGCTTATTTCCTTTATTTTTCTGAGTTTATCTAAATGGAGTGGCTCTTCATGTCATTTATCTTAACTAGTCTCTGGTTTTGGAAGCACGAACACTAACAGTGTGCCTTCCTGGACAATAGCGGGAAGATGCAAGAGGAAATACTTTCCAGATGGGACACGGACCCTTTTCCTCCCTCTTCACAATTCTCCTAGGAAAGCAGAGGAAGAGTTTAGTTCAAACAGATAGTGATCGATTAGACTTTGCTTTTTCTTGTTTCAGAAGATCACACCAAGGCAGGCCCCTCTGTAATCCTTTCCACCGAGTGGGTTATTTCTGCCCATACTTCGGTCACTCCTTCCCGACCCATTAGCAGAATTATTTGCTTTCAGCTGAAGGGCCTGGGTCGTGACAGGAAGCATTTGGTTGTACATTGTAGAAATGCAAGATGAGGTTTAGCATGTGACTCTGTTACAGAAGCTCTCCTGCAGCCTCGTTTTCAATGACAGGAGAGGGGCTGTGATTTTTTCGTTTCTTACCTCTTTCAGATACAAGCCACATGAGCATGAACTGCATGGGTTCCCAAGGGAAGGAGAAGAACCTTTCTCCCTCGGCAGTTCCCACATTTGAAAGGGTCTAACTCATGGGAATCCCAAAGAAGTGAGCGGGGTAGCTGATTTTACTATCCCAGTGACTGAGAAGGAACTAGCAGAGGTACTGGCATCAGGACCTGTGACCTGCGTCCAGGGCCCGGTGGGGAGAAGGGTCCCTGCTTCTCTCATTCTCTGCCGTTTCAATTTGAAATTCTTAATGACCTCTCATGCTGCCCTGGTTTCCACAAATTAAAGAGCCAGCCCTGCCTAGCAGCCACTTCTGTTCAGCCATGCTACCTGGGACAGGGCCAGGAAAGTGATTTCCTGGGGCCTGTGGGTCCCATGGATCTCCTGGGTGCCACAGCGGCAGATGGGAGGGAGGGAGGTTCCTTGGTGCATTTCTCTTCTGTCATTCTCCACTTCACTTACGAGGTGCATGCCAATGTGGCCGGACAGAAAGACGTTCCCAGGGTCACAGTGGAAGTTGCGTCCTTTGGGCTCCATGCTCCCCCATCCTCTTCGACTGGCCATGGACCCCACTCCACTGGGGAGCCTCACGCTGTGGCTCATGCGCAGAGACACCCCCTCCGAGGGCGGCAGACCCTGCTCTTCTTTCTGTGCCTTGCCCCACCCCATGTGCCCACAGTGAGAAGGCGCCTGACCTTCTTGGTTTGGTGGGGAAACCAGAAGTATCTGGAATTGACACTGTCTTTGGGCGCATGTTTGGCTAAAGTATGACGTCGCTAATTCAGGGGCAAACATCAGGACGGAGTCACCCGGGGTGACTGGACCTTAGTATTGAAGATGATGTCTGCCGCATTCCCCAAGAAGGACGTCACTTGACACCAAAACAATGAATTTCAGATGCATCCAAGGGGCCCTGGCTGGCTCAGTTGGTAGAGCGTGCAGGTCTTGATCTCGGGGTTGTAGGTTCAAACCCCATGTTGAGTGTAGAGATTACTTAAGAATAAAGTCTTTAAAATGTGTTCAAGCTCGTATGACCAAGGAAAGTCAGGTTGCAAATGTGAACAAACAGAATTCCTCACAGGTGAGGTTGAATTTTTTTTAAAGATTTTATTCATTTGAGAGAGAGAGTAAGCGAGAGAGACATCACAAACAGGGGAAGGAACAGAGGGAGGGGGAGAATCAGCCTCCCCAGTTTGCAGGGACCCCCACACTGGGCTCGATCCCAGGACTATGAGATCATGACCTGAGCCAAAGGCAGAGGCTTAACCCACTGAGCCACCCAGGGGCCCCGGCTGGGCTGATTTAATTTATCTCCTCTGTCACTTAGATATTAACATAGAAACCATTTCCAAAAAAGTATAAAAAACCAGTAACTTTCTAGATTTGAATTTGTCATTTGACACTTAAAAATATGCCTTAATTAGTTCTGTAAAATTTTTTTGTCTGCTTGTTTTTGTTTTGCTTGTTTTAGTTTAGTTCCTCTTATTTTGTATTTATATACATATCTCTCTATTTATCCACATGAACTAAAGCAGAAAGTCACTTTGGGAATACGTCTATTTTTCAGGGAACTTAAGTGGTTTTATACATTAAAAAGTATCTACATTTTTCTTAATATTTTTATTATTTTGGTTTCCAGGCCTTGGTATGTTGGACTCTAAACTTCACCAAATCCCCCCATGTTCAACATCACTGTCCTCTAAGTAATGACCACTATGACATACCCATCAAATATTTTGGAATAAAAATTATAAGCTAACTTACAGATAGACAGATATAGATGGTTGTTGGATGGGTGATGGATCCAGGACAGATAGACCCATGATAGGAGAGAACAGATCTGACTACAAGTCCTCACCTACAACCGCATATCCACTGCGTATACTAAACCGTGCTTCTGGAAGTATTTGTTGAAAACTGGAATCTTCACACGTCATGATTTCTTCTTCTTCTTCCTTTTTTTTTTTTTTTTTTTTTGCGACGGGGGATATAGGATACTGTTTTTAGTTAAGAGGTAACATTGCTTTTACTCTCAAACCTGTGAGTTATTTAGAATTATTACAGTTTAATATTTCCAACTCTATGGAGGCTTTACAGTAATTTGTTATTTCAGATGTTATTACCAAAGAAAGAGTTAAAAATTATATCATTTTTCTCACTTTTGAGACTCCCTTGATGGCTTGGGCATGGGAGTGTTTATAACTGTTTCCTGTGGGAACGAAGGAATGTGTGCTCTGTGTCGAAGTAGAGTTATTTATATGGCAATTAGATCACGGTCCTTACTTATCTATTCAAAAATATTCTGACTTTTTGTCTATTTCATGCATCTGTTTCTGAGAGAAATGTTTTAAAATCTCACTTCATAATTGTGTATTTTTCCATTTCTCCTGTTACTTCTGTAATTAACATTAAAGTTCCACATTGTGTGGGTAACATTATCGCTTCCTCACATGTTGTCCTGCGAAATGAGGACCATCTTTACCCTGGATATTGCTTTCCAACTTGAGCCATTTTTCCCTGAAGTTGACAATATAACCCTCACTTCCATTATCTTGTGCCTGACATTTGTTCATTTTCTGTGTTTTTAAATGTTGGTATTATGAGGTCTCTATGGATCTTGAAAAAAAAAACGTCCTTTGTGATGGATTTGATTTTTATCAAATCAATGCTATATATTCTCGGGGCGCCTGGGCGGCTCAGTGGGTTAAGCCTCTGCCTTCCACTCAGGTCATGATCCCAGGATCCTGGGATTGAGCCCTGCATCGGGCTCTCTGCTCAGTGGGGAGCCTCCTTCTCCCTCTCCCTCTGTCCCTGCTTGTGCTCACTCTCTTGTGTACTCTCTCTTTCTGTCTCTCTCTCAAATAAAACAAACAAACAACATACCTTCTCACACACATGCTTGGTCGCTTGCATGAGCTGTAACTGCTCCCGTTTTCGGAGTTTGAATCCAGTGTCTTGGGTGTCTTCCGTCTGCTGCACATTTTCTTTGCATCGTGTTGTTTCATGTTTCTGCTGATTCCTTATGAATTTGGAGGATCATGTTTATTCTCTTTTATCCCCACTCTTGCCAGAAGGTCTGTATTCTCTTTTTCTTCACACCGTGTGCTTCTGATAAAAATAAGTAGACAGCTGAATAAATGAGTCTAACTTAAAAAACACCCAGGATTACTCACACCCAATTCTCATAAAACCCTTACAGATAAATGATTTCTGGAAAAAGCTGAGTGAACGGTGGCAGAGCCTAAACTTGGGTACATCCATGCATGGATGGTGCCCTATCTTGGAATGTTCTGGATGCATCTTTTGGGAGTATTAGGAATCCCTGGGTCAGGAGCCAGTCTGGGCGGAAGCACCCCAGGACGGGGTCTGGGGAAGTGGGCCCCCAGCTCAGGAAAGGATTCCCCAACAGCACTGTGGGCCATTTGCACCTGGAGCGAGGTCAGCTAACAGTGGAGCCCCAGAGACAGGACCAGCACCGAGAAACCCAGCACTCTCTCCCCCTTTCCCCCCCAAGAAAGGCCACTAGCCTAATTTTGCTTTTTTCTTTGCCAGAAATAAAATAAAACACAATAAACCGTAGCAATATAAAAAAGAGAAGAAAACCACTCCATGAACCCTGGGTTCAGTAAGAATGACTTTTAGTGCCACTTGTGCTTTTGAGGTACGGAGACCTCATGTTAAGTAGCATTGCCCTTAGAAGAAAACATTGCTGAATTTGGGGATCCCGTGGATAGTGCTTAGGTTCTGATCCTGGACAAGCAAGTCAAGCGTGCTTTCACCTACGATGACATGAAATCATTAATATGTTACTTAGTTAGACTTTGCGACTTTCTAAAGCTGAGTGGGGCTGAAATGTACCTTTAGACTGTCTCCAGACATGCAGGTCACTGATGTCATTAGTGAGCTCAGTGAGCATCTGCCCACTGTCACAGGAAGAAGTCACACTCCTTCACCCTTCACAGCAACGTTCAGTCTGAGAGACGTCACATACTACAGTGTCTGCTCCGTTACCTGTCAGATCCTTGCATGACGACCTCGTATGTGACACCCTTCTAGATGGCTTGTGCCTGGGCCCGGATTCATGGGCCTCACGGGGCCAGGCCATCAGTGGACACCCGGGGACGGACGAGCGCATTTTGATGTGTGCACACGGACTCAAAGCATGGCAGGTCTGCGAAGTAGGCATGACTTCCCGCAGAGGATGACAGCAGACGTCTCTGAGCTCTTAGACTGGGTACCTTGTAGCATGGAGGGTAGGCATGCTCCGACCAAGACGAGGGCAAGGGCAAAGGCCTTGAGGCAGAGGTAGACGGGCTGTTGGCAGAGGGCTGGGAAGACTGGCTGGCCTTGGCCAAAGGGAGCCAGGGGCTGTGACCAGGAGGGGATCAGCAGGGATCCAGATGTGCACAGCCTTGGAGGCCAGGCTGGGGAGTTTGTAGTCTGTGCCTCGGGGGTTGTTAAACCTTGGGAAGGTTTAAGCATTGGTCCCATGTGACCCACCTCTAGGGAGCCTGGGGACAAGGGCGTGAGAGAGATGGGAGGCAGAGGGACAAGGGCGAGGGCAGAGCAGTGGGCTCCAGCACCTCTTTGCAGAAGTCTTGCCACCAAGAAGAGCAGAGGGACAGGACTGCGGTGGTAAATGGCCGTGAAGCCCAAGAAGGGTTCATAGCCATTTCTGTCATGTTCCCATCAGAGCTGGGTCAGTGTGGTATGCATGTTTGGAGACTGTCCGCCGGGGAGGTTGGAGGGAGCAACCGCGGCAGGCACCTGTGGGGGTCACCCTGGGGCCACAGAGGGACATGGCTTCAGACGCGGTGGCCTGCAGGGAGGAAGTTCCTTACTCATTATTTTTGTTTTTTATTGTGAAAGAGGTCAAGTCCTGGGAGTTTGAGGGGAGGTGCTGGCAGGGGAAGGAGAGCGCTCGGCGGGACAGTGACCACAGCAGGGATGTGCGTCCCCGACCCCCCGGCCGAGGCCCGAGCGGCGTCATCACCCTGGGCGTGCGTGCAGACGTGGCGGGCATAGTTGGCTTAACCAGGATTAGGATGAAAAGTAAAGCAACCAAACAGGTTATAATTCATCTCAATTCAGTGGTTCACCAGGAAAAACACATGTATCCAAGCGCGGCCCAACCCCGAAGGTCCGGCGTTCGGTTGCCCGGGTCTGCAGAGCACAAGGCCGGCGCTTGGCAGCTGCTGACGGCTGGTCCGTGAAAGGCCAGCTTAGTTTCAGAAAGGGGGCCGTCCCTGGGCCTGTGTTCTCGGGTGACTTTGGGTTTGGTCCCCATGTGACAGGACTTAGTTGTTCTCTAGTGTTGAAAGATGTGCCTTCTTTTTTTTTTTTTTTTTTTTTATTTTTTCAATTTATTAATTTTCAGAAAAACAGTATTCATTATTTTTTCACCACACCCAGCGCTCCATGCAATCTGTGCCCTCTATAATACCCATCACCTGGTACCCCAACCTCCCACACCCCCGCCACTTCAATCCCCTCAGATTGTTTTTCAGAGTCCATAGTCTCTCATGATTCACCTCCCCTTCCAATTTACCCCAACTCCCTTCTCCTCTCTAATACCCCTTGTCCTCCATGCTATTTGTTATGCTCCACAAATAAGTGAAACCATATGATAATTGACTCTCTCTGCTTGACTTATTTCACTCAGCATAATCTCTTCCAGTCCGGTCCATGTTGCTACAAAAGTTGGGTATTCATCCTTTCTGATGGAGGCATAATACTCCATAGTGTATATGGACCACGTCTTCCTTATCCATTCTTCCGTTGAAGGGCATCTTGGTTCTTTCCATAGTTTGGCGACCGTGGCCATTGCTGCTATAAACATTGGGGTACAGATGGCCCTTCTTTTCACGACATCTGTGTCTTTGGGGTAAATACCCAGGAGTGCAATTGCAGCGTCATAGGGAAGTTCTATTTTTAATTTCTTGAGGAATCTCCACAATGTTCTCCAAAGAGGCTGCACCAACTTGCATTCCCACCAACAGTGTAACAGGATTCCCCTCTTTTCCCAGCCCGGATACCTAGTGTGAGCGACCTAGCGTTGGTTTGCAGCTCGGCCCGGGAGGCCGCAGTGCCGGCTGCTGGAGGCCACTCAATGGCGTCCTGGGGGAGCCTTGTGTCCAGCGCCGTGGTGTTCTCGAGGCTCCTGGAGGCAGGTGGCTCTGCCCCGCACAGAGTCTCTCGGGCCCATTTGCGTGCAGTCCTCGGACCGTTGGAGGAGCGTGTCCTCGGTCGGTGCTCCAAGCCAAAGCATCATTAAGTTCTGTGTTTCGAGAGACACAGCTTTAAAGACCAAAGAACTGGGGCTTTTTTCAGTGGACAGACATGGAGGACAGTTTGTCATTTCAGGCTGGGCTTGTGTCCCCCGCTGTACTTTTGGGGGTAGGGGGCGAGCCCAGGGGAGGAGCAGTTTGGGTT
Source organism: Neogale vison (assembly GCF_020171115.1). NCBI lineage: Eukaryota > Metazoa > Chordata > Mammalia > Carnivora > Mustelidae > Neogale > Neogale vison. The sequence goes on along the minus strand of NC_058091.1, from coordinate 313,371,794 downwards.
CAGAGTCAGTCATCCAAGCCCGTCTTTCGGCCGCACCCAGAGGCGCGTGTTTGCGCCGGTGTCTCGCGTGTGCACACGCACAGGGCAGCACGGCTCACGCCGCCCCGTGAGCTTTCAGAGTAGCCGGTGCCCGAGCCAGGCCCAGCGAGTCACACGCCCTGAGCCTCGGTCCTGGCCAGACCCCGCGTCTGCCCCACACGCAGCTTGAGAAACAAACCACGAGGCTTAGCAAAAGTCGAGCCAGAACGAAGGAAGCTGCCGCGCCGTCCGCAGTCCCTCGGCTCCCGGTGGGGTTCCGCCCCGGCCACGCTGCAACGAGAGCCGCCCGGGTCCCGGCGTATCCGTCCGCCGTTGCGTCCTGTTAACAAAACCCAGCGACTCGGTGTCACTGGACTGCGCGACGCGGGGACCGTGTCCGGAGCTGGCGAGAAAACGGACGAACTGCGCCGTCCGGGAACCTGCGCCTTTCCCGTGATCAGCCCGAGTGGATGCTCGGGGCCAAGCTCGCTCCTTTCACGGGGAAGCGGCGGACGCTTGTCCAGCCTGGCTCCTGGTATTTGACATGATACCACATTGTCATAAACCAGGTTTGTCGAAGGCAGACACTCTAACTGTCTCTTCTTTAAAAAAAATAATAATAATGATAAAGCATCTGTGGCATCCAAGGCCATAGCATTAGACAAAACTCGTGGATCTTCACTGCAAAGGAAGCGTGCTGTGTCCCCAACTTTCTGAGACTCCAAAGCCAGCGAGCGTGTGGGAAGGCAGGAAGGACACCCGCCCCTTATTTCCCCCGCTAAGGGTGAGGACAGCCGTCTACACCGGAGGAAGGGGCGCGGATGGAAAGCTCGGGGTGGCTCTTCCTTTTCTGCATCACCAGGTAGTCTCGTCAGAGCTGCCTTGCTCAGGCACCACAGAAACCCTACACCCTGGTCCCTCCAGGAGGGCTCGGCCAGACCTCGGTCTCCACAGCAACCATGGCAAAGGGTGGGTTTCCGGCCTGTGGAGCCATCAGAGGGTTCTGTAAGGTTCTCAGTTTTAGAAAGTTATTTTTCTCCCCAGAATCCGGTTTAGCCTCCCCACCTCAGCCCACTGCCACCACCGTAAAAAAGTTTCAATGAAAAAGGAAAAAAAAGAAAAAGAGATCACCGGCATCGCAGGGCAAGAAGAATTGAGCCAATGAGTCCTGCGGGCTCCTGTAACCTCCTGAGAGCTTCAGCTTAAGCGGGAAACCAAGCTGCTGTTGGTCCTCAAGGCACTGTGGGCTGGGGTGTGGCACGTCCCGAACCTCGCCTGGAGCCCACTGTTGACTGGAAGCTTAGCCATCGTGCAAACAGTTCACTAGCACGTATTTTGCAGGTCCAATGTATTATGTGTTCTTGGGAAATGTTAAAGAAAAACGCAAAAATTTAAGAAAATCATAAGGATCGGAAAATAGTCTTCTCCTGTATTTGTGAAAAAAAAATCTGTGTGGAAATGGACCCGTGCAACTCAAATCTATGTTCTTCGAGGGTCAACGGTGATTGCCTTTGGAATGTGATACGGAGATTTTTTTTTTTTTAAGAATTTATTTATTTATTTGACAGAGATCACAAGTAGGCAGAGAGACAGGCGGGGGGGGGGAGAAGACTCCCCGCTAAGCAGAGAGCCCGATGTGGGGCTCGATCCCAGGACCCTGGGATCATGACCTGAGCCAAAGGCAGAGGCTTTAACCCACTGAGCCACCCAGGCGCCCCTCTAGGATGTTGTTTTCTACGCTGTTATTTTAGTTGATTTTTATTCTACCTACGAACCAAATGCAGACGGCGTAAAAAGCCTTCTTGTACTTGGAAGCTCACCGTGGGAAACCACACTCCGCCCACCACTCCATCCCCGTCCCAGGAACCAGGGGCAAAAATCTCTTACTCTGGCTCTCTCTCCTGGTGTCTTTCCCCATATTCCTAAATAACAGGCACGATCACCACGTCCCAGGTATTGGTTCTCACAGTTACTGTCCTCTCCTTCACAGGGGCGGTGTGGGCCTGCACATCTCCTTTACCTCCCTCCATGGCTGGGCGATGTGGGCACCACCTCCTTGCCCTGCGTTCTACCATGTGGCTACCCCCAGCAGTTGGACTTGTTCCCGTCATTGTCGATTATTCCTTGCTGGCTAAATAGAATACCTTGATACTCTGTCCTTTCGTATGTGAGAACTTTATATTTTCTAGGAGTTAATAATGGCTTGAAATTTTCCCGATTAGATTTCTTTACATAAACCCCAAGGGATATAAGATCATCGATTCGTTTCACCAATATACTAATTGGAGCATCTGCTATGTGCCAGACACTGGGGATTCGTTAGTGAGTTGAAAGAGTCCCTGTTTGGGGGAGCTCATCTAGGGAGAGACAAAGTCAACAATAAAAAAAGACATTATTTTAAAGGATGGAACATTCTAGAAGGCGATGAGAACCAAGAATAAAAAGAACAAGAATAGAACAAGGAGGAGGAGGGGGAGTGGTGTGAGCAGGGGTGCAGGCTGTCCAGGGCACCTCACAAAGCAAGACAGAACTTCTATCTTTCTCTTTGTTTCTTTTATGTTTCCTTTGTTTCTCTCTCTCCCCCTCCACACAGATTATTCCCTCCATATCCCTTTCTTCTAGCAGCAAGGGGGTGGGTTTCCCTGTGTCCTGCTCTTGTCTTCCGCCAGTTCCTCGTAATCCTCATCTCCCCAGGCACATAGAGACAGAGACCCTGAGACGTGCAGTGGACACTCTCAGTGCTGAGACAGTTCATCAGCTGCTCTGTCACCATCGGTGTTTTTGCGCTGGGACCATCAGTTTCTCCAGGAAAGGGTCCTGTCGTCAGACTTGTGCATGTTGCGGGGGGGGCGGAAGGTGGCAGGTGCGTCCAGCCCTCCAGCACGGTGGGGAAGGGCATGGGCTGGGGTCTCAGCCTTTCATTCCCACGCCTCTCCTGGTCTTCTGGAGACACGTGTCCAGCCGAAGCTTCCTCCTTGGCCTCCTTCAAAACTGGGGAACACAGCCAGCCCTCTGTCCTCAGTCCACAGCGTGTTACCAAAGAGCTCTCTTGCTGATGCTTGAACTGACAGCACAGTAATCCGAAGGTCCCCAAAACATGGGCACTACTGGTGCATTCACTGTAATAACTAGAAGGAACAAGTCCACATAAAGGCAGTAGAAATACAGAGGAAAATCATTGGAAATCTTTACACAAGTCTAGGGTTAAATCCGTTTTGTCTTGAGCAGAGAGGAAAACAAATTACCCGTAGGGTGAGCAATGTGCCTCGAATGATCTAGGATTGGCCCATGTCTGGGGCTTCCCCTCAGGCCCAGGCCACTGGAGGGCTGGGTCGTCCTGACCTCGCTTTCCATGTGTGAAAGGAAGATGAACTGAATCACGATAGAAAATGCTCGCACAGCGGTTTCTTTCATCACCAGTGATTGGCGCCCTCGGGCCGTCAGCAGTGACTCTGAGAAGTGGAGCCTGCAGGGACACACGTGCTGTGTCCGTGCAGGGATGTCGGTGATCGGGGCACACGGAGCCTCCGGAGCACACACAGGCGCCTCTCCTTCACGCTCCCAGTTTTCACTGCTCTCAGCGGAGAGTGGCCTAAATCCTGGGCGCTCCAGGCCCTACACACCTGGGTCCACCCCAGCCGTGGTGGTGACACTGACGGACTCACCCCTGCTAAAATGAGGGCTGGACGCACGTGACGCTCACAGGAACTCCAGCCAGTACTGTCACTGTCCACAGGACAGACGTGGTCCCTCCGACAGACGGCCACGGGAGGTCGCGCGGGGAGGGGCCCAGCACAGGCATGCCGTAGCTGCCCATCAGAGTCGTGTACGTGTTGAATGTAAACGAATCAGTATGAATGTATATCTGACGCCTCTTATGTGTACTTGGTTCTTCTCCTTGTGTGTGCACACATGTGTGCCTGTTAGGAAACTACGTGTGATCAAAGCAAATAACGTGTTAGTAGATGTTAACTCATGTGTGTTCATACACACGTCTGTGTGTGTGTGTGTCTACCTGTGTATATGGAAGAAAGAAAACAAAAGTCCCATAAGAAGGGTCATGGGACATCCCAGCTGACCCTGTGTCCCTCTGTGCGGTGCTGTCCTTCTGCTCTCCTAACCCTAACTCAACACAGCATCCTGGCTCTCGGGATAGCCTTATGGAAATTTGTTGAGTGCCTTCTTAGGCACATTTTTGTTATTAATACATAATTTTTAGATTACTATGCAATGGAGATTTTATTTACTTTCCATAGCTTCTTGTTTATATAATGTAACTTGAAGGTTTTCTATACACTAGTATTATAAAATATTTACTCATATTCCCTTCAGACATTTTGGTTACATCAAATATTTGACCTTGATGAAAATGGGATGTATTTTGGCAGAAAGAATCAAGTCCACATCCCACAGCTTTTCTTCCACAGCCCAGCGATCAACCCCAACGCCACTTAGTGAAAAATTCGTCTCCTGTGCACTGGTTTGGAAGGCCAGCTCCTTTCCAATTAGTCCATATATGTAATTGCTTCCCTGGCCTTAACCTCCCTTCCCAGTTTATTTTTCTATTTCAGAATCTCACTGTTTGATGACTAGCATTTAATGAACCATGTGGGGTTTTGTTTTTTGTTTTTTTTTTTTTCAGAATTTTTCTGGGTCTTCTTGAATATTTTCTGTTCCATATGAGCTTTATATTTAGGTTACCAAGTTGAAAAATTTAAGAAAAAAAAAAGAATCCTTCTGAAATTTTGATTAGGGTTCCATTGCATTAGTAAAGTAATTTAGACAAAATTAAAATCTTTAACATAATTGAAGTCACCTACGAGAACCAATTTTTTTTCTTTGTTACTCAGTTTTGGTCATTAGGTTCTTTGGGGAAAGGTCATAGATTTATTTACTTAAGTGACTGAACATTTATATTTTCCTGAATATTCTATATTTTTATTACTGCTATGAATAAAATCTTTATTCCATTATACTTAAGTTATGATTTTATAAAGTCACACTAATTTTGTCACCAGACACTGAAATTTTGTATTTTCCATTTTTTTCAATCAGTAATCTTATATTTTTAATATCATAAACCAATAATGATAATTTTGGCTTCATTTTCTAATGTCTACACCTCTTGTCTACCTACCCCAGTTTAACTGCAAAAGCATATGCTTCTAGAATAAAAGTAAAATGCATCCGTCCTTTTTCCCGATCTTATTGGAAGGTGTCCACATTTTCAGCTCTTCATCTGGTAGAAATTGCCCCTTCCATTCTGATTCATCAGATTATGAAATTTCACTAGTTTGTATTTTCTCAAAGTTACTGAATTTTAGTGAATCCATTTTTTTCCTGAAATAACAGTTTTACAACAGACTTGGAAACGTTTTAAGAAAAGGCACAAATGGGGGCACCTGGGTGGCTCAGCTGGGTGAGGGTCCAACTCTTGATTTCGGCTGGGGTCATGATATCAGGGTCGTGAGAGTGAACCCGGAGTCGGGCTCTGCACTGAGCGTGAGATCTGCTCAAGTCTCTCCTTCTCTCTCTGCCCCTCCACACTGTGCCTCTGTCTCTCTGTCTCTGTCTCTGTCTCTCTCTCTCTAAAATTACAAATCTTAAGGAGAAAAAAGAAACAACATTAATGAATCTGTTTTTGAGAGTGTGTGAGGTTCTGAGCAGAGCACAGGTGGAGTCCTGTTCCCTATCCCCACCCCACGCACCCCAGGATACAGAGCTGCAGAGCCTCAGGGACTAGTCCGTTGATCTGGACCTCAGACCTTTCTACACACGCAGGTCCACGGGCTTTACAGGTCAAAGATGGAAACTCTTGGGAGCCGAGAGGCAGCCCAGACACCACTGACTGTGCTCTGAAGGCTCTAGTGTGTATGTAACGGCCTTAGTGTCAGCCCCCAAGTCACTGGAACACATTGAACTGGGACATGTGCCCATGATTCGGGCAAGTGAGCTCTTGGGGCATTAAAAGGGTGAAGAGAAGGAAAGCACCTGTCATTCGATGCCTGAGATGAGTGATAGATGGCTCCGTGCAGCGTTCCTACCATGACCACGTCAGTCCCTGCATTGGAGTGTAGACTGCCTTTAATTTGGTAGTTTGCCTTTATAATCCATGTACATTTCTAGAGAGTGATTTGTGGGTTTGTGAAGGATCTCTCAGTAGATATGTCTTATATCAATTCTTCCATCTGTGGTGGCTTCCCATTCGTGATTTTTAAATAGCTCCCTACTGTTTGCTGACTTTGGATTAATGGTCTTCTCTAGTTTGTCTCTCATGTTTTTTAGGAAACACACAGTCTTTTTCAAATCCTAGGATAGTTACCTGTACGACTTAAAATGATATGCTTTAGCCACTCTCCCCTCCTCCTCCTCCCCCTCCCCATTCCCCTCCCTCTCCTCCTCCTCCTTTTTTATCAATGTCACAAAGCAAACTAAAACTGTAAGAATATTGTTGGACAAGGTAAGGCCATTGGTATGTTTCTACTTCTTTTGTTTTCTACTCATCAGACTTTGGCTCAGGCCCCAATCTTTGTTAAATTGTCTAGCTTTGATTTAGTTTTAATTGTATTGTGATTTTCATACCATTGAGTCTATTCTTTCAATGAAGAGGACGTGTTCATTCTGTGTTACAATCTTACTGGTCTACTTAAGTGGAAACAGTGGCCTTGCCAGTCCCTGCATCCCATAGCTTTCTCATTCTTCAGTTGAGTAGTTTAAATGTTTTCTTGGCCAGCAGGAGTATGTCTCAAGGAGACTTTTCAAGAAGGATCCTTAAACCACAGATCGCCTTACTCCTTGTTGACCTTGGAACATCTTCCTGGTGCTTCTCTTCTTGCTCCTGTAATGTCATCCTGTCGTCTTAGCTTTTCCTTGAGGTCTTCCTTCATACAATTCTTTCTCTCTTAAATTTCCTGACAGAGTTAGGCTATTTCGAAGAATTGTATTCGAGACAGGGAGTCTTCTTTCACAATATTTTTATCTTCTTAATCTTTTCTTTGAATGCTGTCTTTTTCCCATGTACATCTTGTTGGATGGGTTCCTTTATGATCGTTACTAGGCTCCACTAAGATTCCCTTCTCCCCAGCTCAGCTGGAAGCAGGGCATTTCCAGAGGATTCTTTCATCACCCAGAGTGAAGCTGGTCTCCATCGTCCTAGCCTTGCTCCTGTAGACCATTTTTCCCCCAAGTGCCTTCTGGAACATGTGTAGATAGCTTGTAACGTGATTCGTCTTTTTGTTTGGGCTCTTTTGACAGGTCACAGCTTCTCAACCATGTATTTGGTTTTGGTAAAGGAGTCTCCGTGCAGCATCATTTGCACCTCCTTTCTCAAAATGCCCACCGTGGTTTTTAAATTAAAAAAAAAAAAAAAAAGAGTGTCTAAAATAAGTGCTTTCTTTATCAAGCTACTGAAGAGTGGTCCACACCCATCAAATAATTATGTGGCCCATCTGTGGTGACCAAGACATTAACTCGGAATCTGCTCAGTGGATCCACCACAGCAGGAATTGTCCCCCAGACGGTGGGGACAGCTGCAGAGCCTGGAGCCTGTGGAGTGTTCCTCCAGAACTGACAATTCCTGGGGTGCCTGGGGGGCTCAATGGGTTAAAGCCTCAGCCTTCAGCTCAGGTCATGATCCCAGGGTCCTGGGATTGAACCCCACATCGGTCTCTCTGTTTGGCAGGGAGCGTGATTCCCCCTCTCTCACTGCCTACTTGTGATCTCTGTCAAATAAATAAATAAATAAATCTTTAAAAAAAAAGTATTGGCAATTCCCCACACAGTCCTAGGGCCACTGTGACCCATTGTGACCCATATCTGTGACATGCCTCCAGGTAGCCTCAGAGTGGTGGGCCTCACAGGGGCCAGAGCGCAGATGCTAGGACCAGGCTACCTGCCCTGAAATCCTGGCTGTATCCCATGCTCCTGAAGATCCGTGAGTGTGTTCCTCAGTGTCCAGCCCCCCAGCTTCCCATCTCTGAAATGGGTATAATCACTGTACCTCCCGTGCAGATTTCCTGTGAGATTTAATGCGGTAATACAGATGACACATCTCAGTGATGCTTAGCTGTCCTTAGCACTGGAACTACACAGACTAGAGGGATTTGGGCATCAGATTCATTGTCTGACTATAGGTTTTTTGGGCTTGGGACACATAATGGTTTCTCTAGGACAGTAAGATTTTGAAGACCATCCAATGTCATTTCGTGCTATGTGAGGAGCCACACATGAAGCCTTTTTTCCGTATTTTCAGACGCCTTCACTGGTTCTTCCATTGGAGACCCTTTTATTTAGTTCACAGAGTTGAATTTCCCACAGATTCCTCTCCCGTGTGCCTGAATGCTAATGCAGTTCTCTCACGGCTGCTTGTATGTGTATAGACTTTACAACACACGGGCAGTTAAGGAAAGACATCACAGGGCTGTCCGAAACACCAAAACAGCATTTCTCTGCTCCGCATATGGTATTTAGGATGAATGATCAGAAATGCTATACTGGTTGGCCGCTGTTTCAATGTGAGTCACCTAAACCAGCTGAGCTAGAAAATGTGGTCTTTAAATAGGGGCTTCCCTCTATCCTGACTCACTGCAAAAGTCCTGAGCTTTTGTGAGTGCATTCAGACACACAGTACAGCATTTTCTCATGTCCCTGTACATGATGTCAGTACCGTCAGATCACTAGGATCTTCTGTGATGTAGGCTAATAAGTTATATCAATTATAATACAGTAAATGTCATTAATGAGATTGTGGTGTGCACATCCCTGCTCACCTTCCAGTGTTTCTAAGAGCAGTAGATCAATATGACATTTACAACATGAATCATCTGATAAGCTTTGTGAGTAGTATCTGCAGCTTTACACCAGGATGTTGACTCCAAAGACATAACAGTATTTGACCAAATAATTATTTAATTAACTAACTATCCTAACAGGTACCGATATCATTTAATTATTATTATTTTTTTAATGTGTAACAAGCTTGCAGTATTTGGTAACATATAAGATCTCCCTGATGGGGATAAAACGCCATCAGTGGGTTCCTAACACTTGGTAAGAAAAGGAGACCGATCTGCACGGGTTTTGAGGAAGAGTGAATGCAACTGGAGAAGGGGCTTCCCAGGGGTGGGAGACACGAGTCTACGTGAGTATTATTCTCCATACTCTGTGCTTTCATTTCCTGGATCCTATTAATCTTAAAGTGCCACATTGAGAAATCCTCCCTGCAGAAAATGAGATTGATCTGACCTTGTTCATCCATCCAGTGTTGACCCTGTGTTTCTGGGGGGCACCTGCCTGCGGCATCTCCTGGCCAGGAAACTCGTCCGCAGCCTGTGCTGCCTTCACCCCTGGACCTCCGTGTGGGAGCCGTTTGACAGTCTAGCAGATAAAATGTAGGGACTCCTGGCAGTCATTGCAAAAAATCCCGTCTTGCCGTCATTTTGTGGAAGCTGTGGAATTTGTGTCGGCCATCATTTCTCTCCACTTTTGAACGCTTGCCTCGACCCCTCTCTGCAGGTTTAGACCTCCTATTCCCCACCATACAGCTGTCATCACTGCTTTCATATATTAAACTACAAGAAGCCAAGAAATGAGATGACCGGTTTTATTTCAATTTCATGGGCTAAGCCCTCGGAGACCCATGAGGACAGCTCATGGACCTGATGTCGCCGTGTGACCTCAGTGTTCTTATTATCTCCGCTAACTGACAGCAAAGACTGTGCCAGAGGCTTTGTGCAGGATACAGATCGCATCCCGGCATTGGTTTGCTTGCCGGCTCCCCCTCTGTCAAACATGGGTTCCATCTGCGTCTTCGCTTTCTCTCTTAAAGCCCCCGGGTGACGGTCTCCGGCAACTCCATACAGAAACCCTCCGTCGCCAGCCCTCGCTGATCGAGGCCTCCAGCCCAGACCTTGTGGGCTGGGTGGCTGCCATCCAGGCCCAGACTCTGGACGAGGCCACCTGGAAAGCATTCTTAGAAAACTGACTCATGAGTCTGGAGAAGATCATTCCTGAGTATTTATCTAGGAGTCAGCATCTAAGAAACCCTGAAGCAGAAATACCTGAAAACCCTGAAACCGTCGGAGGAATGAGGCCATCAGTTCAAATCCTTCTCGTGAAAGGAAGAAGCCACAGTGGAGAGAGTTCACCTTCTGTAACAGAAGGGAGAACCAATGCTCCTTCCCCAGAAAACAAGAATCCCAAAAAAGGGAGTCGGAATGCAGCAACCGGTGACTCTTCCGTGATTTATGTCCCGCTTTGCACCTCAACATATGAATTAAACCTTCTCCTCTGGGAAGGTCATTCATGTTTAAAAGAAAGAACAATGAACCCAGGCCAGTTGATGAATAGTTAAGTTTATGTGCAATACACAGGTTTTCCCAGAGACCACCAAAAAGGCTCTCTTGAGAAGCAGGGAGAGATCTTTCAGGTGTTATAGGAAACCTGACATTGTGACACGGAAGGAAAAACTGTTTGGAAAGAGCTCAGCCTTAAGTATGTGGACACCGATTCAATACCGAATCATTAAGGACTTTTCCAAATACTGCTTTGTGTGCACACTTAGCTATGAGAAGAAAGAATAGGGATTTTCTTTGGATTCATTGTCTGACTATAGGTTTTTTGGGCTTGGGACAAAGCTAGGGGAGCAAGCTCACGTCTGTGATGACGAAATAGACGCACGTCCCACCATGTGCAACTGAAATAGGTCATGGCCAGCAAATGCGTAACTGCCTGCATGGTTCCCGGGACCTCTTAGGGCCGGGTCACTTTGGAGAATGGCCTCCCATCAGAATCTCCTGGTCTGGAAGCAGCATGCAGCAGAGTGGGTAAGAATGCGGGCTCACAGGCTGTTACCCCTGGCCCTGCTGCACGCCAGCTGCATGACCTTGACCATCCAGAGCCGTAGGGGCTGCCACAAAGGCTCTCTTTGTCCCTGGGCCTCGATTTCCTCATCTGTAAGACGAGAATTTCGCTGACGACATTAATGCCAGTGTGTGTGTGAATGGATGGACCGGCGTAAACACCGAGGACAGTGCGGGGCCCAGAGCGGGCAGGACGGCGAGAGCCGGGCCGGGGAGCTGGACTCGCTGCTTCTGGTCCCGGCCCACAGGAGTCCGTAGCTCTCAGCAGCTCCAGGCTGCAGCCTGGCTTTGACTCATCGGACTCCCAGCCTGTGGGTTCCTCCTGTTTGCTGGGTGCAGCCGCCCGCTTCGGTCTGAGCAGGCCTCACGGTCTCTTACAGATTCCCCAGTATTTGGCTAGAGCTTCGAGAGTGAACGTGCAGGGTGTGTTGCTTTGGGAAGTGCTGTGTTATGGCCAACATCTGTCTCCCACAAGGGGGCCGTGTGTGCCTGTCATCTGCTCTGGCCACACTCAGGGCATCCGCCTTCTAAGAGCATCCTGGCTACCATAAAAATGCCCGCTGCTTCCTGGGTCTGCACACAGGTTCAAGCCTGGTATTTGTAATTGAATTTAAGCCTGGGCTCTGCAAACTCTGGCTTGCCGGCCCAGTGCCGCCGGTCTCTGATGACCATCAGTGAGGCCTGGCGGGAGCCACGGGTACACCCAGGAGCTTCCCCGTTGTCCAGCTGCTGTCTCCCTGCTGTGGCTTGCTTGAATTGTGACAATGGAGACCCTGTGGCCCACAAGCCGAGAACATTCGCCATCTGGCCCTCTGGGCTGTTGTTTGCCAGCTGCTGGGCTAGATAACGTCTTCCCAGCCAAATCAGCGTCCTGATAGAAAATGCCGCCCTGAACCTGGCCGCGGCCGCCCCTCCCGTCAGTATGTGGGCGTCTCGTAGGGGGATGTGGATGACGGATGTATCCGTACATCTGTCTTCTCAGCAATTTGGATGACATGTTTTATTCTCCTCCCTCAATTAGGAAAGGGGCATACCTTCAGGATAAGAGAGTTTCTCTAAAGAAAGAAGTAAATTAGATTTAAGGTCAATAAACAGGCAAGCTTATATTGATACATCTGGCTTTTACCTAAATTATATAATGTCCTCGCCAGCGGCCGACACGTCTAAGCGTGGTGGGTGGCCTCACGCGCGCATTCTCTGAAAAAGGTGGGAGACAAACCACCCCCCTTTGGGGTTTTCCAAGAGCAGCTTATGGGGCCCCACGGTCCTCCTCCCATGACTCAGTGGTGATTCTCAGGACTTCTGTGAGGATCCACCTCCCTCTCTTTCTGGAAGATAGGGCTTGGGGAAGGGACTCGCAATAGCTTCTCGACCCTTATCAACCTTCACGCTGTGGCTCCTGATGGCCACACTCTTCCCTCGGAGGTCTTAACTTTTGTTCTGTTCTCAGCTGAGACGAGGACCTGTCCAGGGCCATCTCTAATTTAGTTTATGTAATTGAGGTCGCGTCCACTTGCCTTTCTTTAGATGAAGAATAAATTATTCAGTTACCTTTCCTTGGGGACATTTTTTTCCATATTCCTTCATCCCTCACCCACCCCTGATTTTAGAAAGTAATTCTGAACTATCTCAATAATTCTCATAATCGTGAATATCCTAAAATGGCATACTTTTAGTATCACGATCCCTTTATCACATCACTTTCACTCACGTCCGAGAATCACTCACAGGTAACATAACAAGATAAATGTGTGTGTCTTTAACTGATCGGGCGAGGCCCACCCACACTGTGGAGGACAATCTGCTACTGATTAAAAGTCTACTGACTTCAGTGTTAACATCATCTAAAACACATCTTCACAGAATCATCTAGAATAGTGTGTGACCAAATATCTGGGCTGCATGGCCCAGCCAAGTGGCACATAAAATGAACCAGCGCAAACCCAGATTCAGCCACATGGACCAGAGGCAGCAGCTTTGCTGGACAACCAGAAGCAGATCCGGTGAGAGGGGGGAGGAGCTGGAGGGAGGAAGCCAGAAGGGTCCCCTGCCTGAAACGGGCACACAGGACAGCAAGGGCCGAGGTAGCACGGCTGGCTCTGGGTTCCGATCTCTCGTCACTAGGAGCTGCTCTGTGAGCAGGGGTTTGTGTGGGCGAGGAGCTCCCTAGGCAGGATTCGTGGGTTCTCACCGGACAGAAGAGGAGCTTTTATCTGTCCCACTGCTGAAAAGAGTAGAGCCAGGGAAAAATCACTTAAACACACACACACACACTGAACCTTTATTTGCACTTAAGCTATGAAAACATGCATCCACCTTCAGATTCTTTTAGTTACGGCCAAAGGATCCCTAGGAGGAGGACTGCCTAGGGAAGGTCCAAGTTGATTATTTTCAATCACGTGCCTGTTACTGACACTGTCCAGTTTGGGTTTGTTTTAAAGAGAAGAGTGAAACATGTCCCCCTCATCCGAGGGCAGAATCATTTTATATTTTTTTTATTTTCTCCATATTTCGCTTTGTCCTCAGGCTCGGCTAAGCTCTGTTTAAATGACTGGTCTCTGCTGAGTCATTCCAGACGTTCCACTCAGTTTTCTTAGAAATAAGCTTCTCAGCTTCCGCATTCACGTTTCTTCGAGCTACACCAAATTTAATGGTATTTCTTAATTCCAATAACAAGCTCCGCCGACAGCAGCAGACGGCGTGTGCAGGCATGGCTGGTCCCACATGCACTCCTCTGGCACCAGACGGTAGCAGAAGGACGCTGACAACTCAGGGCAGACGCTCGGCTGGCACGCAGCACGGCGTGGGCAGGGGCCGGGTTCTTCTGCCAAGAGAACAGAAAGGCCTGATGAGTCTGATGGGTCCATTCAGAGCAGGTAGAAGAGGGAGATTTCCTGAGGTTGGCAGCGGCTGGGAGGCGGCGAGGAGCCTGTGCAGACAGCATGTCCGGTGTCCGGAGAGGAGTAGAACCGATGGACAGAGCCCCCGGGACAGAGACTCACCCTGGAGTATCCAGCCGCTTTGTCCTCCGGGCGGCAGATCCGAGGCATGTGATGGAGGAGGTGGCATTGGCCCTGCCCAGCAGAGAACCAGCTGGGGTTCCCAGTTAGGAATAGATCCATGATCACAGCCTGCCTTGTCCAAGCAAAGTGTGAGTTTGCAAGACCGTGCCTCACGGAGCTGTGCTAGGACAGGAATGGGTCCTCACCCCTCCAGGTGGGTTGTCCGGGAGCCTGGCAGGGTAGCGGGACTGGGCTCGGTTCCCTTCACTTCTCAGAGCTCTTCATCTCAAGGTCGGAAGCCGTTCATGCTCCTCGAATATTGGCTCTGGGCTGGTCTTCCTTGGGGAAGGAGCCTAAGCTGGCATGACACTGTACCCGCAGCAGCCCAGCCGTGGGTCTGGGGCTGGAGCCTGCTGTAGGGCCCCATCTGACAAACCAGGAGCCCTCCACTGAGCCAGGGCGCTGGTCCCCAGGGGACCCTGGGCAGCTCTTCTATCTCGTCAGTGTTAGGGAATGAAAGTACCTGCGAAGAATCCATTCACCAGGCTCCTCAGCCCCAGGTTCTGTGGGCACATCCTAAATCTCTTCATAGTGCAGTGACGACATGAGTCCCCAGGAATGCAGGGAGGGGGGCGGTGTTGAACTCTGGAGCCAGTGCCCTGAACTGTCCTGAAGAAGAGCCAGGGGTTGCATTTCTTAGAGTCGTGTTTCTCACCCCGCTGGTCACCCAAGCCTCCAGGTAAGGAAAGGAAGGGCTTGGTAAAAATCCACATTCCTGACTCCCACCCCTGGTTTGTGGTTCCTGTGGAACAGAGGCGAGAGTGGGGACACAGAGGTGTTGGAGAACCTCACGAGCCCGCGGAGGTTTGGGACCCTCTGTCTTAGCTCAGGCTGAGCCACTGTCCGAGGTCCTGTCAGCCCCTTCACTCACACTCCAGGCAGGAGGATTCAGGATGTTGGACCCAGTCAAGTGGAGGGAGGACCCCCTGCTCTGTGAGTGTGCAGTCTGCTGTAGACTGCTGGTTTGTCTGCTGTCCGGAGTCACCAGCCACCCCCACGTACCTCTCCGTGCCGAAGTGCTTGTCATCGAGGCAGCTGGGTGTTGAATGGGCAAGGAGGAGGGCAGGAGGGAGGCGCCCCAGGGAGAAATCTGAGGTGGAAAAGATGCTCTTGCTCTGAGCAGAGAGTATCCCAGGGCCCCCCCATGCCTCCCTGTGGCCTTTGCAGATGCATCGACAGCTGCCCTTGCTCCTTGGGGCTCAGGTTCCCCAGACCTGCGGCTGCTGGGTCCTCCCCAGCTCCAGTGCTCAGCCTCTTCTTCCCCGTCTGCCATGGAAACCAGACGGAGGAGTGGCAGTGAGCGCTGCCCCTGGAAGACTGCGTCCGGGACCTGCTGCACAGAGACCGTGGAGGTAGCAGAGGAGTGACGCGTGTCGGGCCTGCTGCCGTCATTCCGGATGGACTCAGTCCTCCAGCCTCGACGCAGTGGGGACGAGCGCGTTGCTCCGGACGCTGGAGTGTGAGCAGAACACGAGCGGCGACTCTGGCTACAGCGACACCAGCATCATCAGATCCTGCAGAGCCGGAGGCCTGGTTCTGATCCTGTCAGAGTAGCAGGCACCTTGCATTCTGTTGAAACGCCTTGGCACAGACTGTCACAAATCCCCAGAGCAGCAGACGGGGCAGGTGCACTCGGGGCCCACGGCGCCTGCAGGCTGGGCTCGGGATGGCAGTTCTCCCCAATCTCCACTTTTGTGCCTTTGGCGTCCAGCCTACCTGTGCTCTTTAACTTGTGGCTGATGTTTTTCCTATGAAAAAAAGGCAGAATTTTCAAGCCAACATCTGTGTATCGTTAGATGCACATTGTTGTCTTTGAAACGTGTCATTTTAGGA
Source organism: Neogale vison (assembly GCF_020171115.1). Classification (NCBI taxonomy): domain Eukaryota; kingdom Metazoa; phylum Chordata; class Mammalia; order Carnivora; family Mustelidae; genus Neogale; species Neogale vison. Next base: position 313,356,022 of record NC_058091.1, on the reverse strand, counting down.
GAAAAGTGGGGTGGGCCTTGAACTCCCTGCACATGAAGACATGCCCATATCTGCCCGCAAGTCACACAGTCCCCATCCTGTCAGACCACAGCAGAAACCACCTCACCCCTGAGCCCTGAAGCCTGAGTTTGGGGGTGTGCACGCTTATGGCGGCAGAGGTCACGGCGGAGCTGTGGGAAGGTCAGAGTGGCTGGCTGGACTCAGAGTGTCCTCCTGGAACGTGGCAGGTGCAGTGCCAGGAGCCGAGCCGGCCGGAGCAGGTTGGCCGCCCCCTGGTCACAGCTGAATGTCTTATGCTCCTCTTCACCGTGTCCCATGCTCACGTCCCATCTACCTGCAGCTAAATCCGGCCGTGGGTGCCTCACATTTACCAGGGCCGTGTGGCAGGTGCTGCTTGCCACTGCTCCGCATGTTCCCCTTTCTGACAAACTACTACCTAGAAGGTCAAGAGTTCTCCCTGAAAATGGAATGGCAGAGTGCTGGGTCTTGAAATTTCAGAGAGTAAACAGAAAAAAGAAACAAGAACTAAGTTCTAAAATGAAGCCAGTGGTTACACGCTGTCTGCGAGACTTCTGGTCTCTCGGCACACAAGAGCCCCCGGGCGGCCCTGGCTGGGACTCAGCCTTAATTCGGCAGCAGCCCTGGTCCCTGCCACAGTGGCCGTGGTGTCAGAGCGGCAGCGGTGACCCAGGGCTGCCCGGGTGCTGCTTCAAATACCCTTGCTGGGGATTTGCCTTTTCAGAGGAAACCTTCAATAATCAAAACCAAAATGTTACAATTATTTTCCTAATGGAGAAGCGAAAGTCATGTCATCGAGCAGCAGCTGATGACTGGTGACAGCAGGAGGCCCTGACGGCTGAACACGGGGTTTGCAGGAAACCCTGCCTGGGCTGCGAGAGACAGCCACAGTCCCCCCACTCCCTTCTGCAGCGCCGGGAGATGGGGACAGGGAGTGTCGGGACAGGAGCCCTCGACGGGAGCGTACAAGTCCTCCAGGTCCTGCCCAGGAAGCCCGGCCGACTCGGGTGATACAGCAGCTACCTGCTTCCTGCGAGCTGGCGGACTGCGGGACACAGAGCCCAGCGGGGCGAGTGCGGCCGCCGGAAAACGAGCAGGCACGGCTGGCTTCTGCTCCGGGAACCGTCAGACACCAGCCCAAGGCCGCCGCGAGTTTGACTCTTTCCTGAGCTGAAATCAAGACGTTTCCCAGAGTTCTGCCTGTGAAACGAGGCAGAGCTGGCGTTTCCAGACGCCGTGTGGGTGATCTTTGCTGGGGAGGATTTCTTAATGACGTGCAGCCGAGGGAAAGGCAGAGAACGGACCGACCCAGTCGGAACAGCTGAAGATGGTGGAGACAGAAGACTTCACGAGCTCGTGTGAAACGCCCGAGAGCAGCCAACATGTCTTTGCGACCCCAGCGTGGACACAGCAGTTAGAATGAAGAAGGCTGCGGGGTTGGGAGAGCAAACGTGGGAAACGGGGGGAACAATGGAAGAGCCGCCCGAGGCCTCCGAGGCGGAGCCATCGCAGCCACGAGGCCGGCACGGACCGTGCCTCGGAGGGTGCGTCACGTCCGTGGCTGACGGTGAACGAGAGATCACTGACCCCTCGACTCTGAAGAGCGAAACCGTTTCCACAGCCGATCTGGATCAGCCCTACAGAGCCGGCAGTTCCTTTTTAGATGGCTAACCCTTGGCGTTACCGTTTTTATAGTTTTCTTAGAGGCACAGTCCTTTGCGTCCGGGAGGAACCTCGGTGCGCAGCAGGCCGAGCGCTCCTCGGACCAGCGTCAGGAGAGATGTGGAGCCTAAGCCAGCTCCCCTCGCCAGGCGGGGACACAGCGCGGGGACACAGCGCGGGGACACAGCACGGGGACACAGCGCAGGGACACAGCGCGGGGACATAGCACGGGGACGGCCCCTCCGTCACAGCCAGCCCCCGCCCTGCCCTCATCACCGCGCCGGTCGCAGATTTCCCGAGAGGCAGGTATCGGCTCTGCAGCGGCTTGAGTCCCGGCCCCTTTGAGAGCGTGGGGGAAAGTGTGGGTGCTCTGGTCAGACCTGTGGCAGGCACGGCGTCCCCAGACTCGGGCAGCGCCTTCATGCCCGGGGGCCTCCCGAGGCATGGAGCTCTCACTCCGGGCTGTCTGCATTCCCAAACTCAGTCCCCGGGCACCCCTGGCTCTGCCTTAGTCACAGGGACTCCGACCCGTACCTCAGTCCACACCAACTCAGAAATAACCTTTACGAAGGCTTTGCTGTGTAAGAAAAATGCGTGTTTTAGACTGATTTTTTGCCTCCTCTTTATTACTTGAGTACAGAAATATAATCAACTCATAAAATAATTAATAGACTTAATTTTTTAGAAGAGTTTCAGGTTTCTAGAAAAACTGAGCAGACAGTCCCATATCACCTAGTCCCAATGCCCTCCCCGCCGCACACACTGAACTGACTCATTATTAGCATCTTACGTGAGCATGGTGGAATTTGTTAGAATTAATAAACCAGTATTGATACATTATTAACTAGAGTTCACAGGTTATTCCGGTTTTCTTAGTTTTTACCTAATGTCGTTTCTCCCTTTCAGGAACCTAAGACACTCACACCTGCTTGTGTCTTCTTGGGCTCGTCCTGGCTCTAATAGTTTCTCAGATGTGTTTAGTTTTGTTGGGTTTTTCTACTTTAAGCAGGCCCCACACCCAAATTGTAAAACCCCGAATTCAGGAGTTGCATATACTGCCTGCCCTCACTTCTGTTCAAAACAGTGTACCCACGTGCTCAGAGAGAGACTCCCAGCAGAAGCGAAGGAGAGGGCGCCTGGGTGGCTCAGTGGGTTAAGCCGCTGCCTTCGGCTCAGGTCGTGATCTCAGAGTCCTGGGATCGAGTCCCGCATCGGGCTCTCTGCTCAGCAGGGAGCCTGCTTCCTCCTCTCTCCCTCTGCCTGCCTCTCTGCCTGCTTGTGATCTCTCTCTCTGTCAAATAAATAAATAAAATATTTTAAAAAAAGCGAAGGAGAGGCGCGATCCAGCAGTCCTGTGGGCCTTCTCCACCTTCCGCTCTGGGTCCCTCTCTGCACAAGTCGGCTCCCCTGCTTCGGTCCTCACGGACCTCTCGTTGGCACGGGCTGCTTCTCAGCGGCGTCGGGTGAAACCCCCACCAGGCCTTCCTGGCTGCTGCTTGACCAGAGTGTGACTTTCACGGGCAGCAGGCACATGGGAGAGAGGGTCACAGAGCCAAAGGATAAAGCAGGGCACCTTCCCAGATCCCCTGTTTTACCCCCAAGATTTGGGAGAAAACCACTGTTGGATTAACTCACACTCAGGGATGGCTGCTAGGCAGACAGAAGCCCCTTGTGGGTCCAGCCGGACAGGCCCACAGGTGTTTCCCGGGCGCTTCTGTCCCGGGATGTGCCTCATCACGACCCATGGCACGGGCTGGGAATGTGCAAGGGGAAGCGCGGCAGGCCCTCCGTGCCCCTCACTGCAGGATGGGCTCGTGGCGCTGCCTGCGACATGAAGACCGTGCTGCTCCTTGGCGTTCACAGCGGATTTTCCACAACCAGCACGGTGGAGCCCCGCGGGGCCCAACGTTACCTGCAGAGTCTCCAGTTTTCGCTTGAAAGGTCTGAATGGGAAGACAAGTAAGAGTGAGAATTGTCACATCCTCTTGGAGACTAGGAGGAGCCCAAGGTCTTTCATCACAGGATCCCCCGTGCCTGGACCACATTTCAACTCTGCCCCTCCTGCCTCTCAGGACCTCACACCCGAGAGTGTGCCCCTTCAGGCCGCCTGCTATGGGTTTGTACAAATCCAGCGGGTGCTTTGTAGACCATCTCAGGCTTGTCTGACACCCAACGGTGGTGCCTCTGGCTGAGCTGGGTGCGTCCCTCCCCATCAGAGGCTGACATGCGTGTCAACAAAAAATACTCTCACACTCAGAAAAGAAAAAAGAAAAGGTCGCTTTGAGAGAGAATATCCTCTATAGCTTCTAATAAATTCGAAGACGGACAACCAGACGTTATGGGCCTCCCGTTGGAAGTTATCACAGCCGAGGTCATCCTACAAGAAATATATATGTAAATAATAGAACCTAACTGTGACCCAGCCCCTGGAGCCAGCTGCCAAGTTATAGGACGCGCGGAGGACAGAGGAACACGCGAAGCAAAACCACAGAGATGTAACTGGGCAGCTCCTGTGACCATCAGAAAGGGCTGTGGAGACTCAGCACGGTGCGCCGTGTCATTTCTGGAACCAATTAATGGAATAGAAAGACAGATAAAGAAAGAACCTATAGAGTAAAGAGAAAAAAGACCCGTTAAGGGTCATGAACAGTGGATTCTGTGGATTCCGGGCTCGCAACCAGCAGACGAACTCCAGTCAGGACGTTCACAACCCAGCTGGGGACGAAGCACTGAACATTGTGGTAGTCGTAATAATACGGTACTGAAGAGTATGGTATGAAGTGATATAGTATGAAATCTATGAATAGAACAATAAGAATACGAGCAATAGGACATTAAGGGATCATGGTTTATTTTTTTTAGATATCACGATGGTGGGCACCTGGATGGCTCAGTGGGTGAAGCCTCTGCCTTCGGCTCAGGTCATGATCTCAGGGTGCTGGGATCGAGTCCCGCATCGGGCTCTCTGCTCAGCGGGGAGCCTGCTTCCTCCTGTCTCTCTCTCTGCCTGTCTCTCTGCCTACTTGTGATCTCTCTCTCTATCAAATAAATAAATAAAATCTTTAAAAAAAATTCTCTAGATATCACGATGGTATTACAGTTGTTTTAAAAACCAGAGAAGCCTCATCATCCCGAGATGTGCGCTGGAACACGTCCATGTCTGGAATTTGCTTCACGTGCTGCAGGGTTGGGGACACACGGGGCCTTCCTTTTGCACACGTGTAAACTTTCCCACCTAGAAACAAGCCAGAGGGGAGAACAGGTGACTGTGTGGAGGGGAGTCATTTCCAAGTGCAGGTGGTAGAGCAGGGGAGGGAGGAATGAGCACAGGGCAGCTCATCACGGAGGTGAGGCGCCGCGGGACCCGGCAGGCTTGGAGAGCGACTGGAAGTGGCCGGGGCCGGGGGCTGTTGGTGAGGCGAGCCTGCTGTGTCTGCGGGAGACGTGGCGCCCCTCACTCAGCTGTCTTCGTCTCCTCCCAGTTGGTCGGTGGGGAACTGGAGCTCCTGCAGCCGGACGTGCGGTGGGGGCACGCAGAGCCGGCCCGTGCAGTGCACACGACGGGCCAACTCCGTGTCGGAGCGGGTGGCGGCCAGCCTGTGTCCGCAGCCCGTGCCCTCCAGCCGACAGACCTGCCACTCTGAGAACTGCCCGCCCGCCTGGAGCACCGGGCCCTGGGCAGAGGTAAGTGGGACAGGGTCGCATGGGGGTACGGCGGGGCCCCCTCGGGCGGGTGGCAGAGCTGGGTTCTCGGACACTTGCAGGGCCTGCGGGGGGATCCCCCCACCCCTGGCTAGGTCTGACGGACTCCTTGCGGGTTTCTGTCCCTTTCTTCCTGGGCAGTGCTCCCGAACCTGCGGGAAGGGATGGCGGAAGAGGTCCGTGGCCTGTAAAAGCACCAGCCCTTCCGCCAGGGCACTGCTGCTGCCGGACGCCGCCTGCGGCACGGAGCCCAAACCCAGGACTCACGAGGTCTGTCTGCTCAAGCGCTGCCACAAGCACAGGAAGCTGCAGTGGCTTGTGTCTGCCTGGTCGCAGGTGCGTGCTCCCGGGCCCAGCCCCCTAGTGCTCCAGGTCCCGGGTACGCGTATCCAGACGGAACCTTGTTCAGTTCTCGTCTGGGGGTCGCCTCCCCCCACCGGGGCTCCCTGCTTCCCTCTCTCTCCCTCCACGCCTTCTTCCTCCGAGTCTGGTTCCCGCGCTCAGGCCACTCTTCTGGGCTTGGGCCCTTCACGGCGCTCTGCTGGGCCTGCTCAGGGCTTTCCAGCCGCGTCCTTCAAGCACGACACCCAGCAGCACCCACAAGGCCCGCGCTCACTCGGTGCTGAGGCCAGGACGGGGGGGTGGGACAGCCGTCACGCTGACAGGGGTCCGAGCCTCTAGGGAGGAAGCTGCCAGGCTGTACAATCTGTGGGTGGCCTCCCGGTGGAAGGGGGTCACCCTGAGTATCTCACGCACGAGCGCAGGCCAGAGCTCCTCCCGGCACCCACAGAGGGGAGCCTCCCGCGCCCTCTCCTCCGTGGGGCGGAGATGCTGCAAGCACCTGGAAGCCACCCTCCAGGATGTGAGGCTGGAACCTGAACAGATGTCGCCCTGGGGTCCCCCGTGTGCGGAATCTGCAGACACCGAGCCAGAGGGACTCACACACGGGGCTCAGCGTCGCCCACGCCATGAGCTCGAGGCAGCAGTGCCTGAAGCCGGGACCTCTCTCCCGAGACCCTCGGGGCCCGGCCTCGCGGTGCCGCAGTGCACGTTGCCCTCCTGTGTGCTCTGGGGGCCTCCACGGCCCAGCTCACTGTCCGCGGTTTACCGGGGGGCCACGTGAGCCACAGCCCCGGCTCCGAGCACTCCCCGGCAGGGAAGGAATGGATTTGTGCCCCAAGCATACCTGCCGCCTTGGCTCGGTGCTCCGGGGGAGGACTCGGAGCCCTGGGTGTCCTCCACCTGCCCCTGCTCTGGGGGCCAGCATCTTGCCACAGCTGGGTGGCGCAGCTCCGGGAGTGCCCAGGGGTCTGGTCTCCTGCTCGTGTATTAGATTTTTGCACTTTCCAGCAGGAGCAGCAACACGGCATTTTCACTTCTCCGTCACATTTCAGAACTACGCCTTTCCTGGTTTTTGTTTGCTCTTCCCCTCCTAAGGCCCCCAAAGCTGCACCTTAAGATACTGCTTTTTAAAAGATGGATACGTAATGCCTTTTGAAAATGCAAAGGCTGAGTAGGTCTCATTGAATTTTTGCACTTCCGTTAGCATTCAAGCGGACGTTGACTCACGAGTGATGTAAAAGACACAGCCACCAGCAAAGGCGTATTTTTCACTCACATCTCTTGTTTTCATTTGTAGTGCTCGGGTACGTGTGAAAGAGGAACACAGAAAAGATTCTTAAGGTGTGCCGAAAAGCACGTCTCTGGGAAATACCGAGAGCTGGCCTCCAAGAAGTGCCTGCACCTGCCGCGGCCCGGCGTGGAGCTGGAGCGGGCCTGCGCCCTGCTTCCCTGCCCCCGGCACCCCCTGCAGGCCGCTGCCGGCCCCCCTCGAGCCAGCTGGTTTGCCGCACCCTGGTCTCAGGTAGGATGGTCCTCAGTTCCCGCACAGTGGCGGGCAGAGCCTCCTGCCCTGGGAGCTGGCTGCTGGTTTAGGTGGGGAACTTTCTTCGAGGGTGTACCCCCAAACCCACCGAGCCAGGTCCTGACCCTTCTCTCCGGAGTGGGTGCAGGGCCCATGTTCCTGGGCGTGGGTTCAGCTCTCCAAGGCTGGTGTGCGGGGCCCGTGTGCCGTGTTCGCAATTAAGTGTGGGAAAACATGTTTTGTTTTCTGTAAAAGCTGGGAAGATACCCCCAGAGATGCGTGTGAACAGGGAGGAAGTACAGGATCTGGAACAAGTTAATGGCTCCGCGTTCTGCCCCAGCATCCCTGAGGCTGTGCTCATGGGGAGGGGCTGGAGCACCCCAGACCGCCCAGGCCTGCCCGGGCTCTTCCGTGCCCCCAGTCCCTCCTCTGTCCACACCACCTTCCACTCGAAGGAAGAATTCTGTTAGCTTGGGTAACCGTTTCCTACCTCGCCCCATTTCCCTGTTTTGGGTCCTGGCCGGTCCTCATCCTGGGGCCTGGCTCCCCTCCCCGCCCGGTTCTACTCCTCGGTCCCCGCGCTGCTCCTGCTCCCGCTGCTCTTTCTGTTGACCCGGGGTGCACCCAGGCCCTGCTGGAGGGCTGCGTGGGGCTCAGATGTCCTGAGCCATCCTCACTGGCCAGACCCCAAGGAGTCTGGTCTCTGCAGTCTGCCCAGGACAGACAGGGGCTCCCCTCAGGCCGGCCCCATGAGCAGGCGTGGGGGATGTTTTCTGACTCTCTGCTCTGTCGGTCTGGCCAGAGGAGCTGAACCACGGAAAGGACCTCTTTCTCGTTTAGACATGGCGGCTGGTCTCAGACTCCCTCTTTGTGCAAGATGAAGGTAGAGGAGACGGAGGGAGGGAGAACACGGGCCTGAGGTGGCGGCCCGGCTCTAGCCGCCCCCGCCCCCGCTTCTGGTTCTGCAGCTCGTCCAACCTGACGGAGGGCGCGTTAGAAACACAGGAGCCCATCTCCCGAAACCGCTTAAATGAGACACGGGTATTAAGGAAGTCGTGTGTTGTCGTGAGCACTGGGTGTTCCACGCAGACTGTGACTCATGGAACAGGACATCCAAAACCAATGATGTACCCTATGTGACTCACGTAACACGAGAAGAAAAAGAAATTGTTCGCGTTAATGATCGGAGCAGGGGGCGTAGGAGCTGTAGCCTTCTCAGGCCTTTTCTATTTTAAGCAAATTGTATCAATGACTGCGTTTTCCCAAGTGGGAAACCCCTTTCGTTTTGCTGTGCGCTCAAGTCTTTGCTGTGAGATGAAGCAAGAGACGAGTGAGGAGGTCGGGTCACGTTTTCCCCGGGGCGGAGGCCGCGCTTTCCCGCTGCTCGGGAAGCGTGGGTCGGAGGCGCATAAGGGGTCTCCCGAGACCGTTACACGGGGACTCCCGAGGCCGAGGCACCTCCCGGCCCCCGGCTGGACTGGTGGTCAGCCCGCTGGGCTTCATCTGAGACCTTGGGAAAATTCAGAAAAACGGAGATTTATTATTGTTTCATTTAACCCCAAACCTAAAATACATCTTGTGTAGTTTTCTCTGGTCTGAAATATTCAATGTGTGTTTCTCTCGGAAATCATTTTCATCATAAGCCGCCTGAAGTTTTCATCCAGTGTGACTCATCGGTTTGGGGGTAAGGGGTCATGGGTGCGCTAAGCGCTGGTCCCCGAGACTCTGTGCGCCCGAGCTGCGGGACATTGTCAGGCCGTGATGGACGGCCAGTGGCCGGTGAGCTCTGCCCCCAGACAGGTTTATTCCTGTCACAGTCGGAAGATGGCGGCTCCCATCATGGGATCCTTAGGGTTTCTATGATTTAGACGGCTGTGCTTATTTATCATCACGTTTCCTGTGGGCTGCCGGGTAGGTCTGACTTAAATCATGTTGCTCCCCGGGGTTTCACGTTAGGTGGTTCACATGCTAATTTGTTCCGGGAATGGCTTACGTAAGAACACCTGCTGGACCGTCTGATTCTACATGACGGAGATGGGAGTGTGTCCTCACTGCAGAAGTACGGGGGCCCTGGCTTGTTCTGGGGGTTCTTCTCCAGGATCGTGCACCATTGACCTGGAAATCCAGGGGCTCTGAGGGGCAAGGAGCTGTGTCACTGATGATCGATACGGCAGCTATGCCCACAGTCGTACCGAGGTTGTATCAAACACGCACGTACACGGACATACACATGTACACAGACCATAGGCGGGCACACACGTGGGCACGCGCCCACACAGGCATGCACACACACGGGCATGCACGGCGTGGCCACACAGACACACGGGCATGGACGCACAAGCAGACACAGAATGCACAGGCTCCCTGCACCCTTTTGTCAGGTGCCCGTCCACCTCTGATGTGCCGTGTTCATCTTGCAGTTAGGGTGGCACTCAAGGGGACAAGAATCATCTCGTGTTATTGATGGATAAGGTCACAGCACTTGCCAGCTGAGTTGGAGGGAGTTTTTGTTTGGAAGCCAAACTAAGCTCCCAGCTGTGCTGATGTTTACTTAGAGCAGGGGTGGAAATGATGAGCCCTCGAGGGCTGTATGCACTTACCCGACCTAAGGGGACCTTGGTCTCCGGACAGTGGGGAGCGCTCTGGTGGGCAGCAGCTACAGACAGCACCTCCCGGGGCCCAGGAAGGAGACAAATGAAGGGAGAAGCATTCATGGGTCTCCCAGGAGGGGACAGAGGTCATCACAGTAGAGAAGGAAGCTGTGAGACCTCTGACTCTCAGGAATGAGAGTGGATTTGCTTACCAGCTGCTTCTGAGTGTGGGAGCTGAGCCCGCCCTAGAAGAAGCCTTTGGTACTCGTGGGCCCCGTGACTGTGGAGTTGGGGGAGTTTCCCTTTAAATAAAGCCAACCAGAGCGTCAGCCAGGAGCTACAGGGCCGAGGCATGTCAGGGCTTCTTACTTTTTGCTGTCAGGGCCAGTGACACACAGAGGCATCCCTGTGATTTCAAGCAAACGCAGAGGCAGACGTTATTTTAAAAATGCACCTGTTTGGATGTCTGATAACGACTAAGTGATGACCAGGTCCCAGCTCGTCTCTTTAAGCCGCATTGAACATCTCTGGTGTAGGATGTCCCAGATAACACAGGACCATTCCTGAAACAGGAAGAATCCAGAAGGGAGAAGGTTTTTCAGGATTTCAGTGTTCTGAAAAATGTGCGCTTAGCAGGTCTCTGTTCACAGGCCCAGGAAGTCTGAGCCTGACATACCCACAGGGGCCCTCTCTGAGCGCGGTCAGCACGGAGGGCTTCCAGGAGGTGCCGTCACATTCGACAAGGTTGTTTAACTCTGGAATGGCAAGAAAACCCCATTTGCCGACCTTGGGGTGGGTGGCCCTCCCCCTGGACCACAGCTTATCCCCCTCAAGGAGCCCTGGTTCAGCTCTGCATGGCCGCAGGCCTTGGATGAGGGAGGCAGGCATGAGGAGGTGAAGGACGAGAGGCAAAGGAGGGCTTCGAGGACGTGGAAGAGGACGGTGGCGGGGAAGGAATAGTTCAGGGGGTGACGATCCTGTCTCACGTTCTGTGCCCACCTACACGGGGCCTGCTTCACGGCACCGCCCCACCAGTGGACAGACCCAGAATTGCCCACCCGCAGGCCGGGCCCTTGCCCCTCGGGAGTCTGGCATCAGCAGGAGACACAGACCCTGAAGAAACACGTGCATGCGTGCTGCAGACTCCAGTGATGGCCCTACCAGGGCTGAAGGCAAGAAGAGGCCGTCCTAGAGTCGGGTAGCGGGTCCTCCCACGTCTGCAGCAAGGACACCGGGAGGCGGGCAGGAGTAAGCCAGGTGGGCTGGGGCTCGGAGGGTGGGAGCAGTCCACACAGCTGCCAGCGGACAGTGACTGCCTGGGCCATACACAGGAGGTCCCAGCCCCTTTACGAGACGCCCAGCTCCCCTGATGGCACACTGGCTCCGTGCACACTCGCGTCAGACTCAGATGTGGCCGAGTGTCTCTGAACACAAAAAGAGGAGAGGAAGGGGCGTTTGCTGATACAGCTCTGGTCAACTAGAGCCGCAGTTCTGGGAGTGTGGCCCGGACTGTGGCCAAAGCACCATGTGTAGAAATGCAGGCTCTCAGATCCTGCCCAGTCTGCAGAAGCTCCCGCTGTGGGGCGGGTCCAGCCGGTGGCCAGCCTGCACGTCGGCAGCCGCGGGGTCTGGTCGGACGGCCGTGGCTGTTGTCACCACAACAGTGCTGGTCTGTGGACAAGGGCAGGTCCCTGTCTCGGCAGCTCATTGGCCGCCTGCATCCTGCCATCTGCAGGAAGCCTGAAATGCTCACGCTAAACCCCATCGAGTTAAGGAAGGCACCATCAGCTTTGACTTCCACATCCAAGTCCTGGAGTCTCTGCACACAGTGGGAAGGATCACAGTTTGAGGAGGGATGGTAGATCCCAGGGATGGGCGACTCTCTTGTGTCCAGAACTCGGTATCCAGCATCTGGATCGGTGCCTAGTGCGTGGAGGTGCGTGATTCCTGTTCTGAATAAATAAATCCGTGACAAAAAGAATCAAATCACTTCCTTATGATTTTAAGTGGTGCAAAATGATGGCTAGATCTCTGGTTTTTCAACTGAGACACATCATTGGCAAGGCTGGAATTCTGCCCCCGCTGCTGCCGATTACAGGAACTCCACCATCAGCAGAGAGGTCGTGGACACGTAGAGATGCATATGTGACCCATGCAAAGCCGTAAGCCCTAGGCCACTGCAACCGGCATTCCTCAAGGTCTCGGTTGGGCTGCAGCTGGGAGGGGCTCAGGCACAGAGTGCAGAGCCAGACTGTGCTGCTGCCAAATGTTCAGACGGATGCAGTAGGCAGTGGGAACGTCTGGCTCCATTGTGGATGAGCCTCCTAATTCCAGAGCCAGACACAAATCTGCCCACACCTTTTTTTTTTTTTTTTTTCTGATTGCTACAGTCATATATTGAACCTGAGTTACTGATGACTCCAACTAAAGTTGGTTTTGAAGAAAAGGGGTAAGCCTCCTGGAAATGTTCCAGACCCACATGCTTATGAGCTGGAGCCCTGCATCTTCGCCTCTGGGGGCCCAGCAATCCTCTACCGAAAGAGGAGAGGAGAAAGAACAATGTCTTCAGCTTGTGACTTTCCTGGACTCCGACTCAAAAGATGTTTAGCTGCTCTGCTAGAGCCCCTTCCCTGGAGGCTTTGGAAAACTGCTTCTCAAGGCTCTGCTCACAGGGGGTCCTGGGAAGAAGCAGGAGGGCAGCTGACTGCCCGCTTGTAGCTGACTTCAGCCCCAGAACTTGCTGAGTGCCCTTATTTGAATGGGGTTCTGCCGTGCTGTCTCGTACATTTTGGCAAATAGCCTCTGCTGTGCAGCTGCCTATTCTGCACAGATCTGTCCTGCACAGATCTGCCCTTGGTTTCACTGGACTCAGCGTCCCCACCACGACCCAGATGTCCACAATGGGATCTGACCCCCTCTTCTTGCAGGTGTTCCTTAGTTGCCTACAGTCTTGACATTTTTGAATGAGAAGCCGTGTTGGAGCACAATTTCCATAGTTCGGTCTAGATATCAGGTTGCTCTCTGGACAGATTCAGTGCTTGCTGGTTTGGGTCCCTCTGTCTCTCTGGTCACCCATCCCCCGGTGTCTTGCCCTCCATCGAGCTCATATGGACCCGTGCACAGGGTCTGGAGGCTGTGAGCCCAGCAGCTGGAGGACGACAACCTCGCCGTGTGGCTCCTCCATGCCCTGGCTCCTCTGTGCCGTGTTGCCTTCGAGTGCCAGGATCCCTGTGCTCCGAGTGTGGCCGCTGGAGGATGCCAGCCCACACTGCTGGTGTTGTCACTTCCGGGCAGCATCTGGAGTCTGGGGACTTGGGGTCTAGAAGGAACGTCATTTTATCATGCCTCTGTGGAAGTTGGCTTGTTAAGGATTTCCCTGGCAAGAGTCCCAGAAAGTGTGCCTGGGTGATGGCCTTCCACAAAGGGCATTGTTTCTAGTGCCAGACCCAGAGTCTGGGTAGGTCCGGGGAATGATCCTGCTACCTGCAGACACGCTCTAGTTCCCTTGTGTTCATCAGACATGGACGGCGCAGGAGCGTGTTACATCTCCAGTACTGGCCCCTCTGTCCACAGCTGGGATGAATCAGAGTCTGGTCACCTTCCCAACAATCCCTGTAGAGTCTGGGTGGAGGGGAGGTTTGGAAGAGAGGGCGCCCTGGACCCAGCAGCCCCGGATGACCGTTGTGACTGTTTCTCGCAGTGCACGGCCAGCTGTGGGGGCGGCGTGCAGACCAGGGCCGTGCAGTGCCTGGCAGGGGGCCGGCCAGCCCTGGGCTGCTTCGTGCACCAGAAGCCCACCACCTCCACGGCCTGTAACACCCACTTCTGCCCCACTGCAGAGAAGAAAGGTGAGTGCCTGGACCCTCTTGACTTGGCCTTGGCATCTCGGGGTGGGGCTGTAACATGCCCGGAGAGCTCCTTAGTGGGCTGGAGGACGTGGGGTGCCCGGGGTTAGAGAGCCCTGGCGCTGGGGTCTTGCTCTTTCAGGGAACAAACTGAAGTTCCACAGCAGGCGGCCAGGCCGTTGTCCCCGGAGTCGCTCAGTGGGTGGGTGCCACACAGCAGGGAGGACATGTCAGTCCTGAGGGACCTTCCAAGGAGGGACTTGTGGGAACGGCCCCTCGCACTGGGCCACACCTTCCCTGACAGGCTGCCCTCCACAACCCCCAAGTTGGCCCCCACCCCAGGACCCTGGCTAACGCGGCACTTGCTGCTTTTCAGACGGCGTCTGCAGAGACCACTTCCCCTGGTGCCCGCTGGTGCCCCGGCACGGGATGTGCAGCCACCGGTTTTATGGGGGACACTGCTGCAAGACGTGCTCCGGCTCCAACCTGTGAGGCCCGGCCTCGGTGGGGGTGCTGGACCTTCAGCCTGCACCAGCCGAGCGCTGGACATCGGAGCGCGGCCGGGGGGAAGCAGGCTGGGGGAAGAAGGGCCGCATCTGGCCTTCTGATGGGACAGAGTGTGTGGGGGGTGTGCACGTGCGTGTGTGGGTGTGTGCGTGCGCACGTGTGCACATCCTGGGTCTGAGGGCACGCCTGGGCACGCACGCACACACGTGTGCAGGGGAAGCCTGGAGGAGGGGAGGAGGCCCAGCCGCAGACCCAGGGCCTCCTCACTGTGCTTCAGCTGAATCAGGTCAGAAGCACAGAAGGAGCCAAGCTTGCTAACCGCTAAACACTGTGGTGCTTTGGAGAAAGAAGGAAAGGAAGCATACGTCCAGAAGATCTGCCGCTCAGTACGCCGGCCTCCCCCCAACCTCGAGGCCGCTGCCCCAGCTCTGAGCTAACCAGCCTCCCTCTGGAGAAGCCGCGGGCTGGGACAGCTCCAGAGCAGCCTCCCCACGGCCCCCTTCCTGCGCCAGCAGCCCAGCTTCTCTCTGCTGGGACAAGAGCCCGTGGCCCCTGGAAGGAGCCTGCCCTGTGGTGGGGGGGTGGGGAGGGTGCTCCAGACTCCGTGTCCCAGTTGGAGACTTTGCCTCTGGAGACAGGAAACACGAAATCCTGCTGTGGTGCTTGGTTCCCTTTCAGACTCACGCGCTGGAGGAGAGAACTTTACATCCTACGTCTTATCCTTCTCTGTGATTGACAAGCGAGCCTTTCTATTCCAACCCGTTCCTTATGCTTTTCCCTGAAATGACAGAATTACAGGTTATGCCAGAGTCAGAGAGCGACCAGCTACGCCGCACCCCAGCTGTCTCGGTGAGGGGCTGGCTGTCCTGCCCGGGTGGATGTCCGCGGACGTGGGGACCCTCAGAATCCCACGTTTCCTTTCCGTGCATTGTGCTGTTTTGAATTTTTTTTTTTTCTGTGAATTTTGATTGTTTTGTAAGAGCCCTTCAGAAAGAAGGCCAGCATTTCCGGACGAAGCCGCACACCGGCCCCCGGCCCCCGGCCCCTATGCAGTGTTGGGGCTACTCTGCATTCTCCTTCCTACCATGTGGCTCCATTCCGAATGGGCACCTGGATATTTATATTTGCTGAAGTTTTATAATAAATTTTATATTGTACCGCTTGCTTCTGACCTGCCCCGATTCCTCACAAATTTTGCTCCTGAGATCCGTGGGCTGGTGTGGAGGTGGGGGACCGGTCCAGGGACAGAGCTGGGGCCCTGAAATCCAGGAGAAAGTGCTGAAACTGGTCTGAAGACGAATGCCCCTAAATGAGGAGGCAACAGAGAAGGGAACTGGTGACCAGGGATGGTGGTGGCCGGTGTGGGGGTGGGCAGGATGCTGAGGCCACCCAGCCCAGGGACCTGGGGTTTTGCAACTTCCACTGGAACCTGAGTGGGACAGCCTCCCTGGGCAGGGCCACGGTTAAGTCAGGGCAACCCCTGACCCTGTGATTCTTGCTTTAATAGACAGGGTTCTCTACAGAAACAGAAGGAACAAGCGTTCCATAGAGAGAGAAGGGAGCTTTATTTTAGGGATTTGGCTCACATGATTGGGGGGGCTGGCAAATCCAAATTCTACAGGGCAGAAGTCTGGAAAGAGGCAGGGTTTCTGTGTTGCAGTCTTGAGGCCAAATGCCTCCTTCTCAGGGAAACCTCAGTCTTCGTGCTCAAGGTCCTCAACTGATAGGGTGAGGCCCACCCACATTATGGAGGATCATCTGCTTTATTCAACGTCTACCGATTTGGCCCTTAAGTGTTGATCACATACAGTACATATCTTCATGGCAACAGCGAGTCTAGTGCTTGGCCAAACATATGGGCACCATAGCTGAGGCACATCACTGTGAGTCATCAAAAATCACACCACTCCCCTCAGGCTGCATTAAAGCAGCCCTCACAGGGCATCATGGAATGTCCCACTCACCCAAACCCCCCAGGCCTGCAGACGCCCAGCTGCTGATGCCCCTCAGCAAACCTGCACCGCCTCCGCGAGCACACGGCCCCGCCCTCGAGGGACAGAATCCTCATCCTGACTCAGAGACGGGAAGCTGCGCCTGAACGTGGAGACACCGTGCCTGCTGGCATCACAGCCAGAGGATGCTGAGCTGCGGGTCTGTCGGAATCAGGCAGCGGTTCTAACACACGAGGGTCTTGTTGATCCACTGAGCCAACATGGCTCCTCCCCAGACCTCTGTCCTTCTGACAGATTGCCAGGAACCCCTCACTGTGTTTCCAGTGACCCTTCGCTGGACGCCTGCTGTCCGGCGGTGGGAAGGGGGCAAAACGGGAAGATATGGTTCTGCTTCGAGGACTCCATGTGCCATTGGAAGACAGCGAAGCGATGTACCGCAGGGACAGAGACAGGCAGAGGAGGGGGTCATCGAGGGGAGAGATAGGACAGGAGCGAGGCAGCCTTCCATCTGGCCACTTAAGCCCAGCACTTGGCCAGCCTTTTGCCCTGGGTGTGTCCAGCTCCGGGTCCGCCCCCAGCTTGGGCTGACATGAGCCCTGTAAGGGTGGGTGCACCTGCTCCTGCGCCCGTGTCTGTCCCTGACCAGAACCTTCCTCCGCTCCCTGCTGCCAATATGGGAGCCTCAAACCAGCAGAGACCGTGTGTTCCTCTATGTTTACTGAGCATCACTGCAGGCCAAGCACAGAGATGGGTGCTGTGTGTGTGAAACCCCACGTGGCCCTCCACCGAGGGGACCAGCGCTGGCTTCCCCCTCACACGCAGCCTGGCCCCAGGAAGCCCCCCTTCATCCATGCCGGTCGTGGGACTCCTCTCTTCAACACCACTGTCTTCAAGCCCCTGCAGCCGGGGTCAACGCACCTCCGTCTGCTGCTGGTGCCCAGAGTCCCGGGAGCTGGGCAGAGGCAGGAGACGGGGCAGTGACAGGCATCTTCCACCCCGTGTCTGGAGCCCTGCTCTGCCCACCCCCCAGTGCCCTGTGAAAATCTGGCCCATGGAGACTCTCTGTCCTTAGGGGTGAGGGAAGGTGGGATTTTTCCCAACAACCTGACTTGGTTTCTCCTGAAATGTGTGTTCCTGGTATAATCTCAGAACTTGGAACTGGAAGAATGTTCTAGGTATGAAGCTTCCAGGCCCCACAGGGATGAAGTCAGAATCCTTGCAGAAGCAGAGCCCCCAGCGACCCTGCATAGAAAATGCCGGAATTCGAGGCATGAGTGGCTCCTCAGCCGGCCTCCCCCCACTCATTGTCTCCCTTTCTAGGGGCCGCACTGTGGACAGAGTAAGGAAGAGCCGACCCTGGGAACCACACCTCACGGGGCCTCGCTCTGGGCGCTGGGCCCCGGGAGTCTCGATGACCCCACTGCTGAGGAATCCCTGTGTGATCCACGCTGCCGTGGTGCAGGGGCGAGAGCAGATGTGGGAAAGGATTGGGGTGAGAGGCATCCCGGGGTACATGGCGACAATCTGGGAAATGTGGATTGCGCAGTTCCCCTGATGCTGTGCGGTCTGCTCTGGGGAGACTAGACCTCTTCTGGCCCAGCGGCTGAGGTGGCCTTTCTCCTTGCTTGTTTCCCAGCTCCCTGCAGAGGCCATGACCAGGGCACAATCTTCCTTCCCCGGCTTGTTTCTTGGGAGACCCCTAGATGCAGAATGACACCAAGGGGTGACGGCACCACGCCCCGGGAGCCACACAACTTGAACCCGAAACAGCCCCCAGGAATTCCAGGCTGAGCCCAGCCGTGGGGAGGGGGAGCCCCCGCCAGACCAGCCAGGCATACAGAGGTCACACAGTCTGTCTCCTCCACCGTCCATGCAGCGTCTGCTGACTCTCCCGCACTCCTGAGAGGAAGACCCTCCAGCTCCCAGCTCGGCAGCCCCAGCAATGAAGCTCCGCAGAGAGACTCTAGGCAGTAAAGGGCACCTCCCCAGCACCTGAGAGCTGTGTCTGTACCTTCCTGGGACGTTCCCTTCCCCCTCCCCAAACATTCTGTATGTCACTCAGCTCTGCGGTGTGGCAGCTCCAACGTGTGGTCACGAGGCTGTGCCCCCCCCCCCAGCAGGAGGCTTCCTCCAGTCTGCTCTTGTCCTGCAAAGGAGGCTGGCCTGCCCCCCGCCGGGCCCCCTCCACAATCCCAGACCTGTCCCCCACCCCACTGGTGCTCTGTGCTGTTCAAGGCAGAGCTCCTTGCCCCTTCCCCCACATGCAAGACTGGTGTATCCTATTCCCTGGATCCACTGTGCTGTGGGCTAGCTCACCAGGACTTGGGTACCTACTAGTTGCAAGTGTGGACCCTTACACAACAACTCCCTCTTGCCCCCAGCCCCCAGGCCCTGGTAACCACTAGTCTACTCAAAAAGAATAGATCTACTGTATGACCCAGCAATTCCCCAATGGGTGTTTACCTAGAGGAAAACAGAAGCAGCGTCTCGAAAAGATTTCCACACGCCATGTTCATTGCAGCATCATTCACAATAGCTAGGACGTGCAAGCAACCCACGTGTCCATGCATAGATGAATGGAGAAATTCGACATTCCATTATACAATGGAACACTATTCAGTCACAAGAAAGAAAGAAATCCTGCTTTTTGCAACAATGAGTCTGGACCCAAAGAGAATTATGCTACATAAGATGAGTCGGACAAAGACAAATGCTGTATGACCTCACTGATCCCTGGAATCTAAGAAAGTGTAGCTCCTTTTAAAGCTGGTGGCAACCAGGAATGGTTTCCAACCCTTCGTCTGGGAGGGAGGGCCATCCTACAGCCGCTGAGCCCCTCCGGGCCATCAGACAGACTCAGTCCTTCTGTCCTCGCTTTTCGGATGACGACTTTACATCTCAGGGGGGAGAGTGGCTATCAGAAGAGAAAACACCCCACTCTGCAATGTTTGTGGAATCCTTTACAAGGAAATGTTGTAGCGAGAGACTGGGATGGATGGCCGCATAGAAAGCAGCCTGACGTAGAACAGTGCTAATTTCAGTATAAAAATTACAGTTGAAACATGAAAAATAATAGCCCTGTTTTCTACATATATTTTTTATTCATAGACTTTAAAGAGCATCCTGACAAGCTCTCATTCCCCCTGCCGGATCCCAGAACTGACTCTGACACACACAAATTCACCATCCCCTTCCCCCGCAGAGGGTCCTGCCTTGATGTGCTGGATAGTGAAACTCACTTCAGCCGGGCGGATGTTCAGATGCTTGAACACCGGCTCCTCTGGGCTTGGCAG
Organism: Neogale vison; assembly: GCF_020171115.1. Lineage (NCBI taxonomy): Eukaryota > Metazoa > Chordata > Mammalia > Carnivora > Mustelidae > Neogale > Neogale vison. The sequence continues at coordinate 313,336,588 of NC_058091.1, read as the reverse complement.
CCTGGCACCGGTGGGGCAGTGAGACAAGGGTTCTGGAACACTGTGGGTCACCACCAACAGCCTTAGCCGGGTCGCGGGCAGGCGGGCTGGTCACGGAGGGCCACGGAGGATGGTTTTCTGTCTTGGGTCAGCATTGCAAGCTCTTTCCCTCTGTGGCTGTGATTGTACCCCTGACCCAGGGTGGAGACCCCTGGCTTACCGCCACAGAGAATGAACCCCACGGGCTGTGGTAGGGACGGTGGGCCACACCTGCCCAGTTGCCGCTGCTTTCCAGTGAGCAGAATCACAGGATGAAGCAGAGGCGACTCCTGGCCCCAGAACCCAAACCCAGCTTTGCAGGGCCACCTAGACGGGAGAACGGGTGCTGGGTGAGGGGCTGCATCACAGACCCCTGTTTAATTTCCACCTGTGGGTCCCCCCATACAAACCCAGTATGTAAGGAATAGACAGGCTTTTATAGTGAGTTTTTTATACCAGTTACTTTTGATTTGATTTTTCTTTTCAACTGAGAAGTATCAAAGTTTTTTGCTGACACTTCAGCAAGTCCTATTTGCTGATTTCCAGAAGGAAACAAGAGCCCAGAAGGTGAGAGAGGGCAGGGATGATGCGCAAGCCCGGGCAGCAGGGCGAGGCCCATGAGTGTCCCTGCACACTCCGCACACGTCTTCTCTGAAACTGCTTTCCTTCTCCTCCAGGTGAGAAAACGGCTTTCCCTGACATCCTGACCAGGTGTGCGGCGCTGCCAGAAGGGACGGCGGCAGGACCCCGGCCCTCATGTGTCCACGTCCCTGCACTCGCCCCAGGCTAGATGCTGACGCCGGGCCCGCACCTGAACCCCTCAGCCGGGCCCAGACTCCTCTGCAGAGCCTCGGTGAGCACTCTGCAGGAGTCGGAGGTGCCGAAAAGACCCGCGTGCTGTCCCCCACCGTTCATGCCTCCATTAACTCGACGTCAGCCCCACACGTGCGCTGTGTCCATCCGCCTGGCGGCAAAATGACAACCCTGAGATTTCAGGGCCTCACAACACCGGTTTGCCCCCGGATCCCACTGCGCGTTGGCCGCACACCGTCTGTGGGTGTGTCCTGGAGGGACAAGAGCCTCGTCCGGGGGCATGCTGTCCTTGGCGCAGAGGGAAACCAATCAAATCCACAAGAAGTGGCAGCAGCCTCGGACTGCTTCTTCCCAGGACAGCCATGGCACCCTTGTGCTCACACCCCACTGTCCACATGGCGTGAGCCTCATGGGGAAGTCCCTGTGACTTGGGCAGGGACGCCTCACGTGGCCCAGGACAGCTGTGGGGTGGTCCCTGCGCTCAGTGAGAAGGAAATGAGTAATTCGGAAGAGCCACACCCCCTCACACCTGCTGTGCGCCAGGCCCGGGCTCAGGCTTGCTCCTGCGTCCTGAACAGCGTAGGACCCTTTCCCTCAAGGCCCCCCTTTGTGGCCGGGGACAAGTCATTTCCCCACTCTTGCTGTCGGCCTCATTACCCATAAAAAAAGTACTTGGATTTTTCAGGTTTCTCAGAAATTCTAAGACACTGGCCTTTCCCCTTCACTTATGATTAAACTAATCCTTTATTGGAGGTCATGAATCAGCCCCAAGAACAGGATCTTAGCCCATGTCATCTGGCTGGAAGAGAAGGGGGTCCTCCTCTCCTGCCCTGCATTAAAAGACAGAAAAGAGGGCCCTAGGGAGTTTATAAGGATCATGTTGGCTGTGCCTATTGAAATCCTTACTCCTGCAGCCAGACACGCACAGGCTCGGCAGTGAGCACAGCAGAACTCCCCTGCAGCTCTGAGATGCCAGGCGGTGAGTCCAGACCCAGGTGGCCAGGGCCACCAGCCCGCCTGCAAGGGGAAGACCAGAGGCAGACCCCCCCATCAGGGGTCTCCGGCAGGAGCTGTACCCAGGCCCATGTGCCTGGCAGACTCACCTTACAGCCCCCTGGCTCCCTCCCACGGTCGCTGGCCTGGACAGAGGCTCCCGGGGCTCCTGCCTCAGTCAGCATCCCGCCCGTGACTCACAGTGACAGAGACTTCTTCTTCTGAGCTCTGGGGTTTAGGTGTCTGGCTCAGGACGCCCCAGCTGGGGTCTGAAAACCCCGAGGTTTCTGGTGAGTTTGTAAGTTGTGAGAACTTTCATTTGAAGTCTGGACAGAGACTTCACAACACCTGGGTGTCCTGTGGCTAAGAGGTGAGTGGGTGCGGAGCCCTGGCAGGAGCTCAGGCCCCAGCGAACCCTCCGGGGGCTCATGCCTGAGGGGCAACGGACCAAATATTTGTTCAGCTTTGACTCGCTCTCATTTCTGAGTGAGCTCAGTAGCTCTGGAACGTGCCGTACTTCGTCATTCCTCTGTGCCCTTCAAGACTGCTCCCGGACCCGGGACGCCCGGAAGTCTCCACCCGCACACGGCACACTAGGGACTGAATCGTGCCCCTCCAGATTCGTAGGTTAAAGCCCTAACTCCCATGTGGAGGTGGCATCCCTGGGGAGGGAATTAAGGTTAAATGAGGTCGTAGACAAAAGCTTCATCCCACGGGACTTTGATGTCCTCATCAGGAGAGGATGAGAAGCACAGGACCCCAGCAGATTCTTCCTCCGGCGTTTGGGGCAGGACCCTGAGCCATGCCCGGGCAGGAGCTGAGGCCAGGTCCCCCTCGCCACCAAGGCCCTCACTGCCTGCCCCTCTGTCTTGGGCTTTTTGAGCAGCGCAGACACAGTGGCTGGGAGAGAGTGGGGCGGGCATGAGGTTCCTGCCACTGGGTGACTTCTGAGCACTGGGGCTGGGTCACTGGGGACTGAGAGAATGATGGATCCTGTCACCAGCCGTCACCAGGCTTTCCCTGCCAAACTAGGAAGAACGGAAGGAAGGAAGGGAGGGAGGGAGGGAGGGAGAGAGGGAGGGAAGACGGAGACACCACATATTTTTCTCTCTCCCTCTTTCTCTCTCTGACACACACACACACACACACACACACACACACACAAACACACGACTTGTACCCGTCCAGGTGAGGAGAAGAGTGGACACTGTAAGATTTGCAAGGAATCAGCCAGCTTTTTTTTTCCATTCTCTTTTGCTAATCTCAAAAATTGATACTGGAGAATGGTCTTGTTCTTTCTTCCATTGTTTAGAACGGGTGCTACATGGTCACCTCTGCCTTGAATCCACTCCTGGCAAATTTAAATGAAGGAAGGAGTGATAGTAGGAATGAAGAAAAATAAAACAGAAAAATTATATGGTCCCATTCTCTAGAGAAAGTTTGTTGACAACTCGGTGTTGAGGTTCTGGGCATAACCATTCATTACTGGAGGGTCCATCCAGACAAATCATCGTACACAGACAATCTGAAAGCAAACACACAGTTATTTTAGTTTTGCTACTTATTTTTTTTTTTGAGATTGATTAGTATTCCTTCCTTCGAGAGAGAGAGAGAGTGAGCACTAGCAAGCAAGGGGGCAGGCAGAGAGAGAGGGACAAGCAGACTCCATGCTGAGCGCAGAGCTCAACACGGGGCTCGATCTCATGACCCTGAGATCATGACCTGAGCTGAAGTCACAAGTCGGACATTCAACTGACTGAGCCCCCCAGGGACCCCTTGGTTTTGCTATTATCTTAACCCAGGGGGCCACATGTCAGATTGTCTGACAGGTAGCATCTTTGTTCAGTTTGAACAAGAAGGAAGATGGTAACTGGACGGGAAGGATGAGGTCAGCATCAGGCCTTCTGTCGTGCGGCTCAGGGCAGGAGAGAGTGTCCGAGGTGGCGTCATTACTGTTCACATTCATCACTCTCTTCCGAATGCACACGGAGGGCAACAGCCCCACTGGCCCATTGCATGGGGACATTACATCCTGGGTTTTCGGATGACTCCCAGTCTCAGACATGGTTTTACCGGTCAACGGTTTTTCTATGGTCCCAGCTCTCTCAGCTCAGGGAAGAAGTTTTTTTTTTTTCAAAAACCAGAGGATTGAGATGCAGATATTGGGAACAAGGTAAGAAGACTGTGTACGAAAATGTCACCATCTGTGTTTGGTTGGTCATGGGTTGAAAGGGCCTCAGTGTACGAGCCCATCCTAGGGCTGCCACATGCACGTATCAGTGACCTGGTGGGGTTTGAGGTCTTTGAAGAGAACGAGATCCTTCTTAGGCTCTGAGTTAGACAGATGATCTCTCTAAAATGTCCCCTAAATAATTTTTAAACTGTTGTCCAAGTTTTCACCATGGTGGTTTTGGAACTTGAACTCACCTTAAAAATGTTTGCCTGTTTCAAATCCAACTGAGTCAAAGGTGTAGAGAAACCACAACCCCCATTCTGGTTCGATGGGCTCCTTCTGGAAGATTCTAGGCCACCTGCTTTGCTCAGCCAAGTCCTCGTGCCCTGCCTTCTGCGAACAGCCTGGCCCCATTGGCAGGCTCCTTGCACGTCCTCATCCTTGGACGCTTCCTCCAGGAGCTTCTTCTCAGCTGACCCTGCCCGAGCTTGTCCGGCTGCCGTCCCAGAACACCACAGCTTGGAGCCCAGGACCCATGTTGCTGAGAGCTCTCCACTGGCCTGCAGATGGCCTCCTCCTTGCTGGGCCCTCCCAGGGTGGAGAGAGGGCTCTGGATTTAGGGCATCAGTCCCACCTCGGGGGCCGACCCTCAGGATCTCATTTTCCCCTGATTACCTCCCAAAGGCCCTGCCCCTGGTGCCATTTCATTACAGATTAGAACTTCACCGTGAGAGTTTGGGGGGCACGGCATTCAGTCCACAGCACCCCCGGGACCCTCTCCCCTGCGTGTCCCCGCAGAACCACGGCTCCAGCCCAGGTGTGAACGCAGGGCCTCTGCCCCTCCGCTCCGAGCTCCCCACCAGCCCCACCCCTGGACCACCCCTTCCTCCCACTCCAGCCACTCTGTTGTGCGCCCAAGCCCCCCCTCCCAACACACTCCCTCCCTCCCCTTCTCACTAGAACACTCTAGCCTTCAGCCAGAACCTCCTGAGATGGGCTCAGGCTGACCTCCGAAGCACACCTGTTTAACAGAGGAAGTGGTTTTAATGCAGACCGAGCCCCCTGGGTCAGTAGAGGCATTCTTGGCCAAAACAAAAGGGCATGAAGTGTCTTCCTGACTTCCACAACCATCATGAATGGGCACGAAAAGTACAGAATGGAAGAACAAAGCTGTTTTCCGAATAGATCCGGACTTTCTGGCAAGCTGGTTTGGTGGAAGAGGGGGTTATTCTGCAGCTAGGAAATGGGTCTGTCTGAATCATATTTCTCTATCAGTGAAATAGCAAATATACAAGTGGCTAACACATACTGAGTATTTTATAAGATTTCGTGAAAGTAAGTGGAATTTCCCAAGTTACAGATGTGTGCACACGCAGCCACAGAAGGAGAGGGAGCAGGGAAGTTGTGGGCCCGGGAGGCCAGGCACTGGATCTGGCTCCCTCCTGTAAGGCAGACACAGAACAAACCTGAAGTGCTTTGTAGCTGGGAAGCCCTATAGAGTGTGGGGCCCCGCTCAGTGGTGATGAGTTACCACTGTGAAAACTTATCTTTTTTTTTTTTTAATTTATTTATTTTCAGAAAAACATTATTCATTATTTTTTTTCACCACACCCAGTGCTCCATGCAAGCCATGCCCTCTATAATACCCACCACCTGGTACCCCAACCTCCCACCCCCCCCCACTTCAAACCCCTCAGACTGCTTTTCAGAGTCCATAGTCTCTCATGGTTCACCTCCCCTTCCAATTTACCCAAATTCCCTTCTCCTCTCTAACGCCCCTTGTCCTCCATGCTATTTGTTATGCTCCACAAATAAGTGAAACCATATGATAATTGACTCTCTCTGCTTGACTTATTTCACTCAGCATAATCTCTTCCAGTCCCATCCATGTTGCTACAAAAGTTGGGTATTCATCCTTTCTGATGGAGGCATCATACTCCATAGTGTATATGGACCACATCTTCCTTATCCATTCATCCGTTGAAGGGCATCTTGGTTCTTTCCATAGTTTGGCAACTGTGGCCATTGCTGCTATAAACATTGGGGTACAGATGGCACTTCTTTTCACGACATCTGTGTCTTTGGGGTAAATACCCAGGAGTGCAATTGCAGGGTCATAGGGAAGCTCTATTTTTAATTTCTTGAGGAATCTCCACACTGCTCTCCAAAGAGGCTGCACCAACCTGCATTCCCACCAACACTGTAAGAGGGTTCCCCTTTCTCCACATCCTCTCCAACTCATGTTGTTTCCTGTTTTGTTAATTTTGGCCATTCTAACTGGTGTAAGGTGATATCTCAATGTGGTTTTAATTTGAATCTCCCTGAGGGCTAATGATGATGAACATTTTTTCATGTGTCTGATAGCCATTTGTATGTCTTCATTGGAGAAGTGTCTGTTCATATCTTCTGTCCATTTTTTGATGTGTTTGCCTGTTTCGTGTGCGTTGAGTTTGAGTTCATTATAGATCCTGGATATCAACCTTTTGTCTGTACTGTCATTTGCAAATATCTTCTCCCATTCCGTGGGTTGCCTCTTTGTTTTTTTGACTGTTTCCTTTGCTGTGCAGAAGCTTTTGATTTTGATGAAGTCCCAAAAGTTTATTTTCGCTATTGTTTCCTTTGCCTTTGGAGACGTAAACTGATCTTTTTTCTACACGTCTCAGTTCTCCTGAAGTCACCTCGCAGTCACTGTCTCCTGACAAAGGAAAACACAACTAATCTCTGAAGGTACCTTTTGTTTCTCCTCCTCGGCTCTAATATGTTACGAACTGAGGCTCAGCGAGTAGCCGGCATGGCCAGGAGACACTGTGTAAGCAACTTCTTAACATGCAACTGTAAATAAAGAGAACTTGCTTCCCTGGCATTTTCTCTTAGCTGCTGTGTGCCAGGAGCCCAGATTCCAGGGGCCAGGGAAGGTGGCCTCTTTCCTCGTTCTCACTCCTTTCCTCTTTCAGCTGGTTCTACCCATCCTGAGACACTGAGATGATCAAATATCGAGGAATGCCATGAGGCGAGACAAGGCTGCCCCCAGAATCACAAAGGCTAAAAATACCAGACACTGAGTAAGCCCGTAGATCCTTTCCTTCAACCCAGCTCATCAGTAACTGTCTGGGCTCCCGCTGTGCGCACCACGTGGGCTATCGCTTGAAGAACTAGTGTAAGTGTGTGGTCCACTACCCCGTCCAGAGCTGCTTTCCAGTTATTGTGGAAATCAGCCTCTCAGGTGTGAAGCAGTGAGCATCTCGCATGGGAGCATGTATGAATAAAACGGTCATGTGGGCTTGGGTTTGGGGGAGGGTAGGACGAGGGCCACTTGGCACATGGGGTGGAACATGCCAGGTTCTGTGGCAAAGGATGAAGACTTTCCAGGTTGCTGCCCCAAGAGAAGCAAAAGGAGCTCAGTGTCAGAAGTGCGTGGAACTGTGTGAATCGCGAGGTCGGGCTCATGCACGGCTGGAACTGAGGAGGAGAGGCCTGTTGGGAAGGGCACCTCTCTCGCCAGTCCTGTGTGGCTGGAGGCAGGACTGGGAGCAGCTCGAGGAGGAGCTGAGACACCTTCAGTCACTGAGCCAGGCTGGTGGGTCAGGGAGCTGAGTCATGTGGCTTGAGACGGAAAGGAGAGTAAATCCAGGGGTCTTCCTCCATGACATGACAAAGGACTGAGGAAGGAATGATCACCAGCAAGAGAGCAAAGGAGTAAGTTTCTGGAAGTCGAGAACCCACTGGGGACATGATGAACTCGATGAGCACCTGGGAAAATGCTGCCCAAGAAGTGACCCCTCATCAGAGGACTGAGGGCCTCGCTAGACTTGGGGAAAGTGTGACTTTTTTTCTCCGGGAACCCTAATTCTGTGTTGATTAAGTGACATGGTTTCTCAACAAGCATTAAATGAAATTTCCAGGTTGTTTTTTGTTTGTTTGTTTGTTTGTTTGTTTTCTAAACTGCTGATGAGGTATCCTTGAGGAGGGAGGGTTTTCCCCAAGTAGGCACGCCTACATTCTAGGAGGATAATTCTGACGCATAAGTGGTAGTTCTGCCCGTTGTGGAACCGTGAGCACCCTTATCCCACAGGATGCTGGTGCTGCCACCCAGCAGCTGTGACAAACAAGGACACACCATGCACCCCCGGTGCCTTCAGAGGGTGGGGATGTTACCCCAAGGAGAGTCCCCACCAGGTCATGCTAAGTGATCTTTTCTGACATAAGTTTGGCCTAAGCTCGGGTGCCCATTTCCAGCCCAAGTGGCTTAGCTGGCGTCTTTTCTGAGGCAAACATGAGAGAAGAACACAAATATAAATAAGTAATTACCCTTCAGTAATGAAAGCTCATAAAATATTGCATCTAGAAGCTGCTGAGGGTACAGAGAAGGCCTGGGAGGGCTTCATCCTGACAGGGGAGATGGGAATTGAGTCCCAAAGAGGAGACCAGAGCACGGGGAGTGGTGCAACATGCAGGAAGGCATGGGGTCGTGGAACTTGTGTTCACTTACTGCAGACATGCAAGAATGCTTAAACACTCAGCAGGTATACCCATTCTCCGATCATTTTGAACATGACAATTAAAATCAATGATAATTTTAAGAGATACTGTTCAGTGACAACCACTCAGAAATGACTCCAATGGGATTCTGAAATTAGAAAAAAAAGTAAGTCAGATAATAGATTTCAATTTTTATTTACAGCTGAATTTCAACCAGGACAATTCAATAGGGAAAAGATAGTCTTCTCAACAAACAGTTCTGGGATAAGTGGATACCACATATGAAAGAATGAAGCTGGACCCCTACCTCACACTGTATATAAAAAACTGCCTCAAAGTGGGCAAATCACCTAAAGAAAGGAGCTAAAAAAAAAAAAAAATAAAAAGGAGCTGAAACTATAAAACTGCTAGAAGATGTTAATCTGCATGATCTTGGTTTTGGGGTTAGTTTCTTGGATATGGCACAACAAGCACAAGCAATCAAAGGAAAAAATAGACATATTTGATGTCATCAAAATGATAAACATTCATATCAAAGAGCACTGTCAAAGTGAAAAGACAAGCCAACAAATGGGAGAAAATATTGTCAATCCATATACTGATACTGGCCTAATATTCAGAATCTGTCAAGAACTCTTAACTAGTTAACAATAAAAACACAAATTACCAAGTTCAAAATTGGCAAAGGATTTGAATATAACCCAAAGAAAGTATAAAAATGGCAATAAGTACATAAAAAATATTAATCATCAGTAGTCTTTAGGGAAATGAACATTAACACTGCAATGAGATAGTACTTCACAGTTTCTAGGTTGGCTCTGATACACACACACACACACACACGTGTTGGTGAGGGTGTGGAGAAATTAGCACCCTTGCTGATGGGAATGTCAAGTGTTGGAGTGAGTATGAAAACACTTTGGAGGTTCTTCAACAGATTAAACATAGAATTATCATAGACTCCAGGAACTCCACCTCTAGGTAGATACCCAAGAAAATTGAAAACTTAGTCACACAGAAACGTGTACACCAATTCTGGCAACATTGTTCACGGTGGCCAAGTCCAGCCTGGAGGGTCACCTACACAACAGAATTTGTGAGAATCAGTGATCATTCTCTCTCCTCATGGAAGCTTCTATTAAGAGCCTAATAATCATCACACTTTGAAGAAATCAAGGAAGCCCCAGTTTTGTCAGGATCCCACCCAGCACCACCTGCCTTAGTCTCTGGTCACCATGTTTGAGGCTGCCCTGGTGAGCGGGGTTCTGCCCTTCTGCCCCTACCCCCCGAGATTCTGGTTGTTGTGATTCCCCCTTGGCATGGATCTCAGCAGCATAATAGGGTCTCACACAGCCCAGGGTGGCATGGTGCACCCATAGTCCCTCTTTGATTTGGCAAACCCAGGACCTGGGGGAAACTGGTCCAGATTTCCCCTCCCCTGGGACACCTCTATCAGTCACTACCCAGAGTCGAGTTTAGAACTCAAAGGCAAACCTACTAACTTGTGGATTTCCTTTCTTCTCAAAGATATTAAACCATATCTAGGCCAGGCCTCCTTTTGTTTTAATGACTGTGTTTTATGATTGATCCCAAATTTAGAGACTTAATGCCCAAATTCATGAAACAGATTTCATTCTGCCTCTTTGATTTGTACTCATACAATTTGCAATGGAGTTGATGAAGTTTGGCAGCTTCATTGTGGGTCCTCCCTCTCTCCTAAAGATTGGAGGCCAGAAGAAAAATGCGTGGGTCTCCAGAGAGCCAGATCCTTGGCCACGGAGAGGAGGATCTCAAAGCAAATAACTGAGGAAAGCCATTCATGGAGCAATCCCTTTATGGAAAATTTATTTGGATGTGGCTTTGCAAGGAGATTGTAACTAGTGATGGGGGATCCTAGGAAAGCTAAACTTGAACACCAGTGCCCCTTTCCCAGACCCCCCACTGATTCCTGCCCCACTGGGATCTGTTGGGCCTCCCTGTTTATGGAAGCCTCCATACGCTGTGTCCTCTTTGCATTACTCATCATTCTACTATTGCTCGGCTCAACTGTTCCTCATGCCCCCAGATGGCTAACAGAGCACCCACACCTCTCTTTTTCGCGTAATGCCTCTGACAGATTTATCTTCAAGTACCTGAAGAATTGGTTGCAGATGGAACTTTGTAGTCCGGCTGCTTCCCCGGGGATCTTTCCTATGACCTATGTGGGGGTTCTTCAGACACCAGTGGGGTCCAGTACAGTGCTTGTGGACATCTGTGTCCTGGACCAGCATACTGAGTCCTTCAAACTGACAAGGGAGTTGATTTTGAGGAAAGCTAGCTATTCTGCGGAACTGAAACCTGAATTTGACATCTCAGAGCAACTCTAGGAATGAACAGACCACTGAGTCACTCTGCGACCAAGGACCCCATTAGGGAAAGAAATGGCACAGCCACCCAGACACCCCCCATGGTACCTGACTTCACAAGAGAAACCAATCACGACCTACTAATGGAAGTGATCTGAAACACGGAAGGGCACAGGGTTCCCTTCCTGATTGAAATTCCCCTGTTTTCTACCCCATTGGTCAGAGGCTGAGACTGAGCATTAGTGGGTCCAGGACCCTGTCCTGGGTCTGGATCCGGAGCTCACGGCCATGTTTCAGACCCACCCCTCTGTGCCCTGTCTCACTGAATTACTCATTATCCAGCTCAGTCACATACCTCTACCATCTCCCGTGATAGCCCCAAAACATTCATATATTGTTTGGCCAAAATGTTTGGTAATCCAAAGCTCTGGTCTTTAAACAAAGCTCCCACTGTCTTTTTTACAGATCACTTATGCATGCACTATGCATTTTTCTTCTTTGATTTTTTAAAAATTAAAACATAAATCACATATAATAAAATTCATGCCTTTAAAGAGTACTGTTCGGTAGCTTTTAGTCTACTCACAAACCTGTGCAATCAGAACCACCTCGTACGTCCAGAACATTTCCACCATCTCAGAAAGAAACTCTGTGCTGTCTGCAGGTGCTCAGTCCCTGACAGCCCCAGTTTACCTTCTGTCTTTATGACTGTGGCTGCTCTGGACTTCTCGTTCTGAAGGAATGGCACAGCGGATGGCCCTGTGGCGGGCTTCCTTTGCCGAGCGCGCTTCCCACTTTCATCCATGTTGTGGCCTGTGTCAGTGCGTCAGTCCCCGTTACTGTGGGTAACAGAAGTTCCACGTTCTGTGGATCATTCTTGAGCAGGTGGATACGAGGCTGGTTTCTGCCTTTTCATTTGTTGAACGATTGTGCACATGTTTTTGTATGGAGTGATGTTTTGTTTTCTCTTGGGTGTTTATCTAGGGCAAGAGTTAGCAGGCTGCTATGGTGATTCCCTGTTTAACATTTTGAGGAGCTGCCACACTGATTCCCAAAGAAGCTGCACCATCTTGTGTGTCCAGCAGCGAGGTGGGAGGGGCCCACTGCCTCCATGCCTTCTTTATCACTGTGTTTCTGTGTCCTTATGTGTTGTTGATGGAGGGACAAGTCTCTTATCAGGTATGTGATCTGCAAACATGTTCTTTTACTCTGTGGATTATCTTATCACGTTCTTAAGTATTTTTCTTGAGAACAAGTTACTTTTGATAAAGTCCAATGTATCTATTTACTTTATTATTTTTGCTTTTGGTATTGTATCTCTAAAATGGAGGTCTCATCCAAGGACATAGAGATTTACGTCTATATTTTCTTCCAAGGGTTTAATCCTTTTTCTGTTTTGGATGAGTCCAGTGATGATGTACACTTTTCAAGGAGTACCACTATGTGGGGGTGGGGAGGAAGCATTACAGAGGAAATGAGTCATTCATTTTATTGTTTTCTAAGTAACCCTAAGAGATTATCACTTGGTGTGATAGAGAAGACCAGTACTTAAGACAACATGACCATGTTTCACCATGTATTTTGGGGAGACTCCTGCTTGTCCCTTCAGTATCTGGTCCTGACACACCATGAAGGTTCTCACTGTTTGCATTTCTTGTGTGACTTGGTTGAGTCGGTTCATGGCCAGGCAGGTGGAGGCCTCAGCTTTTTGATCAATGACATCTGTCTTTCTCTGGCCAAGATTCTGCAGATGAACGTCCTACTTGTCACCCTTTCCAGCAGCGTCACCTGCTACTGCTGAGTCCCCTGCAACATGGCCCTGGTGACTGGCCCCCGCCCAGCCTCTGGACCGGGACATCCAGGGTGCGCTTCTCAGGGTCAAAGCAGAATGTAGCTATTGTTTCTATGCTGCATATTACACTATGAACTTGAAACCTCTTAGGAGGATGAATCAATCTTTTTTCAGGGCCTCCTGAAATCGCTCCATTCACACCTCGGCCTCTCAAGGCCCCTTCTTCCAAATAGAAGCTGCACAAATCATCCTGTGGAACAAAAGGTCCAGGCCCAGCTGCGGGCTGCAAGCCTTTTCCAGCTGCTTGAACACGTGTTGGATGTCCTAGGCCTTCAGGCCACAGTGCATAGTCTTGACCTGCTCTCCCCACTCTCCCCGACGCAGAGCCCAGCAGAGTTCCACAAAATGGCCTCCCCAAACCCTTCCCTCTTCTCCATCTGTGGAAGGGGAAAGGCTGCCACTCAACACCCACCCCAGGCCTTTGGGGCTCACAACGATTGCCTACATATTCAGGAAATTAAGAAAAAATAGAACAAAAGACCATTCAACCCACACATCCTGCCCTGGAAAAACCCAAGCATTGTTCTTTCCAGGGCAATATTGTTCATGCCCCAAATTTTCACAGATTTTATCACATGTGCCCCTGGAGGCAGGAGTCTTTCATGAATACAGAATGATTCCTGGAGTATGTGTGGGTTGGTTTTCTGTTGCTGTCCTGGGAGGAGGGGGGCAGTTCAAGCCAAACTCTGACATCTTCACACTCTGCCTCTCCCCATCCATCCTCCCCAAGTTGCCTACTAACTTTTGAGAGGAGAGAGAAGGAGCTAATTTTAAACACGGACACACACCCGCACAGTGGTAACAGCATCTCAAATGCACTCTGTCATCAGATCAGATGCATAGCCCTGGCACCTGTCAGTCTGCAATCACTGCACTTCTCAGCCTGGTTATTTACTGTCAGAGGACACTCCTACCGCACACCCTTCCCTACCCGGAAGCTTCCTTCTGGCTGGCGTGCTCAGGCTTCGCTCTGGAGCCTTGGAATACCACGGACCAGCCACTCCCTGCATGCTCGTGTTTGTCCAAATTCTCCACACTCGGGCTGGAATTTCGGCCAAAATCAATCAAATAATTTAAACGTGAAATGTACTAAGTGAGCTTTGGCTAAGATAGGTAGTAATCACAAGGCCTGCTCAGAATATGTGAGGACAAGATGGCAAAAATCTCTAAACATCTGAAGAAAAAGTGTTTCTGGTCCCTTTGGGGAAAAAAGAACTAACAGAACTTATCATGAAAATATTCTTCTCTGGTTTGGAAACAGTCTTTATTTTGAGTTGTACTTAGGACACATACCTTATCAGAGCAATATTAAATTACTAATAATGTGTATTAATAACTGAACTCTAACTATGAACCAGGCAAGAGGCCAGGTGTTTATGAACAGGGATCCAAAATGTGTAAAATACTACTAGCATCTTAATTCGTAAGACAACATATACACATGTAATTTATATTCGAAGAGGTAAAAGAAAGTGTGTGGGCATGTGTGTGTGTGTGTGTGTGTGTGTGTGTTCCTGTGTATACATCTATGTTTGTGTGAGTGTGTGCGCACATGTGTACCTGTGCGAATGTCTTTGGTGTGGTGCGTGTGTGCGTGTGTAAGGGTATTATGCACGGCGGTGTGAGTGTGTGGCTATTTTGCATGGTGTATGTCTGTGTGCATATGTGTGCATGTACGCACGTGCAGGTATATTGGGTTTGTAGTGTGTGCGACCGTGCAGCGCATAAGAAATGAAGGATTCTGAGGGCTTATGTCTGGAGGCATATGGTAATGGTGAGCAGGAATCTCTATGGTTTAGGCTGATACTCCTGTGTAGCTTACGTCTTTCCCAGCAAAGACTGATCCCCATGTCACACGTATAGCTTTTCAGAAAGAGGACTCTCAGAATGAATGGCCGGCAGCCCCAGTAGGCCGCGTCTGTGAGAGCTGACCCCAGAGGGAAGGAGCAGGAGAAACCAGGTGCGGGGTGGGGAGCATGGGAATGGGGGTGGGGGGTTGGGGTCTCAGTGTCATGGTCTTCACCCCCTCATGGGCCCTACCTTCCATGCCTTCCCCCAGGGAACGTGCTGCTTACCACCACCACCTTGCCGGGCTTCTCAGCCCTCAGGGGTCCTTGCCCACCTGCCCAGAGACAGCCTGATGGAGTTCACCTTAGTAAATTAGAGAGGCCACCCCTCAGGCATCTAAGGGCATCTTTGAGCTCTCTGCTGCTCAAGCGCTTCTCAGAAGCTCAACCAACAAAAGCCCTATTTAGGGAAGATTTCCTCCTGGAGCTTGGTCCACGTCCCAGACTCTCCTCACGTCCTACGCGTGAGCGCACACACACACACACACACACATGTTCACACACATACACAAACCGATGCACTCCCAACACATACAAGAATACACACATATACACAATTAAATGTCTCCCCGGCACACATACACACACACATGCGCCTCTGACACATGTGCAACACACACGTATACAAATATATACACAGACACACAGACACATACATACATATACACATACTCACACAAGTTGTACATTTAGAAAATGCGAATCACTGCCTTGGTGTAAATTATTTGACTTCGTAAAGAGCAATTTAATTTATTTAAAGTTATAATCGACCATTGTGTTTGGGAAGAACCTGGGTTTTGTGGCAGGATCTTAAAAGGGAGAGTGCATAGAAGACACCCTCCTTCCTCTATCTGTAGGTGACTGAAAACCAAGGAATCTAAGAGGTTCCTCCAGGGTTCCAGCAAGTGGAATGGCAAAGCAGGCTGGACGCCTACAGTCCTGCGTCTCCATCCATGGTTCCAGAGAGCAACCTCTGTCTTCCTTGCCAGACTCTTTGTCTGTCCCTCCTGTAAAATGCGACAGACTCCAATTCTCATCTAAAGTTTATGGACAGCTAAGCAATCTAAAGATCTACCAAGAACCTCCTAGAGGAGAAGAGCTCATAATTTGGAGACAATTTGGGGCACAGGCTCCAGAATCAAGGAACCTTCCCAGCAGCCACCCCTGAGAGCTGACTCTCTTGTGTCGATGGTCCCTTATTCACAGATCTGTACATATGCCCCCTGGGGCCAACCTAGTGGGCTCACTTGCAGCCCCAGCCCTTTGAAAGTGCAGCTGGAAAAGAACCGGCTATAAGACAATTAGAAGGGAAGCATCGTACAGGACAGCTCTGGCCTCAGTAGGAATTTCAAAGAGGAGAACATCAGAGAGCAGGGGAACGAAGAACACCGTATTTCAACGGGGAGTCTCTCCTGCACCTACTGGGTGTCCTGAGGTGGGTGAGTGCTAGCATTTGGGGGAGGGGAGCGAAAGATGAGTGGATGACAGGGTGATGAGAAGGAAATGCTACCAGACTCCCGTGCATCCAAGATCAAGAGTCTTTGAGGTTTCCCGGCATCTCCAAGGAATAGTCCGTTTTTCCCAAGCTTTACTTGATGGTGGCCTTTTGAGTTTCCAGGGGAAATACTGCCCGAGTCACGGTGCCAGAGCAACCACAGCTGTCTTCAAGGGTTTGTTGGTTTTCTTTTTTCTCTATTTGTGCCCATGATTCAGTTCCTTGATCTTGTAAACTTTCTCAGGCACTTTTTTCTGAGATCCCAGCGACCAGCTATGGCAATTGTCAAGATGACTGATAAATGGAGTCCCCGGGCTGAAATGATATTTATAAATCAGCACTAAATATCTCTGTCTGGGCTATAAACGTCTTAGGTCTCTTTCATCCCACCGAGGAGTAATGTAAATATTATCTGTGTGCTTGTCTGACCGCCCCTCTGTTCCGCTGGTTGCAGGTTGCCGGCGGCGGGAGCGGAGGGCAGGGGCAGGCAATGGAGCCATGAATGCCTTGGCTGCCATTCTTCTCTGGGACCCATGAGACACATTCAGACTCATCTCACATGGGAGCCCAGGGAGATCTTTCACTCTGGACGGAGAGCTGCCATTCTCCTGGGGATTATGCCCCCTCCCACTCCAACAGACCAACAGAGGAGGGGGCACAGTGCAGAGCTCCCGGGGAGGGTGGGCAATCGGACCACATGCTTTTGGCCACATGCTCGCAGGTCATCCCTTCGTGCTGCCCATTTCTCTCCTTTGTCTCCAAATGGAATCACTGACTAGTTACCTTTTCCTATAGAACTGACCTGCTTTTCTCCCCAAAGCAGTTCAGATTCCTTTCCTTCCTAGGGTCAGGACAACTCATGCAGCAGGGTCACCTGTCTCAGAACAGAGGCTACCTGCAGGTCGCCAGGGGGTCCTGGGGCCACTCCCCGCCCTGTAACCATGTCCCCCATGTCTGCCATTCTAGGGAAGGAGGGTGGGACCTCCAGAAACACTTTCCAAGTGTGGACTTTAACTCAAGAGCTAGGCTCACCCTTGTACAACCTGGTGACCTGGTCAGGGGGGTTGCTCTTTGTCTGTGAAGACCTCCCCCAAGCCTGGATGCCACACCATGAGAAAGGTAGGAGTTCTCCAAGCAAAAGTCAGTTCATTGTGTGGCAGAAGCAGAAAGTAAATGCTGAAGGCAGAGGAGGCACCAACAAAGGGCTCACACTTCCACCGTCACAAATTCAACAATCCATACGTCTGGGAAAGTGATGATGTGAACTTCCCCCGTAGAATCTTCTCCCACTAAGCTGATAGATCCCTATCAGCTCCCTGTCAGCCTTGATCACGGACCCTCAAGGTCTTACTGAGAACTCTTAGTGACTCACACTCTCTGCTTTCTCTGCTTATTTAACTTTATCCCATACTTCTTATAGCTCAGAAAGGGATTCTTCTCTCCATTCTCCCTCAGTCTGCGCCCCAGTCTGAATCAAACGCGTTACTGTTAATCATGGCTACTAGTGTCAACCCTTGGTGGGTCTAGGAAATTGATATCATTTCAAAACTTCCTCTGATTCTTTCTTTCCTTTTGTCTGAGACTAAATTTTAAATACTTGGGTAATCTAATTTTTAAGTAGAGTTATGGTACTGTCATTTATAATAAGAAATGCATATCTGGTCTTCATTGCGTTCCTGGCTCAGAGCTCCTAAAACCCTTGGAATTTCCTAGGTGTTGTGAGCAATAAAGGTGCCTTTTGTATGTCAGTGAGATGACTTTTGGAAAGGCCTTAGTAACCTAAGGATTGGGCTTGAGATCCAACTGTGTGATTAAATATTTGGAACTTTCAACCCCATCCCCAGACCTCCCGGGAGCAGAGAGGGACTGGAGATAGAGTGTAATCGCCAATGGCCAGTGATTTAATCAGTCATGACTATATTATGCAATGTCCATGAAAACCCCAAAGGTTGAGATTCAGAGAGCTTCTGCTTGGGGAATGTGTGGGGGTTCTGGAAAGTAGCCCACTAGGAGAAGACATGGAAGCTCAGGGCCCTCACACAAACCTCACTCTGTGCCTCTCTTCCCTCTGGCTCTTCATGAGCTGTACTTTTTATAATAATCTGGTGATCACTAAGAAGTAAACTGTTTCTCTGAGTTCTGTGAGTTGCTCTAGCAAATAAATTGAACCCAAGGTGCAGGCCCTAGAAATCTCTGATCTGTAGTGGTTGGTCAGAAGCACAGGTCAACCTGGACTTGGCATGGGTGTCTGAAGTGGCGGGGGGGGGTGCATTATTGGAGGTTTGTGTCCTTCCCCTGTGGGCTCTGGCACTATCTCCAGGTTGTTTCAGAATTGAGATGAACTGTAGGACATCCAGCTGGTGTTGCAGAATTGCTCGGTGGGGAAAATTTCCCCAACCCCCAGCGCCACGGGTACCGGAAGCAGAATGATAACACTCAACACAAAACCAACAACAGCGTGCTAGGCTATAATTGTGACCTAACTGGTGAAATATGCAGTTGTGGCTATAGGATTTAACCTTTTCTCTTCAAGTTCCCATGCTCTCTTATGAGCTATTCCTAATTATTAAAGGATCCTGATTTCCCAGGATACCCCAGTGGCCACCGCCATCATGATGGTCTTCCAACCACAGCTACCTACTTACCCACGGTCCAGCGGTTCCATGTGGGGACAGTTGAGAAAAAGAACCAGGGGCCCTGTGCCCCAGTAGTGAGGGAACATTCAATCTAATATTCCGTGATCACAGAGAATCTAATAATTGCTTTGTTTGGGTCAGTTTCAACGGAACTGGGAACTGGCTCTTTCAAGTGGCTCTGGCTTCTACTTAACGGTCCATCCAGGCACATGACATAGGTCTCCTCCAGTTTCTGGTAAGAAAGGAAGAGGCAGTGACGTGGTCCCTGGTTGGACTGGAAAGAAACTGGCATCAGTTACTGTCATCACTGTGTTGATCACATCACACTGCAGAAGGCAGATCAGATGTGATCTGTCCTCCAGGGAGCCCGGGCCAGCCAGGGGAGCGGCCCTCTCTGGCCATGTGGAGGCAGCGGGTGGGGAACGAAGACCACTCCGCTAACTGAAAAAGCAGAGTGGACAGGCCCTGTTGTGGGTGGGGCTTTGTGTGCAGTTTTGTGTGTACGAAAGTGGTTGTGTGTGTGTGTGTGTATAGACAGGGAGTTCTGTTATGATGCGACACGGGTGTTCCTAAAAGTCACCAAGCCATGTAGAACTGTAGTAAAGACAACATGGCTCACAGGCCAGTGGGGCGGCGATAAGACCCTGGAAATCTTCATTATGAACACACTAAGAAAAAAGGTAGAAACTTAGCAAACCCAGCTGTACAGTTTCAGACACGTTAACTGGCCAAGAAGTGCGTAAATACTATAGAATACCTCGGCCAAGACTCGAACCGTGTCTGATGTGGAGTGTACCCCAGCTCCGCCTGCCTCTGCGGACCCCGCCCGCCTCCCACCCCCATGCCAGCAGTCTAAGTGACAGAAGAACAGAGAGTGGGAGCAGAGGACCCAGCTGGAAACCACTGTCACAGGCTGAGGAGGGAAGGGAAGGGAGGGTCCTGTGCTGCGGGGTCATGTGGCCTTGGATGCGAAGGGCACCGGCTTTCAGCCACAGCAAGGACCGGAAGCAGGGTTATCTGACAGAGACACAATGTAACAACAGATGTGATGGGGGTGTGTGCTCACCCCCCTGGGGAGGCGTTCTGTGGGTACCAACATGGCAAGGTTCACCTGGATCCACGTTCCTTCGTTCATCCCATGTTCCTCTCCGACAACCGCACACGAGCCAACAGAGGACCCACGCCACATATGACCTGTGCCCGCGCTCTGATGTAGAACAGGGCTCGGCCACGTACCAGCTTTGTGACCTTGGGCAGCTCACTTGATCTCTCTGGGCCTAGGCTGCTTTTGTGACTCAGACGGGGTCCTACCAGGAAACCATGCTGAGTGTTTAAAGACAAAGGGGCCTTGAGCCAAGGATTGGGTTAGTCAGGAGGTGGGTTAGGATGAGGCCAGCTGAAGCAAAGCAGAAGCTGACACCCCACAACCCCCAGGTGGGACACGTGTGACATTCCTCAGGCCCTCCTGGCTGCTGGAGAACAAAGGAAAGAGGGAACCCAGCGTTAGCTCATAGACACCACGACCTACAGCTCCGAGTCCCCATCAGTTTGCAGCTGTCTTAATGATTTACAAGAAAAAGGCCATGTCCAGAAACCCTCGGACTCCGTTTCCTGGATCCCTAACATCACTCTCCCCACCCTGGGATAGACGACCTTATTTAATCGGTCACTCCTCAGGACCACAGGGCAGCCCATCCTGCCCCGTGTCCTGTCCCCCTGCTTTAATAAAACCGCTTTTTTGCACCCAAGACATCTCAGGAATTCTTTCTTGGCCATCGGCTCTGAACCCCAACCTTCAAACCACATCAGTAAGGCAACCCAGAGGTCAGCAACAGGAACCTGGGCCACCTAAGGGCACTTTACACAGACAAGGCCAATGTCTTCAGCTCAGATTCTCTGGTGATGGGGAGGACGATCTGTGCCGACCCAGACTTTTGTTCATTGTTGTTCTGACCTAAAACTTCCTCGCTGGCTGCATCAGCACATCTAAACCGCTTGTGTTTAAATCAGGATCCTTTCGGTCCTTCAAATGCCAAGAAAATCAGTTTTTATTGCTATCTAGTGGTTTGGGCATTAGGGAGATAGAGTCACAGAAACATTAGCCGTGCTGGCACTTGAGGAACTCCCACCGCTGGGATTCTGAGGAAATCAAGACAGTGTCTTGGAGGGAGAGCAGGGGTCGACATGCCGCCCGCACTCGCAATTACCCCCGACGCACCGTGAGGTCCCTCCAAGTTGCATCAGAAATCAACCCCTCGGGGAATCAGGCAGAAAGACACACAGCATTTCAGGAGTTGCCACTCTTTTCAGCCACACGTTGGCCACTGCCGGCACGTCCGTGTTCCAACACAGAGCAAGGCTGTTTTACCCGCATGGGCTCGTCTGACCCTCGGAGAAAGCAGGTGACGTGGGTGCGACGCGGTGCCCCTTGGGACAAAGGAGGGGACAGAGGCTCGGGGTGGCGTGCCCAGCAGGTGGGCCTGGGCCAGCGGGGGGCGGGGAGCTGAGTGCGGCCTCCCGACTCCAGAGGAAGGCTGCCCCATGCCAGCCTCGTCCCGGGAAGAACTCTCAGCTTGGAGGACGCACCCGCTTTCCTAAGTACTTCCCTCTCGGCCCGTCTTCCGATCACACGCTCGCCCGGAGTCCCACAGACACATGTGCACACAACCGTGCGCCATAACCGTAATGAAAACAAAGTCTCCCTAAGGAGTGACTGTTACCAAAACCTCCGAACTGTGTCCCTGAGATGCGAACAGCAATGAGCACGGAGGCAGAATTCCCATTTCACTCGACAGAAAAGGCCACGGAAAAACTGTTTTTCCTGAAGACAGTTTCATTGGTTACCCATTAGGAACATGGCCCCTTGGCGGATCTTTAATGTAAAATCCCCACTTGCTGGGAGCAAAGCTGAGCCATCACCGCCGCCGCAATCCCTGGGGGAGCCCTTGTGTCTAGCAGCGCCAGTCCCCAGCGGCCGAGGCTCCCGCTGGTGCTCGCCTACACCCGCGACCTCCAGCCAAACAATGCAGCCCACGCCACTTCTCCCCTCATTATGGAATTATCACATACTCACTGTAGGTGAACTTGGAAAGCGCTGGGGGAAAAGGAAAAGAAGGAAATCTCCTCACTATCCCACCAGCTGGAAATAATCACTCCTAAACTTTTTGTGTATTTCTTCCCAACCATTGGAAAAGTATTTTGTGATTACAAAGCTGTGGATGGTAAGAGTCTTACTCCATTCAAAAAGTGAACTCCCCAGTTGGTACTGGATGCAGAGAATTTCCTGGGGAGGGAGACGGAAGAGGTCCCCTGGCCGCGAAGTTGTCGGAGGAGGGCTCGGGGATTGTGATTTTTCCCTCTCTGTCTCCCCTGTCTGTTGGGGTTCTGTGCATGCTTATATCTGGAAAAAAAGGATTTCAGGGCCTAATTCTTCTAAAGTCCATTACATAGCATCATTTCAAATGCCCTCTGCTTTAGTGAGGCAAAGACTCACACTTTGTCCTGATACCTCCATGGTGGACCCACGGTCGCAGAGCACAGCCCACCTGCGCGCAGGACCAGCCTGTCACACGCCTATGAGCCGGGTCTTGAGGTCACACATTTGGCAGCAGGAGACAAAGAGATTTTAGCTTCCTGGAAATTTAGTTTTGTGGAGAGAATTTGCTTTTGAATTTTTTGGATGCATTCAAAGGTGCTAAATCAGCGTTTGCATGAGTATGCAGGGGCAAGATATAGAAACAGCGCAGGTCTTCTTGCTAAGGGAGTAGGTCCCCCCCACCCCCCACAGACACGGAGCACCAGCTGGAGAGGCAGGGAGAGAATCCCAAGCAGACGTGACCCTCAGCACAGAGTCTGACGTGGAGCCCGACCTGGGGCTCAATCTCACGACCCTGAAATCATGACCAGATCTAAAATCAAGAGTCCGAGTCTTAACCGACTGGGCCACCCAGGCGCTGCATACGTCTTAAAGGCTGTCGTCACAAGAAAAAACTTGCCATTATGTGCGGTGACGGATAATAACCAGATGCATTGTGGGGAGCGGTTCACAATACACACAAATACCAAATCGTTACGCTGTTCGCCTGAAAGGAATAGAACCTTACATGTGAGTCACCTCCCAGTGCGGTGGAGATGGCCCTATATTTCTTTGTAGCCGACCCAAACTCCTCCAAACGTCCGTCACGCTGCCGATGGCAGAAACCCTCACTCAGACTGCTCTTGCCACCGCTTTCTGAGAGGTCCGTTCAGCTGATCAGGGCCCAGACCGCCCCCCCGTCTGCATCTTACAGAGATGCCGCAGGGAGCCCGGGACTCTGCGGCGCCCAAGCCCTCCCATGCTTCCCGCTGCCTTGCTCCGTCCCCAGAGCTGGGGGCCTCAGGGCCCGAGGAGGTTCCACCAGCCAGCCGAACGGGGACGTAGGGCATCTCATCCGGCTGCTGGTGTTTCCCCGCACCGGAGGGTGTGGAGCCCTGTAAGCCACGTACTTACTCGCCGTCTGCACATCTTTCTGGCAAAACATCTTCTCAAATCTTTCTCCCACTTTTATCAGACTGTTTTCTTGTTTTGAGTTTTGATTATTTTGTAGAGAAGCCCTTTATCCGACGTGGGTTTGGCAAGTATCTTCTATCTGTGGCCTGTGTTTCTTCCCCCTATCATTTTCTTAACAGCGTCTCCCACAGAACAGAAACTTACCATTTGATGAATTAATTCATTTTTCATTTTCTATGAATTATGCTTTCAGAGTTGTATCTGAGAGGCCTTTGCCTAATCCAAGGCAACAGATATTCTTTCTTACGCTTTCTTCCAGAAGCGTTATAGAACTAGGTTTTCTCTTTAGGTCCCTGGCCCACTCCGATTCTCCTTCTGTGAGATGCGAGGCTCATTTTCAGTGGAAGGACGTCGATGGCTGTGGCACCAGTTGTTGGAATAGCTTTGGTTTTCCACAGCACCTATTACAGCTACACAGCGCACACGGAGCGTTCACGCCAGTTCAAACCAGTGAGCCGGGGATGGGGTTATCCGTCGCCCCTGTCTGTGACGGACAGGGAAACCAAGGCCGACTGGGGATCACGCAGCAGTGAGAGGCAGATCTGGGGTCCCTGCAGCCCTCACCAGCCCCCCATCTTCTCATGCTCCACGTTGGGTGGAGTGAGGAAGTAGTCAGGCTAAGGCACTCTCTTTGGTCTTGGGCAGCACATTGTTCTGGACGCCCCAAGGCTTCGGTGCTGGGGAATGCCCCGGAGGCTCATCCCACTGCCTCACTGTGGAGCTCAACATGACTCAACGTTTCAGACTATGCTTCACCTGTAACCCTGCAGCCATCAGGACTGGCATTGGCTCCTTTTCCTCCACCCAGGGACGGGGGAAGGAGAGGCAGGAGAGACAGGGGGTGAGGGGAGTGAGGGGAAGCAGGGGAGGGAGGGAGGAGGGAAGTAGAGAAGGCAGGGGAGAGGGGTGTGAGGGGGAGGCAGGGGCCGGATGGCGGGGAGTGGAGGGCAGGGCAGGAGCCAGGGCTCCCCCTAGAGGCCAACCAACACCTCAGATGAAGAAAAGGCTTTGCTTTAGACCAAAAGAGAGAGGGCCTCCTCCGATGCCAAGGCTTTACTCTCAGAAGAAAGGAAACGCGATCCCACCCGGGATATACATCTTAATGAAAAAGCCCAGGACTTGTATTTTGTTGCATATTTGGGCTTCCTTTATTCTATTCTAAACGTTGGTTTTGGACCGTGTGCTAAAGCCCCACTCCTATTTGATCTTACCCTTTGTAAAATCCTGAGCATCCCAATGGTCTTGTACTTCTTTTAAGTTTTCCATAAATAAACACAGTCTGGCACTGTTGCCCCCTGTGGAGTGACATGTCCGTGCCCCAAACATAGCT
Source organism: Neogale vison (assembly GCF_020171115.1). NCBI lineage: Eukaryota > Metazoa > Chordata > Mammalia > Carnivora > Mustelidae > Neogale > Neogale vison. The sequence continues at coordinate 313,312,058 of NC_058091.1, read as the reverse complement.
CATCAATCATAGGATGGTGAAACCCCGGTGATTTTTTTATAAGTCCCGTAATTGTACATGTTTGTGATATTTCTTTATTTAAGAAAATCATGGGCTCAGCTATTAAAAAATGACTTTTCATCTTAAATCACTCAAGAGAAATACTTGCCCGTGAAGCCCAGAAATACGTGATCCCTTTCGTTTTAGATCTTTGATTCAATGAGAAGGGCTGTAGCCAAACATGAACCACTGATCTCTCTCCCTGGAGGACTTAAGTGTGCGTTTGACACTCGACCTAGCCCACAGACAGCTTTGTTCCTTCTTCTTGAGAAAATGCGTGGCTTCATCTGACTGTGGGAGTCCGATCGTGATGTCCGCGTGGACTTGGCGCATCAGTCGTCTGTTAACTACCAGTACCCATGCTGATTGCCGCCACGATCAGCAGCGTCCAGTCCTGCACGACTTTCTCAGAGGCTCTGGTCGTGGACAAGCACTGGTTCCTCACAGCCAACCTCAACACCTGCCCCAGCAACTCTTCCTGAGCCGCCGCAGGCCCCAGGGAGGGGGTCCTCGGTGCCCCGGGCACAGTGAGAAACAGCCTTTATTTCCAGGCAGATATGCACCTGCTCTCCAGACCGTGCTCGGGAGCCTCCAACAGTCAGACGAGGAAGCTCTGGGAAGACACCCTGCTTGGATACCTGGGCCTTGGTCGCTCAGCCGGCTCGAACAAATTACGACAGCCAGGCGGCTCACACAACGGCAGCTCCCCACAGCTCTGGAGGCTGGCAGCGGGAGAGCGGGAGGCCAGCAGGGGCTCGCTTCCTGGCTCACAGAGGGCCCTCCTGCTGCTGTGTCCTCGAATGACACAGAGAACTCGAGAAGCCCTTTCCTCTCCTTATCAGGGCACCAATCCTGCTATGGGAGCCCCACCTTTATGACCTCGACTAACTCTTCTCACATCTCAAAGGCCCCCCTCAGATACCATCACCCTGGGAATAGGGCTTCAACGTACAAACTGAGAGGGGCGCAGATGGCGGTCCTTGGTGCCCTCACATCGTGTCAGTCCTCAACAGCCACCCCTACGCACACGGGTAGCTTCAGATCATCTCCAGGCCCCCCAGTCTGTGTTTCTGTATGTTCCTCTAACTCCTGAAACTGAATGAACTTTGACCCCAGAGAAGGAATGGAAGGAATGAGCTGTGTCTCGGGATCCATTATTCCCACATCGTTTCCCACAACGAAGGAAAACCCAACTTCCTACATTTTCAGAATCAGTGATCGGATGGCGGGTGAACGGAAGAGTGGGTGGCGGTTGTAGCCACAGAACTTGATACCGCCGGCAAATCGACTGTATTTGCTTGAATAGGGCCAAAATATTTGGAAGTTAAGGTCACAGAGGTTTCAATGACTCAATTATCAGAAATTTGAGGACAAAATTTTAGTTTACTTTTCTGTGAAAATCATTTCACCAAATTCCACACTCATTCCTATAGGGATAAATTGAGATTCACTTTTTTTTTGAAGATTTTATTTCTTCATTTGACAGAGAGAGAAAGATGGCGAGAGAGGGAACACAAGCAGGGGGAGTGGGAGAGGCAGAAGCAGGCTCCCCGCTGAGCAGGGAGCCCGATGTGGGGCTCGATCCCAGGACCTGAGCTTAACAGCTGAGCCACCCAGGTGCCCCTAACGTTCAATGTTGCTAAATTCTGGAGAACATGCTATTCCTTACGGACGCATCGTAAACTATCTATAAAGTGCCTAAATTCAATGCTCCTTTTACAAAGGAACACCCATTTTTCAACAATGAAGTAAGAATCATAGTTATGAGTATACTTGTAAATGTGTGTATGTGTTTCTATAGTCTCAGAAAGAAACTCTGGTCATAACATTTAATATTCAGTTCTTTACAAAATACAAAACCCAATCAGCCATCTTACAGGTCAAGTCCACAGAGTTGAAACATTTACTTTCTAGGAACTTGTGATTTTTGTTATTCTAAGTTTGCTACCTCCTGAGAATGCTTACAACGGAACACTTTGGTTTTTTCTCAGAGGGCAAAGAGGATGGCATTTTGGAGAAACTGGAGTGAACGCTGCTCAGGGAAATGGTTTAAAATGTAAATAGTCTATGATCACGAAACAGACACTCACTTTGGACACGGACTATTCCTACATCCAAAAGCAAAATAGATCAGCCTCAGATGCACAAACACAAAGCGCGATGTCACCAAGGAGGCACTAAGAGATTCTCATCTTGCTGCGGGTCCTGAAAGATGTAGACATGTGGTCAGAACCTTATCTACAGTTAGGGCAGCTCCCTGCAGGCTCGTTCATCCTTGGCAGCCCCTGCAGCCCCCCGCAGCCCCCCGCAGCCCCGCGCAGCCCCCCGCAGCCCCCCGCAGCCCTGCGCAGCTCCCCGCAGCCCCCCACAGCCCTGCGCAGCTCCCCACAGCCCCCCGCAGCCCCCAGCAGCCCCGCACAGCACCCCGTAGCCCTGCGAAGCCTGAGTAACTGAAGCATCTGGTCCGACACCGCATGGGTGTAAAGACCTAGACGGCGCAGAGAGTCGAGCTGCCCCGTCGACACAAAACGTTCTGATGACCCTGATGAACGCAACGATCCCTTTCAAGTCACATCATGATGAAATGGCCTCATTCTCTGACATTCCAAGGAGAGATTTTTTAAAAGGACGTGTATGGAGTGATTGTGATTATTTTGGGTTCTTGATGTTTCCGGCTGCTTCTAGAAAACGTTGACTTGCCCCGTCAGGTCAGTGTGAGCTGCGGCGTCACCACGTGTGATTAGACAGCCTGGCTGCGTCCTTTGTACGAACGCCTGGAAGGTGCACGGCCATACTTCAGAGGGAATTAAGCTAACTGGTGGGGGAAAACCCTGGCACACTGCTTAACTCCATGGCCGAGGGGGCTAGGGAGCTCGCTGGGGTCTCTTTTCGAAGGACATGAATCCCCCTCGTTGGGCTGTACCCTCATGACCTAATCACCTCCCAACCAGCACAGTGGGATGGAGGTTTCAGCATATGAATTTGAGAAGACAAAAACGTTCAGTCCACAGCTCCATGGGATTTTCCTTCCGTGTGCTTGGTTCTTGACAGGGAAAAACAAAGGTTAGGTGGTGGGTTGTAACTCCTAGGAAGTCCAGGCTGAGCCCACTCAGGAGGCTGTTAGCCCCGACGCTCTCACTTCGCTTCCGTGCTCCTCCCTGCGCCGTCTGGGCGCAGGATCCAGACCCCAGGGTTCCGGACGTGCCAACGCCACATAAATTCCCAACAGGCATCTCGCCCACCGTCACACACCGTGTGCCTCCCGCAGAACTGATTTTGATCCTGTGGCCTAAGTGATGGGAACCAGTGAAGACAGCAGAGAGGCAAGGAGTAGAAGGGACTTCACAAGGCCAAGGCCAGAGAGTGAGAGGAAGGGAGAGCAAAGGAAGGGTGGGAAGGCCCACCCGGGGGTGACCCGGTGCCCCCTCCCCAGGGCACCTCCCCTGGGGAGGGAGAGGGGTTGGGGTTTACCATGGTGGCGGCCACAGCCCCCAGGTCCACAGTGGAAAGCTGGAGGTGTGCAGGATAGAGGCTGTGGGCGGCCTGAGAACGACTATAGAGGAGAGAGGGGGCTGCAGGTGTGGGACTGAGGGGGTACGTGTCTCTGGAGTGTGCCAAGGTGCCTGCTCAAGGCCACAGAAACAATGACCCTGCTGGGTCCGTCGGGCTGATGGGTAGAACTGCACTAAGAACTCCACATCTCTAAGATCCACATATTCTTGCCTCCTGAATCCCGCTTTCGTGAGCCTGCCTTGCTGACAGCAGGCCTCCGTGGGGGCTTCATCCTACTCCCAAGACAGTGGACACAGTGGGGTCGGTGGGCTTGCAGAGGGCTCTTGTCCCACAGGGGACCGTCTGGACTTTTAAGATCAAGCTGAGTCCCACTGTCACATTTGGTGGAAAATGACCAACAGAAGAAAGAATTGCCTGATCGCCATTCCCCAGACCCCTGACATCTTTGAAAGATGTCTCTACAAACCTCACATTCCGGTTTAGATGTTTCAAACACCAACTTTTAAATGGCTCATTCTTGTAGTTTCGCCTACGTAAAGGGGTAAGTGAGCGCATTCAGAGAGCTCATTGTGTGTGTGCAGGAGACAAAAGCCTCACCAGGGGGACCAGGCGCGGTTGGCAGGAGGAGCTGGCCATGCACAGAAGGTGCGGTCCCACAAAACTTAATCTCCCTTCCTCTGCCCAGAGAGGCGGAGGTCTCTGTCGGGGGCGGTCACCTGGAATTCGGGGACGGAGGCAGGGTTGGGGGTCCGAGAGTGGACACCTGCGGTCAGGTCGGCTTGGGATGTCCGCAGCTAAGGCAGGGGCGGGGTGCACCTTCGGTCCCTCTGCTCCCGCCACGCCCTGCTCACCACGCATTCGGATCCCGGACTCCTGGTGAGTCCAGGGCCTCTGTCAAGTGGGGATTTACATACCGTGGAGGACACTGAACAGAGAGTGGGAATCATCGGAGGCACTGTCAGCCAACGAGAAGCCCCGAGGCTGGAGATTCCATGTCCAAAACGTCATTTAAAAAATGATAAATAACCACATCCCAACTGAATGGGGAACTGGCTTCTTTTTAGCGTCTTGTGGGTTGGTTTTGCTCTAAAACCATTGATCTCCTGTGACCATCTCAGATGGTGGTTATTTGCAGCGTTAAAAGAAATAAAATCTTAAGATTTCCTTCAAGTAATAATAATAATAATAATAATAATAAATAATAATAAAAAGATAGCAGCGGCCGCTCTGTCAGAGCTCCTGTCTTTACCTCCGCCGGTTAGTCCGGTTTTACCTGGAAGGTGTACGGTTTACAACCAACGTACTCACTGGAGCCACGTGACTCATGTAAAGGCGTTCGCAGACGGAGCCGAGTAGAGGGAGTGAGGTCAAGCCACAGGAACCCGGGCACAGACTCGGGACTTGCTGTCCTGCCTGACTTGGGCTCGCTGTTAAGTTTCTTCCGAGGTGTCAACACTATCGTCCATTAATGTGCCCGGAATGATGAAAAAGCCTCCTTTGCAAAATGGGTTCACAGGCTTATTACGTGCTTTGCATTAGGAGAAAGTTAAGTCGCTGCAATTCTTCTGCCTCGTGCAAATATTCCCCATTCGTAGCAGAAGCTTGAGTTGGGTTTTGGACCATTGCAAACAAATTTGTTTTATGTGACACGTGATGTTTGAGGAGCGCTCAACTGAATATAGCCCCATTTCTGTGCCATCTTTTCTGTATTGTCATTACTTCACGCCCCGAGAGGACCTGACGGCAATGGTGACAGGGCCGAGGGTCGAGAGCCCTGTATGTCAGAGCCCACTGCGGGAGTTCAGTCACGGTCTGTGTAACTCCCACCTGACCTCAGGAGCAAGCCTTCCATTTTCTCCAGAGGAAAAAGAAGGGGTTTGGGATTGCTGCTGCCTGGGGTCGCTTTGAGCCCAAAGTGACCTAAATGTATGATGCTAACCTCTTCAGACACCTGCAGGCTGTAAGCCACTCCAGACGGCCACCTAGATGGTCAGTTCTTCATTCCTGGGTCCACAAGCCTCTGGGTTTTTTATTTTGTTTTTTAAAAGATATTTATTTATTTATTTATTTGAGTGAGTGGGAGAGAAGGAGCATGCATGGGGGTGGACAGAAGGAGCCCCCGCTGAGCAGGGAGCCCGACGCGGGGCTCCATCCCAGGACCCTGAGATCATGACCTGAGTCAATGGAAGATGCTTAAGCACCTGAGCCACCCAGGCGTCCCCATAAAATCTCTGCTTTTGGATCCTGAATTGGAGGTGAGTCTACAGAGCTGTGACTCCCAGGAGGGCTGTCTGGCTGGAGCCCTCGACACATCCATGTTTTCAGGCTGCCTCGGTGCCCACGTAGGCTCTGCCAGCCCTGCTGGGGGATCTAGGGTCCCAAGTCCCTCCACCTTGAAGCCAGCATGGTACTGGGGCCTCGCTCCCCCTGGGTCTGGGCCCACAGGTCACCTCCCCGCACCAGTGGCCAGGCTGTCGTGCATCCTCAGAGTCGGCCAGCCCCAGGCCGGGGGGCCCACCTGTAGGACACTCCTAGGCCTCTCAGTGGGTGGACCACAGGGAGGTGGCAGGCTTTCTGCGACCTAACATGGGCATTTCCCTGAGGAGGCTTCAGCATGACATCAAATAAAAACTAACCCAGACTCAGCACAGGAGACTTTCTTCAAAAGGATCAAGGCGGTACGGGGAGCATTTGCATGGTCGGGTCTTCACACTTCTCGAGAGTTAGGGGAAGAGTGTTTTGTTTTATAAGAAGGTGTCCCAGGGCTCAGAAGAACCCAGTGTGAGGGTGTGGGGGCAAAGGGTGGGCTGAGGGGTCAGAGGATGTCCCAGCCCCCAGGGCAGGCCCGAAGGCCCCTCGTGGGCAGCAGTGACTTGACCTTCTGCCTTGGAGCTGCAGAAGGCCCTCCGAAACGGCTGCAGACAGAGCCATGCGGAGAGCTGCAGGCAGAGGGACAGCCCCGTCCCCTTCGCCTTGAGCACCCAGCAGCCATACTCAGGCCTGACCACATGGGACACCGCTTGCTGCCAAAGTTGCACGTATTTAAGAAGCTTTGGTTAAGGCTTCTGTACCTGAGCTGGGCCCAGGCAGCTGCACGAGGTCTGTGGGGAGAGGCTGGTGACAGGACTTAGATCGGGGTCCCCCAAAGACCACTGGATCAGGGTTTCTGGGGGACAGACCTGGCATCGGTGTTCTTTCTCGAAACACGAGTGTTAAAGAAGTGTTGGCAGAGATCCTGGGGCCGGTGGGTCCAAGGGGCGGGGGTAAACGGGAGAAAGTTCCCCACAGAAGAAAGGATTTGAAGAAAAGATAGAGGTGGAATTGAGGCTCCAGGATGGAAACTAGAGAGACTACCCTGAGGCTTACGTCGGTTTGGAGGGCAGGGGCGGGGGCTGCCTGGGGGAAGGTCAGGGGCTTCCAGAAGCTTCCAACGCTGTCCACAGAGCGAGGAGCTGCTTCTTCCAGCCACGACCCAGCCTGCAGGAGACCCCTAGAGCTACTGCTCTGGTGGCATAGTGTACTGTGTGTTATTCTCTGGTAAATACTGGTGTGTTAATTTCTGATAAAGTTCATATAACCAAACAGTCACCATTTTACTGAGTGTCAAATATGCAAATCAGTGGCATCCAGTTAATCCACCTTTTATTTTAGTGTATGAGCCTGTTCCTATGTAATAATTTGATGTTCTATTTTTTTCTATTTATTTATTTTCAGAAAAACATTATTCATTATTTTTTCACCACACCCAGTGCTCCACGCAAGCCGTGCCCTCTATAATACCCACCACCTGGTACCCCAACCTCCCACCCCCCCACCACTTCAAACCCCTCAGATTGTTTTTCAGAGTCCATAGTCTCTCATGGTTCACCTCCCCTTCCAATTTACCCAAATTCCCTTCTCCTCTCTAACACCCCTTGTCCTCCATGCTATTTGTTATGCTCCACAAATAAGTGATGTTCTATTTTTAATTCAACTCTTAAATCTGAATGTCAGCACAAGGTTTGACTTCATGTTCCAACCAGAAAGGATGTGAAAGTAAAAATGAGCAGAAGACATGAACAGACACTTCTGCAAAGAAGACATACAAATGGCTAACAGACACATGAAAAAATGTTAATCAGCATTAGCCATCAGAGAGATTCAAATCAATACCACATTGAGATACCACCTTACACCAGTTAGAATGCCAAAATCAATAAGACAGTGTTTTGGAGAGGATGTGGAGAAAGGTGAACCCTCTTACACTGTTGGTGGGAATGCAAGTTGGTGCGGCCACTTGGAAAACAGTGTGGAGGTTCCTTAAGAAATTAAAAATAGATCTTCCCTGTGATCCTGCAATTGCACTACTGGGTATTTACCTCAAAGATATGGATGTAGTGAAAAGAAGGGCCATCTGTACCCCAATGTTCATAACAGCAATGTCCACAGTCATCAAACTCTGGAAAGAACAAAGGTGCCCTTCAACGGATGAATGGATAAGGAAGATGTGGTCCATATACACTAAGGAGTATTATGCCTCCATCAGAAAGGATGAATACCCAACTTTTATAGCAACATGAACGGGACTGGAGGAGATTGTGCTGAGTGAAATAAGTCAAGCAGAGAGAGTCAACTATCATATGGTTCCACTTACTTGTGGGGCATAAGAAATAACACAGAGGACATGGGGAGATGGAGAGGATAAGTGAGTTGGGGGAAATCGGAGGGGGACAAATCATGAGAGACTGTGGACTCTGAGAAACAAACTGAGGGCTATGGAGGGGTGGTGCTGGGGGTCGGTGAGCCTGGTGGTGGGTATTAAGAAGGACATGGATTGCATGGAGCACTGGGTGTGGTGCATAAACAATGAATCTTGGATCACATAAACATAAAATTAAATTTAAAAAAAAAGCAGTAGCTAATTCCAGGGATGTGTGCCTCAAACTTTCTGTATGGGAGGGTGGTTTGAATGAGGAAACATATTCCCACATCATCTATGTGTATAATAGTACCAATAACATCTTACTAATAGCCACACGGCCTGATGAAGAACTGACCCAGAAAGGGGGAGTGAGGTGCCCTGCTGGCTTCCAGAAAGAGAGGCTTCAGAATTCTGGGTCCCAGTTGCTCCGACTGTCCCTCCCTGCAAGCATAAATAAATGTTTTCTTTCTTCCCTGACAACATCTGTCCAATCACGGTGTCCATCCTCTACAAAAATAGAGCAGAACAAAGTCAGAAGAGACAGGCAAACATTGTACCCCGGCCGTCGACCCCGGACAGTGTTCCCACCTGGGCAGCCTGATCAGTCATCACAGCAGGCCGGTGCCTGGGGGCTGTCCTGCCGTACCCCCTCCTCTTGCCCACCTCGCTGCCCTCTTGCTTCCTATTTGAAAGCAACCACTAAAACTGTGTGTGTGAAGAAAAAAAAAGACTGTGTGTGTGTGTTTGACAGTTGCAAGGAGAGTGCACACACATTCACACATGTACATGCACACTCGTGTGCACTCACACACCACACATGTTCTATGTTGCGTGCTTGCATGTGCCACATACGCATTCCCCTGTCACAGGCACACGTGTGCACCCACATACGCATGCACACACTCTCAACCATGTACACACATGCACACATGTACATACATCATGAGCACACACAAGTACACGTTCTTAACCATGCACATGCACACATATGCACACGAGCACACACACATCCACACAGGCACACACACAGGCACACATCATGAGCACACATGTACACGTGCACACTCTCACCCATGCACACACATATACATCCACACACATCCACATCCACACACATGTATACACACACACAATCTCTTCTATGCACAACTGGCTTTCACTCCCACCTTTTTCAGAGCCGGGATACATCCAAGATTCTTTTTCTCTAAGCCCATGATCCATTTCCCTCCTGTTTCTTTTTTTATGAATATGTATTTTTCCACCAGCAAACTTGTTAGTTTTGAGGGACGGAGAGCAGCCTGAGGTTAACTCCAGGTACAGAAAGCTCTCGTGCTCTGTTGTGCGGCTGCGGAGCGGCCCTCGTGGGTCAGCCGACCTCGTGCCGTCCCCTCCCATGGAAGCCGCTTCCTGAGCGCGTCTGCCTGCTGTGTTCCCCGGAGCCGCCGTGAGTGGGTCGTTTCCCCGCTCTCCCGCTGCTGACTTGTTCTTGTGTCACCCCTGCTCTGGCACCATGGAGAGAGGAACCACATAAATTTAGGGTGGAAGAAAATCAAAGGTGACAACTGAGGGGTGAAGAAACACGTTTCATAAGGAGTGTGTGACACCGGTGTTCCCTCCAGCCCGCTGGAGTGGAGATCCGCATAAACGCACACACTTCTAATTTCTGACCTTGATTCTGCTTCCTTCCTCTAAACAGCAGGATCAGGATAAATCAAGGGGACCTGGCGATAAGCTCATAAAAGAACAGGACAACTTCTGAGTGAAGGCGGCAGACAAGGAGGCCAGGGAGCATTGGGCAGACACGAGAATGGCTGGTTGAATCTCGGCTCACTATTCTCCAGTGATGCAGATGAATTATTTTCTTTCTTCTAAGTGATGTTGGAATGTAAAGTTTCCAGTGACTACAAAACCATATACCTACCCTGACCGTTCCCAAGTAATAGCGGTGATGGCATCAAAGTAGAAGCCCACATCACCTCCTTGTGTTACATTCTCCTGTCTGCACTGTGGCGTTGATCTATTTTTTTTTTTTTAATTTTTCGATTTCAAGATGGGGAGGAAGAAAGAAACTCACTCAGACTCTGCGCTGAGTGCAGAGCAGGGCTCAACCTCACGACCCTGAGATCAGGACCTGTGCCAAAACCAAGAGTAGGACACTTGACCAACTGCCACCCAGGTGTCCCTGCACTGTGGTGTTTAAACAAATGGAGGAAAGGTCACTGGGAGGGAGGGAATTTGGTGACTCGGGCAACTGCCCTGACCTCGTGGATCGTAGACTAGCTTGAAAGACACTCCACCTCCAGGGGGGATTGTGTGGTCTGTGTCTGACCAGAGTCATCGTTTTGATGATGGTGGCCTTGCCGTCACATAGACCTCAGCCAGCCATGACTGCTGGTGACCGCAGATGCACAGAGAGTCCTGTCGCGCGCTAGCCCCTTTCCCACCCTATTTCTTAATTCCCAACTCCCTCCTGGCGTGCCACTCACATTCTTCTGGTTTGGACCCAATCTACGGGTCCTGTTTCACCCATCAAATCCGAACGAGGTGTGCCTGGGGCCGTTACAAGGAGCGGCCGGCGTGAGGCCAGCCGGCCAGGCCTCTTCCACACGGAAACAGCAGCCACTGTCCTACCATCTCAAGAAGAGCCGCCCCGTGTCCTCGGCCCATACCATCACCAGCATCCGTAGTCCTAACAGCAGCCGCTCCACCAGCAACTGGGAGGGTCTCCCTGCGTCCGAGCTCCCACCCGGCTCGCAGAAGCTGCAGGAAGATATTTGGAAATGGAGCTGGGCTACAGGGCTAGGGGACTCGTGTTTTGACTTTATTAAGAATGTGTCATGTTTCCAGGAGTAGGAGTATCCTGAGACTGAACTACGGGCTCCGCCACGAGGGATGGGATCAGCGGTTCCCGGGCCTGCCAGAAACACAGCTGTATAGACAAGCCACAGTGACCTAATCTCCCAGACTATGAGCTGGCCCCGTCCAGCTGTCATGGGGAGTGGGGAGGGATTGGGAGCAGCGTGGAAAGGTATGCAAGTGTGTTTGTGGATATGGGATGGGAGGGAAATGGCTGCGTCAGGCAGAAGCGGAGAGACGTAGACGTTATGATTCCAGGGAAGGGCGATGTGAGCAGACGCTGAGCACCCTGTGCCCGGGGAGAAGAGAAAAGCAGCAGAGACAGGACGGGCTGCTTGCGTCCAACAGAAGCGAGTTATATTTCATTTCCAGAAAAGTGGCTAATGAAAAGAAATCCCTGGTAAAATGAGTAAGTTTTAAAATCTTTGGTTGTTGGGACACCTGGCTGGCTCAGTCGGAAGGGCATGCGACTCCTAATCTCAGACTCGTGCGTTCGAGCCCCAAGTTGGAGGTAGAGGGGACTTAAAAAAAAAAAAAAAAAGTTAAAAAGTATATGTTACGGGGCACCTGGATGGCTCAATGGGTCAAGCCTCTGCCTTCGGTTCAGGTCATGATTCCAGGATCCTGGGACCGAGCCCCGCATCCGGCTCTCTGCTCAGCGGGGAGCCTGCTTCCCCCTCTCTCTCTGCCTGCCTCTCTGCCTACTTGCGATCCCTGTCTGTCAAGTAAATAAAGAAAATCTTTTTAAAAATGTATATGTTAAAAATAAAATACTGGGTTATTTTAATGAAGGGGCTACTGAGATGTTGAGTTCTCAACCTGACAAGGTTTTCCTTTCCCGGAACGAGGGTGGACAAACTCATATCTCTTCCCCACCCCTTGAGACTTAGTGAGAGGCGGTCTGGTGGGTCTCTTCTGCTCACTCAGTTGACGTCTGCTAAGCACCTGCTAGAGGCTAAACTCTGGTGAATGCAGAGGACGTGCATGGGGAGGGCACTGAAACTCAGTGTGGAAGAACAGAGACGTGACCACATGACAGGGTGGCAGGCTTCACACTGCCAACGGCATGTGGTGAGAGCAGGTGTGCCAGCGGGCGATGGGGAGACCGAGGAGAGGGCAGCCACATCTTCTGGGAGATCAGGGGGTGTGCGGAATGATGCTGGCCCACAGCATCCCTGCAGCTGGCTCACAGGGCAGAGGCTCAGGGGGCTTGAGGACATGGCCAGACCCCAGTTATTTCCTAGATGGAGGGTTACGGACTTGCGTCCAAGGTAAAGTAGATCCAAAAGAAAATGTTGTCTCCTGGCCTGGGATGCTCATTTCAACCCCCCTTCCCCTGTTGATTCTTCTCCTCCCTCTGCCATCAGCCCCCTCCTACCTGCTCAGAGAAGAGGGACCCACCCTGCTCAAGCCCAAGCCCCTGCAAGCCCGGTCCCAGGACCCGAAGCCCTTCTCAGTTATCCCAGGGGTCGTTCTGTCTGTCATTGTAGATCCGTTGGTGGTCTAGCGTTCCCTCCTCCCTGCCCTTCCTCAGTCCCTCCTGACAGCCCTTTCTCCCTAGACGCATTTCCAGAACCAACAGCCCCTGAAGGCAGAAAAGCCTCATCAACAATTTTCCTACTTACTGATCTTTTCCATTTATTGCTGGACAGTGATAAAATCATTAAGGTATTATTGAAAACATGGTTGGCCAGCCCTTTTGAGTCAGGAATTAGGAACAATGTCTCAAGGAAAAGAAACCATTGAAACTTCTAGACAACAAGCTTCAAAGATTCACATTTTCAAATATTTATCTCAAAGCAAAATACTTAAACTAGAAATACAGCACCTGTATTTCTACAGTGCTGGTTTTCAGTCACTCCAACTCTGCACGTAACTGATTTGATGAAAAGGAGACATTTGGGAGGAAATGGAGTGAACCATGATGTCTTGAATGACTCCTCCAATTAATTGGTTTAAAACATTCAAAATTTAGTCCAAATGCTAGAAACAGAGTCCCGTAAAATTGGAATCTTTCCTGCAAATAAGTAAGTTTAGTAAATAGCTCGTGGGGTTCCCCTTTTGTCTTTGTGCCAATACTGCATCGTCGGCAAGGTTGTCGGGGGAGACACAGAAGATCCCGGGGGACCTTGGCTGGATGTGTGGTCTCGCCTCCCCCTGCTTCCTTTTGGGAGCTTCGGAACAGGTGAGCAGCCCATCGGGAGGTCGGGGCCTGGCATAGATTTGACTCAAAAGCAACTTGTTTCAAGAGGAAAGTGCCACACTGAGCTGCTGGGTTCTGCGGACTTCAACAGTAGGAGGGTCACTGCTCGAACCTGTTAGCAATGAATCGTATTTTCAAAACCAAGGGATTTGGAAATAGTAGTGTTCTAAATGGACAGCGGGTGCGGGTGTCCAAGGCTCTGATCTTCTGAGAACCTGGGAAGGGGGGGAGCGGGAGGTGGGGCTTTGAACCACAGTGTAGCTTCACAATCATCCTGTCCTTAGGCACATCCTGAAGGCGGCTGCCGTCTGGTGCAGGCTGCCCGCTACTTGCAGCAGAGTCACAGATTCACCCGTGGAGAGGAGTGGGAAGGACCTGGAGGGGGCATGATGAAATTGCTCAGAAAACAGGAAGCGCTTCCGTCTTCGTGAAACGCATTCGAGCACCTGGACATCCTTTCCAGCTAGCTTTTGCCCCCTTGCCGATTTGGTGCTGATGCATCAGTCTGCTTCCATGAAGACGTATTGGACAGAGCTTCTGCTCAGCACTTGAATTCCCAGGCAGGAGTGCAGGGCTTGGGGCCATCGGTGATGTTGGCCTCTGGACCAGAGGTCGGGGTTCCCTCAACCTTGAAACACGCACTGTCTCCCAGCCTCCTGACTGGGCAACATTGAAACAAAAGAAAACCCAATCTTCTCACCTGTCTGCTTTCGACTTGTTGATGAAGGTTGATAAAAGGTTAAATTGGTAGAAACCAGAATAATATGAGGGTTTTTAATGAACTCAAGTTGGGGAAAACCCAGAGGGCCAGATGAAAGCTCTATGAGGTCGGGACAGCTGATCGCGAAGCCACAGATGTAATGACTTCGGTCATAGCCAGCATGTTCTCGGAGCGCGCCAGAACAGTCTGGAAAGAGACTGGCAAGCCTCACGGCGTTCACCTGGCTGTGTCTGGGCTGCGTTTCCCACTTGTGCTGCAGGATAACCTGCCTCCTAGGTCAACAAAAGGCAGACTGCAGGAAACAAAAAGATAAACCTGCTTGTTCAGAGTGAGATCAAATCCGAAACCGGGTTCCATCCAGCTGGCGTGATTAATTCAAAGAACCCGCTGGAATCAGAGACTTAAGTATGTCAGGCTGCTCTATTTCCATCACTCACCCCTCCGTGCCGTCGTTCAGGGGCTTAAGAAGAAGCCAAATTCAATAGGGACAAGACATTGAAGAAAAAAAAAGCCTCGTTTTATTTAAGACTTCATTTTATTAAACTCAAGGAATTTGTCTCTAGGTTTAGAGAGTTGATCCCGTGACTCAAAGGTTTCGTGCTGGCCTCCTCTGAGGGCTTGGGAAAGCCTCGAGTGCCCACAGAGGATGCAGCTGATAAAACAGAGACGGGGCTTAGCTGCACATCCATGGGCACCTCCCGTGGGCTCAGATGGGGTGGAAATGCCCCACTTGCACTGAGCCCTCTGGGTGCAGGGAAACACAGAAGCATGAGCCTCGCCCCAGGCTAGCAACAGTGTCCTGGTTCTTCATCGGCCACATCTATGACTCTCTCTGAATTGAGAAGCTGATCCAGCTGCCGCATGTCGGCCGATCTCACTTCCTCCCCGTGTCCCTTCCTTCTGTGTCCACTCTGCGGAAGGGCGACACGAACGGACGTCACGGAGGAGCAGAGTCGACGGCAGCCCAGCGCACCCCACCCCTGGAGGCCAAGCGGAGGGCAGAACAGGAGACCCCCCCTCCTGCCGTATAGCCCACCCAAGCCCCGCAAGAGGACAGGACAGCAAGTGTGTGTATGGTCTGCAGCTGTGTGCTTGCGATCACCAGGAGACACGTGTTCCCACAGCAAACCCCGAGCCGGGCCCTGTGTGTGCACAACGGCAAAGCAGATGTTGACTCCTGGAGATGTTTCACAGTGGATTCAATTATCGACATTCTTTGGTCATCCTTAATCACATAAACCAACTTGACGAGCACATATGTCTTTTTATCAACCCCGAAAGTGCTGAGTGATGCCTGGTTGGGAGATGGGGGTGAGGCAACACGCCTCTGTCTCATGCAGAGAAGGAAACGGCTTTCTTCCTGACATGTCTTTGGAGGATGACTGGAGGTCCTCTTCTTAGAAAGTCGATGTGAGGCCAGGCAAAACCCAGGCATATGCGTTTTGCCCCATACACACTCACACGCCCCCTTGCAAATAGCTGTGCCTTTAATTGTTATAGCTAATTAGGAGAGACGATTTTACTCAGAAGAGCTTAGCGGAGACTTTTGTTTATGATGCGCACTTCCCCTCTGAACTGGAAATATCATCGTAAATGCGGTGATTAACATCTTGCTGTCCGGCTCAGAAAGTGTTGACACAGATGTTTGGCTAATCATTCAGAGCAAACAGCTATTCCCATAAAGGCTAAGATTAGTCGGAATTGGCACGCACTTCTTTCTTCTGTGAGCCTCGTTTGATTATAGATGATGTTTTGTTAGAGCGTATCCATGCAACCTCATAAATGATGTAAAACCCAAGAAAAACAGGGACTCTGTGCCAAGACCAAATTAAATACACATCAGAAAAATGTGGGCTTGATCGGGTTCAGGTACCGTGAGCTTGCCTTGGTCTATTATTGCTAAAGCCTTCAGGAAAACTACAACAATCAACCCTGACATTCACGTCCACTTAAAGCTGGTGTGGCTGCCAACATTTATTCCACACCACGCTCACACCATAGAGTGGCGGCCATCGCAGCCTCCGGAAGCTCTGAATGGCCCGTGCAGAGCAGGCAAGGAGAAGCCTGTGTATCTGGGTCAGCACACGGCGACGGCCACCAACCTCCCGGCGCAGCACAGACATCCCTGGGAGTCAGACGCAGACCTCGCGCTCCGGGCGAGTGGCCTCAGAGTCGGTGCCGTGTGTGCCCTCTCCTCCCATCCACCAGCCCCGTGACACACAGCATCCAGCTTGCCGCCCCTCCCCCCACACACACACTGGGCTGGCTCTCCTTTCACGGGCCCCTGGAGATCCTTGCTGAACTACCACAGGTTCCCTCGGGAGCTTCTCAGGGAATCTCAAGTCCTCAAGTCCTCGGTCTTATTTCCCTGCTCCCCACAGTCCTGGTGGATGGGGTTCAGGAGGACCAGGGCAAGGCCAGCCCCCAGCGGAGAGCAGGTGCAGAGCCGGGAAGGCTGGCGTCCGCTCTGAAAAGGTGTGGGTTCCCACGGCAGATGTCTGCCACCGGGGAGCATCTGGGAAGGAAGGAAGCGCTGGGCAGGCAGGGGGTGGGGGAGACCAAGGCGGGAGATGGTTGCCTATACTTTGCCGGCACTTGGAGAGCACAGAAACAAAGTCACAGCAGGAAAGCCCATGCACAGTTGAAACTCCTGGTTGTTGGGCAAACTGGTATCCAACTTCCCCGGCAAATAGGAGCTGTCCCGTGCGAGCAGAGAGAAGGCTGAATCAGCTTCCTCCAGGGGGAGGGCTCTGTGAGTGGGGGCCCCCGTGTGGATGGACCCCGCTCCCCAGCAGCGGTCACTGCTCCCACGAGGTGCTTGGTCTGAGGGAGGTGTGGACTCCCATGGCCCTGATGGTCTTACCTCGAGGTGTTTAGTCCGCATGACATTCTGCACCTCCCGTGATCCCAGGCTAGCTCTTCTATCTCACGGACACTAGTTAAGCTCCTTCCACACGCAGCAGCATGTCTCAACACCCCCAGCATCTGGGCCGGGCTGGGCCTCTCTGTATATGCTAATCTTGCCAGGGACACTAGTGACACGCTCTTGTCTTGGAAGCAGGATGCGTAAGGAAGTGGTGGGCTAATGGGTAAGTGGACACATGCTGGAGGTGTTACATCTGGGAACATTTATATTTATTCTCGGAAGACCTGGTAGGGTCGACCCCGATGGGTCACACTCTGCTCTGCCTGGTGACTGCTGCTTCTCCTTGAGAACCGGGCTCAGGGTCAGCACCTGCAGGGCCCTCCGCCGTCGTGGTGCGGAGGGATAAGCCCCTGTGTGTTCACCCCCAGGAACTCACCGGATCCATCTCCCCGTCCGTCCTCCTGAAGCGGACTCTGCGCTCCTTCCGAGAGCAGGACAGAGGCCTTCCTGCCACAGGGTGTGGACTCCCTGGGCAGGAGGCCTCCGGCAGAGACGCGGGAGCTCCACATCTGTCCCGGGGAGCGGTACACACGTGTCTGGGAGCTGGATTCTAAGGTCTTTGGTAACCCAGGCTGTCATGACCAAGCACCGCAGACAAGGCTGCTGGAAACACAAGCGCCGCGCAGTGTGCGGGGGCAGCAGTCCTAAGAAGCAGGTGCCGTCCCCTCCAGCGTCTCTGTGCCCACCTCCTGTGTGCGCCCACGTGGCACTCCTTATAAGGTGGAACCCCACCCCAGGACTTTATGTAACCCTACTCACCTCCCAAGGGCCCTGCCCCCAAATGCCATCTCCCGGGGGGTAGGGTCTCAACATGAAACGAGAGGACATTTAGTCCACGAGCCGCGCATGGCTTCAGACCTCTTCAGCATGTAGAGTGTGACTGAGGGACTGAATACCTCCTGTCGGCTACCCTAAGTCGATTAAATGTGTATCTCCAGAGTCACATGCCGCTGACCACTCCCAGACTTGATGGCTCAGCTCCGGAAGCTGCCACACTGCTTGGAATAGAGTATTTAGTCCTTTTTTTTTTTTTTTTTTTAAGATTTTATTTATTTATTTGACAGAGAGAGAGATCACAAGCAGGCGGAGAGTCAGGCAGAGAGAGAGAGAGAGAAGCAGGCTCCCGCCAAGCAAAGAGCCCGATGCGGGGCTCGATCCCAGGACACTGAGACCACGACCTGAGCCGAAGGCAGCGGCTCAATCCACTGAGCCACCCAGGCGCCCCTGAACTGAACTCAGCTTAGGAGGAGAAACCATCTTGGCTCTTGCTTTAAAAGAGTTAAACCTTCCAAGATACCAGGGAAGTGACACATCATCATTTCTTCCTTTTCTAGGTGTCAGTGGGACAGCCCTGCACAAGCCAGCTTCGCTCTTGCCTTGGGCACCCCTGCCCCTCGGGGCTCCCATCCTACGGTGGGAAGGCGGGAGCTCTCCGGAGAGGGGATGTCTGAGCAGAGGCCTGGGTGCTCCAGGTAGATGGGTGGGACCCAAATGGGCAGAAAGGAGCGGCCCCTCTTGGAGGCCAGCGGGGGAAGAGGTAGCACAGAGAACGCCGACTGCCTGCACGGTCGTATTTGAATTTCATCTTAAACAAGATGGGCAGCTGTTGGAGGGCTCGAGCAGGTGGGGGTACAAAGCAATGCTATTTGGGTTTGGAACTCATTCCCCTGGCTCGGTGAGGACACGAGGTACTGGGGTGGGATCCTCCCTCCCAGTAGTCTGTGGCTGAGATGGAGCAGGCAGAGGGACGCAGGACAGGAGGGTATCCAGGAGGATATCCTGTCATGGGATCTGAGCTCCGAGAACACAGGAGAAAGCCAGGACCACCTCGTGAGTGAGGTATGAGGGGCAGGGGGCTGCTGATGGGGAGGGGGCTGGGGCCTGCCGAGGGGGACACGGGGAGGGGTGTGCGCCACCCACACCCACGGGGCTCTGTGGGCACGTGGAAGGAGGGAGGTGTCCAGAGTAACTGATCTCACCCAGCCACTGCCCCTGTTCTCGGCCAGGACAGGGCACGGCCTGCGGAGTGAAGCTGCAGCGAGGTTGTGCTGTGCTCCCGGGAAGGGGACTCTGCAGGCTCGGGGGGCTCCTCTAGACAGCAGGCTCGCTGCGGCTGAGCACCCAGGAAGGCCCTGAGGTCTACCCCCTCTTGCCCACACGCTGAACCGTTAGATAAAGTTGTTGAGAAATTCTGGAACGCCCCCCAGATTTCCGTACCGCTTTATTTCTCACAGTGGACTATCAGCAGTGAGATAGATTTAGACTCCCTGCTAAGCGTGACACACCACGGTAATTGTACAAGTATGATGTCTTAAATTACACTTTTATTATCTTGCATTTCTCTTCCAGCTTATAATTCTTCTTTCTCATCACTCTCGGCCTGTGCCTGATCTGTGTCCCTTCCTCCTCCTCACAAGACAATCATTAAATTTCTCCAATCACCAGTAAATGGTGGAAAGAGTGAAAGAGTTTGGCTTTAAACACTTCTAAGCAGACAGCTGGGAAGTGGTTGCAAATTAAACCCAGGCGGCTTAATGATGTTGGCGTTGCCTGCTTGAGAAACCCAGCCCGCCCCACTCCCTGGGTCCGTGGTACCTATGACATCAGAGCTCGGAAGGGACAGAGCAGGGGCACCTTGCGGGGCGGGGGCTTGCGTACTCAGCCCCCCGGGGAGGCTTACTAGTGTTGTAACAGGAAATCCATGGCAGCTTCCTCCAGTAGGTGGGAAGTCGGGGGAGGGGGGAGAGCGGAAGGTTCTGCAGCTGCACTGTGGCAAGGGAGCAGAGGGGCTGTCCCTTCCGCAGCCCTAGGCCCTCCCACCCCCAACACTGGCTGTAGTGGGGAGCTGTGACCAACGGATCAGGGTTCCCCCGTGGAGTCTGGTTTGGCTAAATGTTTTCACTGCTAAATTTCACTGAGCATGTAGGGTGATGTTTACAAACTTCCGATGAGCAGCTCGGCAGGTGAAGGCGGGTGTGCTGAGGAAAGCCAGGAGGGCAAGGATCTGACACTCCTGTCACACAGTCTCAGCGTGGGGGCTTGCAAAGGGCAAGATGATCTCTGTTGAGTGATGGTCAAGGACAAACAAAACCAGGATGATTTTAACGTCCTATAAAGAACAACAGTGGCATTGACTGGGAATGATGTGATTGCCCCCAAAACACTGAGCATTATTTCAGCCACAGACAACAAATGGAGCTTAAAATAGAGTCTTTTAAAAATATTCATTAAAAGGTGACCAATGAAGCACTGTGCAGATGCTCTCCGTCCCTAGGGCAGAAGGGGCAGCCCGCACGGAGGGAATTGGTTTTGCCAGATGCGAGAAGAACCTGGCCTGATTGTCAGCTTCTGCTTCCTGGGAGCCTATCTGGACGTCTCACGTGTTCTACTAAGTCTAAGTGAGAGCAAATCTCTTCTGGCTCATTTTTTATTTCCCCAAACACACATGGACCATCTTAGCAGCACAGAAACTTTCTAAAGCGAGTGCAGTCCTGGTGCCCCACACCAGGAAGGGGAGGCAGCAGGCAGAATTCTCACAGGCCTTCCCAGACTCGCACCACTTCCCCCAACCCTACTGTGTTCACAGATTGCCTCCCAGATACGCGATCATTGCTAATCTAGGTACTGCTGTGCCTGGATCTTGTAGATGGGATTAAGATCCAAACCAAACTGACTTCAAGACAGGAGATTCTCCTGGGTGAGCCTGACCTAATCAGGTGAGCCCATAAAAGAGATGGAGCTCTTCCTGAAGCAGCAACTTGAAGGAAGCATGGGGGGATCAACATGAGGGAGATTCCCTGTTGCTGCCTGAGGAGATGAGAGATCCCACGGCCAGGAGAGTGCACGGCCCCTAGGACCTGGAGTCCTCAGTCCTACGACCATGAGGAACTGAATTCTGCCAACAGCCCACATGAGCTGGAAGCTGAGTCTTCCCTTGAGTCTGCAGAAAGGAAGGAAGTGCAGCCAACCCTGATTTCACCGCATGAGCCCCTGAGGAGAGGACCCAGCGTGCTGTGCTGGATTTCTGACCCGGAGGACTGTAAGCTAACACGTGGCTATTGGTCTATTCCATTAAGCTCTGTCCCTTTACACAGCAAAGGAAAATGAACAAAATCTGCTGTGCAATCAACAGATGCAGGCTCTTGCGTGGGCGCCACTGTCCCACGGCCACGGGACATCAGCCTTCTGGGCAAAGAGGGACGATAAATCATATCCTGCACTCCTCACTGGGGCGCGGGGAGGGCTGCCAAGAACACGTACAGAACTCACTTGGGAAAACGGAAACCGCCACCAAAGATAGAGTGGATCGTGTTCTTTTGTCCATGATTACCATTAATTATGGCTGTTTTCTTTCACTCTGCTGGCGACATTTTGTCTTTTTCAGCTTTGCCTGAAAAATAATAGTATCTGGGAAATGGTGCTCGCCAGGCTTCCGAGTACAGACAGCCTAGTGTTGACTGAGATCTCGGCGAAAGATGCCAAGGTCTAATAACCGCCACAGTCCTGGAGAGTCCCAGGATATGAACAGATTAAAGGTCCTGAGAAGTCCTGCTGCAGAGAACCTTGTTCTACATGGTGTAACAGAGCATTTTCTAACCCTCCTTTTCTGAAAGAACTTTTCTCCAGCCTCTCTGACAAATGTCATGGGCCTGGAGGAGCCCTGTTTGGGAAAACTGCTTCAGAGGTTAATAAAAACAAACAAACAAGCAAATGCATAGAGGGCTGCTGACCCCCCTCCCCCTGCTTGCAACCCCCTGGCCATGCGTGTGATGAGCACAGGAGCGTCTGCGCCCTCATACCCAGATGCCCTCCCTCAGCCGATTTCTGCGCATCCCACTGCGATCCTGGGCTGAAACCTCCCCAGACACGCAGGCATGGGGGAAGCCTGCCTGGTAAAAACATTAAGACAAACGACATGGCCTTTCACTCCACACAGGGGAATTCCATGCCCTCCAAGGGTTCACAGAGAAGTGAAATACCTCTTTAATAGGAGAATGGTTGGTTTGGTGAGAGAGGGAAGACCCGCTGTCCATAATAAAAAACAAAAAGAACACCTTTTTACGTATCTAAATTTTCACAGAGAAGTGAAATACCTCTTTAATAGGAGAATGGTTGGTTTGGTGAGAGAGGGAAGACCCGCTGTCCATAATAAAAAACAAAAAGAACACCTTTTTACGTATCTAAATTCTAGACAAAGAGTCACTCTACCATTTGCAAATAAAACTGGGACATTTGGAACGAGACCTGCTCTGGCAGAGAAAGAAGTGTGTGACGCGTCCGTCCTGAGTTCTACGTTGCGGCCTGGGGCCAAGACGGCAGGCGGGTCGAGAGAGTAGAACAGGCCGTCCAGGAACCGATTCTTCGCACGGGGACTTCGCATCTGAGCAACCGGACTTGAAAACATGAATAATTCAACAGAGCCCGGAAAACTGGGGGAAAAAATTGTCGTATCCAACTCTCATCGTTTAGAAAGGGGCTTGGTGTGGAACACAAACTTAAGTATAAAATAATAATTTCTAAATATATTAGAGGGAAGGGCACAGGTTCCAGGGCTGAGGAAGGGCTTCTCAACCTAAAATCTCAGATGGGAACCCATGAAGGCAGATACAGGGGAGCCACACTCTGTATCAATTTCTTTATTCAAGGGAAATTTGGAAAGAAGAGTTCTAGTATTTCTAAGAGACAAAGGAAGCATAGAGAATCGGGTTGCGAGTAGAGGAGGGGAAGTGGGACTCTTTATGAGGAAAACCGATCAAGGACACGCAGGCAGAGTGGATCCGAGCGGAAACGGCCCGTGACGTGTGAGGAATCCTGGAGCTCGCAGCAGTGAGGGAGAGGGAGTGAGGACGGGAGGCCCCTGCCCTGTGGTGATGGCTGTGGTGATGGCTGCCGAGGGAAAGGGATGCCCCTCTCCCCTGCTGGTGGCTGGGGCGGGGGAGCCTTGCAGTCAGAGGGAGAGGAACATTGGCACAATGTCAGGAAGTGATGGTAAGAGAGAAAAAGATCAAAACGCAGGAATAGGCAAGAGGATGGCTCTGTCTTTGCAAGGACACACGGGGTGTGCGTCAGGCTCCCAGGAGCCATCTGAGTCGTCAGGAGTAGCCACGTTTGCTTTGACTTGTCCTGTGCACTGAGTCGCGTGTTTCAGGCCCCGTGAGAGTCTGTGCTGACACAAGGAGGTCTGAGCGCCATGCAGACGACCCGTGTTCCGGAGCCTCGCAGAGTTAGACCCTCCGTGTGCCTGTGATTGAACAACTCCCTGCAGACTTTTCACCACGCTTTCGGGCACCTTCTCCGTGCTTCCTCCCAAACCAGACTTCACAGCTGCAACGTGTCTCACTGAACAAGACAAAGAATTCTTTGACATAGGCTCCCTAGATATGGGACCGAGGCTGTGCTTTTAACTTTTTGAAAGTGACACTTGGATCAAACTTTGGTAAAAAATGAGGCTAGAGTTCTCCATGGTTGCTTCTTCTCTGCAATAGTAATTCAGCCTCTAGGATGGTTCCCTCCAGGTATGCTTGGATGGAAGCAGAAAGAGGGCTGTAAAGAGATTCGGGCAGCTTTGTGCATGAATGTCAAAGCAAAAACAAAATAAAACAACTTATGCCCTTTCTTAAAAAATAAAGAAAATCTTTAAAAAAATGTAAATGGGGGTGCCTGGGTGGCTCATCAGTTAAGGGTCTGACTCTTGGTTTCAGCTCAGGTCATGGTCCCAGGGTCGTGGGATTGAGCCCCGCATTGGGCTCCACACTGAGCACTGTCTGCTTCTCCCTCTTTCTCTGCTCTTCCCCCGCCCCTAAAAAATAAATAAAACCTTTATTTTTTAATTTTTTATACTTTTTTATTATGTTAGTCACCATATAGTACACCATTAGTTTTTGATGTCGTGTTCCATGATTCATTGTTTGTGTATAACTCCCAGGGGTCCATGCAATATGTGCCCTCCTTAATACCCATCACTGGGCTCAAAAAAATTAAAACAAGCAAAAAACAACTGACATCTGAGGTTCTCAAACTTGGGGGACTCTGCTCTTGGGGGACATTCAGCCTTGGATACAGAGAGCTGTGATGGTCCCACTGGAAAGGGTTGCTTCCAGCGTCCAGGGGACAGAGGCCAAAGATGCTTAATGATGCTGGGCATGGGACTGTCCACCACACCCGGTGATCTAGACCTGAGAGCCCCAAGTGCACTCTGTCCAAAGTCCTCAGCTGTAGAGACGAGGTCGAGTGGATGAAGTGGAATGTTTTGCAACCATCAGGAAAAACTTATTCATGCTGATGCTTAGAGCTCTGCATTAAGTGAAAAAATGGTTCTTAAATTATATTTGTGACAGTCACATGGCTAGAAAAAATAAATATATTAATAGAATATATGCATATTTATAGAATATTATTTCATATTTTTCATAGAATGTATTTTTATAGATCTCTATAGAAAGTATGAAAGAAAAAATATATATAATATACACACATATAATAGTATTTATTCTTCTATACCTTTTCCAATTTCTCTCTCTCTCTCTCTCTCCCCTTGAGCTTTCTTCTATGGTGTGTTGATGCCTGGGGTCCCGCCATCAAGGGGTCTTCTCTCTAAGGGAAGACACCGTTAAGTCTGTAATAACGCGGGTGTCAGTGGGAGATGGCCCACTGACTTATCAGCTGGGCACCCTCCCTATGGAACACCTGATTGGATCGGCTGACCTGCCCATCACTCAGCACCTCCCTGAGGGACAGACAGGTGTGGCCATGATCGAGGACAGGTCCTCCGCGTGGCTCCCAAAAAGGGTCCAGCTCTGAGCAGCATGGGAAGAGCTGAGGCTGTCCTGCTGCCTTCCTGGCGGCCAGCCCTGTGTGTGCACTCACTGCGTCGGCCTGACAGTAGAAGGCATGGGGAGGCGGGGGACACAGGACCGCCTCCCCCAGATCTGGCCTCCAGCCCTGGCTCAGCCTCTGATCCAGGCTCCTCATTTGCAGAACGAGTGCCTCGACCCGGCTGGCTCCAGCGTGTCCTCAGTGCTCTGGTTCTGAGTTCTTCATCTTGGGTCCGTCCTCCGGTTTCGCAACGAACGAATGGTTTACGTCCTTGCTGCTGACGGGTCTGTTGAAATCACCCCCTCGCTTGACAGCTTTCTCCTGTTACTTTTGCATGATCGCAGACACCGGGGCGGAGAATTGAGGTAAATCTCTGTCCAAGTGCTGGGCCCCAAATGTCCCAAAGAAACGTCTTCCTGCAAAGCATTCTCAAGGTCTGGGATGTGAGCGTAGCAATCCAGAGGGCCAGCTGGTCCTCCGGCTCCCTGGGGAAGCAGGCCGTGGAGGAGGCTGGCTCTCTTGTGCATTTTCCAGTTTGGGGTTGGTTCTGATCGATCATTCGGTAACCTAATTTTCCTTCTATTCCTTCAGGCCCAATAAATCTTTTCCCACTCTGCAGCACTTAAAATTTTTGCCTCCTTGTCTAGTGAGTGTGAATGTCTACCCCAGATTGCTGTGGGATTTAAAACGTGCGGAGCTCGCTAGGGGCTTTGCAACCAGCTGCCGGTCACTCTTCCTTCCACCGGGTTGCGCTCCGAGGAGGCGTGATGGACAGAGAAAGAACCGTCTCTGTCTGTAAACAGCCTCCCTGCCCAGGAGCATCGCCTGCTTCACGCTCTCATGGAAGGATCGAGACCGGGTGTGCTTAGCCTGGGCACCACGGATGTGTGAGGTGGGACAATGCTGTGTGTTCATTTTCCTCGGCATCTCTAGGCTCCAACCCCTCGACGCCAGGAGTCCCCCCTCCACCCGAACAGTGTGATAATCAGAAATTCAAAAATGTCATTGCCTGGGGCTCTACTGACCCAGTTGGCCAAAGGCTTCCACTAGCAGGTGGAGAAGGAGCTCCAGAAGCTTCTCTGCCCAGGGAAGATGGACCTGTGCTCTCTGTGCCCTGCAGGGGCTGGCCCCTAACTGTATTTGTGAAGAGGCCTTAGTCACACTGAGCGGTAAGTCATGACTGAAGGAAGCCATGACCCTCAAGTGTCATAAGGGACTATCTCTTCATGGTAGAAATAGTAATAACTAGGAATGATTTTATTTCCTTCTTTGGATTTATTCATGTCATCTACATTTTCTTTATTCATTCCTTTTGTAGTTTTTCAGTGCTTAAGAAATGGAAAGGTTCACATAGTTATTTAATAGACTCTTCAGTGATGTGGTAGATATAGCATGAGGTGACCTCCCCAGTGAGACTGATGTCTTGTATAATCCCCACCCCTTGAAAATGAGCGGGGTTTGTGAATTACTTTGGATGATAGGATATGGCCGAGATGATCGGCAGTCACATAAGGCTTTGAGGAAGAGAGACCCTCCTTTGCTGCCTTTGAGGAAGTGAGCTGTCATTTTGTGTGGACACCTGTGAGGAGGCCATGTGACTGAGTCCTCCAGGAGCTGAGAGTGCTCTCCAAGTGACAGCCAGCCACAAGATGGGGACTTCGGTCCTGCAAGCCCAGCCAACCCCCCGAAACAGCTTGGAAGCTGATGTTTCCCCACTCGGGCCTCTGCTGAGACCCTGTCCCTGCCCAAGGCCTGCCTGCAGCCTGAAGAGACCCAAAGCAGAGAACCCAGCTGGGCCGTGCCCGGATGTCTGAGCAGCACAGAGTAGGAGATGGTTAATGTGTGTTGTTGTATGTCACTAAGTCTGTGGTGATTCATTAGGCAGCAGTAGATTAAAAAAGTGTGGGATGCTTCCTTCTCCTTTGAAAACACATGAGCCAAAAAACACCCTTAAGTACTACAGCTGCCTCTATATAGAGGGAATAGTGAGCCCTTCATTATCCAGTTCCGATGGATCAGAACCTAGGAGTACGTCGGAAGAGAAGAGCGGCCTCCAGGCGCTGGCAGACTCCTGGCAGCCTCGGCCGTGCCCGCGCCGCTGCCGAGGGGTAACAGTGTCTCGGAGCACCAGCGTCCCAGAAGGCCCCTCCGTGGGCACAGTTGTGCAGAGCAAAGTGAAGACTCCTGGAAAATCAGTCTGGACACAGGCAAAGAGCCCTGTCAAACCACACACCTGACTAACTGCCCCTCTGCCCTGGCGAATGGGAGTGGCTGTGGCTTTTAAATCAGCCTCACTCTGTTCTTCCCACCTTCTAGCTGAGAGTTATTGTGACCTGCAGTCCCAGAACCACGTCAGCTGATTCCTCGAAATCCCTCTCTGTCCTGCCCTCCCTCCCAGTAGTATGTATGTACACATGTGTGTCTGCATGTGTGTACGCATGTGTGAACCCACCCAGCCCTCTATCAGTCTATCCATCACTCTGTCCATCTATCCCTCTGTCCATCATCTTCTCTTGGTTCTGTTTTTCTGGAGGACCCTATATTACTCAGACTTCCACGACCATAGGTGGGACAGCTGAATTTCTTCTCCATCACCATCAGCTAAGTGTCCACATCTGGCCCCTTCCCTTCCTCGCTTCTTTGGGACCCTTCCACTCAGTGCCAACCCAAACCATTTCCTCTATCACTGGGTTACATGTCCAGGGAAAATCAGTTCTGGAAGACCAAGACAAACTGAAGGACATCGTTCTGTGGCCACTACTACTCTGTAACTAACTCGGAAACCACCGAGAGCCTCGTAGTGTTTGGAATCGTCTGTGCCGTTGCTTTCTTTCACGAACTGAGCATCTTAAGGGCTGAACATCTGGAATGACAGAGAAAGTAGAACACCATTCAGTGACCTGATGGTCAGCGAATAATTACAGCAGCTCTGCTGGCCTTTGTGTCCCAGAGCTGGAACGCACAGACGTCCTGCCCACAGACAGCTTGGCAGATGTAACAGGATCCGTGGTTTTAGATAGAGATACAATAGATGCGGTATTTACTGTCTGACACTGACCTAGGTCCTTTGTAAGAACTGACTCTGGGAACCCTGTACAAGCCCCCGGAGACGGTTCTAGCTCTAACGCCCTTTAAACACGAGAAAACTGAGTGCGTTCATTCCTTTCCTGCGGCTGCTGTGATGAATAACCACAGCTCGGTGGCTCAAAACAGCACAAATTTATCCCCTTATAGCCTGGAGCAGGCTAACAGCGAGGGGGCTGCGGAAAGAGCTCCTTCGGGAGGCGCCAGAAGCTTTCTTTTCCTGCCTTTTTCAGCCTCAGGCCACCTGTACTCGGGGCTCCCGGCCCCTCCTGCTGTCTTCACAGCACCTGACTCTGCGCTTGGCCCCTTCACATGGCGGCTCCTCTTTGCCGGGACTACCCGGTAGTGTTGGATTTGTCTACGAGGGGTTTGGAAAAAATGACATGTTTACGAAGTTTCTAATGTTTGGTTCGAGGCCAGTCCTCCAAATGGAAGTAGGTTCAGATTACGACTGGTTCAGATCCACAATATAATCTAGCTGGCCCTTGAACAACATGGGTTTGACCCATATAAGCTCACTTATACGTGGATTTTTTTCAATAAATAAAATAGAGGCACCTGGGGGGGCTCAGTGGGTTAAGCATCTGACTTCAGGTCAGGTCATGATCCAGGGGTCCTGGGACCGAGCCCAGCCTTGGGCTCCCTGCTCAGCCGGAGCCTGCTTCTCCCTCCCCTTGCCCTCCTCTTGAGCTCTCTCTCTCTCCCAAAAATAAAATCTTTAAAAATAAATAAATACAGTAGAGTGTTTTAAATGTATTTTCTCTTCCTTAACATTTTTTCTCTGGTTAACTTTATTGTAATAACAAAGCACATAATACCTGTAACACACAAAATACGCGTCAGTTCACTGTTTATGTTATCGGCAAGGCTTCCAGTCAACAGCGGGCTACGAGTAGCGAGGGTTTGCAGGAGTCCGAGATATACAAGGGATTTCCCCCGTGCGGGGCGTCGGCACCCTAACCGCTGTGTTGTCCAAGTGTCACCTGCAGTTTAGGAGAAACGGACTCAGAGAACCTTGAGGGCGTATCGCCAGGCACTGTTGTTCATTGTAAATGGAGGGGCCTGGCACCCATTTAAATTAACATTGGGGAAGTCCCTGAGATTAGCAATAAAGTTATTTGCAAGTTTTATCTTCCTGGGCAAGAGCTATCTGGAGTAGTGTGGTCAGACCGATTTAGACAGTGGGGTAGGTAGTAGACATTACTGTTGATGGCCAGTGACGTGGCTATAGATGCTTTGGTTCTCGATACTCAGCCCACCAAAAATTCCTGAATCAAATTAAGCAGAGCCTGCCTCTGGAGGCTCGTACTGCACAGAAAACCCTGAAGTTACCCCTGAATGAACACTGAGGAAGTTCGGTGGTGAGGACGGGAAGGTGTCACCCGGTAGTCACAAGGAAGGCAGCTGTCAGAGCAGAACACTTTCTCTGCATGACTTCCAAAACCCACACCCTGAATAACTGCCAAGTGTGAGTTCAAATGACAGAAAGTGTGGAGCTGAGACAGAAGGGGGACAAATTCTGTAAGGGACAAGGGCATCTGCCGCAGCCCGGCCACAGACCTGTCCCGCCTGCCACCTAACCATGGAGGATGCTTTCTGCACCGGGGAGAAGGGGTGCCGGCGGTCAAATGTTGCGGTGAGTTCGACTGTTGACAAAGTGCGAGCCCTTCTCATCCTGTAGAAGAACACGGAGCATGTCTGCAGGCGTGCAGACTGTTTGCAGGGAGACAGCAGCCTGGAGCAAAGGGCTGGAGAGAGCTTTTACAAGTACTGAACTTACGAGGAACATGATGTGTCCTCATAGCTCAGCATCTGTCACTTCCTAAGTACCTACTTGCTGACCAGGCACATGATATATGCAACTGAGTCAGCACAAAGAAGTGCTGTTGCCCCATCTTCCAGCGGCGCGAAGAAACCCTCCCCGAGGCTGGCAGGCGAGGCCACACGGTGAGCCGAACCTGAAACTCTTAGCTCCTGCGCGAAGCCGTACTGTCCTCCCCTGGCCTTTCCAGAAAGCCACGGTGACGCTTGCCGCCGCACGCTCCGTGTCATAACTATCCATGTTGGCACGAATCATCCTCGCATTCCACGGGCGCGTTTCTTTCCGTCCCGTAGAAAAGAGGAGTCTCTTCCCAAGACCCTCTCTTCCGTAGAAGTCCGGATTGTCCTTCAAAACCCTTCTCCTTCTCTCCTCCCCACTGAGTGCAGTGTCTTTGGGGCCCGACTTCTGTTTCTGGGACTCAGGGAGCCCTGCGGCCCGTCTTCGTGGAGCCCGTCGCCTCTGCTGCAGCACAACCTTCTTCCTAGCTGCGTGCTACCGGTCAGTGCCCCTCCTGAAGCCAGCATCGCTTCCAAAGCCGTCCCTCCGCCAGGAATGCCCTAGACCTCGCGGCTCTGTTCTCGACACAATCCTTTCTTAGGGTCCACCTCAAAATCCTGGGCTCGTCTCCTCCGTGTGGCTTTCCTGGATATCCAGGGAGATTCCTCTCGGACCGTGCGGAACCTCTCTGTGTCTCTACGTTACGCTCGGGCTGAGCGTCTCAGCTCCAGAGTGCTTAGGAGGCCAGGAGCACCAGCACCTCCTCAGCCCAGAGCAGTGCCCCAGCTGAGCACACGCTCAGTCTGCACGGCTCAGGAGCAAACGCAGGGCAGACAGAGGTGAGCTCTCCATGGTGGGGGGGGGGGGCTGTTTGCAGGAGGAAAGCCTCCTGCTCCTCAAACATATGGTGGCATCATCAGCCCCCGTGCAAAGTAGGAATTCCCCTCCCAAAAGAAGAGGAAAGACTCTCAGATAAGTGAATTAAAAACATAAACTCTGGCAGAAACAAGGATTTTTTGGTCTTCTTTGATAAATTAGTACCACTTGGGTTCAAAGACAATAGATCATGTTTGTCAAGTCTAAGATTTATTAAATTCCTTTTGCTTTCCCCAAATTTTAGATCTGTGACTTAAACATACTTCATAAAGCAAATTACACTGTCCTCTCCATGTGGCTATTTATCAGCGGGAAACAAGGTACTTCATAAACAACTCTGCGCTTTACAGGATTCCTATTAAGTGAGTCAGTATACAGCCCCCGCTTTGGGGGCAGAAAATCTGAAACACGAGCAAAAAAAAAAAAACAAAAAAAAAAAACACCACACACACAAGAAACGCACAGCCAAGTTGATGGTAGACAAAAACTATTTACCACCAGCACCTAGATTTGGTCACACGAGATGTCCTTGCCGCCTGTCCTTCTCAAGTGCCCATACCCCTTGTGTGGTTACAGGTTAAAGCTTATGGGCTGATCCACCCTAGGCATTGTGGAGGACAGTGACACTACAGGGTTCCAAGGACCTGTGCCCTCCTCTCTGACGAGTGCTGGGCTGTCCAAGAGGAACTCTCGATGCAAGGCAGTGCAGCATTTAGCATGGGGCTCAGAGGGATGGGGTCGAGTGCTGTTCCGGACCAGATGAATTAGGGAGGCAGCCCCCCGCCCCCATCTCACGGGACTGGGGCAGGAAGTCAAAGGCAGCAGCACTTGGATGAAGTTATGGGTGGGAGGGAGAGGTTCGGAACGAAAGGTGAGATCATCCAAGGCGTGACTGGGAGTCTGAGGGTTGATTTAATGTTCTAATTGATAACTGAGCTTCAAAGAACTTCCAGAAGGCCGGGGGAGGGCGAGAACGGGTGATGTTAACCTCCTTCTCTGGCAGCAAGGCGTTCTCTTGTGGGTTACTTTAGTGACAGTTTTTAGGACAAGAGAGTAACTTTCTTTAAAAAAAAAAAGAAAGAAAGAAAGAAAGTCTTTGAGAGAACTAGTATGTAAAGTAGTAAGAAGGGCGTGGAAGGATCCAGTGTGGCGCTGAGAGTCAGCAGACACACAGGGGCACACTTGGCTGTGATGAGAGGCAAGGCAGGGAAGCAGACGCGGGAACAAGGGAGCAGGTCAGGTACAGGCTGATGGTGAGAAATCATGAAGGTGAGCAGGGAACCTTGGGCTTGGGCATGGGGCTCAGGAGTAGCTGGTATTCCTGCCTCCAGAGCCCCATCACGTTAACAAGCAAGCAGCAGGAATCCTCCACTATTTTAAACAGATTTAGTGCAGGAACTGTGTGCTTCCATTAGGGTCAGAAGGAGGAGAGGTCTGTACCCCGGGCTGCAGAGGAAGACGAGGCAGGGTGAGGCCACCGCCGGAAGCTTCAGGAACATGCAGCCCTAGCTGCACCCAGACACCAGAAAGCTGCCCTGGCGGTGCAGCCGCCGAGGCCCGAGACAGGGGCTGCAGAAACACAGCGTCTCGGTCCTGCATGTGTCGGCGGTGACGGCCAAGGCAGCCGTGAGCTGGGTGCCCCGTCTCCAGCCTGACAGCGTGCCTGTGACGGTGGCTCCTTCTTGGAAGCTAAGGCACATGCAGAAGGCAGCTAGAACGGGAGGATCGAAATGCAGTGTCAACCGTGGACCTCCGGTGGGCACTTTGGAAAGAGTCTTGAATGGACCTTGATTGCCCGTCTGCCAACGCAGCCCGAATCAGAATCTGCACACACCAGCCAATGGTCGTGCCTGACGTAACAGATTTGTCCTTCATACAAATGAGAAGTGATTCTGCCTTCTCTGCAGGACGAAGAACGAAGCAAGCCTGTGCTTAAATATTTGATTTTTTCCCACCATCAACCATAAAATGCCCCACTGGATAGAAAGTCTCTTCTCACCAGAAATTCCAAATATAACAACAGATTCAGCAGGATACATCCAAGAGATATTTGGGGGTCGTACTTCCCTATCCTTTTTCAATGAAGAACATTATGCTAAGCTCTGTTTTTTTTGTTTTTTTTTTTCGTTCTAGTATAAGTTGAGTGATGGTCTCCGATTGTTGGAGCACCTGCAACAGATCTGGAATGTACCGTTCGAGCATAACACTGTTTTTCTTTACGGCACGGTTTGAAGATGAGCCCAAAGGAAAAATTCTGGCCAAAAGATGCTTGGTATCATTTTGTCTAGAAATTCAAACAACTGCTAGACCCTTATTCTAAATGAAAGACACCCCCCACCACCACTTGGCAATAATTTTCTGCCTGGATAAATTACAGAATGTACTATATTCTCATGATCTTAGAATAAAACCTTTCCAACTCACAATCTGAAACATCAATTTCAGAAATAAGGAAGTTCTGAGAATCACGACTTCTTAAAACCAGTAAGAAATGCAAAACATTGCTTTTCAAAAACTTCCTGACACTGGGGTGCAGGTGGTTTTATTGTGTGCTTTTTCCCAGAAAAAAGGTCAACAGCCTCTTTTAAGTTACATATATGTATGAATGGGCACATCCTTGACTTCCCTACCCAGTGCCGGTTCTTCCTTCCCTAGTGGGGAGATGACAGCCAGTATCCCACTCTATTTCCATATGATAGCCAAAACAAAAGGTTTTAATGCAAATAAGATAATTTCTTTCCATTTCTTAGAACTCCTTAATGGCTGTTTTGAGCACTTAAAATCTAAAACGTTTCTACTCTGGCTTAGGAGACCCTGTGCTATGGGTCTGTGCCAGCTTGGCTCCTGGAGTAATTCACTAGACTCCAGACCCAGAGCTGATTTATCTATCTATCTATCTATCTATCTAGTATTTATTTATTTATTTTAAAGATTTTGTTTATTTATTTGACAGACAGAGTAGGCAGAGAGAGGTGCGGGGGGAAGCAGGCTCCCTGCAGAGCAGAGAGCCCGATGCGGGACTCGATCCCAGGACCCTGAGATCATGACTTGAGCCAGAGGCAGGGGCTTAATCCTCTGAGCCACCCAGGTGCCCCTGAGAGCTGATTCCTGATGCTTTGATGGGCTAAATTCACTCCTGACTTGGAGACTTTCTATTGTTATCCCCACTGCCTGCAACTTTTTGATATATTTTTTAAAAATAGACTTTATTTTTTAGAGCAGTTTTATGTTCACAGCAAAATAGAGTGGAAGGTCCCGAGCCCCCACACGGCCCTGTCCCCGCACGGCGCGTAGCCTCTGTCACGGTCAGCACAGGGCGGGGTACATTTGTTACTGCGGACAAACCTGTGCTGACGCGTCGTCATCACTCAAGTCCATGGTTTGCATTAGGGGTCACCCTTGGTGCTGGACAGTGCACGGATTTGAGCACGCACACACTGACACGTCTGTGATTACTGAACAGTTTCACTGCCTGAACGTCCTCTCTGTGCCTCCCGGTCACCCCTCCCCCCCCAACCCCTGACAACCCGATTGTCTTACTGTCTTTACGGTTTCACCTTTTCCAGAATGACACAGAGTTGGAATCCTACAATATGGAGTCTTGTCAGACTGGCTTCCGTCCATTAAGAATATGCATTTCAGCTTCCTCCGTGTCTTTTCATGGCTTCATAGGTCATTTCATTTTAGGGCTGAATCATATCCCACTGTCTGGATGGAGCCCGAGTTATCTGTTACCTACTGAAGGACATCTTGGTTGCCTCCAAGTTTTGGGCATTTTTTTTTTTTTAAGATTTTGTTTATGACAGAGAGGGACCCGGCGAGAGAGGGAACACAAGCCCGAGGGAGCTGGAGAGGGAGAAGCAGGCTTCCCACTGAGCAAGGAGCCAATATGGGGCTCGGTCCCAGGACCCTGGGATCATGAGCTGAGCTGAAGGCAGATGGTTAACGACAAGCGCCCATGTTTTGACCATTTTAATAAAGCTGCTATAAAGGTGTGTGCAGGCTTTCGTGTGGCAAAACGTTTTTAACTCATTTGGTTAAATACCAAAGTGTGTGACTGCTGGAGCTCTTCTGAATCTCACTAGCTTTACACTTTTATTCAGATGGCCATCTATTTATTTATCCCCCCAGCGATCCTTTCAGCAACTATTTGCCCACTACCTGGCACATGTGAGGCAGGATCTAGGTATTGGGGTGAGGCAGAGGGAGAAGGAAATTAGCTGAGGTTGGGTACCTCTTCCACGGAAGTGTGGGTTTCAGTGGAGGAAAGCCCTCTGCAAATGGGTGATGGCAGATGCTACTGAGAGCACAGAAGACAAGGGGCCAGGGAAAGGGACAGAGATTGCCCAAGCTCACTGCTTTGGGCAGATCTGTGGTCACATGCCCTTGCAACAGAGACAAGAACGGGGTAAGGAGAGAGGCAGATTTTGGGTAGAAGAGCATTCTGTGAGAAGGAAGAGCAACACAAAGAGGCAGGGGGTGTCTGGTGACCCTCTCCAGCCCAGAGACCCCGGGCCATGATGGGGTTACATGGAGAAGTGAGGTGGGAAGGAAGACAGGTCTTCCAGGAGGGCTGAGGCTTTCCCTTCTCTTGGTCCACAGAGGAACCTACTCTGGTTTACGTCTGGAAGCACCAGCTGCATGAGTATGTGATGCAGAGGGGTGGAGCTCTGGGGACCCAGGTGCGTGGATGGCCCAGCTGGTGGAGAGCCGGACGAAGGGCGAGGGTAGTGCAGAATGTGCTGCCCTGCAACGCAGCGAGCGGGGGAATGCTCCGGATTCCTGCCACACATTGCGGGAGAGAGTGCACGGGCCCCGAGCACCTGCCTCTAGCGCCTAGGCCAGAGACCCAGGCTAAAACTGGTCACTCTGAGTCACATGGCTGGAGGAAATCGCCCGGGGTTGGGTGGGAGGGGGTAGAGGGAGTCAAGGGCTGAGCTCCGGAGCACTCCCTCATCAGGGCTGGAGTTGCAGAAGGGGCAGAGGGACCATCGAGAGAGCTGGGAGGAAGCAGCCTGGGGCCGGGGGTGGGGGGAGGCGTCCAGCCAGAGGGTCCAAGGCCCTGAGCTCTTGGGGTCAGGAGGAAGAGTGACAGAGCCGTGACAAAGGTTGCTGAGTCCTGCTGGACAGCAGCTCGAGGCCAGCAAGTGTGCCCCCAGCCTTATCAGTCTGCCCCTTGGGACTCGGGACAACTCTTGTAGGGCCTTCTGGGTCCCTGGAAAGGGTCTGTATTTTATTCCGAGGAGGAGGTCCAACATTCAGAATGACACAAGAGGAGTTCCATGGGCTTACACTGTGGTGAAGTTCACAGACAAGTTGCATTAGATCCTTTTCCTCTCTCCTCCTTTTCCAGGCAAAAATAAATCGATAAAATAAATTAGTCTCTCCCTTGACTCCACATTCCCCCTTCCAGCCACCAGAAAAACTTCAAAAGCAACTGCTAAGATGGAGAGCGGTGTTCTTCTGCCCCCTGCCACTACCCCCCGCAACAAGGACACGAGGCAAAGTCAAGAGTGTCCATGATCTCGGTGGCGCTGGGCCAGGGCGCTCCTGACCTTGCATCTAGTGGGAGGCGCGGGAAGGACACGGCTGCAGGGGACTCAGGATAGCCCCCCGGCCCTATCCCCAGTTCCTGAGAGCCCCAGCAGACCCACCAGGAGTAGCCACCAACTCCAGGCCCTGCTGGCAGAGCCCAGGGGAATGGCCTAGGCCAAGCTCATAAATCCATGAAAGTATGTCCCTGCATGGGACTGGGGACACCAAGGGGCCAGCTTGTGTCAAGCGTCGGAGGGGGTTCCCCAGACCTCAATGTCTAATAATAAAAAGATGACGGTGAACCATTGTTTAGTGTTGACTTCCGGGGAGATGTGTTAGTTAAACGGACAAGCAGGCAGCAATTCCAGGTGGGGCTCCCGGCCCGGGACAGTTTCCCTGGTCCTGGTGAGGCTGCTTCTCTGCAGTGGCTGTGACTCACATGGAAGAGAACAGGGGAGCCCGTCTTATAGGAGCATTACCGGCCTCAGACTGTGCCCATTAGAGAGCCCTCCTACAAGGATTGGGGGGTCACATGTAACCTGTGGACAGGTGCCAGGAGACGGCCTGAAGGTCAGGGTAGCTCTTAGCGTGGATCTCTCATGCTGTCTGCCTTGCTCCCATCACTGGGTACAGGAACCCACTCTTTTGAGGTGGTCATATTGGAAGGTTCTTTATAAGGCATCTGATCTGGAAAAGTCCTGGTGGACTCCTAGGAGGAGAGCCCCCCTCACCTGGCCCCGGCTCCAACTCTGGCAGAGGACACCGTTTCTTCTGGAAGTGAGATCTATCCTTGAGAGGGCATACTGGAGGAAGCCCAGTGGCTGATTTGCTCTGGGAAAAGCGGGCATGAGGGGACAGTAGCTGTCTCTTGCTCTCATGGTCTTTCCTGACCCAATGTTGGTGACGCTCTGAGCTCTCTTCTCAACGAGGCCCTGACTCCTGGGCTTCTGTGCTCATCTCTGCATCATCCAGTCTTACCCAGAGTCCCACTGAGTCAGTCTAACCAGGACCCCACACCCTCGATATCTGACCCTCCTGAATCTAATCCACTGTTCCCCAGAGACATCTGGTCATCTGGTCGGGCTGGCTGCCTCCAGCAAAAAATCCCGTGAAGTCAGTTTTGCCCAAAGCCCTATCCCCCTGATGTTCGCTCTTAGAAATGTTCCATTCTTTACATCATGAGCCCTGGGTGTTATATACAACAGATGAATCACTTAATTCTACCTCTGAAACTAACAGCATACTCTATGTCCATTAAATTTAAAAGAAAAAGTGTCCCCTTCTTAAGCTTCTCCCTGGGTCACCCAGCAGCTGCCCCAGAGCCCCCTGGAATCTTCAGCCAGGCCCCAGGAGAGAGGAGTAATGTACAGCATGGGTGGGAGGGGTCCTTTGTAGTCAGAATTGTGAAGGGCCTGGACAGTTAGAAAGGAGAAGCATGAGACCTGGAACCAGAGCTTGGTGATGGTGAGAAATCGGTCAATGCCCTTGGACTGGCCAGTCGGCAGTGGCTAGAATGGGGGCAGGGCTGCGGAGATAGGGGCAAAGCTCCCTTACAACGCACGGATTCTGAAATCCAGCGTGGGTTGGCCGTGACTGTGGCCCTCGAGGAAGTGGGATTTCGTGGGGGCTGGGAGCAGGTCAGGCTGGGAGGTAGCCACGGCCCAGGTGTGCCATGCGTTCTCACCAGGGAACTCTTGGTCTCACGCTTTGCTGCTGGCATCTTAAAATAAGCTTGAATAAGTTTTGAACGAAGGGCCTGGCTTTTTCGTCTTGCACTGGGCCCTACAAATTGTGTAGTCAGGCTCGGTACTGGAAGGAGGTAGAAGCTGGCTGGGCCTGCAGCACAGGTGCTTTTAAGAAGCAAGCCTGGTCCAAACAGACAAAGTGGCCGGGGACGGGGGAGGACAAGCTGCAGGGCGGCCGCGATGTGCATCCCACGACCCCTCGCTGAGGCGTCCCAGGGTCCCGCGACAGTCGCCGGCACACGTTCTCATCCAGCAGCATCTGCTGCACTGTGAATGAGCGCTGGGGAAGACGCGAGAAGGTGAATGAAATGTGGCCTCTGTGCCTGGTCCTGGTGAGCACACAGGTGAGCAGGAAGCAGGCCTATGTTACCACATAACTGCAGTACAAAGATCCTACTGGAAAGACCCTAGTGGATCCCAGGTGGACCTGGGGATACGCAGGAGGGCACCGAGTGGAGGCGGGGAGAGCCTCGGAGAGCCTGCAGGTGGGGGGTGATGGGATACTCCGGCCGAGTCCAGAGAAGAGCCAGGCAGGCCAACATGGGACGTGGAGGCAGGCACTGGTGGCTGTGGGACCCCGAGGAGGCCTCCATGTCACCTCCTCCCAGTGACATGGGAGACAAGCTACTTCACGGCTCTGAGTCTCACCCTGTAAACTAACATCCCCGTGCAGCTGCTGAGGCAGCGCACTTGTCCCCTCCAGGGCCAGGTGCTCCAGATGTCCACGCTCCTTTTGGCTCCAAGTCTGGGAAACACAAGCTGAGCAGGTGGCTGCTTCCCCACTCCCATCTGGGGAGGACAGGAGACAAGGCGAGGCTTGCATCAAGTGTGGCCCCTCACCCTGTCACATTTACCTTCTTCTGGGAGAAGCAGGGGATTGTTGGGAAGCAAAAGCAAGAGCCATATGTGAGGGGCACATGGGCTGAGATCCGGAGCAGGGGAGCAAGCCGGCCCCAGGAGGTCTGGAGGACAGTGGGGTGCATGTACGAAGGGGGCACGGACCAGATCCAGGGGAGCCTTGCTGGCCATGGACGGAGGTCCCAACCTTGTTTCTACAGCAGTGGAGGCGAAGCAGCGAATCCGGAGCCTGTCCACGTCTCTTCTCTTGGCTGTGTCGCCGTCATGAGCTTCTGGACGCCACTCATGCTGGTGGCAAAGGGCTGGAGCTCGTTGTGAGGGGCTCCCAGGCCATCCAGGAGCCAGTGCTCCTGGAGGGTAGTGGCGGCTATAGGCACGGGGCGGGTGGGCGGCTGGAGACACGGTCCCCACAGGGTCTGAGGATGCTCAGCTGTGCAGAGTGGAGAGGGGAAAAGGAAGAGCAGGAATGATATCAAGACAATAACATGAGATGTGTGGGGGTGCCCACTGGCACGTTGGTTGAGCGTCTGACTTCCGCTCAGGTCATCATCTCAGGGTCAAGGGATGGAATCCCCTGCATCAGGCTCTGCGCTCAGTGTGAAACTCGCTTAAGATTCTCACTGCCTCTCCCTCTGTCCCTTCCTCCACCCCCAATAAATAGATAAGTCTTTAAAACAAGGAGACCAGTAGAGCAATACCAGGAGATACCCACAGGAGGTGTGCGGGCACGAGGCTTGAGCTGGAGGTTGTACCACCGGGGATGCCGACTGCCACCACTCCCAGCGGGGTCCTAGAGTGGCGAGGTGTGCGGGCCATGGGGCTGGGCCTCGCCAGATGCTCGGTGCCCACAGAGAGGCGCAGCAAGGCGGGTGTGGGAAGGAGGGCCACACAGCGCACGCACCCCTAACACACGGCCCTCGTGAAGCCGCTCCACTGATTTTTCAGTCAGCGCCCCTGCGACCGGCTCTCTGGGGCTCCCTTACTCTAGACCATATCTGGGGCCTGGGGCCGCGCCAATGTCCTGCAACTCAAGCCCAGTGTGACTTATGGCCCCTCATCTCCTGTCTTTGGCTTGGCGCTTCTCTCATCTTGGAGGTCTCTGGTCTGGTATCTGATGCCAGCAGGAGGGGTGGGGACGAGAAGGCATGCGGGCTTCGCTCCAACCTCCCCAGGCAGTGTGCAGCCCCTCCAGGGTGGGGCTGGGAGGAGAGGGGACCCAGAGACAAAGACACCCTCTCTCAGGGCTACTTTGCTGTGACCGGAGTTCACGACCTGCTTGGACCAGAGTGTGAGCCTGATGAACTTGCTGTTGGGGTGAGACCCTCCTTGTGTTGGTGCAGGGACCTTCTGTGCTGGCTTAAGACAACCTAGGGAAAAGGCTGGGATGAGCAGAGCAAGGGTACTTGAAGGGCTCGTCTGCTGGAGCTCAAATTCAGACATCCCAGCAGAGGTCCAAGCGACACGGACAGGACGTGGAATCTGATGGGAGGAAAATCGAGGCCCTTCCCCCTCCTCCCAGAGGAGGGAGCAGAGTCTGTGGGATCCCAGTAGGCAAGGTGGACGCGAGACCCTACGGTCTCAGTATCACAAGGCAGGATACACAAGGGGAGGTTTGGGGTTGAGAGACAGTAGCTTCATCGCCAACTGTGTCCTGGGGCTCATGTCTGCTCTCACGGGCAGACACTAAAGAGCATGAAAGGGCCTTATAAGCTGGGCCCCGCTGCTGACATTCAACCAGAACAGAGCTGCAGGACTGCCGTGAGGAGGGCCGGGAGCTCTTGAATGCCGTGGAGAAACGGAAACAGACTTTGCTGAGCACCTATCATGATCTGCGGCTGGTAGCTCACCTAGGGGACCGGAGCTGGCCCTTTCCAGCTGCACTGGAAGCCACATTATCCAGTGGTGGGTGGAAAGCCACATTTTACTTCCAGCTGCGTGCTTCCACTCTGCCTCGGCCCTGGGCATCTACAACACTGGCCAGGCGTCTTACCTGCCTCCTGGCTGAGCTCTTGGGTCCCTGGACTGCTTCCACCCAAAGCCCACAGTACCTAGTGCACAGAAAACCCTTCCTTGGGCGCCTGGGTGGCTCAGTGGGTTAAAGCCTCTGCCTTCGACTTGGGTCATGATCCCAGGGTCCTGGGATCAAGCCCCACATCGGGCTCCCTGCTCAGCGGGGAGCCTACTTCCTCCTCTCTCTCTGCCTACTTCTGATCTTTCTGTCAAATAAGTAAAATCTTAAAAATAAATAAATAAATAAACCCCAAACCCTTCCTCTTGTCCCATGCTGAAGTGCCTCCTGCCCCACTCCCCACAGCCTGGGGCATCTTCCACCCCAATGGCCTTCCCAGTTCCCATGGAGTCACGCTGGGGCACAGGTCTAGCTTGGAGCGGTTCACCCCACATTCCCTGTCCCTCCTCCCTCTGCTGCCCTCTTCTTGGAGGTGGCTGCCCTGCACCCTGACCACCAACCCGAACAGCATCTTCTCCCCCCCTGCCCCTGAGACGGCCAGCCACCTCCCTCCTCCAAATCCCTGGAGCCCCTGGAAGCGTCTTAGGAGACAAGCTGTTACAGCTGCCTGGTGTTCACAAGATACCCCACAAAGGGAGTGATCCCCTATTCCCCTGGAGTCACACAACTGTGAGAGTCCTTTAAAACTGGGCTTGTTAGTAACCGCCATGTCGGTTCCGTGCTCTATTGCAAACGATGCTTGTTTTCAGAAATGGATTCTTCTGCTTGCTGAGTGAGCTTAATCTGCCAGGGAGCACCCTTCTTTCCCCCCCAGCTGTGTATCACTTCCAGGGTGGAAGCTGGGCTCTAAGCGAGGGTCCAGGGCCTCTGCTGCCCACAGGGACAGATCACGGCCTAACCCAGGACAGTAAGAAACACTGGAGCAAAGGTAACTTAGGACCACGTGTGGGGGACAGTGAAGGGGCACAGGTACCCTGCAGAGTGCCTCCCCCTGGGACTTGCAGAAGAGAGCAGAAATCTGTTGGAAAGGCCCTTTGTCTCTAGGACGCAGGGCAAGACTGGCATCTTGTGGCTATTTGTCAGCATTACATCTCGGAGTGGAAAATGCATCGAACTTCATCGGATACTGTCACCGAATCGAATCTACTGTTAGAGCCGCCACGGACTTCATAAAACACACCTAGGGGTTTTTAAAGGAAATAATGTACACGGTTTATTTTCATTACAGATAAGCGCATCAAATGAAAGAATGCTCTTCATGAAGCAAAATATAGAACTTCCAGAGAACAAATCGCTTTTCACTTTGAGTTCAAATGATGATAATCTATCAGCCATTTCGGTGGAAGCACGTGTTAATAAATAATCAGTGTAACCATCCTTTTAATTATGTTACATTCTAATTTGGAGAAGTGACGGACCATCTGGGAGGTCGTGAGGCAAGGACTGTGACTTCCAGAGTCAGATTCTCTGAACAGAGGACTGGACCCCACGGCCACAAGGAAGCTCCCACATCAGAAGCCAGAATCTAGACATTCCCTCCAGGTCTGGTGACACAGACACAAAAGGGCAACATTTTTCTTGGAAATTTGATAAGAAAAATGATTTAAAAAAAAAAAAAAAAAGGAGCAACACCCCAAAATGAAAACCAAAACCACCTACTATTTTTTCTGTAAGGTAAAGACGCATTTGTTTTCCCAAGAGGATCACGCCATCGATAGCTTGTTACGAACTACTCTCTGCATAGCAGATCTTGTGCATTTGGTCCTGTCCTGGTCACCTTTCACTTAAATGACAGCTAATGCTCTGTAAGGGAAGACCAACTCAAATAGGCCACTCACTTGAGAATTTACAGTCAGGTGTTTGGTTCTAAATTCACTGTTCACGGCTCTCTGCAGTGTAAACACTTGCTTGTTTCCATCACAATGACGAACAGGTATGGCTCCTCATGTGGGAAAGAGGAGAAACCCAATTTTCAGGATTCCTCAATGAGTGGCCTATATCAATTCCCATTATTACCTACGACGTGTTTCTGTATCGCCTGGAAGAATGAGTTCTACACTTTTTAAAAAGATTTTAAGTCATCTCTACACCTAACCTGGGGCTCAAATTCACAACCCTGAGACCAAGAGTCACATGCTCCACTCACAGAGCCAGGCAAGAGCCCAAGTTTTATATTTTTAGATGGTTCTTTACGAACCAAAAAGTAATGACAAATACGAAGGGCGATCTGTAGTGCCCCCAAAGCCTAAAACGGTTACCATGTGGCCCTTTACAGAGAATTTGCTGAGGCCGCATTACACAAACAAGACTTTTGTTTCTTTCTCTAAATGCCGTAAGGACGGTTTGAGATAGGCAGAAGGAGAAACAAATGCACCTTCATTTCTGAACGAGTGCTTTTTCTTTTTTACCTTCAATTAGCTGCAGCAAATTGGGTCCGCTCTGACATTCACCGAACACCTACTGTGCACAGCACTTCACAAGGTTTGAAAGAAAAACGGAGAAGTCTTAGAGGACATGAAAGTCACTGTGATCCTAGTCAAAATGTTTTGTTACCAAAAAAAGAGAGAGAGTGCAGAAAAGAAGGCAGGTGTCAGTAGTCCGGGTGGCAGAGGTCAAACACGGGGGCGGGAAGGACTAGCTGGCTGATTCCAGCTGGTGGGGCGGGGAGGACGCGCTCCCCGCAAAGACAAAGGCAGGAAGGCGGCGTGAGAGCTCTGCGCGCCGCGCCGGCGACAGGAGGTGCGCGGTGGGCGCGGGCGGACCGCCTGGAGGAAGAACAGGCTGAAGGCCACGCCGGTGTCCCCCTGAAGTAACCTGGAAACAAAACACAACAAAACACAACGCCCACTTGGGAAACCGTAAATAAAAGGGAAGTTACTGTGAAAACCTATTTGTCTGGGATGCGAAGCCCGAAATGGAAACCATCAGGGCGCACACACGGTCCCCTCTCCCCTTTCTCTCCGGGGCCCCACGGCGGGCTGGGGGGGGGGGTGTCTCCCAAGGCGCGTCCGCTTCCCGCTGGGCCGCTGCGCGCTCCGCCTTTCCCTCCACGCCCGGCTTCGTCTACTCTTGGGTAAAGG
Organism: Neogale vison; assembly: GCF_020171115.1. Lineage (NCBI taxonomy): Eukaryota > Metazoa > Chordata > Mammalia > Carnivora > Mustelidae > Neogale > Neogale vison. Next base: position 313,268,338 of record NC_058091.1, on the reverse strand, counting down.
GACCCATCAAAGCGGCTCCTCTGCCAGGCGCCGTCGGAGGCGTCAGGGACGAGAAGCGCCGCGGTCAGGTCCCGGACGCCGGGTCCTCACGCCGCAGCACGTGCAGCCGCAGGGTCTGCGCCAAAGGGCAGGGCGGCGTCGGGGCAGGAACCGGCCGCTCTCCCGGAAGGGCTGTGTCCAGCCGCAGGTCCGCGCGCAACGCCGGGGCAGGAGCTGGCGCGGCCCGCACGTCCCCTCCACGCGGACGTCGCGCGAACCGAACGCCACGAACTCGGACTCCGTCGCCAGACGCCGGGACGGCTCGGCAAGTCTCCGCGCGAGGCAGCGACCCCGGAGAAGCGCATCCTGGTGGCGGGGAGAGGGTGAAAGCTCGTTCAAGGAGCGGGTCGGAGCCCGACTGAACCAGAAGCCGCGGGGACAGGACTTTTAACTTTTCCCTCCGAAGAGGCGTGAACCCGGGATCCGGCGGTGGCTGGCCGCGGGACTGCGCTTCGGGCCGCGGCCGGGAAGGACGGACCGCCGTCGCGAAGGCCGGGGCGAGGCGCTCAAGGGCACCCGGCACGGCCTCAGGATCGCTCGGGGGCGTCCGCCGCGCGGGGCGTCGGGAACCGTAGTCCTCCAGCTCCTCCGGGTACCCGGCCAGACTCGCACGGAGCGGTTCCCTCCGGTTACAAATCGCACACCTGCCCGTCCGGGTGCGGGTCCTTCCAGTCTAGCAGGCGCCTGGGTGACGTCATCACGGGGGGGTCACCGCCCCCTCGCTGAAGGCTTTAGGTGTCTATGGAAAGTCTGTCCCACAGCAAGCTGGCAATAAAAGACTAAGCCTCTACACGGCACAAGGAGTGCACCTCCGGTGCCTCTGATCGACCTGACTCTTCTTTGGTGGGCGCCTCTCCCGTCGCCTCGGCCCGACGCCCCCCCCCCCTTCCCATTTTGCTCAGGCGGCACTGCGGGCAGCCCACGCCCAGGCGAGGGGCGGGGCGACCAAGGGCGGGGCGGGGTCCTGGCTGAGCGGTGTCGCGTTCGGGGGCCGCGCCGGGTCGCGTTTCTCTCTAGTGCCCGAGGCGGCTCCTTTCGGGAGAGCCTTTCGCCAGCTCCACGGGGACCTCTGTGCACGGATGGACCCGCCCGGACCCGGCGGGAAGCGGCCTGGCAGGCGGCGGCCCCGGCGGCGTCAGCAGAGGGAGGACAGGGCCGAGGCCGCGGGTCCCTGAGGCGCGCGGGCCCACAGGGCCCGGCGTTGGCACCATGATGCCGGGCGAAACCCACTCGGCGGCGCCCGGGACGGCGGCGGACCTCTCGCGGTGTCAGGGCTGCGCCTCCCTGCAGCAGGTGCGGCGCCTTCCCGGGCCCCGGGCACGGAGGAGCTCAGCCGGCCGGCCAGGGCGCGGGGCTGGGGGTCTGGCCGCGCAGGCTGCGCCCCCGCGCGCTGCTCCGGCTCCGCGGCGGAAGCTCCCCCGCCTCCCCTTCCCGCTCCCCTTTCTACTGCAGTTGTTTGGGGGAACCGCCTCTCTTGCTTTATTTAGGCTTGCAACCCAGGACTCGTTTGCCGGGATGCGGGGCGGGGGGGGGGCGGAGTGAGCGAGGTCTGGAGGGCCCCTTCCTTCACTTACCCGGTCTCAGGGCTCCCCGGGGCTGACTTCGAGCGTGACGAGTGATGGGCGAAGTGCAGGGGGAAGCTCCCTCTCGGAGGGATGAGATTTTCGATTGCTCTGGTTCGCCCTGAGGTATTTTTTGCCTGGAGGCGCGACGTGCGGGTTGGCTGGGAGGGTCGTTCGTCAGTTAAAGGCTCGCAGTTACTGGACGTTTCTAACAGCAGAATGGCCTGTTCTCTACGGTGACAGAAGAGGCGTTCCTAGTGTCCGACTCCCAAGTCCTGTGAGGTAGTGGAAATAGTCCCAGGTACTTACTTCCGAGCAGATCCTCTTCGTTGTCCGATATCGAGAGTTTCTTAGCTTCTAGGGTCTGTGCCTCTAATGGCAAAGTAGGACACGCCCTCCCTCCTAGATTGAATTGAATTATCACCCTTTCTTCGTAGTGTTCTAGACACCAGGGTCACAGTGGTGAACAAAACAGATGATCTGCTCATAGAAGTAAGACACGTGTTGAAGTACGCCCGTATAGTATTTTAAATATTCCGAAAATAAAGGAGGAATTGGAATGGTGGTCTTGTCTCCTGGCTGGGTTCGTTGGCAGGACGTTTCTGGGGAGGTGAGATGGGGAGATCTGAATGTCGAGCAGCAGAGATGTGGGAGGAACTTGCTCCGTGGGGGGACTAACAGGTGGGAAGGATATGAGGGGAGAAGGAGCAGGGTGCCTTTAAGAAGCGGACCAGTGTCTGGTTGACATGAGCTGGGTGCAGAGGGCAGAGTGGCTGTGGTGAGGAGACCAGAAAGGAATGTAGGCTACAGGCTATCAAGATAAGCTGCCCCCTTTTTTTTTTTTTTTTTAAAGTGCATTATCTGTGTAGCGATCCCAGATGTTTTAAGTGTTGAGAACAGGGGAGAGAGGAAGGGATCATGCACTGGCATTCTGGATGGAAGGGAAACAGTTAAATCATTGTTTGAGTTGAGCAGCACTGTGTAGGCGTGTATACGTGCATTTTTATTTTCCCCTTAAAACCCCAGGAGCATGAGTGAAGTTCTCTTGGATCTTTAATAAATTGTATTTATTCTTTGTGCCAGTTTCATCCTAAAAGTATTTATAGGTCACATGCTGTATTTTAGGCAATGTGATTGTAGCAGCAAGAAAAAAGGCAAACATCCTTGATCTCTTGGAGCTTCCATTCTAGGAGGGGGGAGGAGATAGATTAAGCAAGTTACATGAGAAGATAATATGGGAGAGAAAAATTAAGCGAAGAGGGTGGAAAGGGCAGATGGGCGAGGAAGGGGTACTGGCCGGTGGAATTTATGTGGGAAGTCCTCGAAAAGCCTTTCTGAGAAGGTTATATATGAGCCAAGATGGAGAGAGAAGCAGCTCTGGACGTACTTGAGGAGGAGAGCGTCCCATGCTGGGAAGGTCAGGTGTGGAGGCCTGATGCGGGCGTGCTTGATGTGCTTGGGAAGAGGAGGCGGCCACTGTAGCTGGGGCGGAGTGAATGTAGAGGTCTTGCTCTATTCTGGGCTGCTGTAACAAAAGGGCATAGACTGGTGGCTTCTGAGCAATAGAACTTTATTCCTTAGAGTTCTGTTCACCGGGAAGTCCTAGATCAATGAGGCCTGGGCAGATTTGGTGTCTGAGAGGGCCTGATTCCGCTGTTTTCTTGCCCTGCCACCTGGTGGATCATCTAATGGGAAAGCCAAGCTTTGTGAGGTCTTTTTTAAAGGGCACTAATTCCATTCATGGGGGCTCTGCTCTTATGACCTGATCGCTTCCCAAAGGTGTCCTAGCATACAAATTTGGGGAGGGGAGCAGAAAAACAGGTATAGCAGTCAGGAAGTCCGATGACATGAGTAAAAGAAGGGTGGGATTGTGTAGGCCCTCAGACACCATTGCAGGGATTTGGGCTTTTACTCCAAAAGGCTAGTGAGTTATTGGAGGTGCCTCTGCAGGAGAACAGCTGGCATCAGTGACGCTTTTCAGTTGTGGATCTGGTCTTTCTCCAAAAGCCTGATCTGCCCATGACGGTCCTCATCTTTGCTAAAGGTGGCACCTGGCGGGAAACTATAGGTGTCTTCCTTGGTTCCTGTCTTTCTCTTATCTCCTGACCCCCTCCTTGACTCACTCTCTCCTCACTGGTTGCTGCTGCTTTCAGTCCTGGAACCAGAGTGCTCTCTGGCCTAGAGGTTCTGGCTCCAGTCTCCGAGGACGCCTCCTCTTCCACTCTTGCCGCATTCCTCCTCGTGTTCTCAGAGCAGCAGGAGGAGGAATCCCGTAAAGTCCTGCAGTCCAGGGTCTACAGACTTGTTCTGCGAGGGGCAAGAGCCTCAAGATGTAGGGCTTGTGGTGTGTTTATAGGTCCTCTGCCCATTGTTCATAGGTCGTCTCCCTGCTTGGACAGGGTACAAGCCGAGCAGGCAGCAGTAAACGGGTGGGCCTAGCTGGGCTCCAGGGGAACTGGATTTACAAAAGCAGACCCTGCCTTTTGAGATCTCTTTCCTAGGTCAGAATACTTACATTTGGGGTTCTGCTTGAACATCTTTTTAGGGGAAGAGGATGACTCGTTACATGTAGAGTCTCAAATGAATCTTAAATTTTGCAAAGGCAGGCTGAAAAAATAGGTTCGCGGCAGATCATCGAAGATCTTGAATGCTAACCACATTTAAGTTTTATACTTATTTTTCCAGGGTTATGGCATAGAGAAAGATTTTGCACATTACCACATAAGAGCTGTGTTTTGGGTAAAAAGAGCAGGTGGTGGTATACAGGTTAGGTCGGAGGAGGTGCACCTAGCTCGGAAGGGTATTTTCCGAGCGCGCGCTGCTGGGAACAGTGGCCTGGGTGGGAAGCTTCCCGGGAGTGGGAACAGAAAGCGAAAGGGTTTCAGTGTGAGAAACTACCAAGGGGAGATGGGTTTCAGATCTGGGGACGAAAGGATCCAGAGATTAAAACCAGAGTGACCGAGAGCTGTTAGAGGGAAGAGAAGTGGAAACCAAGACAGAAGAGGTGTTGGAAACGTGGGATCGAAGTTTTGGACTGAGGTCGGAGTTGGAATTTTCAGCTGTTTTCACATTTGCCGTTTTTGTGGGACATGGGCCCCCAGAGCACGTGGTGGCCTGCCGAGATGGAGCAGAGGCCTGGCTGGGTTGGCGCCGAGTTCCTTGTGAGCAGTTTCAGGAGGAGAGATGGTGGTAGGAGAACGGGTGAGCACGTTCTGTCCTTTGGAGAGACTTTGAGAACCTTTGTGGCACATCCTGAGACGAGGTGCCGTCCTTCCGGCTGCTGACGGGGGCTGGGCGAGGAGTGGGGACAAGGAGATCGGGAGACGCGCTCTCAGGAAACGGGGGTGGGAGGACAGAGCGGAGCAGGTGTCCGTCAGGGTACGTCCCCTTAGCAGAGGCTGCCGGGCTCCCTCCCTGAGAGACACTTGCGTCCGAGAGCCTGGCGCGTGCCCTGCACGGAGGTGGCCGGCTGGGGGGTGTCACACGGGCGCTTCGCACCTACCGGAAAGGGGCAGGCAGGCTGCGGGTCTCCCCGCGGGAGGTGGTCGCGGCCACACGGGGCTGGTTCGGAACCGCGGCGGGAAGCGCTCTCCCCTGAGTGGAGCCGTCTCGTCTTCTTGCTGGAACTTTCTCCCTGCCGTCTGTGCAGCCGTGTTGACAAATGGGCGCCATGTCTGCGATGGTCGCTCCGTTCGAAGGCTTGTGGGTTAACGCCTGTTTGGTAGCCTTTGCTCTGTAGCCCTCAGTTCACCTCCTGTCTGTGGCCGCTGAGTGATGGGCATGGTCGGTCCCGGAGCTCCAGTCCAAGGTCCCTACGTGTTGCTGGACTTGAGCAGTCCCGTCGGAGCAGCGCGGGTCCTTCCTGCAGGGGCCGTGTGCACGCACACACTTCTAAAGCTGAGTTGTTTTCAGTCCAGCGGCACAGGCTGCTCTGGTGGAGGAGAGCCTCTCTTCACGAGCACCCTCCACTGCAGAGCTCAACAGTTTAGCGCTTGGGAACCCTGGTGAGGGAGCGCGCGGTTCTGCCGCGGAGCTCAAAGCACTGCAGTAGATTCAGCGTAGGTGGTGTTCCGCTGCCCTCGGTGCAGAGTTGAGCCTGTTACTTACTTGAACTTGTGTTGGACTCCCAGTGATATTGCCAGTGGTTTGAACTTGATCATCTGGAACCTAAATCATGATTTCTCTTAGATGCACTGATTTGTAAATGATTATATGACAAAGAAGGCTCACAGAATTGTACTTCATTCAGTGAGTAAACGTTTCTTGGGCATCTCTGGGTCTAGGATGCCATGCGTTGTTTTGGAATACGGCCATGAACAAGAGGCTTGGGGCTCGAGTTCTAGTCGGGGTGACAGATGGTGAGAAAACGACCACAGAAGGAGTATATAAAATAAGTTCCATGCTGGGGGGGCACCCAAGGGAGCCTGGGAGCACCTAGCAGGGACAGGGGAAGGCTCTGGAGGAGGTGAATCTGAATTGAGGTCTGTCTGAAGGGTGGTTCTTAGTTGAGTAAGAGGAAGAGATGGAAGAAACGTGTTGTGGGCAGAGGGGCGCCACGTGCAGAGACCGGGTGGGAGAAGGTAGTTTGTGCTGGAGGAGGCATGATGTATGCAGTCAGGGCAGCTGAAGACCATGCATGTGAGACTGGGGCCTGCCTTCCCAGGAGGCGGAGCCTCTCACCTGGTTTGGTGGAAAAGTTCCCAGAATGGAGTTGGTGGTGGGGGAGGAGGGGTTCACAACCTCCTGCCTTGTTCCAGTCCACTCTGCAGAGGATGTCCCATGGGGGTCCTTGAGCACAGCTCGGGAGATACAGAGATACACTCAGTTCTGATGCAGATCGGTGTAGACTTTCCCTAAGAGCAGTGAATAACAAGTTAACAAGTAGGAGGAGGAAATGTCGCGTATCAGAGAGGATTCAAGCTGAACAGTGAGCCGGATTGCCCCCAGCAGAGCAATTAATGGCATTGGTATGATTTTTAAAAATAATTTCTTTTGAAATAACTAAGAACTTACAAGGAAATCACAGAATGGTACCAAACACTCTGGTATTCTCTTCACCCCATTCACCGGGTGTTCAGATGTCTCCTCCTTTGCTGTGTCATTGATAGGCACACACATGCTTTCTTTGCCCCACACGCCGCAGGGTGTGTTTCCCCGCAATCTGACCACTTTCCAACGGAATGAGCCTTCAGTCCTTCAGTCTGGACATGAACGTCGGTGCTGCCGCTCCTTCCCAATCCCCCAGCCCTTCGGGTATTGCTTGTGGGGCCAGGAATCCCGCCTGCCTTGCTGGTTCCAGGTCTGGTTGGGCATGTGTGTCGTAGGGCACTGTCGCGTCTGTTCAGCCGCCTCCAACTAAGACTTTCTCTGCCTTTCATGTACCTGAAAGCTTAAAGAGCACATTCTTGTATTCTCCTTGGGAAGGTGTGCAGACACTGTGGGAGGTCACGCTGTATCAGGTGTTCCCAGACCCACTCCCAGTTTCAGTGTCGTCCTGCTCTCCAAATGGCTTATTATAGTGAGAGCGTACGAAGCTCCATCCGCCAGGAGGAAAGGCCATGGGCTGGGACCGTGAGGAAGCCCAGTGAGGGTGAGTGACTCACTGAAGTTCTCCAGTAGTGCACTGTGACATGGCGCAGTGTCTCTTGGCACTGGTCCCATATGCCTACCTAGAACTTACCCAAATTCCAGGCTCCCAGAAGGAAAACAAGTTTCAGCATAAAGCACATCTTGTAGTTAAGCACAGGGAACCACTCTTAGCATTGGAAGAAGGGTGGGAAACCTCTAGAAATTCAAGTTCCCAGACACCACCAAGGGCCCACCTTCCTAGCAGGCCTTTCCAGCGACAGTATCTCAGACCTGCTGTGTTAACTCTGCATGTACACCTTAGTGGTTGAGGGAGTGCTCTGGCCACCTGGTTAGTAGAGGCCAGAGATGCTGCCGAACGTTCGCACAGGGCACAGGAGAGCCACCACCAGTAAGAATCCTCCAGCCTGTAATGTTAGTGTTGAGGTTGACTTTGGCAGTGTGCTTGTCCTGTTATCACCTGTATTTATCAGCTGCGTATCTGCACACTGTGCTGACTCCTTTAGTATTGCCATTTTCCCAAGCGTGCTGGCATCCCCTCTCCCCACCTCTGCCCCACGAAACCTGGCTTGCCCCTTGGCCACGGTTATCCTGCTGCCCCCTCCTCGCCCTGTGTGCTCAGCCACTGTGTTGATTCCACTTCTCTGAGAAGGGAGGGAACAGAAACATAGCCTGGATTTCTTTTCCCCAAGTGCTAAAATGTTCACAGTGACATTCGGGGGATATTGTGTGGATAAAATTAAAAGAGTGTGCTTTAGAAAAGGAGCAAATGGGGAATGGAAAGTCATAGAACGTGCTGCTCTGGGGATTGTATTAGCTGCATAAAGTGCAGCTTGAGGGACCAAGCCGGAAGCCAGAGAAAGAAGGAAGATACATGGTGCTTCGGGGAGACGACTGGGAGGAAGCCTGAGCGTTGGAGGCGGCGCTGCAGAAGAGCAAGGCCACCGGGGCAGAATCAGCAGTCAGGGGAAGCACATCGCTTTGCGCTCTCCCGGAGGGGTGCACCCTGCACCTTGCTTCCTCCCAGAGGCTGGACGGCAGTGGGGTGCAGGGTATCCCCATAAACGGACACAGGCTGCCGAGACCCAGCCTGCTGCACTCTGACGCTTCCGAGATACGTTAGAAATGGCTGCAGCCCTGCTAAATAGCATTTGGGCCAGAATGGAGAAGAAGACACTGTGTTGTTTGGGTGCTGTGGTATCTGCCCGAATTTGAGCTCTGAGGAAAAAGTCAGGACCTGGAATTCCGTAGGAAGCTGAGACTCCGTCTGTCCTCCGTCTCCGGTTTTTCCTGTGTCCTGCTTTGTGGTCTTAAATTCCTCTCTTTATCGAATATACGTGAACACAGTTCAGAGAGGTAGCTAGGTGTACAAGACGTGTGAAGCCAGCCGCCCGTTCCTGCTGCACCTCTCCCCTGCCGCTTTCACCTGCGCTGTGTGTTTTGTGATGAGCTCTAGTATCGTGAAATAATAGCCTTGTATTGCTACTTCTTGTTTCTTAGTGTAGGGCATATTCGATTTCTGCCTTTGGAAGGTGCAGACTGAACTCCCCTTCCACTCTGTACCCCACCTACCTGAGCATCCCTCCTGTTACCCCCCACCCCCGTCGTCTTAGCCTGCATAGGGTTTTGCTTAAGTTATTACTCAGAGTGGATGTTATCACTGTGTGTTATTCACAGCTATACTCTGGAGTAAATTATGATTATTTTTCCTTTCCCGTGTGTTTTCTTGTTTCCCCTGATGAATGATGATATCATTGATTCAATTTGCTCATCTCGAAAATGTTAAGGACTATTTACCATATGCTAGGAACTGGGTTAAACCCTTTCTGGGGCTTATCCTGTGTACTCCCTAGAGCTGGCCCACTCGGCCCCTCCCAGCGTTTCAGTCCACTGATCTATAGACTTGGAAAGGGTACTGAGGCAGGGGGAGGCTAAACAAATTTGCCCAAGGTTCACTCAGCCAGAAAGAGGTGGGACAGGAATTTGCATCCAGCTGTGTGTGACTCTGGAGTCTGGTTTCTGGAATGTTTCTTGCATAGCACTTAACATTACAGAACGGCATCTGGAGGCAAGGTGGAGAAAATGAGGCCAACTAACAACTGGAAGAAGGATGGAGGCGGGGGGGAGAATCGCTTGTACTTAAAAAATCATAATTTAAGTGCATGGGGAGTTTTACTTGGAATTCTCTGCCAGTTAGGTAGAAATGTCCTCTTCCTGCGTTCATGCCTCCAGATATTCTAGCACTTTCTTAAGGGAAAAAAATCCCCTCCTGAGCCTTTGTATCTGCTGAATTCTGGGGCGCAGCTCCCTTCCTGGATTCCCCTTCCCTCTCTTTTGGATGCTGCGTCATCTTATCTGGGTTGACTTCCATGCTTTTGGTGGATCGTGTTTACATCCTTTAGTACCTCCCTAAGTAAGGATGTCTGGGAAGTCAATTTGTAGGAATTTTGCAGATTTAAAAATGTCTGTTTTACCATCCCAATCGATTGGTAGCTTGTACAGATTTTATCTTGGAATTCACTTTCCTTCAAAATCTTAAAGACTTGTTTTCTAGGTCCTAGATGGTTGTTAAAGGCCTAAACCACTCTGATTCCCAGATTCTTTGTATATGATGTTTTGGTTTTATTTTTCTCTTGGGATTTCTGTAGGGTCTTTGCTTGTCTCTGATGCTCTGAAATTTGGTGCTGATGGTCTATGGTTTGGATGCTATTTCTGTTTATGTGCTGGGACCTTTCACTTTGGAAACTTCTGGCTTCAGTTCCGAGATTTCAAGAATATCACAGTTTCTTTGTCTTTTCTCTTACTTTCTTTTTGCAACTCATATTGTTGGGCATGTGAGGATCTCACACCAATACACCTGTTTTTATTTGTCCTTGTTCTTTCTCATGTCTGTGTTTTGCATTATTTGGAGGAACTTTGTTTTTTTTTAAATCATCAAATCTTTTGAGGCTTTTATTTTTCTTCCTTGTCTTTAATTTAGTTCTGCAGTTTTAGATATAATTCACATAAAATTCATCCTTTTTATGTGTACAATTCCGTGGGTTTTAGTGCAGTCACAGTTATGCAACTCTGTCACCATTTTGTAATTGTAAGACACGTTCCTCTCCATCCCCCTCACTGTGCCCCTGCCAGGAGCCCTCTGAGGCATTAGGAGTCAGTCCCCGTCTCCCTTACTCCCTGTCTCTGGCAACCGCTAGTCTACTTCTGTCTTTGGATTTGCCTGGGGTGGACAATTCATACGAATGGACTCGTGTGGCCTCTTGTGACCGGCCCCTCGCAGGTAGCGCAGCGTTTTCAAGGTTCATCCCTGTCGTTGCAGGGGTCATTCGTTAGTTTTCATTGCCGAATGGCTGTGTGATAATCTCATTTACTCCTTCATCATTTGATGCACCTGTAGTGTATTTTTGCTTTTTGGCCAGTGTGGCTAATGCTCTGAGTCACAGAGTTCAAGTTCGGCATGGATGTGTGTTTTCGGTTCTCCTGGGCAGGGTCCTTGGGGTGGAATTGCTGGATGACGTGGTGAACTGTGTCGGACATTCGAAGAAGTTACCAGACTGCTGTGCGCTGCGGCCACTCCACGCCAGCCTCGGTCGGGCACAGAATCCAAGGCCCATTTCTCCGCGTCCTCACGGATGCTTGTTATCTGCCATTTTGGTTTCAGGCATCCTCGGGGTGTGGATATTTTTAATTTTTAAGAGCTTTTAAAACAAATTTTCTAGGAACTCTGTATATCCCTTTCAGAAATATCGTTGCTTTATGAATATAACACTTATCTCTAACCATATTACTTTTTGAAGTTTTCTTCTCTGTTTTTGTTTACTCCAAGTTGCTTTCTCTTGTTCTGGTCTCACTTTGGTGTTACAGGTTTTTCTCTGATACGTGGAAGTCCATGATTGTTCCTGTTAAAACTGTTGGCTAATATGTTGGCTGGAAATGCTGAGCGTGTGGGGCTTCTGAAGTCTGAGAAGGTCTGGTGGGCCATTTATTGGAAGGATATCCCGTCAGTGCTGGTTAGATGTCCTCAGAGAAAGCACTTTCTGTCTCGTGCCTAGAGGGCAAAGGATTGGCTGCCACTGTCTGGGAGCGTAATGGGGACAAGCAGGTGGTCAGGGTCAGGTTAGCGTGCACAGGGTTGCCTCGTCCCTTTGTTTTTGGCACAGTGGTCCCAGTATCCCAGGCAGAGAATTCTTTAAACAGCAGACCTTTTGCTGGATGTTGGGGTGGCAGAGAGGTGGGAATTTGAGGATTTAACTCCTCTAAGGGAGCTTGCCACCAGTCCTGTTAGTGCTGCCCCTGCCTCCTGTCTCAGAGCAGCCCAGGGTCACAGACTCTCCCCTCTTCCCACTCTCCCACTCTCTGTAGCCTGCTAAGTCAGTATTCTTGAATCTGCTTTCCAGTTTCCATTTGTGTTTTAGTCGACTTTCATCTTTGTGGGTTTTGCCTTTGGGGAAAAAGTTTCCTGGCTTCAGTTTTAGCTGCCTTTTAGGGAGGGAGTCAAAGGGCCCAGAAATCTGTTGTTACATGAAATTTATTTTGTATATAATGAAAGGTTGTTTTTGAATGTGGAAAGCAAAATATACATTAAATACAAATACGGAATGGTCCACTCATTGTCCTTTTGACTTACGATGTTTAGAGTTTACTGTATAGAATATTAGAATGGTTAAAGATAGGAAAACACAAAACAAAAGCACAGAAGTAGTAGAATAACATAGAGAAGAATCCTTTTACCTTAGCATCTTGGGTGCAGTAGAATTTTCTAAATATATCAGGAAACCAAAACATTTAAAAAGTTAAAGATTTGGCTTTTTAAGATTTTATTTATTTATTTGACAGGCAGAACATAATTAGGCAGAGAGGCAGGCAGAGAGAGAGAGAGGGAAGCAGGCTCCCCGCTGACCGGAGAGCCCAGTGCAGGGCTTGATCCCAGGATCCTGGGATCAGGACCTGAGCCAAAGGCAGAGGCTTTAACCCACTGATCCACCCAGGTGACCCTGAATACATATATTTTTTAAAATGTTATTTACTTATTTGAGAGAGTGAGGGTGCGGGAGAGAACACGAGCAGGAGGAGGGGCAGAGGGAGAGGGAGAAGCAGGCTCCCCACGGAGCAGGAAGCCTGATGTGGGACTCCACCCCAGGGCTCCGGAATCATGACCTGAGCCGAAGGCAGACGCTTAAGGGACTGGGCCCACCAGGCATCCCTCAGCTCCGCATATTTAGAATTTCTGCATGCCTACCTATGTGGTGGTATTTTAGTGAGCAAGTGACAGACATTATGTGTATATTTGTAACATTTAATGAAATGTTGCTATTCAAATAACGCAGCTCATAGGAAAGTGCAGCCATACCAGCGAGCAGAGAGCAGAGTTAAGGAACTATTAGTAGAGAGAAACTGAATGGCAAGAGATTTCTCAGTCACACTCCTACAGAAATGTAAGTGGAAAAATATGGCTCTAAGATTTTCAAAGCTAATGACTATTCTGGAAGCCTATTTGGACTCGATCCTAGGGAAGTAAGTATGTCACAGGAACGGGCAGGGACAGTGATGATGGTATGCGGTTGGTGGGGACAGAGAACCCGAGTGGCCTTCAGTGGTGAGTGGCCGACTGAGCACACGCAGCCGTCCTTCACATGTGCAGGAACACTTCTGAGCAGAGAGCCAGGAGGAGGAATAGAGATTTTTAATTGCTGGCGGGAGTAAAAGAAGACAAAGTGTTTGTTTATTTGTTTGTTTTTAAGATTTTATTTGTCTGTAAGAGAGCCTGTGTAGAGTGTGTGTGTGTGTGCGCGCGCGCTTGCCCTGGGGCAGGGGGCGGGGAATAGAGAAAAAAGAAAGGGACCCAGAGACACGAGCTGAGCATCAGTGGGCATCCAGGCCCTGATCAGGACCTGAGCTGAAACCACGAGTTTTTTGAAACCCGAGTTGCCCAACTGACTGAGCCACCTACGCACCCCAAACTAAGACTTCTCATTTACGTATTTCTGTGTGGACCTTTTTTACTTTTAACTGCTACGTTACATGTCTGACTGCAAAGGAGATGCCCAGACTACTATAAAGGGAAATATTTCTGTAATTCTCAAAATCACTTGGATTATCTAGAAAAAGATGCTTTAGGATAATCAGTGAAAAACAAGTTGTTCTGAAGTATTTACTAAAGTAATATGAAGATATTAAGGGAAAAAGTGCCTTGAAAGAAAAAAATAGGTTTTTAAATCTTAGTAACATTTTGAGTGGTGTTACTAATGACGTCTTCTCTGTTGAATTGATAGCAGTAACTTAGAGCCAGATTTGTGGTTGGTCTCTAAAATATATATAGATCCTTTTAAAATGAGTTTTTCATTGAATTTCTTCCCTATTTTAATTTTCTTATTTGTTCTTCCCATGTTATTATTATTTTTTTTAATGGTTTATGTGACTTTTTGGTGTCTTAAATCCTTTCAGAGACAGTGCAGAGTGAGTTGTAGACTGATGATTACTGGTAATTGGTAAACTAAAAATAGTAAATACATACCAGATTCCCACTAAGAGCACACAGTCAGAGAGAGAGTCTGTACACCACCTTACTGTCAGAGAGAGCGCCGTTCACCTGAAGCAAGATTCAGAGAGGTACAGCATGGGTTCGAGATCAAACAGTTGTCTCTGTTCTTCTGCAACGTAAATAATACCTGTATGTATTTGTATGTTTATGTGAGAGTGAATATATTCACGTTTTACAGTAAGTCACATGGTATGGAAAGAATACTTAAAATCATTCCTATTACAGAAATAAGTAGCTGACTGTGGCTTATTTTTTTCTTTCAGAATTTAAATGAGTATGTTGAAGCATTAATTACCTTGAAGCAGAAAATTATTAATACAGAGTGAGTATGTTTTCCTGTGCTTTGTTGAACTTTGTGAACCTGACAGATAAGCCAGAGCGGGTGGTGTGTTAGGCCTTCAGTCTCTCACCTGAGCCACTGGGCTGTGGGTCATGGTGGAACCCTGGTGGGCTTTGTCCGCAGGCTGAAGCCTGTGTTGTTGGTCCGAAGCCTTTTACAGCCGGCCTGCGGGTCAGGAAGTGATTTTTTCTAGGGTGGCAATTATTTTAAAGCTGTTTTCTATCTTTAAAGCCTCCTTAGCTTTAGGACTGGAGCTCAGATTTCCTCACAGTATTTCATAGCCACAGTAGGAGATTTATTATTTTTTTAAAGTTCATATATCATTGCAATGCTTTAAAAGAATTGAAGGTGGTGTGTGTGTGTGTGTGTGTGTGTGTGTACATATTTAATTAATTAAACATGTTTTGTTGCAGGAGGCCTAGGAAGAAAGGGGCCTGGCATATTTTGAAACATGATGTCAACAGTATTTTCTAGATCAAAAAAGTAACCTAATTCTTTTCTTTGTTGCAGTAATTTATTAACAGAATATCAGAAGAAATGTGATGATATCCTTTTACTAGCTTTTTCCTTTGAGTTTTTAAATTTACTTATTTGTAGTTTCTTAGAAGAACCATGGGAATTGTCAGTTGAAGGTCGTGTTTACAGCTTCTAAGGAGGGAACCCTTCTGAGCAGCGCAGTGAACAGGAGTTTTTTCCTGTGAGCACATGATTCATGATGGTCTCTGTTTTAGAATATTCTGTTTTTGTCACCGATTTTCATTTTCTCAGGTCTTCTAACTTTTTAGTGGGTAGGTCTTTTTCATTTGTACTCAAGACATGACAGGTGCTTCAGGCTTAGGAATAAAGTGAAGCTGAAAAGTGTATGGCGAGAATGTCTCAGGATTTTTGTAAAGCCTGCAGTGGAGGAATATTCGGAATAGTGGAGAAAGGACTTCCGTTAATCAGCTTTATGATTTGTAGAGAATGAGTGTAGATAGATAGATAGATGGATAGATAGATTGATCTCCATAATCACAGTGTGATTTTGTATTTACAAGACAAGTTTGGTGAGCATTTGTTCAGTAACCATTCAGTGCACCTGTAGTGTAGTTGGCCTCTGTGAGATATGTTATTGATAGGGTGAAAACAGTGTGTGTAATTGACTTTTCTGCATTTCTTGGTGAAAACACTGTGAATGAAATCTCCCATGAAAATGAGCATGGATGTATTTTCAGGCATTCACTGAAGTGCCGCTTCAGCCTAGGTCTTGGGACAGATGCTGCTCCTCCACTTCGGCAGGAACCCCAGGCCTGCTGTGATAGGAGTTCTGGCCTCCTAGAACTTACACGTGGTCACTGATTATTTGTTTGTGTTGGTGCCGTCATGTCTGACTTGTCTGATCACAGTAATAAAATCAAGGCCTAAGACTTAGATTTATTTTTAGTACTGAATTTTTACATTAAAAAAGTAGGTCAGTGAAAATTTGTATTTCATTTGTTTAAATTCTCAGTCTGTTAAACTATAAACGTATATTATCACAAGAATACTATCTCTGATTATGAAACCCGTACAGAAACAGTTATTATAAGTATTTTAATTAGCTAAATAGGAGATAGGTAGCCAGTTAATTCCAGTATCAGGACAGCGTACTTTCATTATATCCTTTTTAGCATAAACTTGATGAGGTAATTACACATGTAATCTAGCAGGGAAATCGGTTTACTTTTAGAAATTTATAAAATTTTTAAATCAGAATCATTAAAATAGTTTATTAAAAATTGATAAACCTTGGAATTATGGTGGAATACCCATTCGGTGATATGGTATTCTTCAGCCTTGGGTACAAGTAAATATTGATTCTTTTTTTTTTTTTTAACACATTTTGTGTTTACCCCAAATACGTATTTTTTGTACCTTAGGTGTGTAGTAGTTTGCTCTTCCAACCGGTTTAAATGGGTTTGTTATGTAACTTGGTTTTTTACCCTTTTTTTTAAAGACATTTTATTGGAGAGAGAGCTAGCGAGCAGAGGGAGGAGCAGAGGGAGACTCTCCAGCAGACTCCCCGCTGAGCAGTGAGCCCCACGAGGGCTCCATCTCATGATCCTGAGATCATAGCCTGAGCCAAAACCAGGAGTCACATAGATGCTTAAGTGACGAAGCAACCCAGGCACCCCTTGATTTCTTACCTTTTTGTGTAATTCTGACTGTTCTGTTAAGTTTCTTATTTCCTTTTTCGGAAGGAGAGGATACATTTTATTTCATCAGGTATTTTTGAATTTCTCTTTTTTGCAAGGACTGGTAATTCAGGGTGAGTATAATCCCTAATCTGGAGAAGTCTGTATTTGTATTTGTTACAGAGACATGTTGTTACAGACATTTGCCACCTCATGGTGTATGCATAGAAACTTGGAGGAGGTGAAATTTAAAAGGATAATTGTTTTCACTGGCAGCATGAGATAGGAAATGAAGTTATCATAGTGTGTAAATTGTGAAAGTGAGAGGTTATCTAGGTTTTATGTGTTTCTTTTTTCTTTACTCATTGAGTATAGTGGTATCTGGTTCTCCTTAGTACCTGACTCTTGTCTGTTGGAATTATGCTCTGGACTATTTGAGAAATTCAGGTTAGGCTTTTGGGGGATTTTGTTATTTATAGGATCCAAAGTAGTGTTCCATTTGTTGAATGTTGCTTTGTATTTATTCTCCGAACTCCGTGTTAATCATCGATGTAATTGAATGCCTTTTAGTTTAGAGAAGTATAGATATTTTAACTTTAGGTATATGTTATGGTAAATAGAGTAACTTAGTAAAAATTTTTAACACTGTATTATAAGTGGACCTTGGAATACTGTTTTTTAGGAATTGTGAACTTGCCTGGTATATGCATTGAACAGAGATTTGTACAGGTGTTTTTAAGTGAGTTTAATCTTCTGACAAGTATCAGATAAAACTGAGAGTTTTCTTTAACAAGTTTTACAGCTGCAGTTTGCAAGAAGGTAAGTATATGTCTACATGGTGGGTTGGGGGGTGGACACTGATCAGACTAGATTTATAAATAGTCAAAGCGCTGCATTGGATTGACCCATCATAGAGGATGTTGCTTAGATGGTCATCATAAAAGATTTATATTTTCCTTACTATTAAATTACCCAAATGAATTTCTTACCAAGGTCTTAAATTACAGCCTGGTATTTAAGTTATTAGTTTTACTGATGGCGTGGCCATTGAAATGTAGCTTATTGTTGTCTGCGTGAATTGGATTAATAAGGTGGTTCTCATGTGTTATTTTAAACAATTTAAAATGAAATGAAAATTTAGTGGTGTTTCATATTCTGAATACATTCATCTCCTAGAAAAAGGCAAAACATTGTTATAAACCAGATCACAAATTGCCTGTCATTTAATTTGGATAAATGGGGATTGAGTTTAAGGTTGGAAAAACATAATTATTATTAATACTACTTTTTGGCATATTGTCCTTTCATATATTGTCTATCAGACTGAGAATCTACTTCTCAAGTAGGTTTTCATGTACTTTTATTAGAAGCAGATTATAATGTCAAAGAATAAAGAGCAGTGTGAAAATCATGTTGATATAAAAGGAAGGCATTAAAAAGAGAGATTCTTTTATTCCTTTTTTCTTCCAAGTTAGAAAAAATAGAATAGCAGCAGTTGACATATTTAATAAATTGTTGTAGGTGCTTCTGTATAATAATGCTAATATCTTGTCCATTTTTAGAGAGAATAGTACCCTGCATCACCAAGTGGAACAGATGCTTCAAAAAATTTCTCCTCTGCAGAAATGTCAGGAAGAATTGGGGTCTTTAAAAGCAGAGCTGGAAGAGAAGAAGGTACTGAGAGGAATTTTCCTACAAAAGTTTATCTTCCATAAACTTCCATAAACATCTGTTTATTCACTGTCATTGGTATGAGGGGGTATTTTATGTCTTAACAGAAGAAACAAGGGATACTCAAGAATCACTAAGTATATGTCTCTATTTAGAGAACATCGAACTTGTTAATTAATGGCTTGGTCCTCACAGTAATTACTAGCTCTCTGATGCTGTGTTAGTTGCTTATGTGGTCTTTGAGATTCTGCAGAGAAACCTTCTGGCTGGGAATTTTTAGGGCTGTGTGTGTCCTGTGTTGGTTGCCTTTTCACACTGGTCTTGCTGTAAGTATGAAAGAATCTGCAAAAATTTAAACTTAAAGGTGGAGAGATCGTGTTCTCTGTTTCAAAAGCAAGTTGCACTAACACAGTTATTTAAAATGCTGTGCTTGGGGCAGTACCAAAAAAAATGCCGTAAACTTGCTTGTTGTAAATTTTGGTTTACTCTTTTCAGGAGTCTTAGGAGAGAATTCATAGCTTTTACAGATAACATAATTCAAAGGCCAGTGAAGGTAGTTGGTTTTCATGAGACATATCCTATGGAAGCTGGAATGATGCCTGCCTCTCAGCCTGTTCAGTGAGCGCTTTTCATGGTGGAGTCTGGCTCTCAGTCATCGACAGGTGCTGTTTGTGTAATGCTGTGCACCGGGCTAGGGTCTTACGTAGTACTTGAGCAGCGACTGGCTTCCCTCCTTCTGCAGAAAGTCTTCATTATATATGTAACTACTTGAAGAAGATGAAACAGAACCAACCACAACATTGAATTTTGTCTGCTTCCAATATATAACAGTATTGTCCGCTCTATCTGAGAGGAAGCATGAACACTGGAGTCAGACCTCAATGTGAAATGCTGATTAGTCACTCATTCTCTGTGACTTTGGAAAAATAAGTCAGCTTCTGGATCCTCAGATATCTCATCTATAAAAGGAGGTCATAAAGTCCATCTGGTCGGTGGCCGTTAAAGACCTGTCATATGCACATTATAGTAGGATACAGTGCTTGGCAACAGATTCTTTCCCATCCCGTAGTGGCTATCAGGAGGTACCTACTGAGTGACGGTAGCATTTTCCCCAATGATCGTTAAATATAATGATTGTTTTATATTTTTGTGTACAAGTAATGATAGCTTATATCTGTTGAGCTCTAGAATTTCTTTAGATTTTGTTGAATTTTAACTGTTTAAGGAAAATATTGGCTATTCAGTCTTAGGAAGATTTGGAGTTGCCCTAAAATTAGTACATTTTAATTTGCGTAGCTTTGTTTGATGAGACTGTTAATCATATTACATCTGTTAAGCATCTGATTATCTCTATTAAAATGTTCAAAGAATACGCTTTGGTTTCCTGTCTAATAATAATGTACTCATTTGGTTGATTTTCTTACTGGTAAAAATAGTAATAATTTCACTTATCAAGGTCAGAGTTCCAAGTAAATTCTCACCGATGGTCAGTGACTTTCAAATTGACAACAGCTATCTTTTTCTTAGAGTTCTCTCAAGTTGTACCAAGATACTCACCAGGAATATGCACGTGTAAAAGAAGAATGCTTGAAAACCGATGCTCAGTAAGTTCTAAAATGACTGTCAACATTCGGTTTTCATGTCTGAAAATGGCTAGTTCTTAGATCGGTGCTCTCTCCTCTCTGTCTTTGGGTTATGGGCTGTAACTGTGAGCTTAAACAAGTTAGGCACGCAGCATTAGTCTAGAGGTCTGTCAAGTGGAAATTAGACCTCTCCTGGAGGATTATAAGGAGGATCGATAAGTCTTGATATGTTAAAAAGCTGCGCAAAGGAAGAACTCCATAGGAAGTGTTTTCTGTCTGTACACGTGCACGCATGTGTACATGTCTGTGTTTTCAAACATGATCGTCAGCTCCTTCGTCTGTACCGGGACTTCAGCAGGTGTGCTATGGAATGGGTGTCTGTGTCACCATTAATAGAAAGCTGTTCGCAAGCATCCAGGTGACGATAGTCACGTAATTCACAGAGCTTGTGAGCTCCACACGCAGTAGTCTGATGTAGACGTGAGGTCATGGTACCTCAGCGAGTTTCTCAGAGTTACCTGCCTTCTTTGACCCAAAACTCTCTCTGAAAACTGGTGCAGCTCTCCAGCCTCTTCTTCCCATAAGATGGAATTGTGATCTCTACCGCCACGCATGCTCCCAAGAGTGACGACAGTGGCCATGCTGGACTGGTTGTAGGCCAGTGGGGGGGCATCAGCTTAGCCTGGACATGAGGCCATTGTGGCTCCGGGAGACTCCCAGATGTGGCAGGACAGAAAGATACAGATTTCTTTCTAGAAATGTTATAAACTAAATGGTGTACTGTTCTCCCTTAGTTGACTCTACCTCAGAACGGCTGCTGACGATTTCAGTGGTTGATGCACCGTGCCCACCATGACTGACGTTTCTTGGTTATATCACTTTTACTAATATAAAAAATTTAATTTTAAAAAATGTACCACAAATTGTGTGTATATACACCCACATATATATGTTAATGTATATGTGTATATATATAACATATATGTGTTTTTACTATTTATAAAATTGTTTTCTCAGGAAGAAGAAACTAGAAGCCAAGGTGAAGAAGCTGGAAGGTAACTGGCACGGTTGTTATCTAGCTAATGGAAACCATTGGTCTTTGCACAGATCATTGGTGCAAATTTCAATTTAGCTAGGTGGGGCATATAGGCAAGAACTTGCTGAAAATGCTTCTGGGCTTGAATTTACCTAGATTGAACCCAGGTTTTTAGATTTAAACTGTACAGATACTTTGTTAAAATTTTTCCTCTGATTTGGTGTTCGCACAAGCACAATACGGCAGTAAATGTGGCATCACTGTGTTCTTTTTGAGTATGGCTTTCTCTTGCTGGTGTGTGGAGATAAGTGTCTATCTGAGGAACTGTTTCAAAGAGATCTGAGGTGCCTGTGTGTTTCAGACTCTGTGCAACTTTTAGGACAGATTTCCTTTGAAGGGAAGTACGGCCTTTACTTCTCATGTGACAAAAATATTTCTCCCCGGGGCACCTGGGTGGCTCAGTGGGTTAAAGCCTCTGCCTTCAGCTCAGGTCATGATCCCAGGGTCGTGGGATCGAGCCCCACATCGGGCTCTCTGCTCAGCGGGGAGCCTGCTTCCTCCCCTCTCTCTCTCTACTTGTAATCTCTGTCAAATAAATAAAATCTTTAAAAAAATAATATTTCTCCCTAGTGAGTGATGTGGCATAATAATCAGGTAAAGAAACAGTCCAGCTCAGTAGAGGAGTCAGGAAAGAACTGTTACTGTGGTATTTCATGGGATTTTAGTTTTCATGGCACTTGTTAATACTGGTTAGATTCTTACTAATATATTTGGACCATGAGCTTCAGAATCAAAAACCAGACTGAAGAATTTGCTGAAGATCCAGAGAAGAACTAAAACAATACCTTAAAAGTAGATCTAGAGCAAAGGTATTGGCAGCTGGAACTATCAGCTTGTTGATGGGGATTCCAACAGAAGAAGCATGGAGAAGATTGTCCACTTCCCCAGTACAGAGGAAAGTATCGACTGTATTCTGAGATGAAACCACAGCTCCAAAATCTCTGAAACACGAATGTTGCTTATTGCTGAAGAGTAGGAGGGAACAGT
The DNA here is from genome assembly GCF_020171115.1 of Neogale vison. NCBI lineage: Eukaryota > Metazoa > Chordata > Mammalia > Carnivora > Mustelidae > Neogale > Neogale vison. The sequence goes on along the minus strand of NC_058091.1, from coordinate 313,246,780 downwards.
GCCCTCCTAGAGAGGTCATGTGTGTTGGGTTCTTGTTTGACCAGAAGGCTTGGGCTGGCTTGTGCTGGGATTGCAAAGGTGTCTTGGGGCCTCTGCCAAATCAGTGGTTTTATGGTTAATAATTTAAACAAACTGTGTTCCTTCATTTATCCCTGACTGAGGAAGTGCTAAAGGGACAGTAACTTTTTGCAAAATTTGTTTCAAAGTTTTATGAAAAGAGAAAAGCTCTCAGTAGATGATACTTTGAGTATTTTCTTAGTGGTAGCTGTGAAGTCGGTAAATTATTGCTGTCTCTTGTTCACTGTGTCTTTAAAGAGGCTGCTGTCAAGCAAACACAGGACTTCAAGCAACTGAGGAACGAGAAGAAAATACTTGAAAAGGAATTTAAGAAGACACAGGTAATAGATAATAGTGTGCACCCAAGTGACGCTTGTGGCCTCAGGGCTCCATAGCGTCCTTGTCATGCGGGAGTCAGGAACTGGGCCGTCTGGTGGAAGTGACCTCCCCCCCACAATTACATCGGGTATGGGATGCCTGCACTCCCTGCCCCTTTCAAACCCTGTCAGCGCTTTGTTTCCACAGGAACAGCTCGATGAATTTTCTAAACAGAAAAATGAAAAGGGTGAGTGTTCACATACTGCTTGAAAATTCTGTTTTGATATGCAATATTCTTTATTAACTGTATTTCTCCCCATGATTTTAGAGTTGAGGCATATTGGAACACAAATTTCAAGTGATTCTTATGGAAGCATAGATAAAAGTGAGTATATTACAGATTTCTTACAAATTTCTGTGCCTTACTTATGGGCTGGGAGGTTGCTTGTTGCTCTTACCTGTGATTGCAGAACTTCTAGGGTGTAGCAGATGTTTGTGTTAGAGAAGTCATAACCCATTTTGCATCTTTGTGTGATCTGTTGTATGTATGATATCAGCGTGTTGTCTGGTCAAATAATCCGATGAATGAGAGTCAACAAGCAATATTGCTTGGGAAAGGGAAACCAGTCTGTGGTATAATCTCCATACTTTTCAATAAGTAAATATAGTTTTTTTATTAGGTTACAGTTTGCCAGTTTAATTTATAAAATTTCGTGGGTGCCAAGTATATAAAAATTGTTAAAGTCAAGCAGGAAAACTGGAATCAAAGCCCTCCAGTGTATTTTTGGAGGGAAGGCCAAGTGTTCTGGGGAAGTAAGACAGTAGTTGTGGAACAGGGAGTCACAGACGCTTCGGTCTTTGTTTTGTCATGCAGTGTGTTTTCTTGCAGGCGAGAAGATACAGCACTGGGTGCTGAGAAGTTGAAGCGTTTGCTTTAATATTTCTCTTTACTAGTTGTGTGATCCTTGGCCATTTACTTCTCTGCATTTCATTCTCCATTTTTAAAAAGGAGATATGGATTTCTGCTCTACCTGTTTTACTTTCTTGGTAGAGATAAAATTCAAATGATAAATAAGGAAATAATGGTATTTTTATGTCACCAATGTGTTATTTTTCCTCTAAGTGGAGATTACTGAAACCACTTCCATTGTTCCTACAAGGATATAGCGTCTCTTTACAAGCCTCCTTTACCCTTTCTCTTCATCCTGTCCTTTTGTTTTTAATTCAGAACACAAGATCACCTTTTCTTGGACTAAAGGCTTTAATAGTTAACACCTTTCAGTTGCCTGGGCACTGGTTTGGTGTTTGCCACAGTCGCTGCTTCATAGGATACGCCTCAGCCCTCTTTTCCTCGCCCTCCATGTGGAAGGCTAGTCTCTGAGTTCTAAGCGCTGCCGAGGGAAGCGGAGGGCTCACGGGGCTCGGTTGGCCCAGCCAGTGCTCAGCTGCTTTTGTCATCTTCTCTTTCGGGCTGACGGGTTTGTTTTAGGATTTGACTGTTTTCAGTTCTTGCTGTTTAAAACTGGACCCTCCCACGGTGTCCTCAGAATTGCTCTCTATCCCTGCATTCTGTTTTCTCCGCCCTCACCAAGAGGGTGAGTGTTGTCTGCTGTACATTTTACTTCTTCCAGGTAAATACACGAAGGCTTTAGGAATCTGTTAATTATTTACCTGTGGACATTGGGGGATTTAATTCCTAATTACTAAGTATATTTTTAATACTTTCCTCCCATATAGTTGACCCTTCACCAGCGCTGAGTTGAACCGCATGCATATCCACTTCTGTGCGGGTATTCTCCTATAAATACAATGCATGTATTTTCTCATGTGAATGTATTTTCTCTCTCTTAGGGTTTTTTAAGTTTTCTTTCTTCTAGCTTATTCATTGTAAAAATATAGTATATGATGCACATGGTGTATAAAATACATATTATTGCATTTTGTGTTATCAGGAAATGTTCTGGTTCACACTGAGCTATTAGTAGTTAGGTTTTAGGGGAGTCAGAGTTACAGATGGATTTTCAATTCTGCAGGGGGTCAGCGCCTCTGACCTCCGTGTTCAAGGCTCATCTGTACTTTTGAAAGAGATTCACAAGTGAGAAAGTATATTGGATTGACTTCACTTTTTGAAAGGCCACCTGAATGCCGCATTTGCCTTTCCTTCTTTCTCAATCCATTAGAGATGTCAGAAAATAAACAATACCAAAACAACAACAACAACAACAAATTCTTGTTTAGAGTTAAAAAGTTTACTACCAGTGGAGAAAAATATAAAGCAGATGGTATCAGTTGGTGATGAAACTCAAAATTACAGCAAAAATAGCAGGTTTCAAAAAGCAAACTTGATTGTAGAAGCCCTGCGTTTCTTGCGATCAGAGGTGCAGGGCGTGGGAGATGGAGCAGGACATTAGTGGTTTGTCACGTAATGGATTCAGGTTGAAAAATACATGTATAGCCTTCTGGTTTCAGAAACAGTTGCTGGCATTTATCCATACGTTGTGGCCTGAAGTTTAGTTCTGTGAAGTGTCATTTGCGACATAGGAGGCACTCTGAGTGGGTGTGGATATAAGAAAATCAGAAAATTGGGTAATTACACTGGCTTTGAAGGATAGCCACTCCTGTTCACAGAAGATGAGATACTTAGGTTCTCCGTATAAATCCTCGTACCTGCTTCACTCTGCATCCCTTCCCCCCGAAGGCAGGGCCCCATAGGTCCATGCAGTGAGCACTTTCATGTATTGCCAGAGGACTGTAGGCTGAAGAAGTGCACGCTGGCTCTCAGAGATGGCCGGCCTCAGCTTTCATCTCGAACTGAGAAGCAGCAGTCACGGGGAAGAAAAGTACCAAGGAAAAAACCCTGAGGAGATGGTATTAAATCACGAACGGGAGGAAAGAAAATATCAAAAATAGAGTCCGTGCCCTTAGAGGATCTCTTGGTGCAGGAGTTGAGCCAGTGGGAAAACAGGATCATACACGCTGCACTGGTCACCTGTCAGGACCTCTCCAAGGGGAGGCCAGAGCTCGAGGAAGAGGTCAGCAAGAAGTGATTGAAGGACACATCTCAGAGCGGGACACACATGCGGTATTTCTATGAGAAATGCTGTCAGGTGTTGAGCATGACTTTTGTGTATGGCCTTTATTTCTGGCATGTTAGTAGGAAGTATTTTTAGAATCAACTGAAGTGGGGATTGAATGTAGGGAGATGGACAGCGAAATTCGGAGCAAATGCTGACTTGAAAGGAGTAACCAGGCAGAAAGGACTTCAAGCCTGGAAAGGAGTTTACAAGGATGGAAAGGAAATAGCCAGGTTAGGTGCAGTTCGCCAGGGAGATGGTGCTGTCATAGACTAGGAATGTGAGACTCGGTGGTAAAATGCCTGGAAATGCTAGAGGGAGTAGTCGCCTGTTTCCGTGAGCGGCTTTAGTGTGTTTCTCAGATGCTGTCGTCTGTAAAAGCAGACAGAATGGTTGGAATTGGATTTGTAATTTCAGGATTGATGATTTACATCTAACTCTTAAACCGCAAACCTAGGATTCTTTAAAATCCTTTCAGATATATATGAAATCTGTTTGCTAGACAGCAGAAACTCCAGCCTAATATGAGATACTATTATGATACTGAAATTTAATAAGATATTAATAAAAATCTCTCCCTCCCCCCGAATCCCCCAGAACCCCACAACTTTCCATGTCTGTCTGATAAGTGAGCATGCGTTAACATAAACCAACTCCTTTTGGGTAGCAGAGAACATAAAAACTGAAACAACTGTAGGGCAGTATTAAAGTCTCTGAGATATTGTCAGTGTGGTATTCACTGGAATGAGTGATCTTACGAGATTATTTTAGAAAGCAAGAATGACAGGAAAGTAGGAAAATGCAACAGAAATGAGGAAAATGGAAAGAAGGAGAAGTTGTTGATTTGGGCCCATTAGAACAAACAGCTGGAACTTTGTAGGGCTGTTGAAACCGACAGTTTTTCGACAAGTCTGATCAAGAAAGGAAGGAACAGAAACACAAAGGCCTCACGGCTGGGAAAGCTACGAAAAAGCCACAATGAGAGAATTTCCAAATTCACACATTTATATTCCGATTGAATCTTGTTTGTGAAATGAACCATTTTCAAGGGAAGCATGCTCAGATTGACTTGGGATGGTTGTTGGAAACCTGAACAGAAAAATAATGCAAAAGAAATTAAAAAAAATTAGTTAAAGATCTAATACCATACAAGATCCAAATGACTTACAAGTGAGTTCTATAAAGGCTTCAGTGAATAAAACTAATGTCTTCTTTGTGTCTGAGAACTTAGAAAAATATAGACTTCTTTCCATGTCATTGTCTTAGACTCAAATAGGCCTGTACCAGAACCAGCTAAGAGTCACACACGCACACCCTCAAACACGTGCTGTCAGTTGGGAATACAGCTGCAAAAATACCAAATGAAATTTTGAGAACTCCATTCTCGGGGGAGTAGAATATATGGACTCGTTATGATTTAAGGGTTTATCTCAGGAAGACCACTGCCACTGGCTAAGAGAAAAATGATACGATCATCTCAATTCAGCACCCATTTTTCATAAAAAAAATATTTGGTGAGGTAATGGTAGAAAAACACGTTTGGAAATTGAGAAAGGTGGAAGCTGAAGAGCCTGGTCTTTACTGTCAGAAGGGGGCACGGCGCTTCTGGTTACCTCCGTTCTTTGTTATGCACTGGGGGCCCCGCTGAGCGGTGCAGCAGAGCCCTCACGGAAGAGCGGGGGCCATAAGTTGTCATAAGTTGTCACGGCAGAATTGTCATGGTTTCAAATGACAAGACAGTCTCGGTAGACTCAGTTGGAAAACAAGTATCCGAGTTTGGCAGAGTGGTGACATCGGCTTTGGGCACATCGAATGCGCTGTCCTCAGCCTATCGGAATCAGGACGGAATGAGAACCACCTGTTAAGGCAGTGGGACCAACGTGTCTAGGAAGAGAAAACTGGACAAGCAGTGTGCAAGGCCTCTGTGAAGAAGCCTGTAAAGCTGCGGAAGAGTGTGAAAACCAGACACGGGAGCGAACATTGTTACTGGGTCAGAGGCTCACTGCATAAAGATGGGAAGTTTCCCCAGAGGTATTTCTAAAGATCCAGCCTTACTCAAATCCCACTGAGTTTTAGATGGGAAAGGGCAAGCAGATGGTAAATTTAGGCTTATCAGGGTAGAATAATAGATGTTTGGAAGAATCAGGTTTTTGAAGAGGAAAAACCTGAGTGAGGCTCATGCGTACCCAGATTGTAAAACACAATTGTGACGGTGTCACTGTGAGCGTGGCGTTCGCGTGACGCCGGACAGGTCAGCGGAGCAAAGTACAGAGACTGGCATGGACGCCTTAGGTTTTGATACGGGCAGTTGATACTTAGCTTTGATCCGGGGGTTGGTGGAAGGTGTGCGGTTCAACATAATGAGCTTTTCTCTTCACAGCTAAGTAATGAAGCCACAGTGTGCGGTTTTTTGGAGGGGTGTGTGTTTGCGTTTTCTTCTTTATTGGGAACGGATAGTTCTGTTTTGTGAGCTTAGAGGTAGTGAGCGAGTGCTCAGAAAAGGCATAGCTCTGCTTAATAGCTTCCATAGGGACAGAAAAGTAACTTTCTCTCTTTTTTTTTAAGGTTCCTTGTTTGCTGCTTTGGGTATACGTAATAAGCAGGGATCCTGGTCAGGTCATTTAAGCAAAGGGGATTACAGTATTTGGAAGCAGGCTTTTGGGTAGGTTAAATCACAATGTAGATAAGTTACTTGATCACAGAATTTTCAAACTCGAGAATGGGTGTGCCTCATACACGGTGACAGAAGTCGATTGGGCTTCAGAGAGGTTGGAAATGGGAAACTTTTAAGCTTGCCTTGTTACTTTGTCCTCACCACTTACCCTAGCCCGCTCTTCTGGGGACAGCGCTCTTTGTGGAGTGATGCAGTTGGCCAGCGTAAATAGGGCTGACCTATTTCAAAATATGTGAGTTCTTGCAGATATTTTGGGTTAAAAGGTTGGTCTTTCATCTTCTCTAGAACTGGATTAAAGATTTCAGTATTTTCAATAAATGCTTCAGGCCAATTTAAGAACTTAAGGGAAATTATAATAGAACTTGAGGAGGCCTGAAATTATCTAATACTTAAAGCTTTTTTTTAGTTGAATTTTTATTAGCGCGGTTGGTCTTTTTATGCATATTTGGCCACAAGCTAGTCATACTTAAATTTTTATGAATATTTTTTGTTCTGGGAGTTTTTTGGGAATGTATATACATATTAATGTTAAACTCACTATAAAACCATAGCGTCATTTCTTAGTTATATGAATTTCATTAGGCTTGCTGTATTTAAAACGATCTGAATTCACAGATGATGGAGGATCTAAATCTGTAGAAATGCGTACTCAACCTGAACCAGTGGTTCTTAACTATTCTAGGAATCCTAATCCCTTTGAAAATGTAAAAATTCCAAGGCTTTCATTCCCTTTTAAAAGCTTATGTTTCTCTGTGAGTCTGCCTGTTTGTGTGATAATCTCTTCCTTTCCACGTGTTTATACAGGTTTCTCTCTTCCACCCTTTTAACCCCTTAAGACTGTTAATGAGTCTTCTATTCTCCACAAAGCCCCCAGGTTAGTTACAACATGGCCATTTTTTTTGTCTTTTTGATTTTTGTCTTTTAAGATTTTTAAAGTAATCTCTACATCAGTGTGGGGCTTGAACTCACAATCTTGAGATCATGAATTGGACACTCTACCCAGCGTGGTCAGTTCTGATGAGTTTTCTGACTCCCTCATGTCACTGAGGGGTGTTTTCTGCTATTGTTTGCAGTAAACGTAGAGCCAGCGTTTCCTATGTCAGACATTATATCTGTGCTTCTGTCCCTCATCTCTCACCACTTTCTGTAGAAAGTGCCAAAAATGTGTATGGTCCATTCATACAAATAGGTGATAAAGACTTTTACCAGCAAGTAGATTTGGTCTTAGGAGTCTTATGCCCTCCCATTCCCCTCACCCCTAGGGAAAAAACAAGCCTGTCCTCATCGTTCAGCTGGAGCGTTGCAGGCCTTCCCATCAGCAGCTTAGCTATTTATGCACAGTGGTTGGATTTGGGGAAGAAGTCTTGGTCCCTAACTGTTTCCCCAGCCCCTAAGAAATCCTGATTTCCCAGGAGTGTGTGTCGGCCTTTTGTAGATTGAGCCATATGACCTATCTTTAATACTCTGCTCTTTTGTGCAGGAAAAGTAAAGCTACTTCTGAAGGAGCTCTGGCTCTGCATAAACACAACACACAGACTACCTGGTGAAGGCAGCCGATGCATCACAGGTGAGAGAGAAGCTTCCAGAAGGACATTTCATGCACGGAAGTAGAAATGTTTACCGTGGGCATTATATGCCTTCAGCAAGCTTTGCTGCCTCCTAATCTGACATTGAAAGAATCAGGTAGACTGGAATGGGTACTTTGAGTTACCGAGCTCCTTCCCCGTCAGCGTGGCTTCTCGTCTCAGTAAGTGCATTTGGCTTGTACTGTTCCGATGGTGGCTTTCGTCAGAGGACGTGCAAGGAAGCTGGAAGGGCACATAGTGGAGTGCGTGTGGCAGGAACATGCAGAGTACTGGGGAGGCCTGGTGCTTTCCGAATCATTTCTCGGTGTCCTCTGTCCAGTAGCAGCCTCATTGGATTTACTTTTGTAAGCAGTTCCTGTGGTTGAGCTGTCTGCTGTACATTCACTGTGTCCTTTAGAATACTGGTGGTGTCCGAGAAGCAGTGGTTTCCTTTCATGCTGTCACGTCAGATTAGCACTCCGCAGTGCTGTCCGCTCATTTTCAGGTGTGGCTTCGTCTGTGGGCTGTCTTGATCTGCAGGCAAAACTGTGGAGGCCTTCTGCCACGTTCTCAGTTACACCCTACTTAGGATTTAAGCTTTGGATATAGGTATTAGTTATCCCAGAGTGGATGGGGAGACATTAGCTGTCATGCATAAGATTAAAATGCCCCTTACTTAACCCCCCCCCCCCCATTATACTGGTTTCTTATGATTCGCTGCTGTGAGTTCACAGATTGCTGAGGAGCTGAGTCTGGAGAGGCGCGTACCTAGTTTTCTCTCTCAGGCTCCAGAAGGCAGAGTTCCCTCAGAAAAGTGTTACCAGGCAAGTTGCTGATTCTCCTTTGTGCTTGACTCCGTGAGGTTTTGTGAGATGCAGAGAGGCCTGTTGGATGGGGCGCTGTTCAGTCAGTTGTCACGCGCTGTGTGGGGACCCTGCTGATACAAGCAGGTGGCACCTGGGTCTGCTGAGCCAGCCTCCGAGGATCATGGTCCAAGTCCTCATCTGCTTGGGCAGAAGTAGCCTGGGCCTTTTCTCAGTCAGCTTCATCAGCTAGTAGCCGTGTTTTATTCTAAACACTTGGTTTTATGTTGTTTAAGATGTTATTAAAAGGGCTCCCTATTTAATCTTTTTTTTTTTAAAGATTTTATTTATTTATTTGTCACAGATAGATACTACAGGTAGGCAGAGATGCAGGCAGAGGGAGGGGAAGCAGGCTCCCTGCTGAGCAGAGAGCCTGGTGTGGGGCTCGATCCCAGGACCCTGAGACCATGATCTGAGCTGAAGGCAGAGGCTTAACCCACTGAGCCACCCAGGCGCCCTGGAATCTTCAGTCTTAAAACATACTTTTTTTGTTTTTGTAATTTTTTGTTTTTATATGAGAAGGTTTGCAAAAATAGTGCAGGGAATTCTCTTAGACTCCAAATCCAGATTCCCCCAAATTTAACCCTTGGTGCAAGATGGTTAAGCTCAGTGAAAGCTCACATGGATGTGTGGGCGCGTGTTGGTCCCCGGAGCCCACCTTGCACCTAGCAGCCTTCTGCCTTTCGGCCCCCAGGTCTGGCGGTTCATCTGTGTTTCTTTGTCTCCTGTCTTCCTACTTTCAGAGAGGAAGCATCATTTCATAGGAAACCTGTCAGTTTTGTCTCGTGTGCTGTTTTCTCATATTAAGTGAAGTTTGAGTCTTTCCAGCAAGAACTCTGCAGTGGTTTCCTTGTTCTCTGCTCTGGACATTGTACCAGCGAGGGATTGGAGGAATGGATGACTTGGGGTGACAGCGGACGTGCTTGTTTAAGGTGGTGTCTGCCAGGCTTCTCGAGTGTTAAGTTACTGTGAATTATCTTGAGAGAGACACGTGGGTGCTCTGCAGTCAGTCACTTTCTCCCCGCTCTGGCCCGCTGAGTCTAGTGTCTGCCGATGAAGCCTGCATGTTACCATTACTGCCTGGTCTGCTAGTGATTTTGTCGTTCTCTGTTCCTTCTACGTTCATTAACTGGAACTCTTTATTCTCTGCCTGTACTTCATAACTTTGGTTTATTTCATCGTTCATATTGCTCCAGCTTTGGTTGTTGGGACTGTTTTTGGGTTGGCTCCCGGGCCCTTGAGGCACACCCCAGCCTGTTTTGAGAACTTCTTTCTGGCTCTGCAAGTTGTTTCAGGCCCTGTTTGTATTTTCCACTCCCCAGCCCTATAGTCAGTCACTTCTCCAGGGAGCCTTGAGTCCTATGTACAGCTTTTGAGTATGAAAAATGGTTATTTGTGGCTATTTCCCAGGACACAAATATCTTCACTGATAATTAGCACCACGGCAGTTCATCAAAATCAAGACCCCCAAACCACTGGCTTTTTACAGTAACTTTCCCATTGCACCGTAATGCGATGTATGTATGTGACCTAGTTGAGGTTCTTCATCACAGCCTTGTACAAATGTGGTTATTGGGTAGGCTTGATCGTTGGCTGATTTTTTATTGTTTTGCAGACAGAGGAAATTGTGTTCCCTGTCAGTCTCTCTGCACAAAGATGTGTCTCCGAATGCTGCCGGTTGTGTGGAAAGACAGTTACTGAAAAGGGGAGTGTGCCGACGAGGCCCGTTCCCGCCACCGTGATGCCTTTCCACTGTGCGCCCTGAGGCCCATGGGCCGCAGGCCATCATCTCCACCCCCGCCCTTCTCCTTGTGCTGCTTATAGTCAAGGAACTGTACCTACATGGAATGTGCTTAGGTCTTACAGAGTGATTATTCGCTAGAAAGGGAATGGGTGTCTTTTGAAAAATGTTCTTCTTTTTTGGGTTTCTTCAATAAAGCAGGCATTTTGAATACTTAGGGTAATTTTTGAAGTTTTCTTAATGTTACATATGTTTGATACTTACTCTTTTTCTCCCACAGAGAAACCTGCCAAAGAAAACCCCGGGCCCACAGAGTCCAGGGACGATGGTGTGCCCCCTCCCGCAGGAGGCAGGCCACCCCAGGCCGCAGCTGTGCAGACGTGCCTGGCAGAACTGTCCATGGAGATAGAGGGCGACTTCTCTGCATGTAGACATGTGGGGAGACACGAGTATGGTGGAGCCGCGCACTGCAATGACCACGTAGCTGACGAGGGCCGGCATCCTGAACTTGAGATGCCAAGGACTGACGAGGACAGTACTGACTTCTCTGATCGTGATCACTGTTTCGATGAAGACCTCCAGGCTGCAGTTGACTTCTTCAGACGTCCCCCTCCTCTGTTGTCTCCGGTGCCATCACCCCCTTTGGTGTCCCTACCACCCCTGAGCACGTTACCGTCTTCACTGGCGCCTGTGAGTCTGTACTTGGCATTTGAGTTCTCCTGCGGGCGCGCTGCTCCTGCGGGCACGCTGGCTATGTTCAGGGAGTGCTGCTCAGTGATATTCAAACCAGATTTGCTTGGGGCAGATGCGCGCATTGACGAGGGCATGCCCGCGCTCTTTACAAGAACGTGGAGCCCATGACATGTTCACTTAAGGTTGCGTTCTGTGTGTCTTTATCCGCACCCTAATTCACATTCCCCTGTGGGAGGACCGTGTTCTAGTTGTTCTTCTCTCTGCTGCCTGGAACCTAGCGCAGTGAATGCATTAAGGTATGGTTGCAGGCCTGGAGCTTTTCAGAGATGGGGAGTCCATGTAAGTAGCACACATGCCCATTAACCTGTTTGCCAGATTCCCTGCTTCCGTTTGATGACTTCATCACCTTTTCATGTGTTTGCAGAATGGTTTATTGTAAATTCTTAGGGAGTTAAGTCTTGATGAAGCAGATTTGTATGCTTTTTGGCTTAAGGAGCAGATAAATGCATTGCTTTGAGTCACTCCCTTTCTTCGGGAAGCAGTGTACATCTCTTCTGTTCCAGGGCCGCGCTTGGCCTGGGAACACGGATGTGACTTAGTCTGTGGTTACCACTTGGCTGGATCTTGTGTGGCAGTCGGGCAGGGGAGGGAGCAGGTGATCGCACAGCTGTGATAGAGACTGCCGGGCTGGGGGCACACCAGCTGGAGAGGCTCCTGAGGGAGGCCAAGGAGGGCAGGGATGCTCCGGGAAGACGGGACCCAGCTGAGTGTTCAAGAGGGTGGGGTGCTTCAGGTGGAGGACCTCTTTCACAGGGTCATGGGCCCAAAGGTGAGCTTGTGCCAAAGAACGTTCGCGCTTACCAGGTCAGCAGAGGCCGTCTGTGTCCTTAGGACTTTCCATTTTATCGTGAGGGCAGTAGGAAGTCCTTGGTGGATCTGGGAAGTGGATTTAAAGATAGACGTTCAGTTGCAAGTTTCCGTTTAGCCTCTGTGTGCTGGAGTAGGGAGTGGGGATAATCTGGACAGAGGTAAGAGCATAGGGGGGTATCCCGGCCTGAATCAGCAGCTTCCAGCGTTCTCCACACCTCATCCCCGCAGCAGCACTGGGGTCCAAGAGGTGGGGCTGGTTTGAGAAATGTTAGGAGGCTGATGAGCAGCATTTGGTGAGGTTTTTAGTGTGGTGGTTGCGGAGGTGGAGGAGGCGGGGATGCTGCGAAGTAGCGAAGGAAGGAAAGCAGCGGCCCTGCTCCGGGGAGGGGAGGGGCGCGCGTCAGTGTCCGCCGGGGGTGCGGGGCGCGCACGGGGCTTGCAGGGGACACGGGCACTAGGATTTTAGAGCCACGAGCCTGGTGGCGGTGGAGGAGCCAGCTCTCCTGCTGCGCCGTGCGACGGGGGCAGTTCAGCCAAAACAGCAGGGGCTGCCCTGGGGTGTGGGGGGTTTCTGGAGCAGAGATGGGGTGGGGGCTGAGTGGGAAGGAGCAGTGTCGGTGTGCATACTGTTGAAAGAGGTAGAGCTCGGTCACTTGGTAACAGCAGCCAGATGCAGCCCAGGCACGAGGACGCGTCTGCAGGAGGTACGTGGAGGTCGCTCCCCGGAGTGGTGGCCAGTTCCGCTCTGCTGGAGCTGGACGCCTGCCGAGGAGTGACCTGGAAGCGGGGGGTGGAAGGCCGTGCAGCTGGAGTTGGACATGTTCTGTGCCCGGAAACGGGGAGGAAGAGCCGGAGAGTAGGAATGTTTGGCCCTTTGGAGGATAGACTAACGCTGGCCCTGTCGGTTGTGGGAGGAGCGTGCCGTGGGAGTGCGGGGGGCTCAGGGAGGCGGTCCGGGAATGGTGGCAGGGGCCGCTCGGACTGCAGCTCGGCTCCCTGCTGGCAGCTTCCGGATGGGGCTACCCTTTCCTCCCCCTTTCCTCGGCTGTGTCTGAAAGGATTCTTCAGGAATGCATTTGATTAATAGTTAGACGCAGTCGGTCCAATTAGGATTTTTTAAGAATCGCTTTTTAAGGCATTTAATTGTTGGGTATGTTTAGTCATTTTAGTTAACATTTAACTAATAAGAATAACTCATTCATTTTTAAGGAAACGTACTTCGGAGAATATACAGATTCCAGTGATAATGAATTGTCCCAACATAGAAACTCTGCTGAGTCTGTTTCAGAAGATGAGACATCTGAATCACAGTATTTTGGTTCATCCAGAAAAAGTAAAGGAAGTGTTGGTACCTGGGAGGAAAAGCTCAAATCACATGAAGCCACCCAGGCTCTGACTACGTTGGAAGTAAATGAAGTGACAACTGTCGGGTTTGGGACATTCACAGCAACGCTGAGAGAGCCTTCAGCTGCGTACCCCGTAGCTCGCGAGAAACACTGGATGGTGTCACGTGAGTCCGCGAGGGACGGGAGAAGAACCGTTTCGGATGAGGCACAAGGACAGAGAGAGGTCAGGGAGGTGGATAAGTCGGTGCAGACCGAGAGCACACTTCATGAACCCATCAGAAACGTGTGTGCTGAGATGTCGTCTGGCAGCCAGGCACAGGGCAGCGGAGCGGCCCTCCGGAAGTCTGACGTGGGTTCCTCTCCCCTCGGCAAGAGGCCATTCAGTGAATTCATGGAATCCGAAGGAAAAACCCTACTATCCAAAATGATAGGCTCCCCCAAATCACAGTTTACTAAGTGGACATTAACTAATGAAATCCCTCTTGAATCCGATCGTCTGTCAATCTCTGACCACTTGCAGGGAATGTGTAGCGTATTGGGAAAGAAGCGAGATGTTCAAGGCTTCATTTTAGGAGCATCGCCTGAGCCAGAGGACGATGCAGGTGACGCAGCGGGTGCCCCAGGGCTCTGTGGTGATGCCGGCCTTTCTTCCTCTTCTACCTCGGGAGCATCGTCTGTCTGCAGTGACTCCCCATCTTCCTCTGGATTAAAGTACGCTCATGACCCACACATTCCTGCTAAAGTTACCGCGATGGAACTGCACCACTCAGAAGAGAAGCTACAAGCTGAAACCTTGAACGTGCTAGATCTGCAGCCTGCGCCCCCAGAGTGTCCTGCCGGAGAGAACCATCTGGAGAAGAGCTTGTGTGCTTTGAGCCCTGAGTTGGGAGCATCACATTTTAATGAGAGCGGCAGTGAGGTCAAGTCCAGAGACATTTTGAAAGGCATTCCCAAAGTCTGTTCACTTGCACAGTCAGTATTTATACAAGCTATGAAAGAGGCACAGTGCAGAAGCCAGGGTCCCAGCGCTGAGCTCCCCCTGACTAGGGCGGATTCTACACCATTGCTAGCGTCTCAGCGTAGCTTGACCAAGGGTGGGTTTGTTTTTAAAAGCCCTTCGTGGCACCATAGTGATGTGTTACGGAGAGGTGGGGAAGAAAGGCTAAGGGCTAAGTCAGAACCCGAACAGAAGACTAACCATCAGGTACAGCAGGCAGCATCATCCTTAGAAAGTAGACGGTCCACATCGAAGCCTGAACTTGCCTCAGAAAACAACCCCATGGGGCCCAGGGTTGCTACGTCACTGTTGCCTAACCAAGTGTCCGTGATCACTAAGCAGGCCCGGCCCGACAGAGTGCAGAGCGCTAGACTGGAACCCTGGAGGCAGCAGAGGACTGAGCCTCCCTTTGTGGCAGCACATGCCGGTCCTGGGGCTGTTCCCACATCCTCTGCAGCCAGACGTGGCGGAGAAAGCGAGGACACGGCGTGGGCTGCCCAGGGAGCGGCTGCTAAGGAAGGGACCTCGCCACAAGTTTCTGCCTCGTGGAGAAAATTAAATTTCAGTTTTCCAAGTGGTTCTTCACCAGTCGGAAGTTCTCATTGTTCCACAAATAGCAAACCGTCTTTCTCCCCTAAAAACATCCCTGTCCCAAACCATGGTGTCACAACCGGAGCCTCAGCACAGGAGGCAGTGCCGAAGCAAAGTCTGCTCCTTCATGCCTCGAGTCTGGACTCCCCTGGGCTGGATGGGGACCGACTCTGTCCCGCTCCAGAAGTGCCAGTGTCGAGAAGTTTCGCTGTTGACAGAGTGCCCTACGGGGGCACGGGCAGGTCTGGTAGCGAGGCTCTAGCCATCCCGGAGGGCTCTCCCCGTGTCCGCCCGAGCCTGCAGGAGTCCCCAGAGCTGCCGTCTCAGACTCCTGGCGGGGCTTCTCCTGAAGGTCCAGGCACCACAGGGACGGCTCTCCCGTCGGCGATTCTCAGAAGAGATGAAGAGACGTGTGCTGCCCCCGCGAGTGCTCTCGCCGGGCCTCTGTGTTGTTACACGGGCATTCGGGAGGGAGGAGGTGGCGACACAGAGGTGGAGGAGAGCGAGGCGCCCAGCGGCAGCGAGTGGGAGAGCGAGCCCGAAGCCGCGCTGGGGGACAGACTGCAGGGGGCTGCCCGCACCTCCAGAAGAGGTTTAGGAGCCCCAGGTGCTGGCGCAGCTGAGACCCGGCCTTCCGTCGAGGTGGGCTGTCTGACCTCCGCGCTGCAGGACTTCAACATCAGTACTCTTTCCGAGATGGACGGGCTCTCTACAGCAGAGGTCGTGATGTTTCTTGAAAGTTGTCAGTTACGCGATTACAGTTCAGGGGACTCTGTTTCAGAATGTTCTAGCAAAGGAACCCTGCATAAAGAAACGAACAAAGACTCAAAGCCAGGTGACCTCTCAGGAGGAAAGGACAGAAAGCAGCTCTGTGAGGAAGAGACCCTTGAAACCTCCGAAGAGTGGATTGAATCGGAGGAGGAGGACGGTCCTCTGAAGAGCACAGGGCAGCTCGCTCGGCGCTCCTGGGAAGCGCTGTCCGCGGTGCTCACCGGGTTTGGACGCGAGCTTCAGGCCGGCTGCGGGAGCTCTCCGAGAAAAGACGCTGCTGACTTAGTGCTCTCAAACACGCACGGTGGCGTGACCCGTGAGCCTGGCAGAGAGCACGACCCCCCTCAGGGGGCGAGGGGCTTCCCGCCACACCCCTCAGGTTCATCCCCTCCAGTAGCCAGCACGACCGGCAAGGGCCCTTCTCCTGCTAGCGGCTCCTCGAGTCACGGCGTCCCTCCTGGCAGTCCTGAGGGCGTTCCCAGTGTGGGCGGCCCGGTGGGCGGTGGGGCAGGGCCCTCCCCCCGGCGCTCTGACTCCGTGGCAGGGCGGACCATAGAAGGCAGTGCTGAGGAGGGGGCAGAAACGACGTTTCAGTGCCAGATATCCACAGTGACCTCCGAAGTCATAAACGTGCTCATCAATAAGGATCAAAATCTCGTCATTGAAAAGGGGGACCACTGGACCATCATAAATGGGGTAGCTCTCATGCCAGATGTGGACCAGGTCATACTGTGTGACACTCCTGAAGACACCCCTGTTTCCCCAGATGGAGGAGGCCTGGGAGCTGGCTTCATTTCCCTTACTTCCATGGAGAAGTCTCCAGAGACCGGTCACCCTGGCCCTCCGTTTCCAGAGCCCCAGTGCGGCAGCAACCCATCATGTGCCCAAGAGGAAATTTCCAGCAGTAGCCAGAGCACCAACTTTGATAAAAGCCGTTTGCGTAACAGGCCTGTCAAACCTAGCGTAAGGATTAGTTCTGAGATCTATGATCAGAACTTTGAGTCTCAGACCATTGCATCTGATCACACGTACTTTAACTCGAAACTAGAGCCGTTCAGCAAAAATAAGAATCGATCAAAGATTTCAAACAAAGATCAATCAAACAAGTCGGCAAAGGCTTTGGCATCAAGCCGAGTTGACACTAATCAGAATGAAGGTTCTCAGTCATTTGCAGGGGAAAGAGAGAACACAAAAACTCAGAGAAATCAAACTCAGACCATTCTAGCCAATGCTGACACATCAACTCCTACAGACTGTTCTGACACCCTGAGTAAAATCCGCCAGGAGGTGGGGCCCCCTCTGCCGCCCTTGCTTGCTCCTCTGGTCGCTACACCTCCAAGGACTTCGCAGCCAGTTTCTCCGCTGCTAGCCACTTCTTCTCCCTCCTCACCTACCTCTCCGCTTGGCCAGATTTCTCCCTTGTGTGAACTCCCTGTGCCTCCTGTGATGTCTCCTTTGCCGGAAGAGCCGGGATGCCTCTCTCCCCCGTGCACATCTCCGTCCCCATCTGCTGCACCGGCCGGCGAGAGGATATTGTCCTCACCCTTGCAATTTTGTGCTGCCACCCCAAAGCATGCCCTCCCTGTGCCTGGCCGCCTCCCGCCTCTGGCATCGGCCCACACAGCTGTGGCTGGACCCCAGGAGAATTCCGTTAAAATCCTCGACACCATGTACCCAGAGCTGTCTGCCAGGGCCCGTACCCTCAACATTCTCAAAGGGAACATTCAGCTCACTCGAGGTCCTCCTGCAGACCGTAAGAGCTTAGCGGGGCCTGTCAGTGCTATCACAGGCTTCAAGGCAATCACCTCAACATCCACCGCCTTTGTTAAGACAGGGGGCAGCTCAGGGAGCGACTGTAGTCAGGAGAAGTCCAGAGACGGGGGGACTCGCCAGGATGTAGGGGGGAAAAGGACGTTGTCTGCATCTACACTGAGGAGTGCCAAAAGACTGCGGCTGGACAGTGGGTCCCCAGAACCAGAAACTGGGGGCGCCACTACAGAAGGAGTCAGCAAGGCCCTCCGGAGGAGCCTCCCTCAAACTGAAGCTGTGGCGGCAGAGGAAGAAAGTTCTCCTCTGACCGTCAGTGCGGTTTCACAGTTGCCTCCAAACCCAAAAGAAACCGTAGAGTCGCATGACAAAGCCATAGCCGACGCGCTGAAGAAGATCGCCGAGTCTTCTTTTGATCTCCTACCTGTCATTCGAAGTCACGTGTATGTAGGAAATATCTCCAAAAAGCCTGTCATGAGAGATCAAGAGAAGGAAGTTGTTCATGAATTTAGCACAACCAAAAAGGTACGTGGTTGCTCTTCTGTAGGCGCGCTAGGAACTGCATGTCCTCAGAGACAGGCTCTCTGCTCGCAGCAAAGTGGTAGATGACCCTGAACAGAAACTTGATTTCAGAGATAGATATCCATATAAACACTGTGACCTACACTTTGTTTCTGGTCAGCATTTTGTGTACTTGAGTTGGGAAAAGACACTGGGGATCTGATCATTTGTATTCATCAAATACCTTAAAATTTTAAAGAAATAAAAGTGATTGTCAGGACTTCAGTTGCATATTTCCCATCAATTCTGGCATGATTAAAAGCTCAAAGTGATTTGCTCCAAAATAACAAATTACTTTCCTGTAATGGAGCCTCTCTTTTCTGTGAACGGTACGCACACATTTGAGTCGGAGCATCTTCCAGAAAGAGAGCAAGGGGTTCCCCTGTGCCGCCTTTAGTATCTGTCACCGACGAAACAGAAACCGATCTTGGTTTCAAGATAGGGACAGTTAAAGTGGGAACACTGTGCAGATCCACACAACTGGTGTCTTAGGAATTCTCTAGGGTTCAATTTTCCAAGTTTCCACGTCGACACCTTGTGTGGATTCTTCCCAGTGTCTCCTGGATCGCGCTGTGTTGGTTTCCTGCACACCCGAGAGCCACGGTGGGAACAATACGGATGTGTCTTCTGTAGATTGCTTACTTTCAGAAAGTAGAGAAAGTAATACATGTCACTTTGAAAAGATAGTTTTATTTTCAAATGAACAAATGGATCAAATTATTTAATGCCCTTCTTCTTAAGTAGGAAAATGGTTGCCCAGTATTTTTAAGACCTAAACAGGGAAAATGTGTAGGGCACATCAGAATTCAGAAAACAGGAATGGGCGAAGAACGTAGAGTGAGTTCAGTACACACACACTGAATTATTTTAGCCCAAACAAGGAAGAACACTTGGTTGGCGCGGCCGCAGGCAGACGGATGTGCTCGGCCAGGGCCCCTGGCCCCTGCAGGCAGCCTGCAGATTTGGACCTCTTGCCCCCCCACACCAGCGGGGGGACGGGAGGTGGGTCACTGGGCTGAGTAAAAGCAGGTTGGTTTGCCACAGTGACCGCTCTTTTCTGCTGGCTGATTTATGGCCTTATTTCAGTTTTGTAACTTTAACTATTTAGTAGACAGAAGCAATTCAAGTGTACATTACCTTTTCTTTTTTCTTCTTTTTCTCAAACCTAGCATTTAGCAGAGTGCTTGCTGCACTCTATTCTCTCAGAACTGAAAATTCAGAAGATCTCCATGGAGCGCAATTACATTCACGCCCTCTGCAGAGTGTATGTGGGCATCTGTCGGCAACTTGGGGACTTGGAAAGAGCTCGTTTGTTTTGCTACAGCCTACTTAAGGAAGGTACGTTTAGGTAGTGACATTTCTGTGTTGGAAGCCCACTTCTGCCTTTTTTCCTCATCGTTATGCTTGGATCTGTGTTTGCAGCTAAGTGTTTGCGGTGTATCTTTCAAAATAGTGTTAATGTTTGGGCATTTATCAGAGGCCATGAAGAGCCTGAGCTGTCCCACGCCCTGCCTGGTTTTCAGTGGGAGAATTGACATGACATACACGTGCTTCTGTCAACACATACGTGTCCACTGGCACATAATTCAGGGTCTCTCATCGCTGCGTGTTTGTCTCCTCCTGGTGTAGTTACTGAAGAGTCAGATGCTGGCAACACGAGGTAAGGGAATGACTGTAAAGTCAGGGACATACCCCAGTGCTGCATCGGAAGCTGGAGAAGGCAGAACTCTCTTACGGTGCAGCGATCCTGGAGCAAGAAGAGGAGCAGAGGGCGGGGGAAGGAGGGCTCTCCTGAGCCCCTTTTCCTTTCCTCTGCTTCCATCCCCACTAACGGGGCGGATCAGGAGTCAGCCTCTGTAACAGGACATCCTCAGTGGGAACATTTGTAAACAGAGTAATGATAAACAAATGCAGCTCAGTTTCCTATCAGAAAGTCTCAGCTCGACAGGGTTTTTCATCCTTCTTAGGGAGTTCACAGGGCTTGTGAAGCAGGGAATGGAATGTGCCCGGCGTGTGTCCATCTGTGAGCGAGGCTGCCGTCTGTGGCCCTCTTCCTTTCTTTGTTTCCTCTCTCAGTCGTTGGTGGACTCAGCAGTAGTTCATGGTGTGCTCGCTGGGTGTTAGGGCCTGGACGGGGACTGGAACCAGACGCAGACACGCCCGAGTGGTGAGGCCCGTGTTGGCTGGTCACGTGGCCCCGGCGCATGTGGGGCTCCCGCAGTGGCGGGTACTAGCGAGGCGAGCAGCGTGGACTCGGCTAGGCCCCCGCAAGGTTCTGTTCTTGTCAAACACCGCCAGCGCCCTTTCTCGTCAGGCTCGTGGGGAGCAGGTGTCTCCCTCAGAAGCGATCCCCCCCTGTTGTCGGGACTCCCATGGCCTTCCTCCTGCAGGCTCCTGGCTTTTTCTTCACGGTGCTTACCCCCCTTGCCTTGTATCCCGAACCCTTCTGTTTGCTGTCTCCGCTTACCAGATTGTGTGCTCTGTCAGGGCAGGGATTGTGTCTTGTCCCTACTTACCCCTACCCCTCAAGGATGCATTGTACGCAGCCATGGAGGATCTGTTGCTTGAGGGGCTGTGCCGTGGAGGGGGATTTGTGAGACTGAGGGGTCACAGAAGCTCTCCTTGTCAGAGCGGCTTCCGAACTGGAGGTGTGAAGACACCAGCGAGGGCCTGTAAGAAATGTGAGGGAGGGGGCGCCTGAGGGCCTCAGTGGGTTAAACGTCTGCCTTCGGCTCAGGTCATGACCCCAGGGTCCTGGGATCAAGCCCCGAATCGGGCTCCCTGCTCGGTGGGAAGCCTGCTTCTCCCTCTCCCTCTCCCGCTGCTTGTGTTCCCTCTCTGGCTGTGTCTCTCTGTCAAATAAATAAAATCTTAAAAAAAACAAACCAACAAACGAGGGAGAAGATGCCAGGCAGATGGCACCGCATGTGGAGAGGGGTCCTGGGGTGGATTTTCCGTCTCCGAAACAGCAGGTCAGAATAGACTGTGAGCGTCTGCTTTGGTTACTTGCTCTGGAAACGCAAGATGTGGCTTCCTGCCAAACGGTAACAATCTGTGTCCACTGGTTCAACCAAGTTGCAAAACACGGACGCTTTCTTACAAGATCAAAATCTTCGTTGGTCGTATGACCCAGAAATCGCACTCGCACGTCCTTAGCTAGCAGACGTGGAGCCATGCCTCCCCTAGACGGGTGCTCACGCCCCCGCAGACCTTCCCGGGCAGCCGCCCGGAGCCGGACGCGGACGTCTGTTGGCTGAAGGAGGGACGGGTGTGTGGTCTCAAGCAGCTCAGTACGGCGTGGCCACACCAAGGGAGGGGCTGCTGACGTGGTGGCAGCACCGTGGGTCGCGGAAGCATTCTGCTGAGTCAGGGAGCCGGGCAGAAAAGAGTCGTGCTGTCCGAGCGCGCCGACGGACAGCAGCGGAAAGAGCCAACCTGCAGTGTCGGTGAGCGGGTCGGGGTCGTCTGTGTCGGGGGCCAAGGGAGGCACCGGAAGGGTGCAGGCCGTGGCTTTGGGGAGGGGGAAATGTTCTGTGTGTTGGTTGTGGTGGGGGTTATACGTACACGTTCACTCATCAGAATCCATCAGACGGTGCTTAAGAGTGTATTTCATTGTGTGTGAGCGGCACGTGGGTTAGGTTGATGAAACAGAGCCAACTGTGGGAGAGCATTCACAGTAGAAGACTTTCATCCGTGACGGATAAAAACATCTACATATCAAAAGCCTTTTATGTGTTGCACAGGTGAGTTCTGTCTTCCCAGTGCATAAGAAATAGCCTGAAATGACACTTCTGAAATGGGGAGGTTCTAGGGTTTCAGAAGTCTGAAGAGAGAGGCTTGCCTTTGCTTCGTGTTTGGATTTGATGGCTCTTTTCATAAGAAAGTGCTGTATATTGTCCAGGTATTCTGTTTCAAATCTAGATAAGGAAGGTTTGCCAAAGGGAAAGGGTTGGGGGAGAGACAAGCAGATTTGCACAAAGCAGGGCCTCCTCGGGCACCCGCCTTCAGTGGTAGGAGACCCTGCAAGGCACAAGTGAAATTCTTAAAATTGGTTCTTAGCTTGTAATTTATTCACTTGATTAGACATAAAGGTTTTTTTGTTTTGTTTTGTTTTTTCCTCATAGATTTTCCAGAGTCAGAGAAACTGACTTTGTTCATTGCAAATATGTGGCATGATATATTTATTTCCCAATCGGTGATTAATAAGGCGATGCAGTTGGTTGCCAGGCAACGTGCTAAAGGAGAGGTCCGGAACTGTTTGAGAGCCTTTCTCAACTGGGAAAAGGTAAGGTTTGTTTTTATTTCTCAATTGTCAGACCTCACTTGTAGATCTCATATGAATGTCCTTACTCAGTTTTGTGTTCCGTGTTGAATTAGTTCATAGGCATTTCAGGGACAGGACTCTTCCTGTTGAATCCTTTAAAATACCATTTTAGCCTAAGCTTATGCATTTAGTTCAGGAAATGCGCATGAGGCACTTGGGGAAGGATTGGAGCTGTAGGTGTTTTGGTAATTTACCAAAAATTTTCTTTTCGTTCACTAATTTATGACTGATGATCATGTAGAATGTGTATGTAGGGGGTGGTTCATAGGAGCTGCATAGCATTGCCTTCTGTAGTGGGCACTTGGAGAGCTGAAAACTGGCATTGCAACTCATTCCTGTCTTGACTTTTTAAAATCTAAATATTGTGTTTTTCTTTTTGATTGATGGAATTTTTATTTAAATACTTAGTTCTTACGTGTTCTTTTCCTCTTTTTTTGGTTTTCTTTGGTAACTGAGTGCTAATATACCATCTAGATTAGTGTTCTTCTATGTTACAGCTGTGGTCTAGTGAGAATCTCTGGAGGCTGAATTGACAGTGGTAAACTCTAAGAAGCAATGTGAAATTCAGTGAGAGGTTGATCTTTGTTTTTTATTTTTTATTTATTTAGAGAAAGTGTGCACGTGTGTGTGGGAGGAGTGGCAGAGGGAGAGAATCTCTCTCTCTCTGTTTTTTGTTTTTTTGTTGTTGTTGTTGTTGTTTTGTTTTTAAGAGAAAGAGAGAGAGAGAGAGAGAGTGCAGGAGGGGCACAGGGGAGAGGGAGAGAGAAAATCCCAAGCAGATTCCATGCTGAGCAGAGAGCCTAATTCAGGGCTTGAGCTCATGAAACTGAGATCATGACCTGAGCCTAAATCAAGGGTTGGACACTTAATTGAGCCACCCTGGAGTCCCAACCTTGGTTTGTTTTTAAATGACCGTGTATTAATTTCCTCTTAAAGTTATCCTGGCTTATGTGTGTGGTGCAGTTTTATATGTCATTTTGCTTTCCGTTTTTGTGCATTTTGATATTAATATTCATTAGGTTTTTTTTTTTTTTTTAAAAGAGCATGAGTGGGGGCAGAGGGAAGGGGAGAGAGAATTTTTCTCTTTTTTTAAAGAGAGAGCTAGAGCATGGGAGGGACACAGGAGAGAGGGAGAGAGAGCATCCCAGCCCTACTCCGTGCTGAGCAGAGAGCCTGATGCCGGGCTCAGGCTCACAACCCGAAGATCCTAACCTGAGCTGAAATCAAGAGTCCCAACACCCAACTGGTTGAACCACCCAGGTGCCCCGACTTCTATTTTCTTGTAAGAAATAGAGGAAAGGAATATTGGTAAACAGAAGTTAAGGAAACATTAAAAAGCAAGACTGTAATCATCTTTCCAGCAACTCGTCTAGAGAAATGAGTGTCATCTTGGGAGACCCCATCGGACTCAGGTCGGCAGCTTAGTCAGAAGAGCCCTTCCACCTCATGCCGTTGACCTGCCTCAGTCATGCCGCGTCCTCCCAGATTCCTGCCGGCCAGTAGCCCCTGCTTGGTCCTCCTGCTTGTACACTGGCGCCTCCTGGTGGCCTGGTCGGGGTGAAACCAGACGTGGTAGTTTGATGATCAAAGACATTATAAAGAAAATAGAATTTCACTAAATGTGTTTGTTCTATATCATATCAAATAAAAATATAAAATCAAAGGTATAAAAAGTGAGTAATACTTGAGATAAAAATACCATTATAAGACTTCCAGATTTTCTCTCACAGAATTCAGCAGATCAGATAGACAAAAATGAGTAGAACAGTGGAATTCAATAATATAACAAGTAAACTTGAAAGAATATGTATTTCTTTGCATGTCTGTGGCACATCTATAAAACCAGTGATGAATTTGGCCACATAAAAACTTTAATTCCTAAAAAGTAAAGATTCCATACACAAAGTTCTTTGGTAGTAATTCCATGAAATCCTCTATAAGTAATTCAGAGATTCCATAAACACTACTTGAAAGTTGGCATACGTGGTCCTGGACAACCTGGGAATAAACGGGAGCTCAAAAGTAAGACGAATGTTGTAAAGTCATTGATTGAGAAGGAGAACGTCCCATACCAAAGAGTTCTAGTTTTTGTAAAACTTACACTCATTAAGGTAGTTTAAATGTTTTAAGACTAGATAATAGAATGGCTGATTGTCATCTTAGAAATTAAATATCTGAGATCCTAGAAGGGATCTAGAAAAAAGGGAATAGAGTTTAAAAGGTAATAGTAATGAAACAGAGAAGGAAAAAACACGTAGAAAAAGAACTCATTGCCTTTAAGAAATAGTAGCAAAATATAGAGCTCCCAGATCAGATTAATGAAAAAAGAGAAAATAGAAAATATTGAGGATTTCAAAAATGAGAAAGAAAACAGACTCCAGGGGCGCCTGGGTGGCTCAGTGGGTTAAGCCGCTGCCTTCGGCTCAGGTCATGATCTCAGGGTCCTGGGATCGAGCCCCGCATCGGGCTCTCTGCTCAGCAGGGAGCCTGCTTCCCTCTCTCTCTCTCTGCCTGCCTCTCTGTCTACTTGTGATCTCTGTCTGTCAAATAAACAAATAAAATCTTTAAAAAAAAAGAAAACAGACTCCAGATGTGGGAGAGAGGTTGAGAAGCCCACCACCTGCAGCTTTGTAGTGACAGGCCGGAAGCTGAGGATGCTTTCTTAGCAAAATAAAAATGACCAAACTTGGTTTTAGAGGTGGAACGCTTGATAAATCAGTTGTTTTCAGTTGTCACAAAAGAAGTGGAAATGTTGATGTATAGTTTACTGTATAAAAAGCATGTGTAGATTCCACTGAATTTTGGCTAGTTTTCTGAAGAACCAAGTAATTCCAGTCTTTTGCTAGTATGTTTTGCAAGTTTTTTATTTTTTACTTATTGAATTATTTTTTTTAATGTAGACTCCGCGCCCATTGTGGAGCCCAACACAGGGCTTGAACTTATGACCCTGAGATCAAGACCTGAACTGAGATCAAGAATCAGACATTTAACTGACTGAGTCACCCAGGCACCCCCTGTTTATTTTTAGTAACAGAACCCAGTAAAAAAAGGCATAAGAAAGGAAAAAAATTACAAATCCATTGCTAGGTATTTGTTCAAGAGATGTCAAATTAATGTCCACATAAAGACAGGTTATATGCACGCTCATAGCATTTCACGGGTAACGTGGGCTGGATAGTGTGGATGTCTGTGGGGGTGAGTGCGTAAGCAGACTGGTCCCTCACATAAAGGATAACATCCAGCTACAGGAGCGACTGTTCGGGCTCCCGGGACGTAGAGCATCAAATGTGCACAGGTGTGAAAGATGCCGGGTGAGGAGTCTGGTGCTGGCCGACTCGAGTTTATGAATTTTTGTAAAAAGACTGATACTGAGGGTCAGAGGATGATAGAACTGGAAGAACTTTTTCAAAGTTTAAAAAAGTTACAACTTTTCTTCACTGATTTGAGGTAAAACAAATTTGCATTTCTATCTGTATTGCAGCTTATCTCCTTTCTGCCTGATTAGATTCTGCTTTCTGCCTGGAGGCTTTTTTTTTTTTTTTTAATATTTTATTGATTTATTTTAGAAAGCACAAGTGAGTAAGCCTCTTCCCTGGGGCAGAGCCAGAGGGAGAGTCTGGAACATGGAGCCCCGAGGTTCGACCTCAGGACCTTGAGTTCATGACCAGAGCCAAAACCGAGAGTTGGCATGCGTAACCAACTGAGCCACCCAGGTGCCCCCTGCCTGGAGTTTTCTTATCTTAAATGATTATTCATCTAATGCTTATTACGTTCTTCCTTACGAGATGACTAACATAAGATGTGTTATATTTGAACCTCGAAATTTTCTTTTTTCTTTTGCATTTGCTAGAATGCTCCTGTGGATGTGGGTTTCATGGTTTCTAAGCTGCTGTTGACCATACAGTTGTGTCCAAAAACGGAGTTTCAGTCCAGTGAAAAATTTGGGGAAGACTTAAGTGATAACACTTGGGAGTACATATTTGCTATCGACCTGCTCTGCTGCCATCAGAAGTGGATTTGGACACATGATAACATTATAAGGTACAAGGCTGTTGTGCTAACTCAAAGTTGGGTTCTTGAATTGGAAGGTAGGCTGTCACATGGTTGCTGAATTGTGGTTTGAATTGGTTTTGCTCTTGAAGGTTGGGGAAACATTTTACAAGCAACATTCGATTTGGGTAAAAATTGGTAAAACTCTCGTTAAAAGACATGTATTATTGTTACATCCCCTTGCTTTGTTTTTGTGGTGGCTGTAACTTACTTTCCTTATATTCTGTTACTACTTTCTCTCTCCCAAGGAGCGGTGACCCCTGTGAAGGAGGGGTTTGGGTTCACTGGAACATCCCCAGCTCATAGAGCAGTGCCCAGAAAGGCAGCCCTCCATGACTGGTGTAGGGGAAAGTGCCATGATCAAATCTTAACATTCAGATACTTGGGAAGCCCATGTGAACAGACACAGGCAGAATGCCGTGTGGGCAGCTCTTCTCACCTGGCTTTCAGGAGGGAGCTCAGTCTCAGGCATCTGTTTTATGTCATGAATCCGCTCTTCTCTGTGCATGGAGAATTCTGGCACTAGCCATATACTATCTCTGGAAGAACAGGAGGTGGGAGAGCGGAGAAAATCGTCATTCAGGTGATTTTTCCATAGATCTTAATTTTCTTGGAAGCCTGATTGAGAAAGACTGATTTAAAGGAGTCTGGAATTTAAGAGGATTCGCAAAGGATTAACAGTCCGTATCCTGGAGGTACTTGAATGTGTTCTGTGGAGAACTGTTCCTCCTTAACACTAGAGACAGATTATGTGTCTAAATGTCAAATGATAGGGAATTGACTTATGGTACTGCCACAGTAAAGTAATCGCTGTAAGTGGATGTTTAGATACTGACATGGAAGTAGCTCCCATGCTTTGCTGGCCAAGGGAGTGACGGTGTGGCATGTCAGCACTGTCTGTATAAAGATGTGAGTGCCTCCTGTGGGCCTCGTCTCCTGACTCAGAGGAGCCCAGCAGGCAGGGTGACAGGTAAGTCCACCACAGGTGGTTCTGGGCACCCCTGCTGGGGGCGAGGACAGAGTGTTGAAGAGTGGAATCTGTGCCTGAGCCAGTGCCACACCCGGAGCCCCGAGTGCTGTGGTCACCTTCCCTGGATTTAAACTTGTGCGCCTAGAGAAGTACAGGGAAAGAAAAGTCCAGAATTAGTTGAGTAATGTTATCTGAAAATATCTTAATTTGAGGTGCTTTTAATTTGCCTTTTTTTCTGTGTGTTGGCATTTAACTTTTTAATACTATGAATACTATATAAGAAGTAAATACACTTTGGAAGGAAGGGAGAGCAAAGAGGAGCTGGCACTGCCTTCAGTCAGTAGAGAGTTTGTAAGGTGTGGTTTGATTGTTGCCTCCGAGCTCCACGCTCCCCTGAGGACATGGCAGAGGCTTCTAGAACTCAGGTGCCACATGCACGTCTGGAATGTCCCCAGTGAAAATCCAGACTCCCACCTCTTCCAATTCTGTGACTTGGGGACATTGTCTAGCGTCCCTCTTCAAAGCCTTGTCGAAGGGGTGGAAGCAGAATAAAGGTCCAAGCCTGTAGGTACTTGCAGCTTCTTTTAAGGCAGTGTGGACCCAAGTATCTGAATGGTTGGAGACTGGTGAGCTTCCGGTGTCTGGTCTCTTTTTAACCTAAAAGGTCACGTCTGCAGAAGACCTTGTTCTGGGGTGCCTGACTGGCGTAGTAGAGCATGTGACTCCTGATCTCACATGGGGAGGTGGCAGAGCGGGGACCACGGTTCGCATGCTGCTGGATCACGTTGAGTGCAGGGCTACATGGTACCTTTTCTGTCCCCAGAGAGCTCGTGAACTACCCCTGGCCCATCTGGTATTGACTGGATGACTCCTAATCATGCCCCACGTTGGGCATGGAGCCTACTTTAAAATAAGTAAATTAAGAAGAAAAGTCCTTCTTTATCAATTGTCTGTTTCTTATGGACCATTTTGAAGTTGTTGATCTTTGAGTGACGGTGAGCCTGCAAGCTTTCCACATTCGTGTATGTATATGCATGTGTATGTATATATATATTCTGTTGTTTTTTTAGTAAAGAGCTGTGGCCTGTAATGGATAAGTGGATAAAATACAGAAAAGGACATGCGAACATTGCATATACTCCTGATATTATTATAGCGTCGATACTGAGGCTGATCGGTGAGTTGTCTGTTTTAATAAAACGTTTTATTGTTACTGATCACATATTATATGTGGGAGAAGAAGTGTAATAATGCTTGCTGACCAAAACCTCCCGTAGTGACGGATTTCTGCCACCACCGTATCACAGGCATCCTCACTTCCTTCTCCTCGCTCAGACCCTTTCTTTATAAATCAGTGTTTTCTCTGACTTTGTCAGAGATGAGGTCTTCACGCGGTCCACTGGACATGTTCTTCCACATTTGGCTGGATGTCCAGTTGCCTGAAAAGCTTTTTAGAAGATGCGTGTGTGGATACCGACATCATTAAAGTCATACGTAGTCATATATTACAGGAATAATTGACAATACATAGTTACCAGTATTGTTGAACGTGTGCTGCTTGGTTCCTGCTGGGACACGCACATGCCCACGTGCCCACCAGCCCATGGAATTGCAGCCTGTGATGCTCGGGACTCGTTCGGTGTCTGTAATATGCTGTGTCCTGCTCGTGTACCACGTTCTTCTCTGCTGGCCCGTGGAAGGGCCACATCATGCAACTCCATGACCAGGGACTACTAGCCTTGTTCTCCTCCAAGCCCATATACAGAAATTAAAATGTTGCTTAAACAGATTTTAAATGGGACATAGATGCTCTTCTGTCTTGCGTAAGCAGGATCTCTGGGGTTTTTGGTTCTGCTCCCTGTCGCCCATCCTTTTTTATTTTTTATTTTTACTTATTTTTTCCTCCTTGCATCATCTTTGACGAGTTGCTCTCCAGACCGTGCAGAGTTATCACTGATGAGATCGGTTAATTTTGGGAAGGCTCTTCTTACTTTGAATGGACTTCTCCATCTCTAGCACATAGTCTTGCCCCCTGAGCCACACCATCAAGGCTCATCTGATAACCAGTGTTGTAGCCTCTCGGATCCTAGAACATACTCACCATGACTTTTAAGGATCTTTGGAGTTTAGTTAGTTAGAGCTTCAAGATAGTACCACTTGAAGTAAGGTTTGCGAATATTTAAGTTACCTAAGTAAGTCCCATAACTAGATCGTCTGTGACATGTGTCTAGCAGCTAGTTAGGTTGCCGTTCCAGGAAACCGGCATTGCTGCTCTGAAGCACATGGTGCTAAGTGAATGTGCAAAATGGTCCAAGCAGCAGCCTGCTCTTAGGGAAGACCTCTCCTTCCACTGGATAGAGCCAGAAGTACACCTAGGGGGAAGTTACCAGAAAGAGAGCCTGTGGGCCAAGTGATTGCTGGAGGCGGTAGGGGAATTCGAAGAGACGCCTCCAAAGACAGCTTGAGGTGTGGAAGTGGATGAGCTGCTCCCTGGGGGGACTGTCTCAAAACACAGTTTGCAGAGTCCCTTATTTCCGGAAGCCCTGAGAAACCATTTCAGCCCTCCCCGGCAGCAGTACGCAGGGAGCGGGGCTGGGGACACGCTCTCAGCAGGGCACCGGCCTCTGCACATCTCGCTCTGCTTTCAGTAGCTTCTTCTCTCCAGGAGTCAAGAAAAGTGTTCACACTTGGAAATGACATTTTAAATTGTAGAACCTATTTGAAAATTTTAAAAATTGAGAGATGTTGTTAAATCCTTAAATAGATCTATTGATCTAGATAAAGTATCTTTGGAATCTTGAAAAGAACATGATAAACTTTTTGAAGTCACACTTAGGAAATACGGTGTGATTTTTGCTGTTGTTTACAGATTTGTTTGTTTACATACACATACGTGTTGGCCGTTAACAGGAGAGGGGACGGGTGTGGGAGAGCGGGTCACTTCTGGTGACTTCCGCACAGTCCCTTGGCGTCCGTGGCAGAGCGTCCGCCTCATGCATGAATCTCCCCTACACTGGGCTTTCAGGAGTCTTCCACGTTTGGCTGGATGTCCAATTGCCTGAAAAGCTTTTCAGAAGATGCGTATGTGGATACTGACATCATTAAAGTCACACATGGTCGTCTATGACGGGAATAATTGACAATACATAGTTACCAGTATTGTGGGATAAAATGTCGACATATAAATACCGAATGTGACCCAGAGGGTGAATAGCTCGGAGGTGGCGATGGTGAAAGTGAGAGCAGAGGCGGCCTGGGAGCCTCCTTAGTTCCGTAGACAGGAGAGGGCCGCTGGGACGGCCGGGCTGGCCATGGTTCCGCGGGCTGGGGCTGGCCAGTGGCGGCTCAGCTTTGCCCGCTCTGGCTGGCTGTCCACCGAAGCGATACTCCTGGGCGACGGGGCGGGGTGCGGGTGGATGGCGAGGGTGGGGGCAGAGACAGGCGAGGCCTGCTGGCAGAGTTCTGAGGAGTCATGTCAAGGTCAGATGTGCGTGGGCCCGTCTGCACCCCTGTCAGACTTGGGAGGTGGAACTGTTTCTAAGAAGGTAGTCCGTTGGAGAACTTCCTGCGGTTTCTGAAGCTGACACTGAAGAATTTAGCAAGTAATTTACTTGCTGGGTTGTGATTTAATAATGACCAAAATCACTAATCATTCATAAAATAAAGGAGTTATGTTTATTTTTATTTCTAGATTTGCAAAACCCTAACTGGATTTTCACTCCATGGGAAATAAAAGATAAAATGCTTTCTGTCAGAGCAGTTCTGTGTTGTCTGGTGCTGGATAGGGGTGTGAAGATTGCTCTTGGCGAGTGTAGGATTGTGAGATCGGGGTCTGACATCTTCAACGATGACGTGTCAGCGCATTTTGTAGAGTGCATTGCTGTGGGTTCAGGGGGCCATGAGAAGTGGAAGAACCTACCTCCGTCAGGGCAGACATGAGCTTGGAAAGGCTCAGCCCTTGTTTCTGGGGCCACATAGGGGGAGGTGGCAGAGCGGGGACCACGGTTCGCATGCTGCTGGATCACGTTGAGTGCAGGGCTACGTGGTACCTTTTCTGCCCCCAGAGAGCTCGTGAACTAACCCTGGTCCGTCTGGTATTGACTGGATCCTAGAAGCTAGGAGAACGCCATTTCCCACAGCAGTTTTTTGTGGGGCCAGCTGAAGTAACCATTGTTGATTTGTACCCTGTCTCTTCTCGGGTTTGTTCCCTTTTCTTTGAAATTATCTCAGCGCACTTTTCCCTCGGGATGTCTGTATCTGCACTCCTGAATGAAAACCCTGGTGGCTACACAGGCACCTTCCCGGCTGGCCCCCAGCTGCCCTCCTCACGCTTCCCTGGGTGCTGGGCAGTCCGTAGACTTGGAGGTTAAGTCCACGTCTCTTACTGGTGTTTTAATGTGGCTGGGCCACCCTGGCCTCACATTCCTTCTGTAGGAGACTTTTCTTCCCATGTAGTGAGCGAATTTGTCCATCATCTTTGTCATCGTGGATGTAAGTTTTTTCCCCTAAGCCACCTACCTCTGAGTTATGACTTCCTCTTACTATAACCCTGATAGCTCCGTTAATTTAAATCACTTACAAAATCCAATTCATTAAGCATTTTTAATTGAAAGAACGGAAGCCATTTTCATAGGGTTCTCTATTACCTGCGATTACACTCACATCCTATGGCCGGATGAGCCCACATCTGTGTTTGGCACACGCCCGTTCCTATCTCTGCTGCCGCTAACGGGTTGAACACCCCGGTAGATTGTCTTGCAGGACAGATCTGGGGACATACCATTACCAGTCTGATCCGATTGGAAGCAGATAATTATCTGCTATTGAGTGATCAGTAAGTGAAGTTCCTGATCCCTGAAGTACAATACTTTTCAGCCTCAGTGGAAGATTTACCAGAAATTATCCAGATATTTATAGTTTCATCCTGGATTTGAAATTTTCCAGGCATTCATCCATCAGTAGGAATTTATGGAGCGTTTGCTCATATCATGGCATTTAGGGTGCATGTAACCAGCACTAAGTTGGTTTTTCTCGGGGATAGTAAGTAATAAAGGTTTGTGTAGTGCCCTCGGCCTGTTCTCCATATTAGAGAAAGAGATGCAGCTGAGGGCCTGGGCTCACGTGCAGACCGAGAATGCGTGTGGTACTGAGAAAACATGGATACAGAACTGTGAGATCGCGGGGTCCTGTCGTAAGAACCCAGGAAAAAGGTGGTAAGAGCGCGTCCGGGTGTGTTCCAGAGTCCTCTCCCCGTGAGACCGAGAATGGGGCCTCTGCTTTGAAGCAAGCTCGAGTCCCCGGATCCTGGGAATGAAGGAAGGACCGGGTGAGTGGGAACTAGCTGTGTGGCCTCCTCTTGTTTGCGTTAGCCTTCAGTTGGTGTTCGCTGCCCCCAGTGAGAAACCCCAGAGCTTCTGTCACTCCAGGTCGTACCTACCAGGTGCTAACATGTTCAGGAGTGAAAATAACATGTAGCTATTCATTTAACATTAATAACGATAAACCATTGTTCACATAGACGACATTCTCCGTGGGCAGGATTTGCCCAGCGACAGCAACGGTGAGGAGGACGGCATTTATCCTGTCGCAGACCTCTTCGCTGTCTGGTTCGGGGGCCTCTCTGCTCTGCACTCAGGCTCTTGCAGTACGTTGTTTTGGTTGAAGTGTGTGAAGAAAATCCAGTTTTGTGTGGAGCTGATAAAGGGAGAGGAGTATTGTAATAGCCTCTTCAGAGCATCGTGGATGTTCTTCGACACTGTGTTGAGCTTCCACAAGGGGGACCTCCCGGAAGGCTGGCTGCGGCTTGAAGTCTGAACCTCCCCAGGGAGTCTTCTGCTGAGCGGCCTGGGGCTCTCGCAGCGCGTGGAGGTGGCCTTCTGCCCAGTCGTGATTCTGTGACTTGCTCCGCGCACTTGGAAAATTCTGACTTGCACAGGTCTTCCGGATATCAGCAGTATCGAGAAAACAGGCATGAATGTCGTCACTGATCTCATCGGATTTTTGAAGCTGTCAAGCTCTGGGTGGCTGATGGAAGGTTTTCCAAAATTCTGGTTTTGCTGAAGAGCTCACATTTTATCTTGGACAACAGCGATAAATTTCCTTGCAGTGACTAGGTTCACTTTATTCGTTTTTGAGAAAGTGTCTATCTTGGTCTGAAGAGCTGTAGTCAGTCAGTCATTCTTTCAGGGAGATGTGGGTGTTGCACGGGGGAGCGTCCTGGTCCCCTCCCCGTTCCAGCAGCTCCCAGGTCCTGGGGCCCCGGCTTTCGTGCCGTCCGTCTGGGCTGAGCCCTGGGAAGAAGGCAGGTCGCTCCTGAGTGCAAGCGGTGGGACAATTGTTCTGACCCTGAGGACCCTGGGGGTCTGCGAGCCACACTCCGGTGCCGCTGTGCTTCTCGGCTGGCCCAGAACGGCTGTGGGTCGGACCCGAGCCAGGCCTGCCGGGCAGCTGTGCGGGGCTTCCTGGAACTTCACAGAAGTCCGCCGTTGCCCAGTGAGCCCGCGGCGGCCCGTCTTTCCCCTGAGTTCCACTCCTTGTGACCCCTTGGCTGAGACAGCCAGGTGCTGTCGTGTCCTGCGTGTGAGTGAGAGCAGGGGTGGCTGGTCGCCTCGGTCCCCACCGCCCCCAGTAAGATACATGGCGCTCCGTGGGGTCCCGGGGCCTCACGTTTTAACCTGTTTTCATGTAAGAAACATGTTCCCATTTGAACTTCAGGATCCTTCACGTACACGGGGTTACAGGAAGGAAAGCAGAATTTTAGAGCTTTACGAGAAGTTCACACTTCACTGAAGGTGGCTCGCGTTTTGGTTTCCTTGTGTCCTCAGGTCGCCTAGGCCAGCTGGGCTTGAAGGAGGGCTTCCCGTCCGCTGTGAAGAACATCAGCTCCGTTATCGGCATGTTCATCCAGCACGCCCGGGACGAAGGTAAAACCTTGGTTGACGGAAGTGGGTTTTGAGTCCCTTGCGTTCCTCCCGTTACACCGCATCTGCGTCTTTCCGCGCGCGGTGCTCGGTGCCCCCCTCACTGCCGCGCGCTTGCGGGGATCGGCTCGAGGCCGCTCGGCCTGCGCGCCCCGCGTGGGAGCTGCTGTGTGGTTTCGATTACAATTTAACTAAAAGTTAGCTGTTTTTAGTTAGATAACTTCTGAAAAGCCTTCTGCGAAATGAGAAGGCCCTCACGGCGGGGTCTCGGGCCTGGCTGCGGCCCGGCGGCCCCGGCTGCTGCTCCGGTGGTGCACTGCGGTGTGCGGGGCGGGGCGGGGCGGGCTAAGCTCCCCCAGGGCTGCGTTCCTCGTGTTCAGAGCCACGGGTAAAACTCCCACTGGATAGCCCGTGGGCTCACCACTTGGCCAAATGCTTTGGGATCCACGTTTTATGGAGACTCTGGAATGGAGTGTGATCCTTCCAGAGCTGCTCCGGGAAGCGTTGGCGTGGGTCACACGAGGCTGGGAGCTTTTTGGCCGCGTGGCCTGTGCTGGCTCTGCCAGGGCTGGGGGCCGGGCCCGCACCGGGGCCCTTCTGCTCGCTGCTCTTCTGTTCTTCCCATCTGCACACGTGTGCTTCACCCATTGTCTCATTACAGGACTTTCCTTCCATAGTTTTCATGCCGGCAGCGGGTATCCCGTATGTGAATGGTGATTCAGTGGAAGACAGCATGAACATTTTGAATCACAAGCATCTTCTTGTGTAATGACGGATATGAAAATTCCTTGCAGATATCCCGTGGGGCATCCAGCTGGCGGCTGTGTACGCGCTCTGTGATTTGAGTCCCAGCAATCCAGCGGAAATATCCAAGATCCTGGAGGCCTGGCGCCAAGAGACCGCGCACAGCGTGCCCTCCGCGGTGCTCAGCTGCCTGGAGGAAGTCAGCTCACTGTGCGCGGAGGAAGTCGGCTAAGCCACCCCGCGCCCGGTGTCTAGAGAAGTGCCTTTACGTATCTCGAGTACAAATAGATGAGTCAGCTCGCGGAGCACAAACTGAGGTTTCAAAAGGAAAGACATCGAAGAGAGAAAATGCCCAGAGGCTCTCCTCACCGTGCTGAGGAGACAGAAGCCGGCCGTGGCGGGGCTGCCTTTCCCTAAACCGCATACATTTCACTTAAGGCTGTTGTGATTCCATGACATGTGGGTTGTATTATTGTGTCTTGGTCAAACAACAAAAACTTGAACTTAGCCCTTTTTTGCTGCAGAAAGTGTCCTTTAGTCGCTTTTTAAAATTGAGTGGCATTTTATAATGAATTTAATATAAAAGCATTGATTTGGTTCCTAGGCTAATTTTGAACTTTGCGCTGAAATGACTGACTAGGGAAAAATAAGCTGGCTGAGAAAGAGCTAGAAGACTCTTCGGCTGTCTCAGCTGGAAATGGGCTTCAAATTGTTTCTCAAGGTATAGTGCGCGACTGATCAGAGGAGAACCCAAGAGAACCTTAGAGACCCGCTCTAGTGCATCATCTTCCTATCTCTGCAGGCCCTTCAAACTGTCACTGTATCAGGACGAGGAGGGCTGAGGAGTAGACGTTCACTTGCAGGCTTTGTGTCAGCGACCTGTACATAGACGATTCAGAGACGCACAGGCAGGTCTCTGTGTGTGCCGTGTATATATGGACCGTGCTATGATGTGCTTCACATTTGATGATATTCCACTTTCGGAATTTTAGTATTTGTACATAGAAAATGGGTTTAATAACTCACCGTGGTTCTGATTTGTCTTATATTCATCATTTCTTAAAATTCTTGTATGTGTTTTTTATAATAAAAAATTAAAAGTAAGCCATGCACATGATTGTTCTGATCAGTGAAGAGTGACACTTGGCATTCCTTCTACTCGAACCAAAGACGGAAAATTCTCCACTCTAACCAAAGATAAAACGGCCATTGCAAGTGGTAGAAACATGCTACATTACCATTGTCTAGCGGGTTTCTCCGAGATGCTCTTAGTGACATTGGAAACCGGATGATTACATACTGATTGGCCCCCGTGATTGGGTTTGTTTACTTACAAGTACTGCTGCCCTTTAAAAATTACATTTGACAACTATTTTGCTACTCCTGCCTCGTGTTTTTAAAGTAATTATAACAAACATAGTTGAGATTTATAAATAACTCTTCATTGCCCTTTGGAAGCTCTTGTTGGTGTGTTGCTCCTTATTCCAGTGTTCGCTGAGTATGTGCTCGTGCTAGGGGCCTCGCTGGGAGGAGCCAGAGAGCAGACAGCCAGGGCCCAGTTGGCAAAGACCTGTGACCTGCTGGGAGAGAAAATCCTACCCCACCCCAGTGAAGGAGCGTCCGAAACTGTAGTAAGGGCGTGAAGGCAGCGTGGAGCTGTGCACAGGAGAGGTGGGGGGCACTCCTCTCGTTCTGTGGATTGGGCAAGGAGTGTCCCTCTGAGGAGGCAGCAGGTGAGCTAGGGCCTGGGAGGAGACAGGTGACCGTCCTGGACCGGTGACTGGCTCTGAGAGGGAGGAGCCCATTATATGCGGGAAGGAGGCCGGTATAGCCCGGACACGCCGTTTAAGGAGGCGAGCGTTTGGTCCGTCACGCAGGTGACTGCCATCATTTGGACCTGGGCAGCTCCAGGCTTGGTGGTGGTTGGATGGAGGTTTGAGCAGAGGTCTCCTATGCGAGATCACATTTTAGTAGGGCCGTTCTGGGGCCGCAGGATGGGAGCAGGGCAAGAAGGGGCACCAAGACCGCTTAGGAAGTCTGGGGAGAGCCCAGGGTGGCCGTAGAAGATAAAGGGTACGTGGGTTTCAAATCTATCTTGGAGGTTCCCTGCTAAATTCACGCACTGGGGAACAGGGCCAGGTAGAAGTCGAGACTCTGAGGTTACTGGGTTAGGCACCAGGGGTTGGGGACGGGCACAGGTTTGGTGGTTGGAATCACACCTACTAAGTGTGCTTTCAGGATGTGGGAATCACGAGCATAATTTTTACAGGCAAAAGTATGGAGGTAGAATAAATCGGGCAGAAGCTGGGGAGTTGACATCGTGGGGGGACTATTTAAAAGGTGTGTACCTGCGTGTGTGTGTGTGTGTGTGTGTGTGCGCGCGCATGCACATGTGAAGTCACAAGGGAGAAGACCTTGGCAACAAGTACCTCCTTGTGACTTGAAGTTGCAGGGGCTGGAGGCAGTGGTGTGGTCCCTTGACGGTTGTCTCCTGGTCATAGCTAAGAAGGCGGGGAGGCAGGCAGGTGGCCACTTGTGCCACAAGGTCAGGCGAGGTGATGAGTGCATTTTGTCTTCAGTGGGTGGCAGTGACCTTGGGGAGCATTTCTCAAAGGTAAGCATGTTAAGCCAAAGAGATTACATTTGCAGGTGGCTTGTGGGGGAATTTTCTGGTGAATGGGTTGGTCATAGTTTTATAACCTCGGTAGGCTTATGTGTTTTTTGTTTTTTTTTTTTAAAGATTTTATTCATTTATTTGACAGAGATCACAAGCAGGCAGAGAGAGGGGGAAGCAGGCTCCCTGCTGAGCAGAAAGCCCGATGTGGGACTCGATCCCA
The DNA here is from genome assembly GCF_020171115.1 of Neogale vison. Lineage (NCBI taxonomy): Eukaryota > Metazoa > Chordata > Mammalia > Carnivora > Mustelidae > Neogale > Neogale vison. Next base: position 313,209,047 of record NC_058091.1, on the reverse strand, counting down.
GGACCCTGAGATCATGACCTGAGCCGAAGGCAGAGGCTTTAATCCACTGAGCCACCCAGGTGCCCCAGGCTTATGTGTTTTTAATTGGCAGAAGATAGGGAACCCCCGACTTTTTCCATTGGTTTCTCAGCTCTGGTCACCAGGGCTGTAGAGCTCACTTGTCAGTGTCCGTTTGGTGTTGTGGCCTATTGGACAGACCCGACGTCCCCTGGAGCGCTCTGGCACCCTCAGGCTGTGAAGCAGTTCTAAGCTACGGTTAGACTGAATTTCTGGTATCCAAGCCGACCCCTGGGCTGTGGGGTGTAGGATTTAAACGAGCGTGTCAACAGGTGAGTGAATGAGCACTTGAAGCCGGAGTGAATGGGGAGGCCTTAGACCAGCGCTGGGTCCAGGGCACCCGGGAAGCACACGGGCTCTGGGTGGCCCAAGCTGAGCAGCCAGGACAAGCCTGGCCCTCTGCTCCTCTGCTCCTGCGGCGACACTCACAAGGGGCCACACGCTCCAGGCTGGGCTGCTGGACACAAAGGGCACAGGATCCTGAGGAGCTGCCCCTGGGATGGCGCCAGAGAGGAGGGGCAGTGAGCAGTGTGGCCCATGATCTTAGCTCACTTCTGAGCCCTGTGCCCGTGAACTTTCCTGAGAAATCCCCAGCCTTACATCCCAAACACATAATCCACTGGCGTGTGATACTTCAGGCTGTCATTTCTCTCTCTCAAGACAGGGTGTGACTGTGGAGCTCACAGCCTGAATGTGGAGAGCGGGAGACTGCGCGTGAGCTTGGGAATGGAAAGAGTCGCACCGTGGCCGTTAGGGGGCGCTGCAGCCTCGCCCATGGACCGCACCACCGGGACCACAGAGGGCACCTTCGCAGGGATGCAGGCCGAGTCCAGTCACCCTCCCCGCGCCTGTCACCCAGGGACACCTACTTCTGCGCACGTGTTGGGCCTTGAGTGGAGTGCGTTCTCCCCAGCAGTGAACGGGAGGGATGCGTGGAGGTAACGTGGGAGACCGTGGAGCTGGGGAGCACTCCTCCCCCTCCCCGCCAACTACAAATGCAGATTTTGCCTCTTTGCTGGGTTCTTTTCTGGATATTCTTTAATGATCTTGAGCGGGATGCTTTGACAAAACGAAGAGTAAATAAGGCGGCCAGGTGCGTCAGTGGTGGCGCTGTGGGGGGAAGGCTGTGTGAGCGCTCCCACGGTTAGCCAGGCGTGTGACGCCAACCTGCCCATGCTGAGCGTTCCCGCTCCTCCAGGTCACATTCCTCATGTGTCCTCTCACGTCGCACGGTATTGTCAGGAACCTAGTGCAGAGAGCCCAGAAGTATACGTCTAACCGTGCCTCGTGAAGACTGAAGAAGCCACACAGGCTTCAGTGTGGAATGTTCTGGAAACACAGGGGAAGTGCTTCAGAAGGAAGACACAGCCACTAACTTAAAGCCTTCCTCCGTGTCATCCTTCTGTTTGCTGGGCACTTTCTGAGAAATTCAGTGCATGGTTTTCAAACCGTTCGCGTTCCTGCCTCGAGACTCCCGAGGAGGGACCTACGTGTACGGCGCCACATTTTGTCTTTATGTGCAGGGGTCATTTGTGTGAGGTCCAGAGTGGTCCTGTACTGAGCCAGCGTGTTGGTGCAGTGTGGTCAACGACCGAGCTGTGAGTGACGTGCCGGCGGGAGGTGGCGCGCTCCAGCTGCAGGGAAGCGACGGGGTCTGCGTTCTGTGGAGGACCTCGGGGGTTTGCGAACAACGCTACAACCAGGCCTTCCTGGCACACGTGCCCCCGCGTGTCCATGCCCACACTCGGAGCCTTGCCTCCCCCAGGTGGACCTCTGACTCTCCTACTGGACCAGAAAGCTGGTCCTGCCCAGCCCATTCAAGGGCTCTGTGCCCAGGGAGGGGACCCTGGGGGGCGCCGGGCAGACCAATCCCGGGATCCCTGGTTCTCAGAGGGCATGACTTCCGCCCACACCCGTTGAGTGCCAGGTTGTGTGTAACGATCCTGCAGGCCAGGTGCACACCTCCAGCAACGGGGGTCCCTGAGAGCTACCTCTGCCCTCCCAGCCACTCTCGGCTGAGCCCCCCTTGTCCCCTCCTGCTTCAATGTGGGGGAAACGGGAGAGGAAGAGGAGGGAGCCTGGTACTCTCTGCCCACCATGTAGAACCCTCGTTCTTTGTTTTAAATTATTTGCGGAGTCTTTAAAAGTGTTAATTTTTTTCTTAACAAACAGTCATTAATTGGCTGCTCCGGGATAATCTGCCCTAAATCAAGAGTGTACAGCCGCAGAGAAGGAAAGCTAGGGATCGAGTATGTAAGCTCTGAGCCCAGCACGCCTTTGCATTCATGGGAGCTGCTCCACTCCATTGTCCTGTTTCTGTCTGTAAATATGTATGATTATAGATCCATTTTAATCGTCTAATTGGGATACGGTGTATTTTTTATTTAATTTCCATGTTGATTTTGTACTGTTTGCATGTCATAAATTAAAAATGAAAGCAGGTCACACACTAGCCCATCAGTCTCCCTCCAGCCCCGTTCCTCCAGACCTGCTTTCTGGGCCGGCAGCTCCACGACCGGGCTCCTGGGCTTCCTTCCACATCCACAGGTGGTGTCCTGAGGCCAGTATCAGGGGCCACATGCCCCTCTCCTCCCTGTCTGCCACAGACCCCAGAGGTCACCAACAGCTGAGCTGCAGATTCTCCTGCCCATGGGGAACTGGGTCCTCTGGGGAAGCTGTCCCTTTGGTGGAAGGCACGGGGACGGGAGGGCCTGGGGTGACCCAAGAGAGCTGAATCATGTTGAGCTGTTGGAAGTGGGCACTCTCTGAAGTGGAAGATGCCGGGGGGTCTGGAGGGCTGTCCCTTTGCTCCAGCCTCAGGATTTGGAGCTCCCACTGGGGCTCTTGCTCCCCCTGAAGGGTGGGGAGCACTGCCGGAGCCCGCTGGCAGAAGGGGAGGGCTGGTGAGCAGGGGCGTGTGGCGGCCTGAACCCACCTTTCACCCAGACAGCTCATGCATCTGAACCTTTGTCTCGGGTGGGTGACTTCTATGATCGCCTGATGTCCAAGCCAACACCAGTCCGATTCTTGCAAACAACCTAATAATTAGGTAGCAAACCCCGAAGTGAAGGAACCATTCTGCCTTCTGGAATGGTATTTAAGCTGTTGTGACAATCCTTCAAAAATGAACACCTAGTAATGTTTTGGGAGTTGGAATCTAGAGGCAAGGAGTATGTTGTATGATGCGGAATTAACCAAGTCAGCATCTGTTTACACCTGCTTTGTTCCGTGCTGTATTTAAGGCCTCTCAATCGTATGGACTAACAGAAGGGGTCAAGAGGTTAGTGAACCGTTGGCAGAATGGCCGAGGCCTCACATGTCAGGCACTCTGCCTGGTCCCTGCACCTCTCCCACGGGGACCTGGGAACCACCTCGACCTGCCCATCCATCATGAGCAGAGATGATCCGGCACTCGTTTTCTTTTAATCATGACCAGTCCTGTTTGCCAATGTTTGGACAACCCGAATCCGACCTGCAGAAACTTCTTTGGCAGGAAGACTGGGTAAGTGCTGAGTGTGCCAACGCAGGCAGAAGGCTCTCCTGGCCTGTATCTCTGTAGTTCTTTAACAATGCTTCTCCGTCTGGAAAAAAAAATGAGTTTGTGGAGAAAAAGTGTAGAGTCTTTAAAAAAAAAAAAAAAAAAAAAAGGCATTTAGCCTACAAGGGTTTCTTGTGTTCCACGGAACGCTGCCAGCCCCCATAGCTGCCCTGCACAGAGCAGGGGGCGCCCCCATCAATGATTCAAATGTTCCTGTGATTTCGTCTGGAGCATCTGCAAGCACATCACCCTGGGGGTATGGGGGAGAAGAGGGAAAGAGACACCCCACATGGGGAGGACCTGCCTCTTGCAGAGTGTTTACTAATTCTGGAGCCTTATGAGTGTGGAAACTTCTAGAAAGGTAGAGTTGGGGTCCTTCATGGTGGCAACAAGTACTCAAGAGTCCTGTCTCTTCTGGAGAAATCCAGGGGGAGACCAATTGAGAAAACCAAACAGGACGCTGGCCTCCACCTTCAGATGCAAAAGAGCCGCTTTATGAAGTGGGAGGAGTCCCTGTGCGGGGCGGTCTCCAGCTGGGTCCCCAGGGACAGTCCCTGGGGAGCCCTCTTGCAGTGGGAGCAGGGGTGAGACCCAGGCCCCGGGGCTGTGCAGACCGCCTCTCCTCTGTCTACACCCACGGGCCAGCCTTTGTTTGCAGCCGGGAAATCTGTGTGTCTGCACTGGGATGGGAAGTAGTTTTGAAAGCGCTCACTCCTGACCTTTCCGAATTTGTATTTTTGAGGGGACCAACACAGGCCCTGACACAGGCTCTGGACATGGTGGCGGTCGTCCAGAGTAATGTCTTCAGATGTCTTTGCTCATAAAGCCTGCTTGTCTAGTGATGAGGAAATGAGTTCTCTGGATTCTGGTGCAACTGTGAAATCTATAACTTTCATTTCTAAATAGAAACACTGGCACTGAAAAAAACGAATTAAGATAAATACAAGTGGGAACGATCCGCTCACGTGGCTTTATTTTTGGCTTTCTCCAGCTGCCCACCCCCGTTTTCTCAGTGCACCCGAGACAAGGGAGAGGTTATGGTGCATGGTTTGTTTTTACATGTGGCCCTTTACCTGGCAATTCCGTTTCACTCACGTTCCACGGTGTGGCCAAGTGGGGAGAAAGGAGAGAGAGAAGGAAAATCTTAGAGTAAGAAGACTCTCCTGCCCAGGATTTCAAAACCATCCGGTGCAGGCGGGGTCTGTGACAAGCGTGGTGCGGGCTCTGCCTGGTGGGGGCGCGCTGCACCTGGCCCGCAGCCTGCAGAACGCCTCAGGCCGGCCCAGCCGCAGGGTCCCAGGTTCAGAAGTTCAGAAGGGCATAGACAAAAAAGGACCTCATGCATATCACAGGTGAGCCCAGATGTGCCCCCCGGGTGTGTTCCAGGGATGACCTACTGCGGAAGCACAGACGCAGGGGCTGGTGTTGGCGGGGCTCCTGAAGGGCCTGGAAAAGGGCTTCAAGCAAGGGGCTTTGGAGACCAAGCTCTTCCCCATTAACCCAATCCCAAGGCAGCTTCCCTGGAACCCTGGGGCTGGAAGCAGGGCCAGGGATGCGTGCTGTTTCTCAGGCGGAGTTGGAGGGGACAATGTTTATAGTCTTTGGTGACTTCTCGAGGCTCCTGGCATCCTTGGGATGGGTCTTCTGTCCTGGTGCAGCCATCACTGGTGCACACTCTAAGTCATATCCTTCTAAGAGTCGCCCAAGAGATTTTGGTGGGGCTCAAAACTGTTCTATAGAAAAGCACGGTGTCCCCCCAAAATGTCCATTCAGATCTTGAGAATCTGAGCTCAGGAGACATCACTTCTCACTAGCACAGCCCACTAAAGCTCTGACAGTCTTCTGCCAGGGTCCTGGTGGCCTGGTGATTGCAGCTAGTAATCTTGCACCATTGGAATGGAGTTGTTTTGATGGCTTTCTTCTACCTTTATTGTTTCCTTATTGATTCTGATTTTTGGGGAGTGGGATGGGAGATTTGCTTTAAATGTTCAAGTTTATATCCAAATATCACAATATTCTTTGTTAACTATTGAAGTAATTAAGTGCCACTAATTTCAATTGATTAAGCTTTTGAATTTTTTGCTTGGTAGGGAGTTTTTCAAGGCAAGCTACTTTTATTTAAACAGAGGAATGTTATACATCTCTTTCTTCCTTTGAGGCCATTTGAAACTCCGCTACGGCCATCACTGTAGCTGCTCCCAGAGCTGAGGGAAGGCAGGCTAGGACTCCTTGACATTAGTGACGATACGGGCTGGTAAAGAGCACTAGGCAGAATTGCAGGAACTTGTTGCTGGTCTGTGAAGTGTCCTTGTCAATGGATAAGGTGTTTCCTGCATCCCAGATCCTGGGTTTCACCAGGTAGACTGAGCAAAGCATAACATAAGGTGTCAGAAAGGTCAGACTTGGTTTATGGTCATTCCTGTTCTCTCTCTCTCTCTTTTTAATTTTAAAGATTTTATTTATTCATTTGACAGAGACACAATGAGAGAGGGAACACAAGCACAGTGAGTGGGAGAGGGAGAAGCAAGCTTCCCGCTGAGCAGGGAGCCCAATGCAGGGCTTGATCCCAGGATCCTGGGGTCATGACCTGAGCAAAAGGCAGACGCCCAACAACTGAGCCACCAAGGTGACCCTCCCATTGTCTCTTGATGTCTCTTGGAAGAAGGGAGCTGCGGATGTGCCCCAATCAAAAAGAGGATGGCCACTGCACCGCACGAGGCAGGTGAGTGTCAACCCCATTGCCCCAAGACCCAGCCATGGGGAGGCAGAGATGGCGTCCGAGTCTCTGTGGCTTCAGTCTAGAACCTGCCTTTCCTTCCTTTCTTCCTTTTTTCCTTAGATTTCATTTAACCTCCTGAGAGCGAGAGAGAGCACAAGCAGTGGGAGCAGCAGAGGGTGAGGGAAAAGCAGGCTGACCTCTGAGCCTAGTGCAGGACTCGATCCCAGGGCCCTGAGATCATGACCTGAGTCTAAGGCAGAAGCTTAACCAGCTGATACCCCCAGCTGCCCCAAGAACCTGCAGTTTCTAATGCCCACTGTGTCTTCCCCAGCTTGTGCCCACACATAAAGTATTTCTTCTCTGCAGGACGGGAAAGCATATTAAGAATTCCAAGACTGATTGCACTGTTCCCCTGGACTGGCCCACAGCATGTCTGTGTAGTTCCAGATTTGGCTATGGATTTCCTTTTACTGAGCTTGCACAGACTTACTCCACCTTTCACTCCAGAAAATCTCTAAGAGCAGTTAACACCAGACAATTTCTAGTCATCATTTAGAAGTGTGTATTTCTGCCCAATGATTAATTTAAAATTAGAAATGATTGTTAAGCATTTTTTTAAAATCATAAGGTCTTGTTTGAAATTTAATTTGACTAAAAGTAAGTTTGTGGTGATACTCTTAGACTTACTTTTAAACTAATATAAAAGTCACTTTAACCCAATATTTTAAAAATCCAAACGGGCTAGTGGACTGAGAAAGAAGCAGGCTTTCCCCTTCAGAAGCTCTGTAAGGTGGGTATCTGGATGAGTGTGTGGCTGCCTTATCTGACAAGTACACACAGTTACCCACACTTACCCAAATCCCAATGTGTGCTTTAAAAATACGGCTCCCAGGGTGCCTGCGAGGCTCAGTTGGCTAAGCGTCCGACTCTTGGTTTCAGCTCAGGTCTTGATCTCAGGGTCATAAGTTCGAGGCCTCAATGGCCTCCACGATGGGTGTGGAATCTGCTTAAAATTCTTTTCCTCTCTCTGCCCCTCCCCACTCTCTCTAGAATGCATGAATGAATGAATGAATGAATGAATGAAATGGCTCCTGAGTGCCCCTGGAAACCACAAACTTGCACACTAGTTGTCAGGTGAGCCCAGTAGAAGTGAAAGATCAAGAGGGAATCCTGCAGAAATGCAGACAAGGAGCACAACTAAAAAATGCTGAATAAAACCTGAAAACCTAGTGCACAGTCGAGGTGGCAGAAAATCAGAAAATCTCCTGAAGGTGAGAGGACAAGGAAGCTGAAATCCACAAAGGGAGGGATCCGAATCTGCCTGGGTGAGAAAGGGATGCAGTCAGCCAGGCTCAGATGGCAAACAGGTTGAGGTTTGCAGGCTGCAGAGAAGGGTAAAAATGACAAGACCTAGAGCCAGAAGAGCAGGAGGTCCACCAGTGACAACCAACCATGTCCCATGAAGCCAGGACACAGGTAGAGATGAAACTCTGGGGCAAGCCAAGAAAAAAATCCCACAGAAGGAGAAGGTAGAGATGGAATTCCCGGTTAATCCTAGTTATGGCTGGAACAAGGAAAACACACAGACACACACACACACACACACACACACCAGTTCTTGCACGATAATTTCTACCCCAAATCCTGCACCCAAGTGAACATGGGCAGGAATGTACACCACTTGTATGGCCCCAACCCTCCAGATTCATTCACAGCGATCCCAATTTAGTTATTTGGGAACTTAAAGCACCTGAGTTAAATGTCAATCCTTATAGAAGAAAGGTATTTTTAAGCCCAGTCTTTAAAGAATTTCCATAGAGCAATTTCTAAGGAACACGAATTCTTACTCATACCCATGAAATTACTTAACAGATGAGAAAATAAAACCCATCCTATGAGTGGGAACTTCCAGAGACAACAAAGTAGGTTTTTAATTGGATTTATGGAGTTTGTGTATGTCTTATTTCTCAGATTTAGGCTACATGCAATAATGGTATTTTGTATCTTAAAGAAATTGGATGGGAATGTGAAAGAATAACAGGAGAAGAGATTAGGGAGACTCATCAGTCAACAGATGTGAAGAACAAAGTAAAACTTCTAAAAACAAAGATACAGACATACACATGTATATATTTCAAAATATAAAGCTAGAAGGCAGGATATAAGCATATTAATTACAAATGATGAGATACTGGTTTATAGAAGGCACAATATAAGATTAATTACAAATGATGAGATATTAGTTTAAGATGGCTCTGTACATAATTACAAAAGACAACTCAAACAAAAATGGTAGAAAACAGAAGGTAAGAGACTCAGAAGATGTCTCCCAAGAGTCTCTCGCTCTCAGTAATCCAAACAAGATGTATAACCTGCAAAATCCTAGTCTTTCTAAACCAATCATAGAGTTTAGGATGTAAAAAAAATCCCATCAGGAACTGAACTCCAGAAAATGGCAAGGTATTCAGAGGTGAGAAGAGATCTATAGCTACTCTCGTTCCTGGTGTAGATATAAGAAAAAAGGATTCTGCCCTAGGTGGGGATAAGGAGAAGTGGGCATGAATTTTAACAATCTTTTAACAGCCACACAAGGTTAACAGATTAGAATTCTGAGGACCCCCCCTCCCCCAGTCACAGAGCAAGTCTTTCCCACATGCCTTAATCAAGTGCTCAGGATCAGAGCTGCACGGAAAGCAGGAGAATGTCCCCTGACAATCATGGCACCTCCTCCAAGTCCAAGACAACCACCTACCAAGGAGGGGAGAAGCAGAGCATGAGAACAGATATAAGTGAATCGGAGGCACTCTGGATGCACAGCTGCCAAAGGCCGGGCATGAGCAAGAGACCTGGGAGACTGTCCGTGAATGTTTTGCATGTGGAATGGGAGAGCTGAAAGAACCCATCCACCCACTCAAGGCAGAACAAGATCTCTGCCCATACGCCAAGGCCTGCGGCTGCCCCAGAGAGCAAAGAGAGCACCCTGACGATGTACAGACCTATTGGTTGACTTACAAACCAGAAAGATCTCATAGTATGGAAAACTGGTGTTTTGGGTAAATTAAGAAATTTGGGAAGTCTTGCTGCTGCCCAGACCCCAAGCACTGCAGAATAGAAAATCCTAAGCCCAGTCTCAAAATAATTGAAGATAGTGGTGAATTAACTAAACTTGCCAAGAAGCTCAGAGGTAGCTTAACTGTAAAACAAACCATTTACTTGGTTGCTCCAAGCCAGTGGCTAAACCAAAAGAGAAGTGCCTAAAGGGGAATATTACTTACTTCAGTCTCTACTGTTCTCATATATAATAATCAAGAAAAGAAATGGTAAATAGAAGTAGACCCATAAGTGGCCTAGATATTGGAATTATTTGACAAAAGCTTTAAAATAGCTAGAAATATGCTAAATGGTCGACTAGGAAAAGTATACAATAGCTATGAAAAGATGGTGAATTTTAACAAACACATAGAAACTATAAAAACGAATCCAGTAGAAATAAGAAATAGCAAATCAGAAATAAATATTTTATTGGGTTTAATAACAGAGTGACTCAGCAGAGGAAATAATCAGTACACTTGAGGACAGGTCTGTTGGAAGTATCCAAACAAAAATATAAAGAGGAAAAAAATATATATATATATATATATCAGATTAGATAAGAGTGTTTTAATTCGTAGGATAATATCAAATGGTCCAGCAAGTGTGTAACTGAAATCTAAGGAGAAGAGAGAATAAGAAACAATAAGTAATTAATGAAATATTTGCTCTGAATGGTCTAAAATTGATGAAAGACATCAACCAATAATTCCAAAATTCTCAGAAAAAGCCAATCAGGAAAAATACAGAGGATACACACACACACACACACACACACACACACACATGACTATCAACTATATCTATATCCTGAAAATTCTATATCCTGAAATTCTATATCCTGAAAAATAGGCTTAAAAAATGAAGCTAAGGCAATCTCAAATTGTTACATCCTATAGTTTCATTCATGAAATGGCAACATTACAGAAATGGGACACAGATTAGTGGCTTCCAGGGGTCACTGTTAGGGGATGGAGAGTGTGAGGTGTTACTACAGAGAATGCCATAGTAGATTCTTATAGGATGGACATTCTGTATCTTGACCGAACCAGTGTCAATATCCTGGCTGTGGTAGTGTAGACAGCTTTGGTAAGATGTTATCATTGAAAGAAATTGAGTAAAGCATACATGGGATCTCTCTGTTTCTTAAAATTGCATGTGGGGTAAATATTCTCTCAAAATAAAAAGAAACTTAAAAATGGGAGCAAAATACATTTTGAGATGATAAAACTAAGCGTATTTCTTTCTATTAAATTTCCCTAAGAAACACTAAAATAATTTTTTCGGGCTAAAGAAATATGTCAACTCCAATTCCAAATCTGTAGGAAGCAATGAAGAGCACCAGAAAATGTACATATTTGTATAAATATAGGAAACATTTTAAGTGTGCATGTGTTCAAGTAGAGAGAGGAAGAAATCAGGGGAGGTGAATCATCTGGAGACTGCCAGTCTGCACTATGCTAAACAATGGAGGGATGGAAGAAAACATTCTTTTGATGACAAGGAGACAAACAGTGATAAACAATTGTGGTTGGTAGGTCTGAGTGGCACTCAAGAGAAGCTGGACAGACAAGAAGGGCAGGTAGACCTCAGTGGACCATCGTTCCCAGGTGTATGAAAGCCAATTGTCAACATCTTTGCTAATTGCCAAATTGATGAAAGAGAATATTAATTGCTCTATATTAATACCTTGTATTTCAGTTTTTAAAATGTGCTTTGCACAAGATCCTTTTTTTTTTTTTTTTTTTTTCCAGAGAGAGAGCAAGAGCACAGAGGGATAGGGAGAAGGAGAGGGGGAGAGAGAGAGAGAGTCCAAGCAGGCTCCACACTCAGCACAGAGCTTGAAGCGGAGCTAGATCTAACCATCCTGAGATCATGACCTGAGCCAAAATCAAGAGTCAGATGCTCAACTGACTGAACCACCCAGGTGCCACTGCATGAGGTACATTTTTATAAAAAGAAACCCCAATCACAAATTCACTCCAAACAAAATCCTATTTGAGATTTTATAAAATGTAAAGGCTCAAACAAGAAAAAAGGAAAACATAGAAGACCATATTTTTGAGCTTAGGATAAACTAAGATTTCTTATAAGACAAAAGGCGAGTTCATAAAATTTAAAAACTGGTAAATTAAATTTCATAAAACTACAAAAAAGACAGTCTCTTCAATAAATGGTGCTGGGAAAACTGGACAGCTATATGTAGAAGAATGAAACATGACCTCACACCGTACACAAAGATAGACTCGAAATGGATAAAAGACCTCAATGTGAGACAGGAATCCATCAGAATCCTAGAGGAAAACATAGGCAGTAACCTCTTTCATATCAGCCACAGCAACTTCTTACAAGATATGTCTCCAAAGGCAAAGGAAACAAAAGCAAAAATGAACATTTGGGACTTCTTCAAGATCAAAAGCTTCTGCACAGCAAAGGAAACAGTCAACAAAACAAAGAGGCAACCCACGGAATGGAAGAAGATACTCACAAATGACACTCCAGACAAAGGGCTGATATCCAGGATCTATAAAGAACTTCTCAAACTCAACACACACAAAATCGATAATCATGCCAAAAAATGGGCAGAAGACATGAACAGACACTTCTCCAATGAAGACATACAAATGGCTATCAGACACATGAAAAACTGTTCATCATCACTAGCTATCAGGGAGATACAAATTAAAACCACATTGAGATACCACCTTACACCAGTTAGAATGGCCAAAATTAGCAAGACAGGAAACAACATGTGTTGGAGGGGATGTGGAGAAAGAGGAACTCTCTTACATTGTTGGTGTGAATTCAATTTGGTGCAGCCAATTTGGAGAACAGTGTAGAGATTCCTTAAGAAATTAAAAATAGAGATTCCCTATGACCCTGCGATTGCACTACTGGGTATTTACCCCAAAGATACAGATGTAGTGAACAGAAGGGCCATCTGTACCCCAATGTTCATAGCAGCAATGGCAATGGTTGCCAAACTGTGGAAAGAACCAAGATGCCCCTCAATGGATGAATGGATAAGGAAGATGTGGTCCATACTCCACTATGGAGTATTATGCCTCCATCAGAAAGAATGAATCCCCAACTTTTGTAGGAACATGGATGGGACTGGAAGAGATTATGCTGAGTGAAATAAGTCAAGCAGAGAGAGTCAATTATCATATGGTTTCGCTTATTTGTGGAGAATAAGGAATAACACGGAGGACACGGGGAGATGGAAAGGAGAAGGAAGTTGAGGGAAATTGGAGGGGGAGATGAACCATGAGAGACTATGGACTCTGAAAAACAATCGAGGGTTTTGAAGGGGCGGGGGGTGGGAGGTTGGAGGAGCCTGGTGGTGGGTATTATGGAGGGCATGTATTGCATGGAGCACTGGGTGTGGTGCATAAACAATGAATTCTGTTACACTGAAAAGAAATTAAATAAAAAAAATCATCCCCCCAAAAAAAATTTAAAAGAAAGTTAAACACTATCAATAAACTAAACTAAACTAAGATAAATGAGCAAGTCATAGACTGTGAGGATATATTCATAAGACAAAGTGTTTGTATCTAGAATATATAAAGACCTCCTGAATTCAATAATAAGGCAACAGTGTCAAAGTGTTAAAGGCAAATAGTCACTTCACACACACACACACACACACACACACAATGGTTAATAAGCACATGAAAAAGTATTCAGCTTTATTAATCGTCAAGAAAATTAGACATTAGAAACCCAATGCAATATTGGCTATGATATGATATGATGGTATTAATGATATACATGCTGTGCCAGAATGTCTAAATGCATAGGGTTGACCGCAGCCGAGACTGGAAGAGAGAAAGGACACCAGAACTCTCGCATGTTTTTGGCAGGAATATGACCACTTTGTCAAACTGTCAGTTCCTATGACACGGTAATCCCGCTCTTAGGTATTTGTACAAAATAAACGTGCGTGTCCAAGAAAAGCCCTTAATAGGATATTTATAGTAGTCACACCTGAATTATTGATCCACAGAATGGATAAGCCATGCTTTGTGCACACAGTTGAATATTATTCAGCAATGAGAAGAAATGAACTACACATTCACACACTATGTGTAAGTCTCAAAAATAATAGGCTGAGTGAAAAAAAGACACAAAAATATATAACCTGTGTCATTCCATAGATACAAATTGCTAGAATAAGCAAAAGAGACCTGTGGTGGTAGAAATCAGATCAGTGCTTGCCTCAAAGACCGAGGAATTGTCTGGGGAAGGAGCAAGACAACTTTCTGCTCAGGGAAGTGCTGTGTGCCTCAGTGGATATTCACAGCACCTCGTGGAATAGTTCACTTGACATCTGAGCATTTCAGTGTGTGTAAAACCCATTAAAAATGGAAATTGGGTACTATTGCTACCCAATAGTGAAATTGGGTACTATTGCTACCCCTGAGGCTGAGAGAGCAAAGCTGAAATGTGAAGTGGACTTCAGGGAGATTTCTTGAGGGGAGAAAGGAGCAGATCTTGAGAACACTCCTAGAAGAGCTGGCTCTACCTGCCCTCCCCCAGACCCTCCACCCTCCCTGGTTTCCTATCACCTCAGCTCTCTTTTTTTTTTTTTTCCCAATTTATTTATTTTCAGAAAAACAGTATTCATTATTTTTTCACCACACCCAGTGCTCCATGCAAGCTGTGCCCTCTATAATACCCACCACCTGGTACCCCAACCTCCCACCCCCCCGCCACTTCAAACCCCTCAGACTGTTTTTCAGAGTCCATAGTCTCTCATGGTTCACCTCCCCTTCCAATTTACCCAAATTCCCTACTACTCTCTAACGCCTCTTGTCCTCCATGCTATTGGTTATGCTCCACAAATGAGTGAAACCATATGATAATTGACTCTCTCTGCTTGACTTATTTCACTCAGCATAATCTCTTCCAGTCCCGTCCATGTTGCTACAAAAGTTGGATATTCGTCCTTTCTGATGGAGGCATAATACTCCATAGTGTATATGGACCACATCTTCCTTATCCATTCATCCGTTGAAGGGCATCTTGGTTCTTTCCATAGTTTGGCGACTGTGGCCATTGCCGCTATAAACATTGGGGTACAGATGGCCCTTCTTTTCACGACATCTGTATCTTTGGGGTAAATACCCAGGAGTGCAATTGCAGGGTCGTAGGGAAGCTCTATTTTTAATTTCTTGAGGAATCTCCACACTGTTCTCCAAAGAGGCTGCACCAACTTGCATTCCCACCAACAGTGGAAGAGGGTTCCCCTTTCTCCACATCCTCTCCAACACATGTTGTTTCCTGTTTTGTTAATTTTGGCCATTCTAACTGGTGTAAGGTGATATCTCAATGTGGTTTTAATTTGAATCTCCCTGAGGGCTAATGATGATGAGCATTTTTTCATGTGTCTGATAGCCATTTGTATTTCTTGATTGGAGAAGTGTCTGTTCATATCTTCTGCCCATTTTTTGATGTGTTTGTCTGTTTCGTGTGGGTTGAGTTTGAGGAGTTCATTATAGATCCTGGATATCAACCTTTTGTCTGTACTGTCATTTGCAAATATCTTCTCCCATTCCGTGGGTTGCCTCTTTGTTTTTTTGACTGTTTCCTTTGCTGTGCAGAAGCTTTTGATTTTGATGAAGTCCCAGAAGTTTATTTTCGCTTTTGTTTCCTTTGCCTTTGGAGACGTATCTTGAAAGAAGTTGCTGTGGCTGATATCGGAGAGATTACTGCCTATGTTCTCCTCTAAGATTCTGATAGATTCCTGTCTCACGTTGAGGTCTTTTATCCATTTTGAGTTGATCTTTGTGTACGGTGTAAGAGAATGGTCGAGTTTCATTCTTCTACATATAGCTGTCCAGTTTTCCCAGCACCATTTATTGAAGAGACTGTCTTTTTTCCACTGTATATTTTTTCCTGTTTTGTCGAAGATTAATTGACCATAGAGTTGAGGGTCCATATCAGGGCTCTCTACTCTGTTCCACTGGTCTATGTGTCTGTTTTTATGCCAGTACCATGCTGTCTTGGTGATCACAGCTTTGTAATAAAGCTTGAAATCAGGTAAGGTGATGCCGCCAGCTTTATTTTTGTTTTTCAACATTTCCTTAGCGATTCGGGGTTTCTTCTGATTCCATACAAATTTTAGGATTATTTGCTCCAGCTCTTTAAATCAATCAATGTGATACAACAAATTAATATGAGAAGAGAGAAGAACCACATGGTCCTCTCAATTGATGCAGAAAAAGCATTTGACAAAATCCAACATCCGTTCCTGATTAAAACGCTTCAAAGTATAGGGATAGAGGGAACATTCCTGAACCTCATCAAATCTATCTATGAAAGACCCACAGCAAATATCATCCTCAATGGGAAAAAGCTTGCAGCCTTCCCGTTGAGATCAGGAACAAGACAAGGATGCCCACTTTCACCACTCTTGTTCAACATAGTATTAGAAGTCCTAGCAACAGCAATCAGACCTCAGCTCTCTTTGCTTCCTCATGTAGGGCTGATGGACTCAGCAGCGTGCGTGTTCTCTGGGGAAGGAGGACTCTTCCTGCCCTGTGGAAGTTCTAGAGGGAAGGAAATCCATGCCAGCTAGGTTGGTTAGCTCTATCCTATACAGTTTGGCAGCGCTGTGGCGCTCAGATGTTTGGTCCAAGAGATGTTGCTGTGAAGGAAATTTCCAAATGTGATTAATATCTACCATAGATATATAGGTTTTTCTTTTCTTCAAAATATTTTATTCATTTATTTGACAGAGGCAGGCAGAGAGAGAGGGGGAAGCAGGCTCCCCACTGAGCAGAGAGCCTGATGCAGGGCTCGATTCCAGGACCCTGAGATCATGACCTGAGCCAAAGGCAGAGGCTTAACCCACTGAGCCACCCAGGCGCCCTGATATATAGCTTTAGGTATGTATATAGGTAGACAGAATCTCTCTATATCTATTCACATAAATAGCTATATAGCTATATAGAGATAGCATATCTATATATGTCTGAAACTAATATGTATCTGTTGTCTTTTTCTTATCTACCTAAGTGCATTAGTCAGGGTTCTCCAGAGACACAGAACTGCATATTCCTAATATATGTCTTCTTGGTCCTCTGTCTCTAAAGAACCTGGACTGATATAATATAAATAGGTAGATAGGTAGAATTATAGAGAGAATCTGTCTATGTATCTATAGATTTATAAAGATCTATCTACCTATCATCTATCCATCCATCCATGAGATCAGGGTTCTCCAGACAGAGGAAAATGACGTATTCATTACTAATATATGTCCTATTGGTCTGTGCCTCTGGAGAACCCACACTAACACACCAGCACAGCATCCCATTTTGGAGGAAGCAGGTCATCTAGTGTGAAAAGTGATTTATTTGGAAGGAAATGTTCTTGAAGTGATTCACAAGGGGATCTTCAGGCTGGCATTTTTGGAGAAAGGGGCATTCATATTTCTGAATCCAGATTCCCTAAAACAGTGTGCGTAATTGCTTGTCACAAACTCCTTCACGATGCACCTGTGCATTATTTCCTCAGTGAAAAGCAGAGGTTGGCTGAAAACTGGTTGAAGTGACATCTCTCCGTCTCGAGGCTGCAAGGGTTTCAGTCACCAGGTGCTCCTTTCTTCTGAGAGCAGTGCATTGTGGGTCACCCTAGGTGAGTACACCGGGTGGGAGAATGTCGCTTCTCACATTCGTCACAGGCGTAAGTGCTTGACTGTGACGGGAACCATGGAGTGGATGGGTATGGGAGCTTTGTCGACCCCGCCTGCACCCTGTCACCCTGGTCCCCGCCAGCACAAGGCACGCAGGCAGTCCCACTCACCCTCACAGCCTCTCGCCGCCTCCCCTCCCCTTAGGGTGTATGAGGCCCTTTGCTCCTAATCCCGGAGCAGCAGCTCCTTTCCGTAGTCCCACCACTGCCCCTTGAGAGCCACACGATATTCTGTCTCCCAGGGGTGCTCAGCTAGACTGCAGAAGCCCATGAGGGGGCCCAGCTGCAGCCTGTGGCCCTCGCTGTGTCCCGTGGCACGGGGTGTCATCAGCACAGAGCTGAAGAAGACAGTTGCCTCCAAACTGAGAGAGGCCACCGATTCCAGAGCAGAAGGAAGGTAAAGCCCGGGGGCTTAGAAAGAAGCAGTTCAACAGTACCCGATCCCCAAGTTCCTCTCAGGGACACGAAATCACCCAGCTTCAGACCTTGCCGTTCTCCGGATCGGCACCTCAGTCCTATCCCTGGCGCCCCAGCTCCTCTCCTTCCTCTCCTCCTTTCGGGTGAGGCCAGGAAGCCTGTCCGTCCCCTAGCACACCTCATCTTGGAGATGACCCACAGGGAGTCCTCAGTCTCCTTCCAGGCTTGAATCATTTTCCCCTGCTGGTTGTGAGGACGCTAATTCCACTGCCTTGACAGGGCACCTGCCTCCACTCACCTGCCACCCAGGCTATTGGGTGGGCCCATGGGGGAACCGGCATTATTGGCCCCTTGCTTCTCCAGCCTCTTCTTCTCACACACCACCGTGCACTGTGAACATCCAGCTGGGTACACTGCTGCCCCCCATGGCTTGGCTCATGTTACCTGTATCTGGGATTTCCTTCCCTTCAGACTCTTGGACAGCAAGTACCATGCATTTCAACAATGGAAGCCTCACCCCCTGCAGCCTTCCTGAGGAGGTTCCCCCGCTGCCCAGACTCTGCCCTTTGCCCTTCGCTCGGGCACGAAGACCCTTGGCCGCTTCCTTCTTCGATCTGCCACTCTCCCACCGGTCCCGGGGCTAGGCTTGTGCCTAAAAGCTGCACAAGAACACAGAAAGCAGCTGGCATCGATTTCTCCAACTATCGGGAAGTAGCATACATGCCGGCTTCCCCGGAGTGATAAAACATTTCCTCTATGGCTGAAAGGAACGAGGTGAGAGGAGAGGCTCAGGCGCGCCCCTCGTGCTGTGCACGGGCAAGAGTACGGAGAAAGAACACAAGGGGCTCTGGACTCAAGCATGCCTCGATCCCAATTGTTGACTTCTAATTCATCTGTTTCCCTGGAATCAAAGAGTTATTTGCAAAATCATTAAGTCAAAAAGAACCAAATATGATAAAATTGAATAACTTTTCAGTACTACAAAAAGAATCAATATGCTGCGCGTAGATTCAGCAATAACACAGCTTCCGGGAACACATATTTATTAAGATGGCCACTTGTGCATGTTTAAGGATCGTGCACAGTAATTTTATGGCATCCTTTCAATAGTCCCTTCATTTTGCTTTTTCTGAGACTCAATCCCCAATGCTGTAGCAGCGCTTACAGGAGATGTCATGGGGATGGTGGTCTCCAGAGCTAGAAACACACGTCGGGGGATGATCATGTTACAAAATAATGTTGAACTAAAAGCTGGTGTTCTATCATAATGGTAAACACAGCTGGAGGGGCAGGGAAGTCATCACCTACTAACCACTCCTGGCTTTCCAGATCCCATACGGTGGTAAAGAAAGTGTTGTCGCAGGGCTGGAATGGCAAGTGTGGAGCCCTGGGGAGCCTCTGACCTCACAATTTGACCTTAACCAAATCTCTGCAAATCTCTCTGCCTCACTTTCCTCCTCCATGAAGCAGGACTGCCTCCACAGGTTGTTTGAGGACTGAGAATCCTGTTTGTAGGAAATTTAGCACCATATCAAGAGGCGGCTAACGCACAAGAAATGAAGGCTTCTTCACGTTTGATTCCATTCTCACAGCAAGCCTTCCAGTCTCTATTTAAAAAAACCAAAATACTTGAGACCAAACCTTCATTCTCCAGAAAGCAGAGCCTGGGGAAAGGATTATGTGCTGCTGAATTATGTGTGTTGGGGAGTGAGGGAGGAGTGTGAGGCACCAGGGGTGCCTCATCTCCTCAGTCTGCCATGACAAATGACCACAGACTGGACCGCTTAAATGACACATATTTATTTCTTATCAGTCTGGAGATCAAGGTGCTAGGAAACCCAGGGAGGTCTGCTCCAAGTCTGCAGACAGCTGTCTTCTTGCTGCATCCTTGCATGTCAGAGAGAGCACAGAAGAAGTGATCCCTCTAGTGACTTCTCTTATGAGGACACAAATCCCATCATGCCAGTTCCACCTTTATTACCTTGTGGAGACCTCGTTACCTCTTGAGGAGCCCATCTCCGTATACCATCTCACTGGGGTTAGGCTTCAGCATATGAATTGGGGGAACACATTCAGTTCATAGCAGGTGGGAAGTGGAGCCAGGGAGAGCCATGGTCAAGTAGATGTGCACAGACGAACCTGCTCTGCAGGATGGCTCCAGGCAAAACCACCACAGGAAGGAGAAAAGAGGAGAAAGTTGTGGTCCTTTTTATCCTGACTCATACTGGCAAACATCCCCCAAGTTGATGAGATTGCATGTCCCCGGGAAAACTGCTGGGGTACAGATCCCATGTGTTGGTATCTTGACCAGTTTTGGAAGTGGTGGTGGTGCCAGAGGTGAGAGGAGGTCAGTGGTGATGGCGTTGGAGAAGTGCCACGCTCTGGGCAGTCTGCTGAGGCTCGGGGGGGATCTGGAGGTGCCTTGTGGCTCAGGCAAAGTCAAGTGCTCGGCGGTTTGGAGAGGTGGCAGCAGGAGGCTCCGAGGAAGGCAGGTGATGAATGGGAGGGATGCGGAGAAGCCGTGGGATTAGTCCCAGAAACTCAGCAGTGAGTCGTCAGGGGACCGGTCTGTTTGGTGCCGGTCTGCTCCCCTCTCCCTGCCAATTCAGTGCGAGCAGCTGGGCTCTTCCTCGAGGCTCTGACCTGGGCTGCTGGACCTGTCCTCCCTTCTGCACAGAGCAGAAGTGCTGGGAGTTTAGAGGTGACTGCTGACTGTGTCCCTGCGTGTGGGCGCCTGGCACTGGCTGCCTTTTTTGAGAAGGCAGAGCTCATGCCCAGAGCTCCCTGTGGGGTCAGGGAGGACTTGAAGGACTCTGCGGACATCACCCCTCGCTTGGCTTCCTTCCTGTCCTTGTCCAGCTTTGACCCTGGCACTGTTTTCCACATGGCCTTCCTCCCTATCACATGCACATCCTTCCTTGTCTAGGTCTGCTTTTCAAGACCCCAATTGGACACATCACCAAAGGCTGCCCAGCTCCAAGAAGGGGACTCTGGATTGAAACCACTCTGCTGCTCTGTCCTTTGTCCTGCTGCCCCTTCCATATGTGGTCCCATTTCTGGTCCTACAGTGCAAGTCTGCTGAGGTGCTGGGAGAGATGCACTAACGGCCCCTTGAAGGACCAACTGGGGGCCTGGCGCCAGTCAGCACCTCCCAGAGTTCCCACCAAACAGCATTCAAAGCCACCGTGTTGTTTTCCCTTCTTTTCAAAGGCCCACAAATGCAACCAATGCTTCTCCAACAATGAATGCTCTCTACCTGAGCAGAAAGCTAGTTGGATAACACCAGTCATCTCTGCAAAAAACTCTGGACGGAGAGAGAGGACTTTCTGTTCCATTAGGAGTGTCCATGTAGGGACGCCTGGTGGCTCAGTTGGTTGGACGACTGCCTTCGGCCCAGGTCATGATCCCGGAGTCTTGGGATCGAGTCCCACATCAGGCTCCCAGCTCCATGGGGAGTCTGCTTCACTCTCTGACCTTCTCCTCGCTCATGCTCTCTCTCACTGTCTCTCTCTCAAATAAATAAATAAAATCTTTAAAAAAAAAAAAGGAGTGTCCATGTAAACCGGAGAGTTCTCCAGAAAATGATGTCGAAGGTTGTCCTCAGACCCCCTGGGACCTTAAAAGTTCTTTTATTCATCATGGGCCCGTGTTAGGTTCACCGTGAGAACTACAGGTGGTAGAACCCATAGGGGCCCCTGATAATTATAATGGAGAAGTGGGTGAGGGCTGCAGGACAGAGGTGGGCTTTCAGGCAGAGCCCAGAATCCATGCTGAGGCTGGAGTCCACTCGGGCTCAGGCCTGGTGGCCTAAGGACCCAGGTGAGGCTAGAATCTCAGGGCCCAGGCGTGGTGGGAGTCTGGGGGCCCAGGCGTGGTGAAGGGCCTCACGGCTCAAGTACACAGGAGAACACATATTTGAAAGCACATTCTTCGGTGCTAGTATGATTTCTGCCCTTTCCACTGGCTGTCCACATGGAGGCAAGCGGTTGGCCCCATCCAGGACCAGAGTTTTGAAAAGTGGAGACATTAATAGTTTAGTTTAGCATTGTTTTGTTTTTGTCAAATTGTGCTAACGAAATGGGATACTACACGGGAAATTACCATGCATACCACAGGTCAGTATACAAATATAAGTGATCTTTGGTCATGGACCATCTGCACACACCTGATCTATAAATAGAGCTCACATCATAAACTAGAATATTTAATTTACCCATTTCCTGGCCATGCAGAAAACCAACTTTTGATTATTTTCTGTACATGAGATGTCTGTGCCTCGCGGGTGAATGTGATCTGGGGGAAGATGCATTTCTTGCTGCAAGTGCAGGAATCCCGAATTACTGGGCGCTGGACGGCAGCACCAGGCAGAGCCCGGAAGAAGGGACTGTGCTGTTGTTCCCCTCCTGTGGAGGAGGCTTAATTGGCAGTTTATTTCATATTGTTCTTGGAAAACAGGGTAGCTACGGCATCAGCTGCAATGGTGTGACGCATCTTAAGCAGGTATTGATTTCCATAATGTGCTACTGCCACAACCCAGCTCCCATAGGCCAGACTTTTTTTTTTTTTAAATCACAAACCCTTGGTATCCGGTAAAAAATAGGACAGCATAGCACGCTGACCGTGAAACAGTGAGATTTCAAGAAACACCCTCCTTAGAATGCTATTGTGAATAATCTCATAAACTTCTTCATTCGAGGAGCAACCCTTATCTGAAAGGAGGCGAGCTGTTAGCTGGAAAACAATGGTAAGAGTATTTGAATCAAATTTTGTGCCAAAGGCACTCCCATTCCAAATTGTTATTTTTTTCTTGTAATTTTTTCCCTAATGCTATTTGTCTAAACCTTGTGTTCTAACGCCTAGTTGCCCTCGGAGGAAACCACGGGGTGATAAACAGGGCGGGAATTCCATTCTAGTGACGCCAGGGGTCAGCACTTTTTTCCCTCCTTCTCTTAAGAACCCTTGTCTGGGTGTCTCCAATACCTGGTCTGCTCCGCCGAGCCCGCAGTCCTGAAAACCCCACCGACACGGAGCCTCCTCCAGCATATGCCCCGACACTCAGCCCCAGCGACTTTCATGGAGCCTCAGAAACCCACCAGACACATGGTGCCCCAGCGGCTTAGCGCGCTCTGTTTCTGTCTCTCTCCCTTTCCGTGCACCGAGGCTTGGCCAGGCTCTGAGTATCCCTCCTGCTGCATTTTTCCCTCTTGCCTTCTCGTGCTCCCTCAGGTCTGACAGCTACGATTTCTGTTTGTTTGTTCCGTTTTCTCACTTCCAAATCCTGCTTCATCTGGTTTTCCGCCCACACGGCAACGTGCCTATTGTTCTAGCTGCTCGTGTTGTTCCAGGTCTGCGTGTTCCGGAGAGAAATTAATCAGTGCATGTGATGCTTCAGATGAATATTTTTCTTAATTTTAAAACTTAATTTAGCTGGTGAGGGTACAGCTATACGGACATGCTCATATATTATTGGTGTCATCCTAAATCGTTATAACTCTTTGAAAATAAATCTGACAGGATGCCTCCAGAGCCTTAAGTCATTAATCCTCTTTAACCTAGTAATTGGACTTCTGAAAATCTGTCTTATAAAACCAATCCCACACTCAAGCACAAAATCACACACAAAGCTATTCATGATAGAATCACCCCTTAGTGCATCCAATGGGAAAAAAAAAAATCTAAATGAAATATTGGGATGGTTTTAAAAATGAAAATAAGGGTACCCGCGTGACTCCGTTGGTTAAGCGACTGACTTTTGATTTCAGCTCAGGTCATGTTTTCAGGGTCATGAGAGTGAGCCCCGAGTTGGGTGCCACACTTGGTGCGGAGTCTGTTTGAGCTTCTGTCTCTGCCCCTCTCCCTGCTCTCATGTGCTTTCTCTCCCCTCTTGAAAATAAGTAAATAAGTCAGCACATAAATAAATAAATACATAAAATCTTTAAAAATGGAAGTAAATGCACCAAAATAGGACCGTGAGAAATATAGTGAAAACTGGGTAAGTGGTAAATGGAAAAGTGGCACAAGGACAGGCAGAGACCAGAGCTCAGGAAAGAGAAGGCCTGTGACGGGGACACCGCGCACGGTTCAATGATGTGCCAGAACCACGGTGGGTGCAGGAGCTACCAGGGCTGTGTAACAAAGAACCCGGAGCTTAGTGGCCTAAAGCAGCAGTCACTCATCATGTTCACCGATCCCGCGGGGCTGGAATCTGCAGGGTGTGGAAGGTCTGGGGTCTCATCTGGAAAGACTCGAATGGCTGGGGTGACCTGAGTTGGGGACAGGACGCATCTGGCAGCTGCTTCACCGAGACATCCTGTGCCTGCGCTGCGGTGGCTCAAAGGCTGGACTCCGACAGGACGGTGAGGAGAGGGCCGGCGCAGTGGCTCTCCATGAGGCCACGTGGAGGCTGCCTGACTTCCGTGACCTTCCTTCCAAAGTCAGGCGGTGTTGCTTCCACAGTATCGACTGACTGAGGCAGTCACAGGCCTGCCTCTTGAGGGGACGGTCTGAGGGGAGACAACAGCACAGAGATGCGGCCGTGGAGGCCTGCCCGCGGATCTGTCATGCCGCTCTGTGGTCTCTCCCCATGTGTCTGGTGCAAATGTGTCCAGCCTTCAGAGAGCAGCTCACAACTCAAAGGGGCTTTAGTGTCAGAACACCAGACGCTAGGGGTTCTCATATCTTCTTTCTAGGAGAGCTACAAAATAAAGTAATAATAGTCCATGTTGAATAGTCTAAAGATATTTCTATTTAAGGTGAAGAAATCACACCAAATTCTTGGTTTCTATGGTTCATTTATAGAGGCCGTTTTCCCTTTTATTAACCTTTGAAGATCTGTAAGCAGAAATTAAAAGCCATGTCATGAGTCCCGAGATAAATTGGTTTAGTACTGGATGCTTATTATATACAATCCTACAAAGGTTCCTGGGCATAAACATGAATAATTAGCAGCCTGGTTTATTCATATCCATCTAAGGACTCCAGGAGGGGGGGAAAAAAATAGGAGAGGACTAAATCCACAGAATTGAAAGAAATACCTCTCTCCCTCTTTCCTTCTTGAATTTGAAAGTAAATTGAAAATATTTATAAAAATGAAATTCATGCTCCTTTAGTCATCATTCTGAATGCTTATTTCCAAATCTCCTGATTCGATGATCTCCCTGGCATTTTCCCTGTGTCTGTCCAACATCATGTATCATATCTTGTCTCAGATTATAGTCATTTGTACACCTATCCAATCTGTATTAGATTATATTCTAGTATATTATATGCATTTTACATATGGTCCAATTAAATATTTATTTTAATGAATTGAACTGCGGTTTTCCTGCCTTGTTTTGGGGTATTCACAATGACTAGCACCTAAAGTTTTAAATCCTAAAGGCATTTTTTTGTATTTTCTTATATGTTTGGAGCATTAACCATTTGTGGTCTTCCATCAGTGATAAGAAAAAAGACTATCTTCATGATCATTCATAATTTTATATTTTAATTATGTTTTATAATAAATTCTGAATTATGTGTTTAATTCGTTGGCATGAATAGGCAGGGGATGCCTGGCAACTCAACTGATGGAGCTTCTGACTCCCGATTTCTGCAACCATCTCAGGGTTGTGAGATCAAGCCCCATGTGGGCCTCCTACTTGGCAGGGAGTCTGCTTCTCCCTCTTCCTTTGTCCCTCCCTCACCTGTGCTCTCTCTCATCTCTTGCTCTCTTTCAAATAAATAAATAAATCTTTAAAAAAGTGAAAGGTTAGACTCATTTGCTATTTAGAGAATATTTCCTGTGTTCTTTGAAATCAATGTTGTGAATATCTTTGCCTGATCCTTTTTTTTTTTTTTTTTCCCAATGTGGTGCCTGGTCATCAGGCACCTGCTGACTTCCTTACGACTGTGGGAAAGTGGAACAGAAAAGGGAGCAACAGTCAGTAAGGAGCTGGGGGTAATGTGGTCAAATCCTGGGACGTTCCATATTGCCGCTTTCTTACTTGTAAATAGGATTTATGATACCTGCCTTACCGATATCATGAGGTTGATTTAGAAACAAGAGAAAAAATAATGATGCACCCTAACAGCACAGCAAGTCTGGAGTAATGGTCATTGCACACATTTTAATGGGAGAAGTGGCAAATACAGAAACACCTGTGCACTGCAAGCCTGACACTTAGTGTCCTTTGTCATTGACCTTGATTCAGCCTCAGAATGTTTCTCAACACAGTGGTCATTGGTAAGCTTTGGAACAGGAGATAAAGGTTTTTAGGGAGTATGTTTTCTAAGTGACTTAAAATAGTGATAAGTCAAGGAGAGTGTGG
Organism: Neogale vison; assembly: GCF_020171115.1. Classification (NCBI taxonomy): domain Eukaryota; kingdom Metazoa; phylum Chordata; class Mammalia; order Carnivora; family Mustelidae; genus Neogale; species Neogale vison. The sequence continues at coordinate 313,183,216 of NC_058091.1, read as the reverse complement.
GCTCTTCGCCCCTCCTTTCCCATCTGCATCTGTGAGGATATCTTTGCCCATTTGTACGGGGGCAGCTCCCCCAACGCCATCTCTACTCTGTACAGTGAGCTCCCCTTCTGTGCCTCCTTACCCAGCCCTCGTGCCTCAGGCTTTGAGATGGGGTCCCAAGTGTAACAAGGCCCAGAGTCTGGGGGATACACAAAGGCAGACTGTGAGCAAGGCTTCAGCTCAAACTAATTACTGGCTCTCATCCTGCATGCTGTGTCTGAAGAAGAAATGGATAATAAATTAGGCTATGTAGGATAGACTTGCCTGATGCTATTTTCTCTGATCTGTCATTTTGCTTCTTAATTAGAGTTCCTTATTCCCCCTGAAAATATATTTATTAAGTATGAGGTTAGGTTGTCCATCCTGAAACACTGTATCCTGCCCCAACTGCTACTTGGAAACTTATAACCCACATGTTTTAATGAGACATGGACAGTTTCTAAGAACACAACATGCTGAAACCCAAGAGAGATTTACTAATTTCATAAAAAACGAACTCTTTAAGCCCTTTCTGACACAAAAGGAGGCAGGGGAAAAAAAGAAGCTTCATTAAGGAGGTTACTTGAATGAGTGAGCTTAATGCACTATATGAAGTCATTTGTGTTTGTACCTGTGGGGACAGCCCAGTGAACTGTGTCTTTCTAGGACTGTGCCGTGCTGATGGGCTATGAAGCTAAAAGGACCTTTGTGAACCTGCTATAAGCAACTAAGAAAAGACTTCTATTTCTGGTGATGAAGTCTAGATAATGCAGACCAACCTTTTCATCCAAAACAGTAAAAAAAACTAAACACAGAAGAAAGGAAAGAGACCAGTCTGTTTGTGGTTGTGGCCATTTCAAGGCCACAGGGTTTGAGGTCCGGGACCCTGGAAGGATGACGAGAGCTGAAAAGCCCTAACGTCAGGTGCCACTCTACCCTGAAGATGCTGTAGTAACCAAACGTCGGAGGGGCTGCTGAGCTCTCACAGTCTCCTGGGCCTCGGAGGACAGAAACAGGATCTCAGACACCTTCCTGAAGAAGTCCTTGGAATTATCCCAGACTTTCAGGTGAGAATCATACAGGATCGTATGTAAGAGAAGGACTAAGTCAGAAACCATTTAGGTCTTCTGAAGGAGCCCCACTGCACATTCTCCCAACCCTGACCACTAGGCCAAGGTGAGAGGTAGTCTTCCCCACAGAATGCTAGTGTAATGGAAACAAGCAGGGTGAGACAAATCAGCCAGACAATAGGAACCAAACCAAACCCAGACACTGGAATCAGCAGACACGGACTTAAAATAATAGTGATGAATATGTTCAAGAATCAAAAGTCAGGTTTTTCCCGAGAACCAGAGGTAGGAGAAGGAAAATATCCAAACTGAATCACAGAAAGAGGAAGTGATGGAAAATATGGCAAAGAACGGACAGAGAAGCATAATGAAAAGGTCGGATGTTCTTAGAATCAACAGCCCAAAGGTGAGAAAACAGAGAATGGATCAGAGATATCTTTTTTTTTCCTTTTATATTTTTAAAAATTTTATTTCTTTTCAGTGTAACAGTATTTATTGTTTTTGCACCACACCCAGTGCTCCATGCAATCTGTGCCCTCTCTAATACCCACCACCTGGTTCCCCCAACCTCCCACCCCCCCGCCCCTTCAAAACCCTCAGATTGTTTTTCAGAGTCCATAGTCTTTCATGGTTCACCTCCCTTCCAATTTCCCTCAACTTCCTTCTCCATCTCCCCTTGTCCTCCATGTTATTTGTTATGCTCCACAAATAAATGAAACCATATGATAATTGACTCTTTCTGCTTGACTTATTTCACTCAGCATAATCTCCTCCAGTCCCGTCCATGTTGCTACAAAAGTTGGGTATTCATCCTTTCTGATGGAGGCATAATACTCCATAGTAGAGTATGGACCACATCTTCCTTATCCATTCGTCCATTGAAGGGCATCTTGGTTCTTTCCACAGTTTGGCGACGGTGGCCATTGCTGCTATAAATATTGGGGTACAGATGGCCCTTCTGTTCACTACATCTGTATCTTTGGGGGCAAATACCCAGGAGTGCAATTGCAGGGTCATAGGGAAGCTCTATTTTTGATTTCTTGAGGAATCTCCACACTGTTCTCCAAAGAGGCTGTACCAACTTGCATTCCCACCAACAGTGTAAGAGGGTTCCCCTTTCTCCACATCCCCTCCAACACATGTTGTTTCCTGTCTTGCTAATTTTGGCCATTCTAACTGGTGTAAGGTGGTATCTCAATGTGGTTTTAATTTTAATCTCCCTGATGGCTAGTGATGGTGAACATTTCTTCATGTGTCTGATAGCCATTTGCATGTCTTCATTGGAGAAGTGTCTGTACATATCTTCTGCCCATTTTTTGATATGATTATCTGTTTTGTGTGTGTTGAGTTTGAGGAGTTCTTTATAGATCCTGGATATCAGCCCTTTGTCTGGAGTGTCATTTGTGAGTATCTTCTTCCATTCCGTGGGTTGCCTCTTTATTTTGTTGACTGTTTCCTTTGCTGTGCAGAAGCTTTTGATCTTGATGAAGTCCCAAATGTTCATTTTCACTTTTGTTTCTTTTGCCTTTGGAAACATATCTTGTAAGAAGTTGCTGTGGCTGATATGAAAGAGGTTACTGCCTATGTTCTCCTCTAGGATTCTGATGGATTCCTGTCTCACATTGAGGTCTTTTATCCATTTCGAGTTTATCTTTGTGTATGGTGTAAGAGAATGGTTGAGTTTCATTCTTCTACATATAGCTGTCCAGTTTTCCCAGCACCATTTATTGAAGAGACTGTCTTTTTTCTAGAGCAATCTATACTTTTAATGCCATCCCGATCAAAATTCCACTGGTATTTTTCAAAGAGATGGAGCAAATAATCATAAAATTTGTATGGAATCAGAAGAGACCCCAAATTGCTAAGGAAATGTTGAAAAACAAAAATAAAACTGGGGGCATCACGTTACCTGATTTCAAGCTTTACTACAAAGCTGTGATCACCAAGACAGCATGGTACTGGCATAAAAGCAGACACATAGACCGGTGGAACAGAGTAGGGAGCCCAGATATGGACCCTCAACTCTATGGGCAAATAAACTTTGACAAAACAGGAAAAAATATACAGTGGAAAAAAGAGAGGATCAGAGATATCTTCAAAGACGTGATGGCTGAGAATTTCCCAAATGTCCTCCTGATGAAGGATATTGACTCACAGATACAAGAAGCTCATTGATTATTATCACTTTGTGATGTTTGTTTAGCTGTACACATCTGGACTCATTTTCTTATATTTAATTTAAAAAAATGTAAACAAGGCACTTTGAAAAAGACAAAGAAAACCCACAAAAAGCAGTGCAGTTGGAAGTGGTGTGACTGATACAGTGGCCAAGGGAACCCCATGCCTATGACATACGGCATAATATCCATACAGAATACACCATCCTTTATTGAGCAGTAAGTTTCTACTGTGGTAGAAAAGCCAGTGTGTCTCAGGTCTGCAGGACCTGGGTTTGAATCCTAAATCAGTGTCTCTCCAGCTCAGTGATTTCAGGCAAGTTACTCAACCCATTTCCTCAAATTAAAAAAGGAATAAGACTTCACAGGGTGGTTGAAATGAGGGGCCTTGCTTGTTTTTCTGCACCTCTTGTGATTGCTGGAGCTCCAGTCCTCCATTAGGGCAGGTGGGTTCTCTTCCCCTCCTTGCTTTCCAAGCCTTAATGCCTCTTCCCTTCTCTGCTATCACTTCGTTCTTCTGATTTTAAATGTCATACATACACTTTTGGTTCCCAATTTGTGCCTCCAGCCATGACCCATGTATTGACTCCAGACTTTCAACTCTAAGTGGCTGGCTATCAAGTGAGTCCAAGGGGTGTCCTAGATGTGACATGTTCAGATGTAATCCCTCAGTGTGCCCTTACTACCTGTCCCCTGCTATCTATATCACGGAACCCAGCAGTTCCATTCTGCCCACTATGAGGGCCCAGGGAACTCAGAGTAATTGCCACTGATTTGTCATATCTTCCACATCCCCGTCCCTCGGCAAATCTTGAGAGCTGTGTCCTCAACATATATCCCGAGGATAGTTAGACCTCCCCAGGACTGCCCAGCTCCCCTGTCCCTGAAGGAAGGGGAGGGACCAGAGGCTGGTCATGGTGCTGTCTGGGGTGGGAGGGAGTGTCCCAAGCAGGGGAAAGAGTAGAGGCAAAGATCTTAAGGCTCAGGTGGAGCTGGCAAATTTGAGGACTGAACTGTGCTATGTGTGCACAGGGTCCCACCCTGGCTGCCGCTGGACCCCAGAGTACAAAACCCCCCATCATTGCATGCCACCAGTGCTGTGTTCTGGTGTGCTGACCCAGGCCCTACCCTGCCTGGGCATCAGCACTTCCCTGTCCCCCACCCCCACCCATTATGAGGGTCCCTGCCTGGGTTTCCTCCTTTGATGGGGTGAGTCTCAGAGGAAAGAGTCCAACTCTTTCTAGTGGGGACATGCTGACGCTAGCCAGGGCCTCTCTCGGTGAGAGTTGTCCCGAAGCCTGTGTGTCCTGACTTTGCCTGCCCAGCCAGAGCGTGTGTGGCCAAGGGAAAGAGTCCCTGTCCCCACAGAGCTGCTCTTTAGGGAACTGGGCTTGGCCCACTGTGGGGGGTGGGGTCAGAAACTACAGACCAGGTTAGGCCACAGAAGGCCCTCTGTGTGCTCTGTAAGGGAAGGCTTCTGCCTTCAGCTTCTCTGTGTCTGTATCTTCAGTGTTTCCAGTGTAAAGGGAATTCCCTAAAGAAAAACAGAAGAGAGAAACAAGACCGGACACATAATAATAATACCTAAAAGTAGTCACCAGTTGTGAAGTGCTCGTGATGGCAGGCAGCATTGGAATGGCCTGAGCACATGCCTGCACTGCATTCGAACATCTCACTAGAGCCGGGAGGTGGGCTTCTGATCTGGTAAGGAAGCTGGGATGGAGGCAAATTGACCTGCTCAGGCTCCCGTGAATGAATGAAGAGCAGAGCTGAGGCTCCTGTGAGTGAATAAAGAGCAGAGCTGAGGCAAAGCGCACAGCCTCTGGTCCTGCACTGGTAGCCACAATGCCTCTGTGCCCGCCTCCCCAGGCAATGGGCAGCTCTGGATGCTCCCGTGTCTGCATCTGGCCCAGCCACTAGGAGAGCTTCCATTTCAGCTACAGACCCCTTGCCTTTCCGGCAAGGGCCGCCCACTCTCTCTGAGGCAGCCAGACCTGCACCATTAGATGGGCTCAGATCCATGGGATGGCCAGATGGAGGCAGGGGACCAAAGCAGGGGCTGCTGCTCTCTGGCAGCCAGACTGACTGCGGACGCTCATGCCAGTGGCTGTGTGGTTTTGGCACTCCAAGATGCCAAACACCTGCTGGTTCAAATGGGTGGACATGGCCTCTGGGCTGATGCGACTGAGCAGGCCATCGGCCTCCGCAGGACGAGCACATCACAACGCCCACTTTGACTCTGAAGAAAAACCCTGAATGAGCCTCTAGCTCACATTGCTGGACCTCAGTTTCCTTCTACATGATACAAAGAGATTGGATGATGTTAAAACTAGGAAGCCTATGGCTCTCTTAGTCTTTTGACTATAAAATTTCTATCAAGACCAAAGCTGGCTTTGCCTCAGCTGGAGACAAACAAATGCAAACCACGTGCAGGAGACACAGGGCCATGCACATGCTGGTCTCCCCCAAACTCTGACCCCTCCACACGGAGGTTGATGTGTCCTTTATTGCATTTCAGCATGATGATCCACACACCCCACTAGCTGTGGTTGTTGTGTAGGGGACGCTGGGTGACGTGCAGCCTCACCGTTCACTATGGGTGTGACGTGTCTTCTGACAGTACCTACGTCTGCAGCTATCACCCCGGAGAGTCTGGATTCTGCTGCTGTGCTCATCCTTTGCAACCTCATATTTAAGTCATTGTCTTGACTTGTCGTGTTTATATTGCAAAATCGAATTTGCTTCTTAGCAGCCGGAGGCTGGGTGGCCTTGAACTTTGTTTTCCCCTAGCATGTGGCCTTCAAGCTGGTGACATGGCATGGTTCCTGTATCACAGCTGGCTTACTTTTTACCCCTTTCTTTTCTTTTTCTGTTTCAGAAAGGCAGAACTATTCAAGTATTTCCTTGTGAAATTAGGAATATATAGATTGCTTTTCAAGAGCGTTCATTTTTCAAAGGAATGTAAGATTAAGGTGCACACATCTGCAGTCTGTAAAAGGCCTTGAGGATACATCTTTTCAATAAAGAGATTGTCTTTTTATTTGCTTTGATTAAAAACAGCAGCATTCCCTGCTGCCAAAGAATTCACCTGGGCTTTATCTCATCACTATAAATAAGCAGAACAGGCATGCATCACAATGAGCTCTATTCAAAACATCAAGGTGAAAGTCTCCAAAAAGGGTCCCCATGGCCATGAGTCAGTTGTGCTCTCAAGATCACAGGCAGCCAATTTCTCACTATCTTTATTCTTAGCCATCTGGTCATACCACTTCCTGGGACTGGGGTCCTCCTGCTCGGTGTCCACTGAGCTCAAAGCCGTATGTCCAGGCTTGTCTGTGTTGTGCCTGGTTCACACAGTGCATGGTGGCTGTTGACAAGCATCCCTGCCATTTTCATGTGGTCAGTGGGGAGCACGCCACTTTGCCAGTGCCTCTGATATGGGCATAGCTGGGTGCACTTCATTCCAGAGGTCTGAGGTGGAGCACTCAGGAGTGTGGGAGAGTGGAAAAGCAAAGAGGGAAGAAATAATACACCAGCTCCAGAATAATGATGATAGTCATGATGATGATAGATAATGATGGTCGTGATGATGGTGATGTGATGATGATGGTGATGATGGTGATGTGATGATGGCAGTGATGGTGATAGTGACGATGGTGGTGATGGTGATAGCGATGATGGTGATGTGATGATGGTGGTGGTGATGGTGTTGATGGTGATGATGGCAGTGATGGTGATAGCGATGATGGCGGTGATGGTGATAGCGATGATGGTGATGTGATGATGGTGATGGTGATGGTGATGATCATGATGGTGATGATGGTGATGATGGTGATAGTGATGATGGTGGTGGTGATGATGGTGATGATGATCATGATCATGATGGTGATGATGATGGTGATGTGATGATGGTGGTGGTGATGATGATGTTGATGTTGATGGTGATAGTGGTGGTGATGGTAATGATGGTGATATGATGATGGCAGTGATAGTGATAGTGATGATGACGGTGATGGTGATAGTGATGATGGTGATGGGGATGGAATTAATGAAGATGATGATGGTGATGATGATGGTGATAGGAATGATGGTGGTGAAGATGATGATGATAATGATGGTGTTGATGGTGATAATGAAGATGGTGGTGATGATGGTGTGGATGTTGATGGAGAACAAGGATGGGAGAGATGATGATGACAATAATGATGATGGTGATTCTATTGTTTGTAGAACTTACTCTGTTTCAGGTGCTTACCTCTAATTAAATCTAATCTAAGCCTGAAGCCCTAGGATTTAGTCATTATAATGAGCCTAGTTAGTTGATTTGGAAACTCTCCTTAATGGAGTTTTATGCCTCTTGCTTGGGACAGTTTTTTGGAAAAGATATAATAAGGAATAACAGAAGGGCCCTCTCATGGATCTATCCTCACACATGTGGTATTGAAATCAAGATGCCATCCATGCCTGTCTGATGGCCCCATGAAGTGAGATGTTGAAACTGAGGCAAAGTGCTCAGAGGAAGATGAGAGAAGATGAAGGAAGATTAATAGGCCAGTCTCCACCAGGAATATCACTTACACCATCCACGGTTAGATGGACTCTCTCAGAGTTCCCAAGGAAGGTGTGGGTTAAGGCACAATGTCATTGCTGATCATGATTTTGCTCTTTCCTGAACTGGAGAGAGCTTTTTCTGACAGACCAGAGTGAAGGACGCACAAGCTCAGGGCAGTGATTCCTGACTAGATACCAGCAGAACCAACCTTACACATTTATTCTCAAAGATTAGAGCTCCAAGATGTGTTGGGGCTGTTTACATTGTCTCTCTGAGGACCCTCTCACTCTCCCAATACCTCAGAAATTCACCATGTGGAATGGGTTCTTGGGGAGAATTTGACCACCTGATTCCTTATCAGGTCTTCGTTTTTCTGGGGTTCATCCACTTCCAACCCCATGGGATTTCTGACTATATGACCGCCTACATTTCACTTAAAGTCTATATTATGAGCAAGGTCATAAAACTATAATGTTTCATTTTACTTTCAAAAATGATAAATACTCTGTATTTTCTCTTCCAGATCTTTCTTGTCAAAAGATCTGACAAAACAATGTAATTTAATGGTTGCACTGGGTCTAAACTGTATTTGTTGTTATTTCAAAGCCCATGTTCTTTTGTCTACTTCCTGGGCCCCGCCTTTATAGTACTGCAGATAATACATATATATCATTATCCGACGCCATCATCACACTTCTGTGGCAGAGGTCAAGAGACAGAGTACAACTATGTGAGGGATATGGGGTCTTCTTACCAGGTACTGGTTTCTGAGCCAGTTACATACCTGCTCTATGATCAATGCTTGACAGTTCCTTGGTGAATGACTTCCCTGTTATCTGGAAGATATGTTTTTCTTTATAAGATTGCCTTTTTTATTAAACTGGTTAAGATTTGTTCCATCCTCCACTCTCATTATCTTCATCATTATGTACTCTTTTTAAGCCAGTGATTACCCTCGAGAAAGCAACAGGCACCCTGACCTGCCAATAGTTTCCAGCTACAACAGGAAAGATAGGATGCTCTGACTGTATGTAGCCTTGTCTCACTGCTTGTGTTATTGTCATTTACTTTGTGTATTTTTTGTACTTGATGTGGACATTTCTATGTAGATTTGCTTGCATGTTTGAAGTTTACCCTTCTCTTTCTTGTCTCAGGTCTTACCTGGACTCATTTCTCTTCTCCTGGGAGGACATCCTTCAGCCTTTCCTTCAGAGTGGTCTTCATGCTGATGGATTCTGTCCATTTTTGACTCAACATCTTTTAATTTTACATTCATTTTTGATATATATTTTTCCTAGAATCTTAATTTAAATTCTTGGTTTTGTTGCTGCTGTTCTAAAGTTCTGAAGTCAGAACTTGGTTCTCTCCTGTCTTCTGTCATTTCTAGAAAACAGTCAGCTATAACTCTTACTGACACCACTCTGCAATCACTCATCTTTTCTCTCTGCCTGATTTCTCACTTGTTTTTCTGCATTTTCCGATGTTGTGTGTAAGTGGGGGTTTTTGTAATTATCCTGTTTGGGTTTGTGGAGCTGATTGAACATATGGCTTTAGTTCTTTCATTAGTTTTGGAAAATTATCACAATTTCCTCTGCTTCTTTATTTTTCTCCTTGTGTCTGGGTCTTCAGTTGCAGGTAATAGAGACCTTCTTGCCACATCCCTGCCTCTCCTGTGTTCTTTCTGTCATCTTCATCATGTTATCTGGATAATTCCTACTGACCAACCTGTCAGCTTGCTAATTCTGTTTTCAGCTCTTCATAATTTTCTATTAAATTCATTTAACATGGTGTCATTATATTTTTGGTCCTTGAAGAGCTGCTTGGGCTTTTATAAATACTTTGTAGCTCTCTACAAAAATAGTTTCTAGTTCTGTGCAAAATTTCTCAGCCTGTCCTTTATTTCTTTAAGCACATTGAGCCTTGTTACTTTCCGCCTGTGTCTGACAATGCGATAGTCTAGATCACTTGTGGGTTGAGGTTTTTCTGTATTTTAAATAATGTTTTCTTATCTCCTCATGCATGATAATTTTTGACTGGTGCAGACACTGTATTTGAAAACTTGTAGAAATAATTTGAGGCTCAGTGTGATGCTCTCTTCCTACATATACGACCCTAACTAGGCATAGGAATTCAAAGTTGGGGTTACCTTGACTCTTAGGGACAGATGTGGGTCAATGCTTGACTGTTGTCTATTTTTGAAAGCCAGTTTATTTCTAGTTTACCCTTATTCCTAGTTTTTTTTCAAGATTAATTTATTTTTATTTTAGAGTATGTAAGCAAGGAGAGAGGAAGAGGGAGGGAATCTCAGGCAGATTTTCCACTGAGCATGGAGCCCAACTTGGGGCTCAATCCCTGAGATCTCATGATCTCAATCTCCATGACCCTGAGATCATGATCTGAGCCAAAATCAAGAGTCAGATGCTTAACAGGCTGCGCTCCCCAGGTGCTCCCCCTTTATTCTTAAGTTTTACCTCTTTGATGTTCCAACTTAATGCCTAGATATTTATAGAGCGGCCCTCTGTTCCTGGAGTATCCTGAGATCCAGTTTTTTCTCTATCCTTGGGAGTCTCTCAAAGGCTCTGGTTGTCACTTTGTGTTCTGTTGCTCATTTCAGCAAGAGAAGAAGCTTCTGGGGTAAATGTCCCCAAATGTTAGACTCACCTGTTTTATTTTTCTCTCAAACCTCAGTTCTATAATTTATCTTTATTGCTGTATTAGTTTTATGACAATTTTAAATACATTTCAACAATATTTTCTCAGATTTTATGGTTGTTCTCATTGGGAAGGATTAGTCTGGTATTAGTGAAGCTGAACTCATCTGTACAGCAGTATCTTAACCATTTATTAGGTAAATCTATTTCATCAAAATTTTGCATATAATACATGGGAAAGAAATTAAACCTTCCTGCCAATCTTCTTCTATGTAGCTATGATCATGTTAAAAAAGACAGCTCTCATGACAGTGTAGAAATATTTTTCCTCTAGAATGTTCAAGACACTCAGATACCCTGCCAACCTGATTGTGTTTTCTGCTATTAATTGCCCTGTGAAATCAGCATGGAGACGGTCATCCCCTTACACCTGGCCCTGGACCAACTGGCTGCATCTTCCACGTCCTCACCTGCCTAGAAACTGCAGAGTATTGGCCACTGCCAATTCCCCTTCTGTCTTGAAGCTCAGATATTTTTACTGCTCAGGTAACCTTATGGCCTTCGTGTGAGTCTGCCTTTGTTATCTTGCCCATGGTAGACAGTAATTTGAAGCCCTTTCTGGCTCGCTCTCACAGCCCTGGTTTGTTGAGCCCTGCTTTGTTAAGCACAGTCGTGTGCCTCTGAGACTCCCTTCTGGGTCTCATGCACACCTCTTCACGCTGCTCTGCGACTTCCATGCTTCTGTGCTCACCGGACAGGTTGGGAAACAAGGCCAAAGAGATTACATCAGTTGTCCAAGGTTACGCAGGGAGTCTAGAAAGGAGGCAAGGTGTGAACTCAGATCGGACTGAGTCTAAAACCTGTGCCCTGGGTCTTGCACTACACCACTTTGTTAAAGCACCCTGCACAAACGGAATCACCTCAGTTTCCAGAAAGGACAACTTAGGTCCATCGAGGTATTTATTCTTAGGAATGAAGAATGTCTAATGCTATTGACTTTTATTTTATTTCATAGGATTTTAGCCCAGAGAACTCCAGTATATGGCTGCCCACAGGTAGACAATTAGCTCGTTCCATGGACGTTCTTTGCTACTAACCATTCCTCTGTATATGTGTGAATGTGCATTTGGCAATTTAATGTGTCAGCTTGGCTGTGCCATACCCAGTGTTTAGTCAAAGCCCCTATTAAGGCCATCTATGGCCATCTAATGCCCCTATTTTTTAGAATTAATTAGCATTTGAATAGTAAAATTTTTTTTTTGAATAGTAAAATTTAATTAAAGCAAATTTTCTTACTTCGTATGGGTGGGCCTCATCCAATCAGGTGAAGGCCTTAGAAGGAGAGACTGAAGTTCAGGAAAAAGGAATGCGGTCTGCCTACGGCCTTCTGACCTGAGCTGCAGTGTGAACTGTCCCCTGGGTCTCCAGCCCACAGTGCTCCCTGAGGATTTCAGGCCAGCCACGTCTCACAATTATATGAGCCAATTCCTTAAAATAAATCTCTCTTTCTCTCTCTATACATATCCTACAATTCTGTTTCTCTGGAGAAGCTAATACAACATATATCAAAAAACATTTTATTTGTAAGTAGTTTACTGAGCGAATCCCAAGCTTCCGTAGACATCCTCACATTTAATAGGGTTTATGTTCTGAGGAAACGTTCTGTAGGTGGAACGTGGTTTCATCTAGAAACAGTTTCTCAGGACCTGCTACCGCATGTGCGACCAGTTTTCCAGAAGACCAAAGCCTGATATTGCTTAAAACAGATGGAAATACTCAAGGGACAACCATGGGCTGTAGTTTGCCAGCCTCTGGTCTGTCACCTGGTCGACGTTGTCTGGGGCACAGACGCTTGGACGTGTGAGCACTGGGTCACCGGCAGCCTGTGCGGGAGGGCATTAGCGTCTAGCCAACACGGTGCTTCCAGCTGAGAACCAGAAGCTTTTATCCATGTAAGCCTTCCACTGAACACATTTTTTTTTTCCATTAGTGGAGACGTCTTTCAGCTTTGCGTTAGATTTCTAGAACATGAAGGAACCTCAGGAGGTTCCAAGTGTCTTTGTTTTCAAGGTGGTGTGTCTTTCAGATGCTCAGTATGGATTCTGCAGGCCGTCGTCTCACTCTGTGGGCTCAAGGACGGGGGCTAAGAACTTTCTCATCTGGACACCAGGGAGGCTGTCATCACAGAGCAGGGAGATGGTGGACTTTGAGTTATAGAGAGTGAAGCAAAACTAGCCAGGCCACTCAGGGGACAAGGCTGATGGGGCTGGAAGAGGAGCTTGAATGACCGGAAGGATGGAGAAAGCCCTTGGTCCCTGTCACTTCCTCTGGAAAAGTATTCTTTAAGTTTGGGTGGAGCAGGAGCCCCACAAGCTCTCAGACTGTGGAGCCTGTCTCGGGCACACCTGTAAGGCTGCTTTTGAACAACTATGTTACAGAGTGTTTACCTTACTTCCGCTATTGTTGGTCTCTGGGGTCAACGAAGGAAGATAAGCAGAAGAATGATACCATTTTACTCTTCGAGTGTGGAAAAAAGCAGCAAGCATCTACCTCCACATTTTATCCAATTCTGATTTACCTAACCTGGTGTCATGGTGGTTTTTCTCAGCAAGGCAAGACGGGTCAGTGCACACACTGGGCTCATGCGCTCGCATTGTTCTCAGCGACAAAAGAGGCTCAGAGTGGACGTGTGCACACACTGCGCAGAGCAGATTCGCTTTAAAGGCAATCAGCATTCCTGAGAGAAAGAATGAGCGCAAGCCCAGCTCTGGTGGGGAGGCCTCTCTCCAGCTGTCTTCAGGGTCCGATTTTGTCTGACTTTGCTCTCTACAGCCGGGGTGCTCTGATGTGAGCTGCAGACTTGTTTTCAATAGCAGGGATGACAGTGACCAATCTTCCCTATTCACAAGTCGCTCATTAGGGAGGCATCGAGAGCACACGGGAAATCATGGGCGAGCATCCCTGATTCACACGCTCCATTCTGAAGGAGGGATTTGCCTGATGTTAGGAGAGCTTCCGATTTCCGTTGAAGGTGACACAAGAAACAAAACAGCAACTCATGTTAGGCTCCAGGACAACTTCAGCGGTGCCCATGGACAGAACTGGCCCACAGACATGGATCAGTCAGGCCCAGCAGAAGATAAAATCTGAGTGAGATGGTTCAGGAGACCTTGACAAGAGGTTTGTTCTCAGACATGTGGGCTTCTCTGAAGGAAAGAATGAGGGAAAATTACCATTACTCCCAGACCTGGAGGGTCGGGGCGGGCGAAGCATCCCTCCTTCACCACACTCCAGTCAGGACTCTCTGAGTCTCTTCCCAACTGGACCCTGACTTCTGGACTTCTCCGTCCATCTCTGCATCATACAATTTTAGCAAAAGTCCCACTAAGTTGGTTTAGCCAGAATCACCCACCCTGCACAGTAGGGTTACCCTCAATATCTGGTCTGGTACCTCACCCGCACTGTCCTGGTGACGCTGGACCCTGGCCTCGCTTCACCGAGAGTCCTGGGAGGCCAGCTGAGCCGGAATCCCTCCTCGCTTATAAACTCCCACGTTTCCTTCTCATATTCAGAGTTGAGCCCAACCTCCCTCTCCTACTGCAAACTCTGCTGTGGCTGGTGGTTCCTGGAGCTCTTGGAAGAGTCCCTCTGAATAAAGTCTGTCTTGCCATCTTACCAAGTGTCGTGAATAATTTTTCCCTTTAATAAAAAGGAGGAAAGGATTTTATGTGAACTCAGCAGGAGTGGGAGCGGTGAAGAAGGGACCCCAGTCACGGCCAGAAACATGGTCTGGAACAGGAAATGGCGGAGACACGGCCTCTCTTTCCTTGCCTCTCGTCTCCTGCTGGTGCCTCCTCAGGCAGAGACTGAAGGGAAGCCTGCTGACCAGGGAGCTCTGCTGCAACAGCCCAACGGGCCTGGTGGGGAAGCTGGTGGACAGCCGGCAGCGTGAGCCCAGTAGGCTGGACCGTGGCGCGCTTGGCCTTTTGTCCTGCCTCTCTGCAACCCAGTGAGTCCACACTTGGCATGGTATGTGGGTGTGGGCTGGTTTGTTGGGTCCGTCTTTGCACAGAAAGTAATCTCTGCAGGCTTTAAAGCATGGATGCCTCTGGTCATGTCCACTGTACGGAGGATGGCCAGAAACATGGTGAGCCCGTGTTGTCAGCCAGTTTAGAATTACTGAGTCTGAGAGAAAGAAGGCAGATGGAGGTCCAAGACCCCAGGACTGCTTCTCTTTGGTCCCTTTGCCCAGTTCTTCGTGTGGTGACTGGAAGATAAGGAGCATGTTAGAGCTTTTCAAATGTGCACAGGAATGAAGGAATTCCATTCAAGGCATAAAGATTTAGAAGAAGCCACAGCACAAAGTTAGAACATGACTCTCTTTACATTAATTCACAGCAGAGTAAGGGCATGAGTTCAGGAGCCCTGATACTGGAACTTCCCTCTCCTTATCCCCAGCTCCATGGGATCCAGGCTCGGTGGGTTTCCCCGGGGACTGGTGCTTGGACGACGTGGACACCGTTACACACTGATGTACGGCAGCGGAAAAGAAAACGAGAAGTTGAGTTGCGTATTCTGGATTAATCCACGTTCGTCTTTCTCTGTGACATTTGCTCCTTGTAGTCCCACAGCACAGGGACCCGGAGAGGGTCAAGAAGGGATATATATGCCCATGGTGGGAACACATGCTTCTTAGAATAACGGCAGACAGGACACAGAGTGTGTAAGCCTGAGTATGTGTGCGCACCCGAATGTGATTGTGTTGGGAGGTGTTAGGGGTTGAATTGTGGCCCTCCCCCAAATTCATCTGTTGACATTGTAACCTCTACTACCTCAGAATGTGACCTTATTGAAAACTAGAGTCCTTGCTGGTGTATTTAGTTGAGATGAGGTCATCTTGGAGTAGGTGGGCTCCTGACCCAACAGGACAAGCGTCTTTATAAAAAATGGGGGGAGCAATTTGAACACAGGCATGCACACAGGGAAGATGAAGGCAGAGTCTGGGTGATACGTTCACAAGCCAACAAAAGCCAAAGAGGACCCACGAACCGGAAGTCAGGGGACAGGTGGGAAACAGATTCTTCCTGAGACCTCAGAAGGTACCAACCCTGTTGGCACTTTGATCTTGCACTTCCGGCCTCCAGAACTGGGACAAAACACATTTCTCTTGTTTATTCCGCCTGGTCTGTGTTGCTTAGCGTGCAGCTGTGACTCTATCGTAGATGTCCGTCTTCGTGTGTGCTTGTGTATGCACGTGAATGTGTGTAACACACACACACACACACACACACACACCCTGAACGCATCTTCCAAATGGATAAAGGAATCCTTAAATGCTCCCACCTGCACCCCAAAGTCCCTGTTGGCCTTCCTTTCCCCTTGCTCAGAGGGAGGAGCAGCCTGGGAGCCGAGTCAACCGCAGCCTACACGAGCCAACTCCCTTCCCTTCCGGTCTCGGCGCCGCAGGTGTCCTCCCATCCCAGAGGGGGACCCTGCGGGAGGTGACGCCCCCTCAGCCAGGGCCCGGGAGCGGGCACTGACACTGTCCAGCCCTCTGACCTGGAGGAGCTGCCCTGACTCCGATTCCGGTACTCAGCTGCGGGTTCGATCCCAGGCTTAAAGATAGACCAGGTGGCCGAGGAGAAAGTGAAGGAGACGGAGGGGTTCCGGGTCGGCGTGAACGCAGGCAGGGGGGCGTGTGCAGGTGGGTGCCCCCGGCTGTGTTCTCTTGGCACAGGGGACTGCGCCTGTCACAGAGCAAGCTGTCCTCCTGTGTGTGTGCGACAGTCCTGTCACCGATGCAGCCGGGGGCAGACGCGGCTCTCTGTGTCCCCTCCCCGCGTGTTTTTAGACAAGCATGGGGCACACACCTGAGGAGCCGAAAGAGATTTATGACTTTTGAAACTTTATATTTTAGTCAGTTTGTTGTTCTTTTCAGTTTTATTAAGGCCTTCTGCTGTTGTTTGAATATTTAAAACAAAACCCATGTTAACATTTTAAACCATCTTAAGATGGAAACTACCTTTTCCTAATGGCTGGATGGCTTCCAGTGGGCTGTGGTAATTTCTAAGCCCTCCCCCAAGCCAGAAAAAAGAACACAGGAGCTGCTTACGCTCAGCCCTACATTCCTGAACCAAGGACCACCTGACTCCGAGTTCGGGCTCTCCCAGAAATGGAAGCTTAACTGAGTCAGTCAGATGCCCTCGTTTCTGCAGGAGGTAGGTGATCTGCCTGACATGACACACCCTATAGGGGCCAGTGCCCTGCCCCAAACTGCCACTTTGACATAGTGATTATTTATTTTTAATTAAAAGATACTTAATAACAACCAGTGAAGGGTGCCTGGGTGGCTCAGTGGGTTAAGGCCTCTGCCTTCGGCTCAGGTCATGATCTCAGGGTCCTGGGATTGAGCCCTGCATTGGGCTCCCTGCTTGGCAGGGAGCCTGCTTCCCCCTCTCTCTCTGCCTGCAGCTCTGCCTACTTGTGATCTCTGTCTGTCAAATAAATAAATAAAATCTTAAAAAAAAAAAAACAAACAAACAGCCAGTACAAAAAGAATACTCTAACCCTCAATCTTTCTCCAGAAAGCAGGAAAAAACGTCCTGTGTGAAAGATAGCAGAACATAAAGAGATACCCTTTCCTCCAGAGGTACGGAACTGGGAGTCCAGAAGGCCGTACAAACACCCGTTGCAGAAGGAGCCAGGATGCCCTTCAGCAGACAAGTGGATAAAGCAGATGTGGTCCACAGATCCAGTGGAGCATGACTCAGCCATCAGGAAGGATGAACGCCCCCCGTTTGAATCAATGTAGACGGCACTGGAGGGATGATGCTGAGTCAGTCCAGCAGAGAAAGACGATTTTCACATGGTGCCACTCACATGTGGAACATAAGGAATAGCACGGAGGACCATACGGGAAGGGAGGGGAAAACGGAATGGGAAGAAATCAGAGATGGAGACAAACCATGAGAGACTCTGGACTCCGGGAACCAAACTGAGGGGCTGGGGGCTGGGGTTACCAGGGGATGGGTATCAAGGAGGGCGCGTGTGGTGATGAGCCCTGGTGTAGACGCAACTGAGGAGTCATTGAACATTGTATCAAAAACTAATGATGTACTATATAGTGGCTAATCGAATTTAAATAAAAAAAGAAGAAAACAAAAGCACCTCTTGTTACCTTTTACTAAGAGTAAAAACCCAAATTCTCTTTAGAATCCCCTACTAATTGAAGCTCCCAAAGTTAAGTTATTTTTGCCTTAACAGTTCCTCACAGATTTATTGTCTGTCTAAAAAGTATAAAAACCATCTGCCTTGGTCATTTCTTTGGGTCTCAGTTTCATTAGTGGGTCTCTGAGTGCACATAACAAAACTATGTGTCTTGGGGTGCCTGGGTGACTCAGTGGGTTAAGCCTCTGCCTTCAGCTCAGGTCATGATCTCAGGGTCCTGAGATCGAGTCCCACATCGGGCTCTCTGCTCAGCGGGAAGTCTGCTTCCTCCTCTCTCTCTGCCTGCCGCTCTACTTATGATCTCTGTCTCTCAAATAAATAAATAAATAAATTAGAAAAAAATAAACTATGTGTCTTTTTCTTTCTCCTTATAATCTCTGTCATGTCAATCTAATTACTAGACCAGCTGGAAGAATTCTGGAGGGCAGAGAGATTTCTTTCTCTTTTCTACAGCTCCTTCCAGCCCCTAAAGGAAATTGACCTTGCAATAACCAACCTGGGTTCTGTTTGTTTGTTTGTTTGGATTTTTTGTTGTATAACTTCTTTGTTTATGCTTTACTCTGCCTATAAAAATATTTATTTATTTATTTATTTATTTTTTACAGGACCTTGGATCTCCTTTTTAGCTGGCTAGATAGGGTGTTGCCGAGTTAAATGGATTTCTGCTCAAATAAATTCTTAAAAATTTTAATAGGCCTCAGTTAACTTTCTAACACTGCCAAATGCCAAAAACACATTCATGTGCAGTTGAGGGATACCAATGAGCAAGAGGAACTATGTCTGAAGTCTGACTGTCCTCCTTTGCAAAGAATGTCCTGCTTGAAGTGGGTTCCACATTTCTCCAGTGACTAACCTTGTGAATTTGATTGTGGTATTGTTAAGTTGCTGGAACATCCTGGAACCCTGGAAGTCTACCTTCTTTCCTGACAATATCAGAAAAGAAAGAAGGTGCTAGCGTGTGTAGACAAAGTCGGGTCCAGCCACAGGATGACGGGAGACTGAGCTCAAGGTGGGGCCTGCAGACAGGTGGAGAAAATGAAGCTGACCTTCAGGGCTCCACCACCTCCCTTTGGGAATTCCTCCCCGTCCGTCCCTACTTTCTTTTGTTGAAAGCTGCCTCCGTCTTGTCTTCTGCCTGTGCCAGCTCTCGGGGTCTCCAGCCTGACCCAGGCTTTGGTAGGAAGCACAATGTGGTTTTCAGTTGCTGGCCATCTGTCCCATATGGTTTTTTTTTTTTTTTTTTTGGCTGAAGGTCATGTCAACTTAACAGGTAACATCTCATGGCACTCTGTCTCCTCCCAGGACCATCTGCAGACAAAGTTTCGGCTCCAGAGTGGGGCACTGATTGATACTAGTGGTGGAGACAGGACTGGGGAGGGAGGCCTCAGGGTCCCAGTGGACAGGCAGTCCCCTTTGGAGAGGTGGGATGACCATGATTACACTCAGTCCTCAGAGTCGCAGTGAGAGAAGCTGCAGGGAGCAATGACAAATGAAAGAGACAGAACAGCAGGCCGGGCCGCTGATCCGGGTCCGCTGATCGGGGCCGACTTCTGTTTGTTGACATGTGTTCCTTGATCTTGTCCCAGCACTGGGAAAACTAGCACTAAGACTGGACGATGTCATTTGCCATCCACAAACACCTGGCATTGGGGTCATTTTTTGCTGTTTGTATGGCTTTATTCTTCACAAGTCAATAGATTCTGAATGGTGTTTCTTACTTAACGTCCTTCCCATTCAAGAGAACTCATTTCATCGGATTTTCCCAAGTGAAGGGTCCCAAAACATGTTTTATTTTTTGTAATTGGGATAAATTCATATAATATAAAATCTACCATTCAACTACTTCAAAGTTGACATTTTAGTGGCTTTTAGTACACGGGCGGTGCATACAACTGTCACCTCTACTACCTCGTTGAGGAATATTTTCACTGCCCCAAAGGGAAACCGTAACCCGTTAGCACTCACTGCCCATTGTCTGCTCACCCGTCCCCGGGGGTCGCTGATCACTTTCCGTCTCATTTGCTTTGCATACTCTGGACATTTCATATTAGTTGAATCGTAAAACACACGGCCTCGGTGTCTGGTTTCTTTCACGTAGTGTCCCATTTTCAAGGTCCATTCACACTGCACGGTGTGTCAGATCTTTCTTCCTCTCTATCCTAAGTGACATGGACAGACTTTTCTTGCTCACCATCCATCGCTGATGAATATTTAGGTGGTTCCACATTTTGGCTTTTTTTACATGTGTATTTTTTTAGTAGACTTTTTCTTTGTTGTTTTCACTACAGTTTAAAAACATACAGAACCCCTTCTCCTTGCAGATGCACGCTAGACTCCACAGTCCCTGCAGCCTGTGTCTGGGGTTAAAGAGGGGCCTTTGTTCTCTTAGGATCCCGCTGCCAATCAGGACAGGATAAGGCATCCGGAAGGTCACCGACCTCCACAAGGCAGTGTAGCAAAGGAGGCAAAGAGGAATGTCAGCCTCCAGAACCCTCGCCCAAGACTGATGCGCAGGTCCTGCCGAAGTTAGTTCTCTCAGGCATGTCCCTCCCCCGGGCATTCACGCATTCTGGAACTCTCCCCACCCAGATCACTGCGTGGTGAAGGGCTGCCTTCTCTGCCAGGGCCACCGTGAGCAGGACGACAATGCTTCAGCTGGAAGGAACACAATGACACGGCCCCTACACATGCCCCTGTTCCGACGTGTGACTATTGTAATCCTGTACTTGGGAGGAAGAAGACCGACCCCAGGATCTGAGCATGAACGGTTCTGACCCCCGAGGTGGCAGTGGAGAGCTCTGATTTGGTCATGGCTCTCCGTTAGCCTTGTTTCTCCACGTCCGCTCTATGGACATTTTGGCCTAGATTATTGTCCTGAGGCGGTCCTGCGCGTCGGAGAGTGGGGAGCCGGTCTATGCTTCCCTCCAGCAGATCTCAGAGAACCACTCCTCCGCCCAGCCACGACCATCAGAAACATCTCTGGACACGCCACAAGTCCCCTGAGCCGTATGTGTGGGAGGTCCTCTGTGCTTGAGAACCGCTGGTGAGATAAAATAAACGGACTTCTTTTTTTTTTTTTAAGCTTTTTTTTTCTTTTTATTAAAGATTTTATTTATTCATTTGACAGACAGAGATCACAAGTAGGCAGAGAGGTGGGCAGAGAGATAGAGGGAGGAAGCAGGCTCCCTGCTGAGCAGAGAGCCCGATGTGGGGCTCGATCCCAGGACCCTGAGATCATGACCTGAGCCGAAGGCAGAAGCTTTAACCCACTGAGCCACCCAGGCGCCCCATAAATGGACTTCTTATTCCCAAAACTTCTTGCCTGGGTCTTAGAGGGAAGGATGGGTAGAAAAAGCAGCCAGAAATTACAGGTGGAAGGCTTTCTCTGGAGAGAGGAAGCCACGCCAGGTAAGATGTGTGCTTGTGTTTGTTTAGATTTAGAGGGTTTTCTGATCTGGGGACACTTTTTAACACGGCGGCTGATTACGGGCTCAGGGCTCATTACTCCCAGATTGCCGTCTGTCTCTGCTCATTAGAAGAGCCTTCCTTTGAAGTCTGTTTCTGGTTTTTGCTCTCTTTGAACAGAATAGTGAATGAGGTCTCAGGGATTAATGGCTACTAAAAGCCACTCTGTTCTGATCTTTCTCCAAGGAAAACAAATCACCTTGTTTTCTGAAAGCAAGGCCCTAAAATGAAAACACTCGCCGTGACGGGTGGGCCCCCGCCGGAGAATTCCAGTGGAAATCCTTTGGTGGACTTTCCTGTCCTTTTCTCAAGAACCTTTGGAAGAAAAGTGTCAGATAGGTAAATAAGGTGTGCCAGCAGACTCCTTTGTCCCAAAGTATCATGGAGCTGTGATCAGAGTCTCAGATGGGAGTTCCCTCTGCCTCTGTAACCCCCGCACCCCGCACCCCACCCCGCCCTGTGGTGTTTCCCACGTTGAAGCTGTCCAGGACCCTGGCAAGGTCATCTGTGGATCTCTGTCCTTCCTTAGCTCCATCTGGAAGTTTCTTTTCACCTGCTGTGGGCTGCTCTCCTTTCAGCTTGGCTTCTACGCTTTCCACCGCAGGAGCTGTGGGGATGGATGGCGGTGTCCTCAAGCCCTCCTCCCCGCCCGCCCTCTGCTTCTCCTCCTCCGCTCCGAGCGATCCCTCCCGGTTTGTTTCAACATTGCCCCCACTCTGAGTCATTCTGCGAAATCCCTTCTGCTCTGTTTTAAATCAGGGCTCCTAAATGTGTTCTTTGTGCTTTTGTCTTTTTGGCATTAGCCGATAACGCTAACAGGAGTCGGGAGACGGGGGGCAGCTAACGTCTGGCGCTAACGAGCTCTGTGACCTTGCTCAGGCCACGGGGGTCTCCCCTCACTGCCTCTTCTGGAAAAGAAGGCTGATGTGTTCTGCCCCAGAGGTGTAGTTAGGAGATGATGAGATGCTAGTTTTTAACTTGCTTTGTGAAGTGAACCTATAAATGGAAAGCCGCGTCTATATTTACCTTGTTTCCATTGCAGCCCACGCCTCTCTCCCGCTGTCTAGCACATTCCCCTTACCCTACTTACTCCTGCCGCTTTTCCATCTCTCCTTATTTCCAATTTCTCAGTTGTTCTGTGTACTAGTCTGTAAAGAGCCTGGAAATACATGCAAACCCCAGAACAGCTGCCCTCTGAAAGGTCACTGGTCCTGACGGCCCCCCTAGAAACCACGTCTTCCTGGCAGAAGTGCCCACTTGCCTCAAGCAGATTGTCCTCTTCTGGATGGAAAGCTTCCCTTCAGAGACGCCTGCTAGCTCATCCTCACCTCTGTCCCCAGCACGACCATCCGGCCAAGATCACACACTACAATTGGGAGCTCCTCCCCCGCCATCCCCTCCCCTTTGCATTTGTCCCTTTTAGGGAGACGGATGCAAGGAGAGAGAGACAGGGAGAAGGAGAAAGGAGAGATTTGATCCTGTACAAACTGGGGAGGGCAGCGTCTAGACAGGACGCACCCCCGGGACTCCTTCATCTGTGGGACTGGTGGCTGTCTGGAGTGCGGTGGAGAAGACAGGGTCAGCAAGAAGGTGCTGGCCTGTCTGCGGGGAGGTCTGTGCAGGTGCAGAGGGCAGAGGCAGCACACGGGCAGGGAGGCTGGTTTCCTGCTCAGCCCGGCGGTGGTCCCTCTCTTCTTTGTGGTTGTTCATGACTCAGCGATGTGCTAGCTTGCCGGCACGTTTCCCTTCAGTGCCTTCGTGCTCACGAGAGGGGGTATTCAGTGCTTGTAGCTGGCGAAGGGTCACTGGGGAGGCAGCTTTGCAGGCTGCCCCCGAGCTGCGGCGAGAACCTGACACCTGCACGTTCAGAGCACAGGGACTTGAGTGTCTCACCTACGTGTCTGTCCCCAGGTGCCCTTCAGCATCCCCTGCTGTGAGTTCACTGGCAAAGGACAGGTCCGTCTCCGTGAACCTTCACAGTCTGTGTGGCTTTGAGGAGGTGTCAGCCATGGAGCAGGGATTTCCAGAATCCTGTTTTCTCAGGGGCGCAGAGAGCAGGGACCACCTCCGGGGCTGAAGGAGCCACTCTTTCTCTCTGTCGTGTCACCCTGGCCTGTGGGCTCTGGAGGGCTCCGTTTTCCAGAGTCATAATAAATAACGCCTCAGACTAATTAGTAACTTATGCTGACTCGTGTCCACCATCAGTGACTCATCCATCAGCTCTGTTCAAAAGGCAATTACTGGGAGCTGATAGTGCTGGGTAGGGATGCCAGGACCCATCGTGTCATTGTGACCGGTGGATTCACAAAGGCCAAGTGTCCTTGCTGGGTTTATCGCGTTAAGAATGGGGCTTTCAGGCTTTTACAAGGGAACTGACTCTTTTAGTCTCTGGAATAAGGAAATCCGAAGGGAGTACTACATTTTCCAACAGCCAGTTGCTTCTAAAACTGAAAAGAAGAAGAGTTGATACAGAACACAGTTGGAAGTACAAGAAAAGAGGAGTCAATTATCCTTGGAGTCTGGCTGGGGCGAAGAGAAAGCAGGACATAGGGACGGTGCTGGCAGCTTCAGTCCAGAGAGAGAGGACAAGCTAGCAGAGCTTCTCGGGAAGGGAATTCAGCAACACCTATTCAAACTCTGGGAGTTTTGCAAAATCCTGGGCCCAGTGATCCTACTTCGAGGAAGTTTTTCCAAGGAATCATTGCAGGTCATCTCATTTATGAACCACAAGCATATTTATTATGTTGTTCTTGATAAGAAAGGAATGTGGACAACTTACACAGAAAAGGTTAACTGATGACATAATAGGAGAATATTTATAGTTCTCTTATTGTAGAACTTATTTTATTTATTAAGTAAGGCCAAAAAGTTTAAAAAGCAGCATACACAGCTACAGGAGTAAAAATGACATCAAGGTGGACATACAGGTCAATGGAAGAAAAATGAGAGTGCAGAATAAACCTGTACATTTATGGTCAATTGATTTTCAACAAAGGTGTCAAGGCCATTCTATAGGCATCTCCTTCTGGGAGAAAGGATCTTCTCTTGGAGAGGTGGTGTTAGGATGACTCAATTTCCACATGCAAAACAGTGAATTTGGACTCCTTACTATACCATATATGGGTATTAACACAAAATGGATCAATGATCTAAATATAGGAGCTAAAACCATAAAACTTATAGAAGAAAACCTAGGGATACATCTTCATGACTTCAGGTTTAGCAGTGGATTGATTCTTGGTTACAACACCAAAAGCATGAACAATAACAGCAACAACAACAACAACAAAAACTGGACTTCATCAAAATAAAAATCTCTGTGCATCAAAGGACATTATGGGGAAGTGGAAAGGCAGCATACAGTCTGGAAAAAATGGTTATAAATTACACATTGATCATTGATATATACTTCAAAATATGTAAAAAACACTTAGAATTCAACAACATAAAGACAAACAATGTAATGAAGAAAGTGGGCAAAGAATGCAGATACATATTTTTCCAAAGAAGATATACAAAGCATGTGAAGAAACAACAAGCAGATGAAGAAATTCATCATTAGTTATCAGTGAAATGAAAATGAAAATCACAAAATACCATGTCATGCCCTCCCATGTGGTGTAGTAGTTATAAAAAAAAAAAAGAAAAAAAGGCAAATAACATGCATTGGTGGGGTGTGGAGAAATTGGAGCCTATGTACATTGTCAGTGGGGAGAAAATGGTCGGGCCTCTGTCAAAACAGTTTAGCAGTTCCTCAAAAAGTTACACACAGAATTATGCCATGACCTCCCCCTTCCATGCATAGGTATAGACTCAAAAATTTGAAAACAGCTACTCAATATGTGCATGTCTATAGCTTCCAGTAAGAGCCAGAAGGTGGGAACAGCCCAAATGTCCATCACCAGTGACTGGAGAAAGCGTAATACACTGCACAACGGGATCCGATTCCTCCATAAAATGGAATGTGGGACTGTTCCACGCTATGAAGTGGATGAACGTTCGAAAGCGTTGTGTCAGCTGCAGGCAGACAGATGTAAAAGGTCACATCTTGGATGATTCCATGCATAAGAAGTGTCCAGAATATACAGATCCACGGAGACAGAAGGCAGATGAGTTGTCAGAAGGTTCGGGGCGGCAAGAAGGCTTAATGAGGAGTGGATGTTCCTTTGGCGGATGAAGACGTTCTGGAACTGGATGGAGGTGGTGGCTGTACAACAAGGGAAGTATTAAATGCCACCAATTTCTTCACAGGAAAATGGCTAATTGTGTATTAGTGAATTTCACCTTGATAAATTACTTTTCTAAAATGCAATCTATGCAATATTGTATTTTTGTCAGAGGTTGGCAAGGATGTGGAGAAAGGGGAACCCTTTTACACTGTTGGAAGGAATGCAAGCTGGTGCAGGCACTCCGGAAAACAGTGTGGAGGTTCCTCAAAAAGTTAAAACTAGAGTTACCCTATGACCGAGCAATTGCACTACTGGGGATTTATCTCAAAGATGCAGATGTACTGAAAAGAAAGGGCACATGCACCCCAATGTTCATAGCAGCAATGTCCACAGTCACCAAACTGCTACTGAGATGTCCTTCAGCAGGTGAATGGATAAGGAAGATGTGGTCCATATATACAATGGGGTATTACTCTGCCATCAGAAAAGATGAATACCCACCTTTTAGATCGGCATGGATGGGACTGGAGAGGATTATTCTAAGTGAAGTAAACAAAGCAGAGAAAGACCATTATCATATGGTTCCACTCGTATGTGGAACATAAGGAATAGCACGGAGGACCACGGGGGAAGGGAGGTAAATCTGAAGACGAGAAATCAGAGAGGGAGATGAACCATGAGAGACTGTGGACCCCAGAAAATAAATTGAGGGTTTATTTTATAAAAACCCTCAATTTTATAAATTGAGGGATGGGGTAACAAGGGTGGGGTTTCAAGGGGTGATGGGTATTAAGGAGGGCACGTGTGGTGATAAGCACTAGGTCTTACATGCAAACTATGAATCATGGAACACTACAGCAAAAACTAATGATCTACTATACAGCGACTAACTGAACATAATTAAAAAAAATAAAATAGAAGGGTGTGCATGTACACACACACATATGGGGGGAACGTCTGCTTGATGTGTTGTTCATAAAAGCACCAAGAGGGGCTTCCTCGGGGAGGTGGGGCTGCAGGTGGAGAGCAAACCGGCAGCCCAGGGCTGGGGCAGATCTAGTCTGGAGTGGTCTGGTCTCTCCTTGGCTTTGTGATCAGGAAGGTTATTCCCTTCTGCCTCAAAGCTGTAAGTTTTACATGAAATGACACATTTAAACCCACCATGGGGAGGAAGTGTCGTTGGAGAGGGGCACGTTCAAGGATGAAATTCTCGGGCGCAGACCCGGCACACACGCACACGCAGCCTTCCGCCTGACGGACCAGCCTGACTTCACTCCAGCTTACTGACCCCGAGAGAGGCCACTGTGAGGACCCTTTCCTGGGCAAGGAGAAATGGTCTGAGAAAAGCAGGCTTTTCTGAGAAAAGAAATGGTCTGAGAAAAACAATTTTCAGGGCACTCCGGTGACAGGGAGCCGGCAGAGGAACAGGATGGGGCTCAGCCGTGGGTGGGCATTTAGAGCTCTTTTTGAAAGGGTGGCTGGACTGTGTAGAGTTGAATGCAGTCTCCGTAAACAGCCAGAGACATGAAGGCAAGGGAGGTGATGGGCCCTTTACCATTGCTCTTCAGCATGCCTGCAGGGGACAGGGATGGGGGAAATGTCCTGGGGATAGTCAGGAATTCCTCAGCAGCAGGGGGGCTGGCCAAGGGCTGTTTGGTTTCACTCCCTCCTTGGGTCAGGATGTGTCCAGCAGCGGGCCTCCCTTTCTGATTATCCGTGCTTTCACTGGAGCCCCTACGTTTGCGTTCAGTGAAATGGAGACCCCTGGAAGAGGTGTGCGCAGACTGGGGGGCAGGGAGGAGGGGGAGGGCGCCACTCCCTGCAAGGGGTCTCGCGGCGCTGAGCCATAGGGCCTCAGCTCACTCACCGAGTTTCAGTTATGTGTACTTTCCTTCCTTTTTCCTACCACCCAGACTTATGCGTCGCCAAGTCTTACAGGACTGTATAGACGTGCATTTTTGATTTCTGGTACCTCTCTGTGAAACAATGGGTGGTAATGGTCTTTGGGGTTATGCTGGTGTGTCACCTGTGCTTTGTGTGGTGAATTACTGGGCCTCTCCCAATGGGCATCACATCCTTTCAGAGCTGTGAGACCACAGGGGACACCCCGCATCAAGGCTTGCTGGGCTGTCAGGTGGCCGCCTTGGCCCACACTGGGTCAAGCCCTCGTTCCCTTCCCTGCTCTGAGCCTTAGCTCCTTGCTCTGGTCCCTCGTCAGCTGCGCTCTGTAGAGGTGATCACAGCAAGGGCACCTCCCATGGAAAGTACCCACTCCCTCATGCTGTGCCCTCACCCCCAGCCTCATGGAGTCCTGATTCCTCAGTGGGCTCTCCAAATCCATCGCAATTTGTCCCCATCCTCACTTACAGACATAGGTCTTTTATCCTCAACATCCTGGATCAGGTGCTTGTCTGTGGTCACTTACGGCTTGTTCCTTCTTCTCAGCCCTCATTACCTGGAGCTGCCTCTGGAAGCTTCTAGCCTTTCACCCATCCACACGACAGAACCCTACACCCCAACCGCATTTCAACTCTGTCCTCTGCTAGATGCCTCATGGCCCATCTAGCTGACAGCAGCTGCTGCTGCTCCTGCGGCCACATCATGTTTCCTCCCCATGAGCCCCCAGGGACCCACCGCTCTCTGCCTGCCCCCACTCCCCGGCTGAGCCCGGGAGGGCTGCCAGGCAGTGTGCAGGAAAGAAGAATGACAATATAACTTTCAAAGGTGGGGAGGCAGAGCAGGACTGCCACTTTCTGTCAGGACATCGGCTCTGTGGGAGCCTCAAACTAGGCCTCAAAAGCCAAGCGGCACCTTTTCTCCTTACTAACCCTCAAAGTTGAGTTCTAAAAGAAAAAGATGACACCCCTCAGTTGTATAAAACACACTGGGGTCACTCTGGTGCTTTTTTTTTTTCTTTTTCATTTTTTTCTTAAACAATAATTTTTAGTACTGTGGTTTTACTATGTGGGGCTCTTGCTTCTTTGCAGGCTTCACACAGCCACTGTGAGAGGGCCTTGCTGGAGGAAGCTAGACCGGGCTGCCGTGGGGTTCTGGGCACCTGGCAAAGTGCCAAGACAGGCCCACTGCTGGGGTTCACAGTCAGGGTGTGTTAGAAGCCAGAGCATTTACAGTTATAGCTGCTGAACAAAGCACATTCTCTCACTCGGTCTTGGCCACTGTGTCTTTCTCAGGACCTCGGGGAAGGTCAGATTGAATACAGATCCTCATGATGAAGTTCTAGAACCTAGGTGAGGTTCGGTGGGCTGAGGTCCGGAGCCGATGACCAAGAAAGAATTCTTGAGGCATCTTTGGTGCAAAATGGTGGTTTATTAAAGCACAGGGACAGGACCCGTGGGCAGGCAGAGATGCAGCCGCCCTGGGTTGTGGGGGATGGCAGGTTATGTACCCTGCAGTTGGGGGAAGGTGAGGGGAAGGGAGGTTTCAATAGTTTTCATATGCTAAAGAGGGCCTACAAGGTGCCAGGATGTCAGAGGCCTACCGGAGGCCTTGCTCTTGCGGCTTGATCAATGTTGTCTTTAGACCAGCTATTAACATTAAGATAGCTGGGAGACTTTTTGGTGGGATGTCACAATCCTGCTATCAATCGCCTTTGTTAGTGAGATTTAGGACATTTGTAAGCCAAGGGAGACTCCTGTCTAGCAGGATTGTGAGCTCTGCAAGTTAACTATTTGCTTATTGTTCATGGCAGTCACGGCTGCCTGAGGGATGCTACACATATGACAGAGGGGGAGCGGATGGAGGGGGGGGTGCAAGGCGCCAGCTTTTGTTTGGTCTTCAGCCAGCCCCGTGCTCCCTCATCACTCAGACTCCCCCAGGAGAGAGAGGGGGTGCTCCGGGCTCACCCCACAGCCCCAGGACCTGAGGTCAGCTACCCTGCATGAAGGGCTGTGCTCCCTCTGCCCGCACTGCATCCTCCGACTAGGGCTCCCACTCTGTGGGTGAAGTCTAGCTGGGTGGCCCAAGCCAGGGAGATTGCTGGACGGGGCTCGTGGCTGTGTGGCTGGCGAATTCTGTGTCCCTGAATCTCGTCTCTGTGTCCTGGAAGGGGTGGGCATGGCTCCCAGCGGGCACGCATCTTAAGAACCCTTGCTCGTCGATATGAAGTCATTGCAGAACAAAAATAGGGAAAAGCATGGACCCTAAGCAGAGGCGGCCCGTGTAAGGTTGGGGGGCGTTTGGATCCCGAAATGGCCATGATCCTTGAGCTCCTCCAGCTTTGACAGCCACCCTGAGAATTTCGGCAGCACAGTCTTGGTCGAAATCCCAGAGCTGGGTTAGCTCCCCGTGCGGGAGCAGAAGCAGACAGCAGCAAGCAGGGACCACTCAGTCCCGGATTCTTTGAGCTTCTGCATTTCTTGCCAGAATGTGCTTTGGTTCAGTTTAGCTCAGTAGAAAAATTACTTGCCCCACTGGAATTTTGAACGGTGATTCATTCTGGTGAAAGCGCTTATAATTAAAAACAGTCACAACAAAAACCAGGCGTCAGAACATATGAGTTCTGGACAGTCATGAGCCCAGGAGGCTCCCACGTAAGGACAGCAGATGTGAGAGCAAATTAAATTTACAGCTCACTTGTGCCCCCTTTCCAGGGGCGAGCTCTCAAAATCGGTTGGTTTTATGCAAATGATTATAAAGTGTGGAATGCCTTTCTTGAAAACGAATATGCATATTTAAGTGTCATTAGAATGTCAACAACACATAGGTGTGAATTCCGGGAAGGGAAGAAGCAATGCTCGCTTCAGGCAGAGTCTGCGGCAAACAGACTCCCTAACGCGGAAGGCACAGGGACGCCAGGAAGTGACTGGTGCACAGAGGGCACAATGTCAAGGTCAGCTCAATGTGGGAACCTCAGAGCTGCGGTGCCCCGACATGGGTTCCGATGAGCGCTGAAGAGCTCCTCCCCGTGCCCCACAGCCTGTGCTGCTCTCTCAGCCGAGGCTGGGGAGACACCCTGGGGCCTCGGAGACGGGAGGGGTGACTCCAGTGCTCCGGAGTGGGGACAAGAGGTCCGCGCGCCTTTCCCTGGGCTGAGTGCATCACTGCCCGGTGGTCCAGCGGGGCTCTGCGTCAGCGCCGGGTGCTGGTCAGCGTCTGCAGCTGTGCCCAGCGAATGTGTCGATGCTTTAAAAAAAGAACACTCTGCAAATCGTTCCATTGGCCTAGGGCCAAGTGAGGTGTGCCTGGGACGTTCCTGCTGTGCTGCATCCCAGAGGGGAAATACTTCCTGCGAGGAGCTCTAAGCAGGGAGCTTTAGGGCCCTGGAACGTGAAGGTCACCAGCAGCAGCTGTGGCTGGGCTGGAGAACCGGAGCGGGAGCAGGAGCCCCTGCACAGGGCCGCCTGGGGACAGCTCCCGGCCCTGCCAGCTTCTCCCCTTCTCCTCCCACGCTCACTGTGTCCTGTCTCCTGCTGCTTCGGTCCACACTTGTCCTCCAAGTGGAATTCAGAGGCCCCAGTCCTGAGGGTCTCTTGTTGCTGCAGAACTGCCCCCGGGGGAAAGAGAAGAGCCCCTCAAAGGGGGGCAGGGGGCCACGTTGAGAGGGAAGAGGGGTCCACCAGCCCAGTCTGGGGTCTAGCAGCAGCCCCCGGCTGCTCTGACAGGGCGGGAGTCCTCCCCTCGGCTCCCGGCCCTCCCCTCGGCTCCCCATCCTCCCCCTCCTCTGAACCCCCTGCCTGTGGCCTTGTGCGCCCGGCCAGGGGCCTTGCTCGCCTCCTGTCTTTCAGACACAGTGCCCTGGAGGTGCCTGGGGATGGGTGGTGTCCGGATCTGAGCTGCTGCCCGGCCTGTTCCTCGAACCCCCACTGCAACCAGGTCCGAGCCCTGGGGGCGCAGATGGGCCGGACCGGGCTGACCTGGGATGACCGAACGTTAGTACAGACAGTGCCAGAGACAAAGGGGCCTTCAGTCCTCGCCGGCTCCACATCCTGGAACGAGGTGGTCTCCCCATCCTGGGTTTCCATCCTCAGTCTGTGGACAGGCGGCAGGGAAGGCCTGACTTCTCATCCCTCCTAGGATCATGCAGTCTCCCTCCTAGGGGCCCCCATGGCCCTCTGTGTCCAAGCCCCCAGGGGGGGCAGGGTGACCCCAGGGACTCTCTAGGACCTGTTCACAGCGGCAGCCATGCTCCAGCGATGGGCAAGGTGGCTGCAGAAACAGTTCCCACCTGCTCTGGGAAGCTAGGCGCCGCAGGAGAAGCTGGATATAGGGGCAACCCAAGGGCCCTGAGGTCCTTTGCTGTGGCCACTGGAACGACACTTATGGACGGGCGGGCTGGAACAGCAGCTCTTGATCGCCTGCTCCTGGAGGCTGGACACCCCACTTTGGTGCGTGGGCAGGTGGGCTCCTTGAAAGGCCGGGAGCCGGAGTCCGCCTGGCCTCGCCCCTGGATTCCGGGCTCTGCTGGCCAGCCATGGTGTCCTTTGGCCTATAGACGCATCACCCTGATCTCTGCCTTCGTGTTCACAAGGTGTTCTGTCCGTGTGCATGCCTGTGTGTCCAAAAGTCCCCTTTACATAGCGACACAAGCCACACAAGCCTGCACTACAGGCTCATCTCAGTTTTCCTGCCCCTGAAAAGACCCTGTTTCCAAATAAGGTCACATTTGGGGCCTGGCGGTTGGGACCTCAGTGAATTTTGCAGACCAGGCTGTGCAATGCACCCAGTGCTAGATCAACGCAGACAGTTGAGCCTGGCCCGGAGGGCCTCACATTCCCAACACTCAAGGCACCGGGGAACCCTAGCCCTGCTAGAGAGAACTGGCTTCACTCTTAGTTTCCATGACATTGAGGCCCAAAGCAGACAAGGTTTCTGGCAGTGAAGTACGTGTAATTTTTAAGGAGCCAATCCAAGGATTTGGGTCCCTTGCTATTGTCTCCAATACTGTAGCCAACCACCCTGGAGATGGTCAAGTGAGTCCATAGCTTCTTGATTCAGATTAGAGGGAAGGTTATGAAGCTGAGGCCCCGCATAGGTCTCCACAGGAATGGAGGAGCTTCTGCTCGCTGGACACAGCCCAGACCAACGTGGCAGTGACTTCGGGTGCAGGAAGAGGGGTGGGAGTGAGCAGGACAGACCACGGCTGTGGTGCTTCTGTCAACAGCAGATGCTTAGAACTCACAGCAAAGAAGAGGTTTTCAGTCATTGCTCGTAATAATTTTGATGTTTAATAATTTGGTATTTTTCCCCCATAGAAAGTGGTAAATGTCAAAACTGTTGAGTCTCAGACTTTACCTGTAATGAGATTTAGTCCTATTTTTCAATAAGGCAGAGACAGGACGGAGCAGCAGGACACCAGGGGCCCCTGCGGGCGAGGGACAGAGGGTGGTTCTGTGAGGAGGTCTGCCCGCGTTGAGCGGACTCCCGCAGCGCCCCCCCCCCCCCCCCCCCCCCGAGCAGGGGCCTGCCGTGGCGGGGGGACAGCTGCGGCCTCCCGTCCCGCGCCAGTTCCTGGACTCCGCTTCACTCGGATTAGTTTTTACCTTCCCAAGGAGTCCGCAGCATGGCGGATTTTCTTTCCTTAAATCTTTACAGAAGATATAATAGATTCCGCTTTTAATTCATGTTCCGTGAACGTTTCCTGAGCACCTGCTACGTGGCACGCGCCTTCCTGAGGACGGACGATGCCGGCACGGGAGTGAGCCGAGCGGGTGAACTCCAGTGGACTGGGAAGCGTGGCAGAGTCTGACTTACAGGAAGCTCAGCAGGCGGTAGACGGGAAGGGGAACCAGGTCTGCATGGGGGGGGGGTGTGGTGTCGGGAAGGGCGGCGGCGCCAAGCTTGGGTTTCTCAGGAGAACAAGGGAGACAGAGCATCCCACCGGAAGCAGTAACAGCATCCATAGCAGACAGAGAAAGTGGTGCTCCGGACCCCGTCCCCGGGATGCAACTTAACTCCACCCCAGTGCGCGTTCCTGGATGAGCAAGGTGGGGTCAGGTTCCAGCACACCCTCTGGGGTCTGAGGCCACGATCCTCCCGATCATCCCGGACGTGCTGTGTAGCTTTGACCGCATCTCCTTGATAAGAGATCTGCCAAGTGACCACTGTCTCTTTGGAAATGTTGCCCTATCTTGCCCATTGTTAATATGAATTTCCACTCAAGCCACACGTGGACGTCTGTATCAAGCATCCTGAGATGCTACGGGAACCCCCCCCCCCGCCCCACTGTGAGTGTTCCCACCTGCGGGTGGTGTGGTTCGCACTTTCTGCTGGTGACAAAGGTGATGTATGTCCCTGCCTTCTTCCAAGACATTCTCAGCAGGGGGACTTGGGAGAAGAGCAGGTGACCTCACTCTCTCTGGGTGTTGGGCTGGGCTTTTCTGGAATTGGCAGGTCTTGAGTTCATCCTCTAGTGAGAGGGTGAAGGCTCCACGGCTTCTCACAGCTGCTTCTCCCCAGCATGGACTCCCCCCACCCCCGATGAGGGTGACTTTTCAGGCACCTTGCAGAGAAGATTAACTGCCAAGGTAATAAAGGCAACTGCATTTAATCATTTTCCTAATTAATGCATTTATTGCAGCTCCTTGCTGCTTTTCGGGCTGAATGTAATGAGTGAGAAGGAAGTGAGTATCACAGGGATCCTCGGCATTTTCACCTAAAGGTTAATTAACTGGTGTTATCTGGGGAGACGATGCCCAACGCACGCTGCCAGGGGGAGTCGTAAGGAAGGCGCCGAGCCCAAGCCCAGCCTGCACGCACAGCAAGGTCACAGGAAGGGAGAACTTCGTCTGATGGGCTGCTGCCTCTGAAATGTTAATGTGGAGATTGGTTGAATTCAGTGCCGAGCACATTATACTTGGAAGCTTCTAGTAAACGAGGAATGAAAGAAAGGGGTTGCTGAGCAGGACCATAAATTGAAAAGCCGACTCCGTGCCGGAGCTTGACTGAAAAGAGACTCCATGTCCGTTCACATGTCGATCTGTATTCATAGCTTCCCTCTGCAGCCACTCGGGGCAAGGGGCTCTCTTCCAGTGAAGCCGTTGGTAGACCTGGATGGCAGGTCCCGCCAACAAACCTGTGCATTTCCACATGATGCTGGTAAAGGTCCAGTACCAGACCACACAGGGCTCAGTGCCTCCACTCCACAGCGATGCTGAGTCAGCTCGGCCCGCCCAGAGAATCCCAGGAAGAGAAAGAGCCTCACATCTCTGGGACAGAGCTCCTGCTTGGAGAAGAGTTCGCTGTTGCACACAATGAGATTGGTAAAAGCAGAAATAACTGTATCTCCTTCACCAGCCCACAAATTAAGAAACAGGATGGAGCCCAATTTAGGAAGAGGCACGCGGCAAGTCTTTAATATAAACAAATACTTAAGCTCAGCAGTCTTGCTTATAAAACTGTTATCCTAGAGAAAGAATCACAGATACACAGGAATATTTGGCCATAAGATATTCATTATAATCATTTTTAGTAATAAAATTGGAGACAGCTATGATTTTATGATGTTTGATACAAAACCTACTGAATGTGCAGGTTTTCCACACCACGAAATTCCATAATTCTCTGTGGATGGCAACCTACGATTTCATTCAGTTGTGGCACGATCAGCTCAGAATCAGCCCAGAGCCCACAGGCTAAGGGCTTGGTCCCATGAGACTGCCCCCACTTCAGACCCAACTGCCCGTCTCATTTTACTGCCTGGGCTCAGACCAACGGGCTATAAGGCAGAGAATCCCACACCTCTTGTCTCAGGCTGGACGATTTGCCACGAAGGTCCCCAGAGCTCTGGGAAACACTTTATTTTTATGGGTTCTTATAAAGGATGTCACTGAGGATACAGATGAACAGCCAGATGAGGAGCTATGCGTGTCCAGAAGGGTCTGTCTCCGTGGGGCTGCAGCCCCGTACCCTCCAGGCGTGGGGATCTGCTCCCAACCCAGAAGCTCTCAGAGGCCTGGCATTCAGGGATGTTTGGAAAAGAGATTTCATCCTGTAGGCATGAATGATTATTAACCCAATATGTAGCCCTGCTTCTTCCTGAACTGGGTGGACGGAGCTGAAAGTTCCCAACTTCCAATCACAGTTTGGTCTCTCTGATGACCCGTCTCTACGCAGAAACTACCTGGGGACCTCCAGGAGTCACTGCATTAGAACAAAAGATGCTCCTAACATCCGGAAAATGACCAGGTTCTTAGGAACTGGGGATGAAGACCAGCATGTACGTCAGATTAGAGCACAGCCTCTTAACGGCCTGACACGTTTTATCTGTGTACCTGGTGCCTTGGTTTCCCCACTTACAGCTTTGTGGTGCCGCTTTGAGCTTTAAGTGAACTGTTGCCTGTGAATTGCTGGGAACAAGGACTGCCCTCAGGAGACCTCCCGCAGCCAGATATTGTTACCACTGCGATGGGATTGCTGTGAGGAGGTGGCCCAGCAAAGCGGGATGAAGTCATCAAAGGGAGGCAGGGCTTTGTGGAATGAGAGCCTGCTCGCAGTCCATGTGGAAAGAGGTCACCTTAATTTGGTAAGTAACGCATGATTCCACTTTCAGACAGAGGTACAGGTGTGCACAAAGGCGTCGATAAAATGTCCTCATAAGCATTTATCTGTAGACATATACCATGAAGATATGTATTATATACATATACAAAGAGTAGCAGTAACATTTATTGTTTTATTAGCTCTGTATGTACATTTGTAGTGCATATATGTAACATTGCATATGTTATGTATTATGTGCACATACTTAGGTATACACATGCACGCATGCAGAGTATGTACTGTTACATACTGTGTATTATGTGTGTGTATCTACATGCATCTACATGTACATGTGTATAATGTGTACCTACCATATGCCATCTATGGGCTAGAAGATACACCAAGACATTGTTAGCAGGGGTTGGTTCTCTTTAGATATAAGAAATAAAAGTGACTTCAAATTTCATCTTTCTGCTTGCTATAGTTTCCCACTTTTCTATGCTGAAAATATATATTGATTTTTCCATTAGAAAGAATTGTTTAAAATATAATACTAAAATTAACTCGACATCAGATTCCAAAGTCAGCGGTTTAGGATCATAACTTTATTGTGAAAGAATGCTGTTCACATATTTATATACAAATAGCCCAAGTGTGATGGCTATTTGTGTCCGGTGTCGTCACCAGATTGAAGACAGGAGAAGGAACAGATTGGACAGTGTAGGCAGCCGCAACCAGGGAGCTGGGGTAGGAGTTGGTTCCTAAGTTCCTCGCTTGCTGGGCATTTTAAGCACACGTGTTTATGTCCTGTCATGGGGGCCACTGGTTCACAAGACTCGGTGGCCTGGGCCCTT
The DNA here is from genome assembly GCF_020171115.1 of Neogale vison. Classification (NCBI taxonomy): domain Eukaryota; kingdom Metazoa; phylum Chordata; class Mammalia; order Carnivora; family Mustelidae; genus Neogale; species Neogale vison. The sequence goes on along the minus strand of NC_058091.1, from coordinate 313,146,596 downwards.
CCATCAGCCCTGCAGTTCCAGACAGCAGCGTGGTGCTTCTGGGGGGCAAAGGGGGCCGTCTGGGAGGGAAGCAGCGTGATCCTGCCTGGTCCACGTAGTGGATATTCTTAGCCGTGTGACAGTGGCTCCTTCATGGTTGAGATCAAACAATGCAGAAGACAAATAATGGAAAGATACTTAACACCACCTTTAAAATTATTCATAAAGCACTGATACATAAATTACTGATGAAGTAACCGTTTTTTTTTCCTAAAATGGAATTCAGTCCACAGTGTTCAAGGTGCTCAAGGCTATTTCTTTAATTAAAAACAAAACTTAAAGTTTGGAGATACTCATGGTTGTTCTGTAAGCTGACCACAGAAGATAGCCTTAATAGGGTGGATGGGGATGGCAGCAAGTAGGAGAGTAGGAAATAGGGCTGCAGACAGACATCGAGCAAAATCAGTCTCCCTGTTGGTTTAAACCTCATCAGGTATAGCTCTTAAATGAAGATAGTGATGTAAAAATAGATTTTCCCTCCTTTCTACTTAGACTAAATAATCACATGCTTAATTTGTGGTCCCATGAACAAGAAGCAACCTGTTGGCAAAGGCAAGAGAATCGATGAGTTTGTAAGAATTATTTTATAAAACGTTCTCTGCAAAAACCCCATCACCTTCGGGATCCTCCAGCGGCTTTCAGTCTGAGGGGAAAGAACTAATAGACATAGAATCCCAAAGCACTCACCTGTTTCTGTTTGCTTGTTTTCACTCAACAGGTCCCCTTGGCTGGGTAAGAGGCCCTGCTCTGGCCAAAGGCATTTCTTGACACGGGGATAGTCAATGCATCATGCTTTTATTTTTCTCGCCTCTCACAGTTAGAGAAGAATACTCGCAGTTCAAATTTTTATATTTGTTTATTGTTCTCCTATATATTGTTCACACATATTCTCTTTATAGAAACAATGTTTCAAGTTCTCTGTGGGCTGGGTCAGACTTAGGAGAAATGGCAGCTGTGGGCCTCCCCTCCACTCTCACTGGCTTCAGCCTCAGGGTAGCGCTGGAGAAATCCGTGTCCCCTTCTTGATACAATCATCTCATTCTTGGTTTTCAGAGCGTGGACTCTTGGGATTTTTCCTCCCCATCTTTTACTGGACCTTCTCAGGTTTATTCCCATCTAGGCCTCTTTGGAGACTTTGTGGCTACAGTTTTCATTATGGTCTGTTACCAGATAGCCCCTTTAATTATAGAAGTGGGGGACTTGGGGGGCTTAATTAGCATTTTAAAGAAGGAAATTTTGACATTTGATTTAATGAGCATAATGAAGCTGTAGCTCTGAGCATCTTTGCGAAGACAATGTGAACTGGGGTGGAAGTTTGCAGCTCATCCGAATATACCAAATCTATTAAAAGTCTTGTTTAGCCACGTACAGAGAGCCATGTGCTACCCGTCAGGACGAAGCTACTGATGGCGTGGGTGATGACGTGTGTTGTGGCTGAGACCACTCCCACAGGCTCCAATATATGTGACTGCAGCAGCCCCCTGGCTTGGCCGGTCGCATACCCTCATCTACAAAATGTAACATTAGCACCCAGATTGGGAGCTTGTTGTGATAATCCAGTGAAATAATAAGTGACCGGTACCTGGTCCTGTGCCTGAGACACAGCAGGCACTAAAGGAATAAACGAAGGAATAATGAAGAGAAGGTAATAAAATGGGAGAGTCCTAAGTGATATCTTGTGACTTCATGGTAAGGAATTACACATTATCTGACAGACAAAGAACAGTTGTTCATGGTTGTTTGGCAGAGGGTGACTTGCTCGAAACAGGGTTTTATAATGAATAGTTTTGCAGTAGTGTAAAAAGGGAACTGGAGGAGAAAAAGGATACAGACAGAATATAATTGCGAAAGGCCACGCATGAGTAATGAATATGGTGGTGCAAATGGAAACAAAATGCAGAGAGAAGAGACTTTAAAAGAAAAATCCAAAAATCAACTGGTAAAAAAATGAAAGAGAATTTTTAAGGAAATTCTTTCCACTGTGAAACTGGAAAGGAGTAGAAAATAGGACTATTTGGAGTAGAGTAAAATGGGAAACTCTAAGTTCAACAACCAGCCTATTGAATTAGACATGCGTGTGCACCATCGGTGGAATGAACAGTAGAAAGTTGGGGGGGGGGGCAATAATGATGAGCGTGATCGTGGTAGGACCTTCAGATTCGAAGAAGGGTAAGTGGCGGAGGCGAGTGGAGGGAAAACCAGATATTAAGGTTCCCAACAGTGATCTTATTTCCCACAACAGGACCGGAATCGAGAACAATGTAGTAGTTGGAGCACCTGGGTGACTCAGTTGGCTGAACCTCTGACTCTCCGTTTTGGCTCCGGTCAAGATCTCGGGGTCGTGTGATTGGGCCCCGTGTTGGGATCTGTACTTGACATGGAGTCTGCTTCTACCTTTCCCTCTCTTCCTTCTCCCACATACTCTCTCGAATAAATAAAATCTTAGAACAAGAGAACAACTTAGTAGTTGATCACATGATAATGATGCATATTCATACCCCAAAGTCTATGTGGATCAGGGAGGGATGAGGAGGGCTCTAGCCCAGGAAGTCAAAGTGTGGGGAGGTTGGCAGAGTGAAGCTTCCTGTAAGTTCTCCTTCTCTGAAGCACAGTCACGAGCTTCCCACCTGAACTCCCATGGAAGTGGGGCATCTGCCTTGCTGAGATTAATAGAGGGGGGTTTTGAAAAACCAGAACCAAATATGGTCTTATGGGCTCCTGTTCACATACCAGATGATCAGTGGGTTCTCTACTTGACCTAAGATATTCAGGTCTGAGAGAAGGAGGAGCTGGAGACCACACCCATGCCAGATGTGATGGTCAGATCACAGGAAGCACTCATGCACAAACAGAAGAAAAGATTGAGGAGTGACCAAGTGGGCTACCATGTGCAGAAAGGGTTTCATGCTCTGGACTCGGCCCAACTTTTTGCTTCATCTCCTACTGGTTGCCCAGAGACACCCTGGGTTCCAAGTCCAAATGAGGTTCCCTAACATGGACAGAGTTTACTAGTTATATGGAAATTTCCCATCTGCTCTTCTGAATTGCCACCACAAGGGATAAATAGGTCGCCAAGCTGTGCCTACAGTCATTGTATTTTCATCATGTTCTCCTTGCATCCTTCTAATGTAGCTGCTGTGCACAGACCCAGACAGTGTCTACGGGCAGCTTGCTGTGTCCTCCAAAGTTCCTTGTGTTGTGCTTGCCAGCCATATGCTGAGAAGCAACACCTTCTATCACGAGTGACATTATGCAGTGTGACATATTTCGCCGCGTCTCTCAAGACGCAGTGGCTAAGTAGCTGCTTCATCCAGGCCAGATAGGAGGCAGACCACCGTGTTCCATCCCCACGCTCAGTGCAGAGTGCTTTTGGATGCACAAGGGGCCTTGCAGATGGCTTGATTTCAAGATGAGCCAGGGGATGTCCAGGTGGTACGAGATGGCCATTGGCTGCCTCTCAGACTTTTGGTAGAGAGCACAGAGCGGTGCTGGGAGGAGGCAGGCAGAGCCATCTGTGTCAAGTCAGCTTTCGGCAGCCTGCAAGACAGGGCAGCTACGTGTGACTGCAATGACTCTTTCTCCATGAAGTTCTCGTCCTGCTAAGAGCAGGGGATGGACTGTAAAGCAGCTATCTTTACCTGGTAGAGAGAGAGGTAGGTCCTGTGGACATAGCTGGCTCCTCTCCCTGTGGACTTTGCCCTTCGCTTGTCCCTGAAATCCGTTTTGGCGAGCTTCCTCCTGGTCATGGCCCTGGCTAGCAGGTGGAGCTGAGTGATGCCAGCTGGGTGGCCCGTTGGGCACAGGGACTTCTGTCCAGCTCTCTCCTTGATGATGGGAAATCACAGGCAGATGGGGGATCACAGTTGTCCAAAGCCAATTGTTTGGGAGGGTTAGTCTTAGTTCTGTCCCTTCCTGGCTGTATCACCCTGAGCCAATTCTTAAGCTCTCAAGCTCTCTGCTTTCTCATCTGCCATTTGGGAGTGATCCAGTACTTAACTTGGTGGTGGTGTGCAGATAAATGAGGCAGCCCACAGAGAGCACTTACCCATCACTTAGCCATAAAGAAATGTGTTCTTTAACTCTCTCTTTCCCCTGTCACTTGTTGTCTTATTGTCATTGTACAATGGAGGCTCTTTTCCCATGTAAAGAAAGCTCTACCTGCTTGTTTAATGTTACAAGTCATTATTGACAGTAGCTACCTCAAGATGCAAGAAATTCTTCTCTTTCTCTCCAAATCATTAATCCTAAACTGTCAGTTCAGTGCTATCATTGCAATAAAAATGCGACTTCTACTTGCTTGGAGTTTAATCTCACCAATGATTTGTTTTGTTTTGTTTTGTTTTTACGCATTTTATTTTATTATTTTTTATTTTTAAAATTTTTTCAGTGTTCCAAGATTCATTGTTTATGCACGACACCCAGTGCTCCATGCGATATGTGCCCTCCTCGATACCCACCACCAGGCTCCCCCAATCCCCAACCCCCTCCCCTCCAAAACCCTCAGTTTGTTTCTCAGAGTCCACAGTCTCTCATGCTTCATCTTCCCCTCCGATTTTCCCCAATTCACTTTTCCTTTCCTTCTCCTAATGTCCTCCGTGTTATTCCTTATGCTCCACAAGTAAGTGAAACCATATGATAATTGACTCTCTCTGCTTGACTTATTTCACTCAGCATAATCTCCTCCAGTCCCGTCCATGTTGATACAAAAGTTGGGTATTCATCCTTTCTGATGGAGGCATCATACTCCATTGTATATATGGACCACATCTTCTTTGTCCATTTGTCTCGCCTTTTGAAGGGTATCTTGGTTCTTTCCACAGTTTGGCGACTGTGGCCATTGCGGCTATGAACATTGGGGTACAGATGGCCCTTCTGTTCACTGTATCTGTATCTTTGGGGTAAATGCCCAGTAGTGCAATTGCAGGGTCATAGGGAAGCTCTATTTTATAATTTCTTAAGGAATCTCCACACTGTTCTCCAAAGTGGCTGCACCAACTTGCATTCCCACCAACAGTGTAAGAGGGTTCCCCCTTCTCCACATCCTCTCCAACACTTGTTGTTTCCTGTCTTGTTCATCTTTGTCATTCTAACTGGTGTAAGGTGGTATCTTAATGTGGTTTTGAAGAAATAACACCCTGTGTATTGTGTATTTCTACTGAAGCTGTTTCAAAAAATAGGAACAGAAGGAAACTTGCAAACTTGTTGTATGAGGCCAGCATTACCTTGATATGAAAAACCAGGCAAAGACCCCCATCAAAAGGAGAATTACAGACCAATAGCCCTGGTGAACATGGGAGCCAAAATATTCAACAAGATCCTAGCTGATAGCATCCAACAGTACACTGAAAGGGTTATTCACCGCGGCTGCTTACCTCGGATCTGTTGCTTCCGGAGCCGTGGCTGGGAGCCCAGAGTAGGAAGACAGCGCAGTCATGGAAACAGCACCACCGAGGCACAGTGCGCCCAACAGAGAGAGAGAGAACGGGCCACGCGTTAAGTGGCACTTTAAGAGCAAACCGACCGGGAGCTGGAGGCACACGTGCTTGGCCAATCAATCCCTTCTTATCTGACTGGAAACCCATCAAGAAGGAAAATTAAAATACAGTTTCCCACTGCTCTGGCGATCATTTAATAAAGAATATTGGCTAATGCTTTATTTTAATGCCTGCCTCTCTAGAAACGATGCACAAACAATGCATAAGACATTGATTTCACTGCAACGGAGTCCATCAGTCATCTTGAGATTCCTGCACACAAGATAGATTCTCATATGTTCACGTTAATGGAGAAAACAAAACAAAACAAAACTTCCAAGGGATGCAGGATTCCAACAGAAAGACCCAGACAGGAAGGCAGACAACAGCGCCCTGGTGGGATGGGACTGAGAGAGGGTGTGCCCAGGGGGGCTCCTACGGGGCAGATCTGTCACCATTTGTGGTAACAAGAGGGGGCAGTATCGCTCCTGTTCTCATCACTCCTCCTTGGCTCCTGCCGTGCAGCGCACAGACCTTTCATCCGTCTTTCTCCCATCATGCCCGCTGCAGCCAAGTCCACGTAAGACGAAGCAGCAGGTGGAGGTGCTTGGAGCGCGGGCGGACAAACACAGCTCGTGCATCCCGTCCTCAGTTCTCGCTCGCGTCGGGAGCCGTGTAGTCAGGAAAGGAGCTCATGGGACTCGAACCCAGCATTGGCACAGCACCGGGAGACTTGGATTAGGGTATCTGACCGCAGGCATCTGTCTCCCCATCTGTGAAATGGGGAGAGCCGTGATTGTTCTGAGTTGTTGAGAGGGACAGAAAGGGCACTGAACTTGCTACAGAACATCCGGCACAAGGTTAGGTTAGCGTAAGTGGGAAGAGCCGCGTCTGTGGTCTGCAGGTTGGAGGAGACAGAGGCTGAATGTAACAGAGCCTAGGCCACTGAAGGGGGTCATTCATGGGCATTTTCTGAGCTCCTGGGATGCGCCATCCATCAGCTCTAGGGAGATGACCGTGAAGAAGGCACAGGTGCTAAGTGAGGGCGTCCTGTGTCATCAGGGGCAGGGGGTGCCTTAGTGGGGAGCACGTGGCACAGAGTCCTATTGCTGCCTTAACAAAGGACCACACAGGGGTTGTTCGAAACAGTGGAAACGTATTCTCACCGCTCTGGAGGCCAGAATCCCAAGTTCCTAGTATTGGCAGGGCACGTTCCCTCTGAGGGCGGTGCGGGAGACTTGCCCCAGTGTCTGGCGATGGCGAGCAATTCAGATGCCAGACTTCACTGTCACGTGGCCCTTACCTCTCTGCGTCTTCTCCTCTTCTGTCGCACACAAGGACACCTGGCATAGTGCCCACCTTCAGTCAGGATGACCTCATCTCGAAATCCTTACCTCAGTTACGTTTGCAAAGGCCATTTTGTTAGGGTCACATTCTGAAGCTCCAGGTGGACACAGCTTCTGGGGTGCCCTGGAGACACCAAGGATGCGCTAATTTCTCTCAGCTGAGGTGGACGTCCTGGGGGGTGGCGGAGACCCGCCAGCCCGACGAGCAGGGTGCTGAGAGCAAGGCCCGTGGAGAGAGCAGAGGCCAGGAGGGAGCAGGGGGCAAGGAAGTGAAGGGAAGTCCCATTCAACAGCCTCTCTCTCCAACACCTACGTCAGGGAATCCAAGCCCGGTGGTAGCTTGGGACGTGTTGTTTTCTACACCTGGTGTGAGATTGGGGAGCACTTTTCTGAATTTGGGGCATCAGTCAGGAATGGTGGCTTTTGGAGGCAGAGGGACAAGTGTCTATGGAGACTGTTCATAGGGTAGTTGCCGGGCAATCCTCCGGCATGAGCGGGGTCCCTGTTCGGACATGCGGGCTTGCTGGAGGACTTCGTGGCTGCAAGAAGAACAGGTCGTTTCCTGGAACGGTCTCCTTCAAGTCCTTTCCAATCTTCCTCTCGCCTCCTCTCCTGTGCCTACTTAGGCAGCACCTTGTATTCAAGTAAATGTAAATTTAAAAGTTAAAGTGTAGGGGCACCTGGGTGGCTCAGTCATTAACCGTCTGTCTTCGGTTCAGGTCATGATCCCAGGGTCCTGGGATCGAGCCCCGCATCGGGCTCCCTGCTCGGGGGGAATCCTCCTCCTCCCTCTCCCACTCCCCCTGCTTGTGTTCCCTCTCTCGCTGTGTTTGTCTCTCTCTGTCAAATAAATAAATAAAATCTTAAAAAAAAAATTAAAGTGTAGCTAATTCCAGAATGTTTCCTCTTAGATACAGCCTGCTCTGTGCAACCAGTTTTTAAGATTTTAACCGCATCACGTGAACTAATTTCTGAACCACGATTTGATGAAGACAGACAGAACGGGTTGCCGTAGCAGGCTGGGCAGCCCTGGGCATGCAGGGCAGGCTCTGTGAGGAGCTGCGGTGCCCACAGGACCAGCACGGGGATGCCTGTCCTGGTGGAGTACAAGTAGCCTCAGCTGTCCTCCCTGATGGAAAGACTAATCCTGTCTCTCGTGTCTGTTTGGGGAGAATCCAGGAATGTTCCTTGTCTCTTAAGGCAGGTGATTTGTGCTAGAAGGGGGAGACGATGACCCCCAAGCTCCTGGAGGAGAGGCCCCGTATTCGCAGACGGTTCTTGCACTGGGCTGGCCTTAAATGACTCAGTGGTACAGAGTCCTCCTCACATGGCCACAGGCTGCGGCCGTCTGGAGCAGCTGGTCTGCCTGAACTTCAGAGACTCCTGGTAACGATCCAAGGACACAAAGAGCCAGGACATCCAGCTGTCCTGCTCACACCCACTGCCTGCCCTGTGGTCCAGACGGGGGAACCCTATCCTCCAGTATTTTAATTTCAGGATAAATGTTATCTTGGTTGGAACTGTATTACAATGAGGCATTTTATTCCAGAATTTCTCAGCCCTGGGCCTGTTTAAAAGGACAGCACCGAAAATAGTTATTTAAAATGGCTTGCTAATAATATGGCCTCCTTCTTGTGCTCCTAAAGATAACTTCTATCAGCTGGTTCTGTCCTGCTGATGTGACTTATTCTATCAAAGTTCCACTCAGCCTTCAGAAAATTCTGAGGTTGCTCTGTGTTTTTCAAGGTCCTTGAAGATTAATACTGTGGTTATCAATAATGCTGTCATTTTCTGAATATTGAAGCCTTTTGGATGGTATAGAAAACACAGTCTCTGACTCTCACTAATAAGAAAATTCAAAATCAATAAATAACACACAGATAAAAATAACCATGCTTTAGGGGCGACTACTAAAAACATTTTTGTATATTTCATTAGTCTGACAAGAAATCATAATAAAACTTAAAAGATTTGGATCCCCCATTATAATGGAAACATTATATCCTAAAGTGTTTAATTTAGGAAATTCCTATAGGAGACTTTGTCATCTTAAATCTATTCATCATTAAAGAAGAAAGAAGATGAATGACCCAAGTATTGAAATCACATTAGAGGAAAAATAGTGGAATAACTTAAATAAAAGAAATGGTAAAAATAAGACAAGAAATTAAAGAAATACATAATATATAAGGTCAACAACAACCTTCTAAACCTGATGCTTCACAAAGAAGGTTTGAACCTCGACGAACCTCAGGCAAAGCCAAGCAAGACAAGATGTACATAAATTAATAATGAGAATTAAAAGAGGGAGAGAGCTAAAGATAGAACAGGGCTTAAAAACTATGCGCCAAAAAAATTACAAGCCAATGTCAAGAGAAAATGCTAAGCCAATAACAATTTTTTGGAAAAAAAAAAAAAGATACCACAAAAGACACAGAAAAGAAAGCAAGGATGTATTTAAGTCTTGGATTATTCTCCAAACTCCCTGCAAACGTGTGCTGGGGGTGGGTGGCATTCCTGGTGGTTTACCAAAGCTTCATGAATTAGATGACTCCCACCCCGTACAAGCCGTTCCAGAACACTGGAAGAACAGAGGAACGTCTCAACTCCTTCTCCGAGGCCCGTGCAGCCCCTTACTGAGTGAAGCAGGGACAGCAGAGGTGGGAGGGAAGGCCGGTATCACCCGGGATCCTAGATTCAGACACCCAAAGTCATACATCAGCAAACCGAGTTCAGTAATGAATAAATGTAAAGTGGTAAATGAAATGAATCTATATAAAATAAATTGAAATGTTTGCATGGAAGATATATAAACACACATGCATGTAGAAAACAATATGGAGTTTCCTCAGGAAAATCGAACACAATACTACAATGACTCAGTGATTCCTCTTCTGGGTATTTACCTAAAGGAAACAAAAACACTAGCCCCAAGAGATACCTGCATCCGCATATTTGTCGCAGCATCATCTCCAAGAGCCACGCACGGAAACAACCTGAGTGCCCATGGGTGGTGGACTTGATGAAGGAAATGTGCTCTGTCGCTCCACATATGTATTATATCTTATAGAATATATATTATATCTAATGGAATATTACTCAGCCATAAAAAGAAGGAGATCTTGGCATTTGCAACAGATTGGATGGATCTCAAAGGCTTTACGCTTAACGAACGAAGCCAGATGCAGGAAGACAAACACCATACAGTCTCCTTATATGCAGAATCTGAAAAAAATAAACCAAATTCATTAATACAGAGAACAGATTGGTGGTTGCTTGAGGCAGGGGATGAAAGGGGGTTAAATTTTTAATTAAAGAAAAAAGAAAAAATAACCTTCTATTCAATTGGAATGGAAAAAAGCACATTGCAGAAGAACACATTCAGAATAATTTGCTTTTCACGTAAATTTCTTTTTTTTTTTAAGATTCTATTTATCTATGACAGACAGAGATCACAAGTAGGCAGAGAGAGAGGAGGAAGCAGGCTCCATGCTGAGCAGAGAGCCCCATGCAGAGCTCGATCCCAGGACCCCAGGACCATGACTTGACCAGAAGACAGAGGCTCTAACCCACTGAGCCACCCAGGCGCCCTGTTCATGTAAATTTAACACCACGCAAGACCCCTACTATTTATGCCCGTGAACATACAAAATGAAAATTTCACATGTCATGAATGATACACATAAATTTCAGAAAAGTAGTGAATTTAAAAAATGGGGTCAGAGGGCACCTATAAAAAGCTGGCCACAAATATATATATATATATATATATATATATATATATATATATATATTCCTTAAACAAAATCTGAAATAATTCTAGTAACTTCTCAACATTTCAATATTTCTTAAAAGAGTGGTATGTAAGTGGGTGTTGGCTGTCTTTTTCTCCTTTTTCTTGCATATTTAAACTGTTCCAAAATAGGAAAAGAGAGATGAGTATTAAGAGTTCCCATTTACCTGGATTAGCTTCTGTCTTCTGTTGTAATAGGAAGATAGTTAGGATATTTACAAATATGGGTCGTGTTGGCGGTTGTCCTTGGGATCCACAAAATGGCTGGAAATGACTCAGCAGTGATTTCAACCAGGGACGTCTTCACCACTGTTTGTCCTTCTTTCCAGGCCTTGGCTAGGGGACAGGTACTACACAGTCCTATGGCGTGACTGATTTCATGGTGCTGCTGGCTTTGGCTGGAAAAAAATGAATTTATTTTACTTTGAATGTACATTGTGTGTTCTGTATGTCCCGTCCGCTTAGCTCTCTTCCCCCACCTTCAAGTGCTGATCTCAGGAGAAGTCTAGACTGAGGTCAGAGGCTCTAGGTTTTGCCCTGACTCATGACCCACTGTCAAACCCCTGGCACCATGATATTCCCGTTGACATTCGTGCCCTTGGGCCCTGTTGGCGGGAACGCAAACTGGAGCAGCCACTGTGGAGAGCGAGATGGAAGTTCCTCAAAAAGTTAAAAATAGAACCAGCCTATGATCCTGAAATTTCACTGGTTATTTTCCAAAAGAATTAAAATCAGGATGCCAAGCATATATTAGCACTCCTGGATTTATTCCACATTATTCACTAGTCGAGGTGTGGAAACAGCCGGAAGGCCCATCTGTAGGCAAACGGGTGAAATGCACGCATAGGACGCAACGCTCTTCAGCCTTACCCAGCAAGGAGGCTTTGCACCATGGGACAACCTTGACGAACCAGTTACAAGAAGACAAATCCCACATAACCCCACCTAAATGACATCTTGAAAGAAGTCAGAAGCGTGGAATCGGGGAGTGGGATGGTGGCTGCCAGGGGCTGGGGAGGGGAAGCTGGGAGTTACTAACCAACGGGCTTCCAGTTCCGGCGATCTCCTGGACGACACCGCGCCTACAGTCAACAACACGTTGTCATACCCTCCGCGAATGGGCAGCGGGGATCCCATGTGAAGCGTTCTTGTCACACTGTAAGAAAGTGATGAGCTAAAAATGACCTGAAAGACACAAACGTGGCATCATGAAGGGCAGGCTGGGGGTTGCTTGGAGGCTTCTGGCTGCAGAGGCCTCTTGGAGATCCCTTCAGAAACGCAACCTCTGTGTTGTCACGTGTTTGCGTCCCATGGACAAGGACCTGGACACCCAACCACAACCCTCTGGCTCTGGATCTGCACAGTCAGAGACAGATTCACATCCGCACGGGAACTCCATGTCCCGGCCGTCCGGAAGGCTCTCTGCAGAGGTTCACGCTGTTAACTCACGAGCAAATCGACGTACATTATTGTCAAGTTGTCGCAATTATGTTTGACCCCAGAGAAATTCTTTCAAAAATATAATGAAAATGTGTCTTTCCAGGTTTTGAGGACACATTCCTGGAGACAATGAAGAAAATAATCTTGTCAGTTGGAAATAGAAATAAGTGTTTTCTCTTGAGAAGATGGACGGAAGTATATGCCATCTCTCGAACAGGGTAGAGTTTTAACAAGCGACAAGAACAAATTAAAACAATGCATTTAGACTCTTGGTAATTAGGTGGCCATTTACTGATGAACTGGCATTGTGTGCAGGCAGATATTAATTTTTTATGAAGCAATTACGTCATGCTGGTAACATGAACGTTGCCATCTCAATTGTTCCAATGATCATTTCGCCCACACCCTGGTCTACTGCGTGTGGCTACAGTTTGCAGTCCTGTGAGACCCAGTAAAACTCGAAGGTGTGTTGTAAAAAGTATCTGCAAATCAGGAGCTGTGTTCTTCTTCCTAAAGGGACGATGACAACGGAGTGTGGATTGATCTGCCACCTGGGGACTTAGGTCGAGCACCTCAAAAGCAGGGTTCAACCCAGGGACCGTGTGCTCATGCCTTACTGACGGATGGCCCTGTTGGAAAACCTGGAAGGGAGTGAAGTCGGACAAGAACAGGAAAAGCCCAGCAAGCGTATGCTCACGAGAGAATCCAGCTTCAGTCTGGTCCTGGGGGGGACTGGGAACACTCAGGAGCGTAAGTCAAGGGCTGAGTTGCACCCCTTGGTGTCAAGGGGGCCAGATTTAGTTTCCTCCTATCCGTCAGTGGGTGGCGTCGGGCGCTCCTGCAAGGGGCTCGTGTAACTTCCCGGTGAACAGTTCTGGTCAGCAGAGGATGACTCCTGACAGAGGGAGTGACCTGAGCCGGCTCTTAAGAAACACGGCAGCTGGGGCTGTGGGTGCCAGCCTGGTGAGGGGCTCTGGGCGGGGACACATTGCCTGTGACAGTCCATGCACACAGTGCTCAAAGCCACTTGTGCCCCATGTTACCCTCACTCTGCTCATGCTTCTCTGGTTGCAAGTCTGGGGAGCCTCCAAAAGGAGGCTTGAGAATGACCTATAGCCACCACTGTGGCAGAGTCCGAACTGAATATGCTCCCTCCTCTACTACGAACTCAGAAGCCTCACCCCCACTAGCAAGGCTGATCTACACAGACCGCCTGGAGTGCTGAGCCATCCCTCGCTCAGATCCGAGAGCCCGGGGACCCAACCCTTATCAGGCTGGGAATGGGTTACCAGTGAGCACCGGGGAATGACCCGCAGGTGCTGGTGCTGTACGGACCCCATGGTGGTGAAGAGGGCAGGTAGCTCCCTTCTCCCGGCTGTGCCTGCTGGCTGTGAGCACAGGATCCTGGGTGGTTAGATCTTGGTTCACATTTAGAAGGAATGTCCTGCGTCCTGTGAGGAGCACCGCCTGTCTCTCTCTCGGAGTGAAGCCTGGCATCAGGGCCAGAATGTGTTGAGATGGTAGTACAAATTCTCCTCATGGGTCCCTGGGGTGGCCGTGACTGAGACCTCCCTCCTTCTTCCCCTTGTCTTCCAGATGCAAGAATTCTGGCTCGGATGACACAGCAACAATCACACGAGCTCACGTCTCCAAGAAGCGGAGTCTCAGGACAGAGGTCCAGGGGCCCATGAGCATGGCAGCCGTGCTCCCCAGGAAACAAAACCATGACAGACAAAGTTTTTCAGTTCAAGGAGGGAGAACCCTGAGCAGGCTGTGGTCTGAGGAAAGATCAAGGGACCGGGGAACACTGGATCTGAAGTCACACCAGGGGACAGTATTCTGAAACTTGAATCAGTAAGCCATTGGCTGTGGCTGCAGGGTTGGGGGACGTGGCTTCCTTGGGGGGGGGGTGGCAGGTGGCAGGCGGGCACCAGTCCAGTGGAGAGGACCTATGGGAGGCATCAGAGTGGCTACCAGCCCTGAGTCGTGTGGGTGCAGATCCCAGCTCTGCTACCACCTGCTATGTGTGCTGGGCAGATAGGGGGAGAGAGAGAAAGAAGCAGGGCAGCTGCAGTCAGAGGGAGAAGCAGGGTCCCTGCTGAGCAGGGAGCCTGACATGGAGCTTGATGCCAGGAACCTGAGACCGTGACCCGAGCTGAAGGCTGACGCTTAATTGACTGAGCCCCCCAGACACCCCCGGTATTTGTTTTTGTTGGTATTGTTGATATTCATTATTCACTTAATGACATTTTTTTCCAGAATGCTGAGTATGAACCTTTTGGCTCATTGGAGATTAAAAACTGGAGACTCAGTACCATTGAATATTTAGAGGCACAATTAATAGCTACAAGGTCAGCTCTGAAATTCCCCACACTCATTTGTTGTTTTAGGTGATACAGTTACTCAATGCTCATGCTGAGTAAAATAATTAATAGCCTGTTGAATGAAAATTATCTCATTATCTAAACATAAGAATTAAATGTGAGATACACCAATGGGTCTGGTTAATAGGTCAGGAGAGTCTGGTCTCATGCCCAGATCTCTTGCTAACTCTCTGGGAGAGCCTGGGGACAATGGCAGACACCTCCGTTCCCCTGTGGCTCTCTTGGCAAATGGGGACAGGAAGAAACCGACACCACTGAGTGTTAGCTCTGTCTGGGACTCGTTGGGGTAAGAAATAGAAACCCACTTAAACTAACTTAAAAGAAAGGACATGATTTTAAATTTATTCAGTTCCCTCCGTCTGCTTCATTGTTTCCGCGTGGTTTGGAAATCAGCTTCGCTGCAGTCAAAAAGGAGATTTGAAAACTCAAAGAAGAGTTTGGACTTCGGGGTTGGGAACAAACAGGTTCGTTTTCCGACCAGACCCAGGCCTGGCTGCCCTGTCGGGACGGAGGGACGACTCTGAGCCATTGGTGGCCCAGACGCCGCCTGTCCGGACCCTTTACTTGCCAGCCTCGCGTGAGTTTCTGAGGCTATGGTGTGACCCCACTGGGGAACAGGACCTTTTCATTGTGAGCCATTCACTTAGAGGGTGTTTGCATATACTTTGAGGATTGTAACTCTTTATATAATTTACAGCCTCTTTCAGGGTCGTAACAGCTCATTAAACTGTCTTCAGTGTCGGATTCTCGCGGAAAGTCATTAACGGTGGCAGCTTCACTTGTGTTCCACGAGTTCCTGTGAAAATAATTAGCTGCTGAAGTGTTTGCTAATAATATGTTAGGTGGGAAAATGACTGCTCTTTCAAGGAATTTCTGTACTCGTAGAGTTATTCTTTAAGTTTAAAGATTAGATCTGCTCTCATCAATTTAAGTTATTAATAGTATGACGAATAATCGAATTGGGACAAAGCTATCTTGTTGGGTCAAAGAAAACTCCAACTTCCCAAATCGTCCTCCAGTCTGGCGATGCTCTAGCGGCCTCTTTGCTTGGAGGTGCCACTCGCTGAGTGAACGAGGGAGGCCGTGAGCCCAGTACCCCTGGGGCCGAGGCGTCCATCCTTTGTCCTAGCATCGACGGCTTCTGCCATCAGGTTGTTCGTCCCATTTCAACTCTCAAGCCCGTCGGAAGGTGCCTGTGAGCAGTTGTCTTGACCCAAGCAATCCTCACATCCCCGGCCTAGAAGATGTTTTTAGGGAGCACAGATCACATTCCAGGCAGAGAGAGCTGGTGGTCTTGGCTCACTGGAGCAGCTACTGGCCTGCGCCGGGACTCCCCACCAGAACATACCACAGACGCCTTCCCAGCTGCTTGACACTTGTGTGCTGGACACGGACAGGAGAGCTCGTGCGTGGCTCCGTGAAGCACCTGGATTATTCCCCGCCCCCCATCACACATCGCGTGTGTGAGAGGAGCAGATAAGCAAAGACCAAGGCATTAACACTCTTTATCATGGAAGTGACTTCTACTCCACTGTTCATTCACCAACACAGATAATATTGTATGTTTGGACAGCAACTAGATGCACATATGTTCTGCTTTGGGGAGAGGGGAGGAATCCATAGTTGTGCCGATGATAAACCTGTGTGTCATGTACTCCAAAATAAGGTCCACACTCTGAAAACAGGTTGACTCAGCTCCTCAAGCACATTATAGATCTGTTCTCGTTTCCTTTGGCTAAACACAGACAAGTTGTATAATGAGATCACACAGCAAGTATACGTTTAGTTTTATTTATTTATTTGACAGACAAAGATCACGAGTAGGCAGAGAGGCAGGGAGAGAGAAAGAGGAGGAAGCAGGCTCCCTGCTGACCAGAGAGCCCAATGCGGGGCTCGATCCCAGGACCCTGTGATCATAACCTGAGCTGAAGGCAGAGGCTTTAACCCACTGAGCCGCCCAGGCACCCCCGTATGTTTAGTTTTATAAAGAATACTGCCAGATCCTCACGCAAGGTGTTTGTATCATTTTGCATCACCAGCAACGACGCCCGAGGATTCCAGCTAGAGCACAGCCTGCCCAGCTGTGTACTCTCCTCCATGTTGGTCGTTGTAGTGTGTCAGGTGCTATTTGTGGCTTCCATCTGCGTTTCCCTGAGGGAGGACGAGTAACACTGAGACCTGCATGGCACCTGTTCATCATTAGTGTTTTTCTTTTGTGACGTGTCTGTTAAAAAATAGTCCTTATGTTAGATTGTTCTCTTTTTTTAAATTATTATTGAAGGTAGCGGTTCTTTACATATGACATACAAGCTCTCTACAGCTAAAGATTTTGAGAATATTTTCTCTCACTCCGTGGCTAGTGGATTTCCTTCCTTAAAGATATCTTTTAGTCATGGGGACAGTGTATTTTGATGAGGTCATGGTTACTACTTTGTATGACCTACCTGTGAAAGTTCACCTATATCGGTGATGACATAATCCTCTACGTCCCCCAAAGCTCCCCAATTTTACCTTTTATGTTTCGATCTATTCTGCATCATGTGAGGTGGGAGCTTTTTTTTTTTTGTACCCAGTTTTTCAGAATCATTTATTAAAAGGAATTTCTTTCTTCTTTGGATTGTTTTGGCAACATTTTTGAAAATTAAGTAACTGTTTATTATGGACCTCAATTGGAGCCTTCTATTTTGTGTTGTAGCTCGATCTGTCTGTCTTCATGCCTGTCCACACTGTCTTGCTTACTCCAGATTTATGGTAAATGTTGTCGTGTGAAGTCCTCGAGCTTTGAACTTCTTTCATGGGATTGTTGTGGACATCCTAGGTCCTTCATATTCCCATATACATCATGGAACCCACTTACCAGTTTTTAGATGGCAAGCCTGTTGGAACTGTATTTGGAATCACATTGATTCCCTGGGTCGTTTTGGAGAGAACTGACATCTGAATGTTGTGTTTTCTGATCCACAAATATGGCATATCTACATGTATTTAAGTCTTATTTAGTGCATCTACCAGTATTCTGTGGTTGTGAAGAGGAAGTTAGTATTTGATTTGAAAAGGCAGAAACATGCCTACCTTTTGTGGCTTGGCATGAGAACTGATGAGAAAAACATGGAGAGCTTTTGGGGTGATATTGTTCTTTATCTTGCTGGATGCTGAGCTCCACAGGCCTGCTTACACTTCTAGACTCAGAAACATACTCTGAGTTTGTGTATTTCATTATATAGACATTTTCCATGAAAAGAGAGAAACTGTTAACAAACGCCAAATTCTTAGAATTGTATCGGTAGTAAAGTGTTTTGGAGGAAGGGTCCTGGTATCTAAAATTTACTCTAAAATGTAATAAAACAAGGTAGGCTGATATATGGATTGATGGAAGATTATATGTGTGGTAAATCAAGTCGAGCAAAATGTTAATGGTAGAAGCTGGTGTGCATCTAAATGTTTATGGTGAAATTATTGCAGGTTTGCTGTGGGCTTGAACATTTTCATAATAAAACGTTGGAGAACATGAACACGAAGTAGATATTTCCGGACAAATGAAGACTAAGGGAAGTTTTTATCAGCAACACATGCTAAACACTATTAAAGGTGTTTTTCCAGCAAAAGGAAAATGCTACAATTGTAAGTATGGAAATGTAGAAATAAGGGAAAAACATTCAAAACAATAAATATGTGGAGAGCTGGAAGTGATTTTTGACTGCATAAGGTAATCATTATATCAATTTCAACCTGATAATACAGTGGGGAGGGGCTAAAAATGTTAAGGTTCTGACCCTGCTGCGGTAGTGTTCAAAGTATAACAAATAAACAAAAGTTAAAAGGATGCATTCATAGTGTCTGTCGTAATGACTAAAAGAGGATTTGATTGCTAATCCAATAGGTGGAAAAATGAAACATTTTAAAGTGTTTGATTAATCCAAATCTAGATAATAAAGGAAAGAAAATAAGACATAAAGTACATCGCTCAAATTTAAAAAAGTAAGATGGTAGCCCTCAAAACCACATGTATCGGTCGTTCCTCCAGACGTATATGCACTAAATACTCCAGTGAAAAGATCCGAAGAAGCTGGATAAAAAATAAAATGGCACCGTGTGACTATATTCTGTTCACAAGGAACACAACCATCAGAATTGAACAAACGGTACAAAAGATGTACGAGGCCTGTACTTTGAAACCCATACAACTTTCCTGAGTAAAACTGAGCAAGAGCAGAAAGATGCCTTCTTCACGGGTGGACTGAGTGTGAAGACATCGATTGTCCCGCAATTGCTCTACAGAATCAGTGCAACGCAATCCCAGTTAGGGATTTTTCTTTTTCCTTTTTTTTTTTTTTTTAAATTCTAGTTAGTTAACATAGTGTCATATTAGTTTTAGGAGTAGAATTCAGTGATTCATCACTTGGGTACAGCACCCAGTGTTCGCCCCAACAAGCCCCTTCCTTAATCCCCATCAGCCCACCCACACCCACCTCTGTCCAGCAACCTTCAGTTTGTTCTCTACAGTGAAGAGTCTCTTATAGTGTACTCTCCTTTCTGTCTGTCTGTCTGTCTGTCTCTTTTTATTTTTTAATTTGATTTATTTATTTTTGAAGATATCATTTATTTATTTGACAGAGATCACAAGTAGGCAGAGCAATAGGCAGAGAGAGAGGGGGAAGCAGGCTCCCCGCTGAGCAGAGAGCCCGATGCGGGACTCAATCCCAGGACCCTGAGATCATGACCTGAGTTGAAGGCAGATGCTTTAACCCACTGAGCCACCCAGGCGTCCCACTCTCTCTCTCTCTCTTTTTTTTTTTAATAACAAGTGAAGAGCTGATTGTTCTGGTGCTAGAATTAAAAAAAAAAAAGAAGAAGAAGACAAAGCAGAATTAAGTGTGGCAAAAAGGTGGGGAAATTTGTTATTTCACACACTTGCCATAGGAATGCAAATTTGTACAAGTTTGCACATGCACTTGTCAGGATATAGTCTGACCCTCCATGCTTTCAACACTACGTGCATCAGCCAACATCTGGAAACAACGCCCCTTTGGTAGAAGAGATAAACACGGGGTCATAACCACACCACAGATAGGAGACGGCATCGAGGGTGACCAACCACACACAGCAACGGGGATGCGGGGTTCCAGACAGCTGCTGGCTCGGCGGGAATTTAGATGCCCAGAGTATTCCAAGAACCTTCAAAGAACTCACAGAACTTGGTTTGTTTATTATCTTATTCTCATTCCCTATGGCTGAGGTGCCTGGTCGCAGATGAACGGCTGAGCACAGTCCTCAACGTGACAATGAAGCATGCTGTGTTCTTGGTCCCGGGAAGTGATGAGTGGGTGCATCCAGCAAGTGTTGGCCAAGCACCTGTGATGGTCGAGTGGGGTTTTCGATGAGCTCCAAGCTCATACCCCTCTCGGAGCTCATGTTCCAATGCATGTTAGAGCTTGGAAGGGCAATAGGGGTAAGTGTACGTGGGTTTCTGCAAAATGGCCGGTGTTTTCCAGATCCATCCTCGAGTTACAATAAAAGTACCCAGAGCTCATGAATCAAGTATTTCTCATATGCCCAGAGTGATTCACTCACCATGATACTCACTGACCCTAAGACATGTGTGTACCTCTTTTGTAGACTGATTATGAATACACTTTAATCTGATGATTTCCATTTTTTAATGAAAAACATGTTTATTTCATGTTAAACAATAAGTGTATCAAACATTAGTCAAAATAGAATTTAATGTTTGTAAAAAAAAAAAAAAGAAAGAGAAAAGTGAACGGAACAAACACTAAAAAGAAAAATAGTGATACTCTGTGGTCTTGTATCTGTACCTTGTCATCCTTTTCTTCTGCTTTATTGCTGCTTATACAAAACTTAACACAGTCATGTATACCATTTTGTAATAGAACTAAATTTACTTTATTTTATTTTACATGTATGTTAGTCACAAACTTCCACTGAATGCTGAGGCTATCCAAGGCTTTGTTTTCTGTGCTGAAAGCCACAGCACTTCCAGCTCGCTCATGAGCAGGTCCTGCTACTCTGTCTTAACTTTTGATTTTCTGGAGCCTGCGAAGAGTCAGACAGAACATTCTTCGTGTGTTTCTCTGGCTTCCAGGCTTGGATTCTCTTTCCAAACACCACAGCCAATCTCTGCTTGCAAAAACACTTGCTGTAGGATAACACTAAGAACTAGATTTATTTTAGAAATCAGAAAAAGAGAGAAAAAATATTCATGGCCAGTTTTATTTTTGAAAAAAAAAAAAAATACACCCACCCGATACTATCAGTTGGTCTGTTCTACCATTTTTTTTTTTTTAATTAAAAAAGTGATCCTTCGTACAGGCAGACATGTGATTATGTAATCACTTGCTTATGAAAGGGCTCTTATTTTGTTCCTTGAGAAGACACTGTATCATACGGGTCCAGGTATGGACAGCAATATTTTAAACAAGAGGGGAGCTGGGCGTGGTAAGAAAGAAACCGGGAATGTCTTTCTCTGCCGTTGCTTGCGGCCAGCACCTCTTGTGCCGTGGGTGATGCTGATGTTGAAAGGAACATTTAGGATTCATGGTATGCTCAGCTGTTCGAGGTGCTGCAGAGACCGTCCTCACAGATCCTGCCAGACAGTCACGTTATTGCCAACGCCCCCCCACCAATGACGCTGGCCCATTACTGCAATCCCCAAGCTCTCTGTTCCAGTGGCCACCAGCATGGGGGCTGCAGGTCACAGACTCCGTGAGGGGAGCAAGCCGGCGGATCCCGGGCACCTCCCTGCAGTGCCGGCGGGCAGTGTGGGCCCTGGGCCTGCAGATGAGCACCCTTTGCTAAGTCACACTTTCCATTAAGAAAGAGGTGCGTTAGCTTGCCTGTGAACATTCTGGGAAGGAAGAGTGCAGATTCTGGAATCTGCAGGAGCTCGGTGGCTGTGATCTGCAAGGCAGCGAGCGTCCCTCCCCTGGCTAGCCCCTAACGGCGTGGAGGCGAGAGTTTGCACTCATGTGTCACCAGCATTTCCTGACCTCATTACAGATGCTCACGGAGTCATTGGATGTGCTTCCCAACATCACCACTTCTCTCCACCCAGGACGCCGCAGCGGCTTACGGGTTTCTTCGTGTCAATGAGCCCCACGAACCTGCAGCTGTAGATCAGGTCGTGTTTACGCATGACACTGAACAGGGACTGTTTCAATAGATCTGATGGTTTACTGCTGTTTGCCCTTGGAGAAATCCTGGGTTTGCCCCAGGATCACACACACCATCTTCTGGAAGCTTCCACCCAGCAGAGGCAGGCCACGTCTTCCCACATCTCCTACCCACCTCTGAGTACTGCAACAGCCTGCAGACTTGGCCTTGCCCCTGCGTGGTGCTGGAGGCCGGCGTTGTCTTGACGTTTACAACCATCACATCTTTCTGCTGTGGTGGCTGCAAGCAGAAGAAACAGGAAGGGCGTTGGGGGCCGCTGAGGACTGAGATTCCATCTGGCCCACTTTATTCCATCATTTAGTCTCCGGCCAAGGTGTTCCATTAACCCAAAGCCTTGGGCCATGACTGTCCTCTGTGGCAGTTTTCTGCCTTAGAGAGAAACCTCCTCCAGCCGCCCGAAGTCACAGGCAGAACTTTCCAACACGTCTCCGCGCCAGAGGCTCCAAACCATCCCCTTGCACACATGAAACGGCTCCTCCTCCTACCACAGGTGCTTGCGGCATATGGGGCTACGATGGGATTCGTGGTCCTGCCCAGGCCACGTATCTCTGAATCGAGGTGGAAGGGGTTTGGTGGCACCACACAGTATTTGACTCATGTAGGGCGAATGTTTACTTTCCTCTAGCCTGGAGGATCCGGACAGGGCATTCCACCTGTGCGGGGTCATTGGAAACAAATCAGCTTCTTTCCGGGTCCAGGCGACTCGGGTGTCTCAATCCTCGCCCCCTAGAGCAGCACCTTGGACAGGTCTCCTAGGTGCCCTGTGGCCTCCTTACTGGGTGGAGCGTCCCCAGCTGTGACAGGGGGCTTGGGACACAGTCTTCTTTCCATCCTCCCCCACATGCTGATACGGAGGTCATGTCTCCCTCCCAAAGCCACCATCCACTAATAAATCTGTGGCACAGAAAGGGCCACCTGGCTTCTGGTGCTCCCTGGGGGGCAGCACCGTCAGGAACCCCAGGACACGTCTAGGTTTCCTAGGCCTGGACGGCAGAGAGATCAACGTATTCCAACATCATCACACCCTTTGGATGCTTCTCGGGGCCTCCTTCAGTGAATCTGCACACTGACCTCAGGTTCTGGGTAAGAGGGAATCACCATTTATACAAAGTGCCCCATACTCATTCCCACGATAGCCTCCATGACTTTTCACTCTAAGGCAAGTCCCTGATGGTTCAGGGCCTCCGTGTGAGTGGTCGTCTCTAGTTCACGTAGTTGGTTGAATGAGAACATCATAGCATAATCCAAAGGGCATCCTAATGATGTTATCATCTTGCAATTTAAATGTACTGGATTTTATTTAAAATAAGGAACCTGTTAGTTAGCCTCTGCCATCCTTGACTTTCCCCACGGGTTGTGTATCAGCGTGGGCTGATCGATGCTGGAGCTCGAGCAGATCTGGAAGCTGCAGTGTTCTAACTGCTCTAAAAACCTGCCTTTTGTTAGCATGGACTCACAGAAGGAGGGTGACCCATGGGAGATGAGCCCAGACTGTGAGCGGGGTGACAGCAGCCTGGGTGTCTTGAGGGTGTGTTTCAAGACAGGAATAAGTGCAGGGCATGGAAGGCATCCCTGGTGGTGGAAGGACTATGCCAACACCCCTAACCAAGGAGGAATGAAGACCTGATGGACAGGCATCAGGAGTCACTGAGCTTACTGGCTGCAAAGAGCCGGCAGATGCCTCTTAGCAATCATGTCTGTTAGTCTGCAGGGACCCCTGGGGGCAGGTTGCTCTGCACATAAGGCTCAGAGAAGCCTCATTAGAGGCTGCAGGCTACGCAGGAACTCCTGGGCAGGACGCTGGAACTCCACATCCTTACGTCATTCATCCTACCTGTTTCAGATGCCATGTGTCTGGGACTGCATCTGCAGTGGGACTTGCCAGGGCAACCAGCGTGGCCTGCCCCTGGGGCTGGTGTGGCAGCAAGAGCCATATTTGTTTTGTGCACAGGCTGTGGAAGGTTCTTCTAACTTTAAACTTTCAGCCCTGACAGTCCAGTTCCCAGGAGTCAGACAGCCTCCTGGAGTCATGGTTGTGGGCAGTAGAGGGCAGCTGTGGGGTCCCTCACTCTGTCTGTGCTGGGCCAGGCAGGTTCATGCAGGAATGCTTTCCTCTGCAGGCCATGTCAGTGCATTTACGTGGCCATAACTGAACATTTAGGGAAGGCGGCAGATGGGCCATGTGCTCGGCTCCTGGCCAGATGTGTCATGCTTCTCAACTTCCTTACCCTCGGTCTCTGCCGTCACACTCTGTCAGGCGGTGGTCTCAGCCTCGTTTTCACTGCTCACCTCAATACCTCACATTCAAGTAGCTTACACGCTCTCGAACACTTTCCTGACTGATCTTTTTTATATGAAACTCAGATCCAGAATCGTCCTTCATGAAGACTGGTGATTTTGGCCTAAAAAGAAATGATCTATAAGTAAGAAAAAATAGCGTTGTTAGTGTTGGGAGCAGAAGTCTTAAAAATGTGGAGTTTTTGATTGTTTATGATCCATAAATCGGATTTATGATGTGGAGTGCTGGAAAACAATATTTACCAAATTACCATTTTTTGCTTTGGAAAATTGATCTTTCATTTTCTTTGCCACCAAAATGTTCAGAAAAGAACAGGCGAGAACAGAGAATGAATCAGCAGATGAAGCCCATAAAGCAGAGAGAAGCTTTAACAGCAAAGGCTATTTTGGGAATTTGGTTGTTTTCCTTTGTGAGGATCATCCATCATTTGTTTCTTTTTCATTTTTGTGTGTGTGCAGAGCATTCTGTTAAATGGCATTCTGGTCAATTTCTGGCTTAAAATGTGATTAGAAAATGATTGTTCTGAATTATAACCAGCCGGACACCTTCACTGAGCCAGAGGCAGACGAATGATGAAGGATCTGAAGAAATCGTTGACATGACTGCGGCCCACGTCAGTGGCCGTCCTGTCCTGGCTCTGGGCTAATGCCCACCAGGGAGGGGGAGGTCTCCCTCCCCCCCATTCCATCTACCCTTGTCTTTGTAAGGCTCCTGGGCTGAGGAAGGTGGAGGTCAGAGACAGGCAGGCTGGAGACTTTCCTGTCTTCCTAACCGTGCTACCTGGAGCTCTTGCTCAGTCTGTCAGGACAAGTGCACACCCGAGGTTCTGTTAGTCCTGTTGGAGGGCTCTTGTCTGGGTGTCCTCCGGGTCAAGGAGAGAGGAAGCATGGCCTCGCCTGCGAGAACTGTGCCATCGGTTGCCTCCACTCTTTTCTCCGCAAGCGGAGATGGGGCTGCCGCAGGGTGAGGAGAGACGCCGTGCGTGCGTGGGAACCCCTATCTTCTCCGCGCCCGGACCTGAGTTCTGAGCGGGACACACAGCCTGTGCCCCTGGAGGCTGGAGCTCCAGGTGACGCTGGAGGATGCTGTGACAGGTGCCCAGAGCCGCCTTCGGGAATGAAGACCTCCCTCTTCAGGTGCTCTGCGTGCCTCCCCAGGGAGAGCCACTCAGCCCGCGGTCACACCCCCTCTGGTGCTGATGGCCACTCCGATGGCCACCGCCGGTCCAGGACTCCCCTTTGGGAGGCTGGGCCCCCACGGGGACTGCATCGCATCCAGTTTCTCCCTCAGCCCAGGGCTTCCTGTGGCTCGGGATTGCAGGAGCTCCCGCTAATAAGCTGCTTGTGAGCTAATCATCTAGATCTGGCTTCCAGGGAACCAGCCTGCCACCGCGAGGGGGGCCTCCTAGCATCCCTCCAGCTCCAAGCTTGGGGTCTGCACCCCAGAAACGTGGTCCTCATCTATTTCCCACATGCATCTGCATGGTATTTGCAAAATGGCAGTTTGAGCATGGCATCTTTCACTGCTTTACCTTTCTTTGTTCTTGGGGACAAACAGCTGCCTCCTTCCTTGGTATCAGTTTGACCAAACTGGGGAATTTTGGGGAGTATAAGAGAGAAGAAAAATAATTTGACTTATGTCATTTTTAAAATGTTCAGTTGCAGAATAATAGTTGATTTTATTATATTAGTGGGTCTCTAAAAGAATAGTATTAAAAACTATGAAAATTATCTAAACATCAAAATAACATGTATACTAAAGGGAAATTCAGTCTTTGTACTGACAACATTGAAATAATACTCATGAATAATTACTTTTGTTGTGTGTTCACAAACGGTATTAGTTATTTAATGTATTTATTGCTAATATTAGGTCACAAGTATTTTTCCACACAATGCATTTTTAATATGATTTTATTTTTTACGATATTTTTAAAAATTAGCTGTTAACAGTCTATACACTTGCATTTCATGGTTAATAAATTTGAAGTCACTGATGTCCTTCATTGGCTCATAGCATTTTCAATTGAGAAAATATTCTTCCTACAGACGCAGATAAATGTGGGGAGCCCAAAGCAAATCGCTCAACAGAAGAGGGAATTCTCACATTTTATTTTGCAACACAAACATTTCAGGACAAGTGCAGATGTTCTTTCTCCATCCGGACTGCTATTCCTTGACCAGTATTTTTTTTTTAATTCAATGAACCGACATATAATACATCATGAGTTTCTGATGTAATGTTCAGTGATTCATGAGCTACGTATAACACCCAAAAATTAAAGACAAAATTAATTAAACAAATCACCTCTATTTATGAATTTTTAAAATTGCACCAAATACTGATGTCAGAAATCACAAGCCTCCGTTATATCCCATTCTGCTGCCAGATAGATCTATTTATGCAATTAAACACCGGCATTCCGCCAAAGAACCTTCACAAAAGCTGAGAGACTGAAAACCTCAAAAGTCTCTTTTGAGCACTATGTAATCTCTCATCTTTTAGTTGCTTAATTCCTTTTGTTGGCCAAATTTCGCTGTCTCTCTCTCTCTCTCTCTCTCTCTTTTTTTCTTTTGCTAACAATGTTTTAGGTCATTTGCATTTGCTAAACACGTCAAAAGCTCAAGTTTTCTTGCCCTGCATTACTGAGTACTCAGATTTAGAATTTTCTACTTTTGCTCAGAGGATTTCGCTCGGTCTTTTGGCAGGACACTGATGATTTACAAGTAGGACTTCAAAGACACAGTTGTTTTTTGTAAACCTTTTATTGACACATGTTCTATTTGAAGTGCAGACATTTTATATGTATGAATTTTTTATGAATTCACATACCGTATACACACCTCCCAGATGAAGATCTAGACTATTTCCTCCACCTGCCCCCCTCACAGCCCATACCTCTGCTACTCAACAACGCTGTCCTTTATTTGACCTCTATTCCCACACGACGGGCAGAAGGGCCCCCAAAGATGGTCACAACCTAATCCCTGGAATTTGTGAGTGTGAAGCTGTAAGCAAACAGGATTCAGGTACACGTGGAATTACGTTTGCTGATCAGCTGACCTCAGCGTGGGGAGAGGAGCCTGGATGTTGCGACGGGTCCGATGTGATCACAAGGTCCTTACACGTGGATGGCAGAGGCAGAAGAGGCTCCATGGAAGTGACTTCATGTGTGGAAGACCCTCCTGGTGATTCCTGGAAAAGGGGCCAGGAGCCGAGGAACGCAGGCAGGTTCTCAGAGCTGGAAGAAAATCCATTCTTCCTGCAGTCTCCCAGAAGAGATGCATCTCTGCCTGCAACTTGATTTTTAGCCCAGGGAGACCCATTTCAGTCTCTGACCTCCAGCACGGTGAGGTAACAGATCTGGTTTGCTTTAAGTCACTTCATTTGTGGTAATTTATTGAGGGAACAAAAGAAAACTAATAGCCTGGTGGTGGGTATTAAGGAGGGCACGGATTGCGTGGAACACTGGGTGTGGTGCATAAACCATGAATTCTGGGACACTGAAAAGAAATTAAAAAAATAAATAAATAGGGACGCCTGGGTGGCTCAGTTGGTTGGACGACTGCCTTCGGCTCAGGGCGTGATCCTGGAGTCCCGGGATCGAGTCCCACATCAGGCTCCCAGCTCCATGGGGAGTCTGCTTCGCTCTCTGACCTTCTCCTCACTCATGCTCTCTCACTGTCTCTCTCTCTCAAATAAATAAAATAAAATCTTTAAAATAAATAAATAAATAAATAAATAAATAAAATTAATTTAAAAAGAAAGAAAGAAAGAAAGAAAACTGACTGACCCTGCCTTCATCTATTTGGGCTGTTACAGTGGAATACCATAGAGTATATAGCAGACGGGTGTCATTCACATTTCTGGAGTGTGAGACCAGAGGATTCTGTGTCTGGTTAGCTCCGTTTTCCTGGTTCACAGCCGGCCGACGCCTCCCCATGTCCTCACCGGGCAGAAGCGGTGAAGGAGCTTTCTGAGGCCTCCCTTATAAGGGCACCGATCCCACTGTGGGGACTCTGCCCTCATGACCTCATCACCTCCCAAAGGCCCCACCTCTCCCCACCATCAAACTGGGGCTTAGGTTCCCACATATGGATTTGGGGGGTGCGGAATGCAAACATTCAGTTTAAAGGACACCTCATGCATTAAACTGATGCACTTTCTGCTTCCTCACTGAGGTATAAAGTAAAAGGCACTAATTATAAATGTACCTTTTTAAAACATGTTTTTAAAATAAACTCGACCCCAAGTGTGGGGCCTGAACTCATGATCCCAAGATCAAGAGTCCCCTGCTCTGGTCCCTGAGCCAGCCAGGCGCCCCTCTAAGTTGACGTTTTTGATAAAAGCTGACAATGGAACAGACGCCCGTGTAGCTAACGTGTCACTCGGACAGAGAATAGTCCCCTCATCTCAGACAGTTCCCTCACGCTGCCGTGCAGGTGAACCGCACTCCGGCCCCCAGAGACCACCAGCATCCTGGTGTCTGTCAGTGCGGATGAGCTTGCCTGCAAGCGGACTGCACATCCGAGGGGTCGTAGCGCGGGCTCTTTTATGCCTGGCTTCTCTTCCTCAGCTTTCTGTCTCATCGGGTCTCCTGTTGCTGGGGGGTGCGTGGTTTCCAGTTCGGGGTTAATAGGGATGAAACCATCGTGGATGTCATGCTGCAAGTCACTTTCTGGTCACTCACTTCTTCCTCTCCTAGCACGCTGGGTTCTGTGGTCCATGCATGTTTGACTCAGATGAGAAACGGAAGACCTACTTTCCAAGTGGTTACACTTGGTCGCGTTGGAGAGGCCAGCGGCTCCACATTCACCGCAGCACTTGGTGTCGTCAGTCCCTTCCGCTATCATCGTCCCAGCAATGTGAAGGGCTCCAGCAGATTTGAACACACCAATGCCTGGAAAAAAAAAAAAAATATATATATATATATATATATATATATCTTCCTGGTGCTCTTTTTCATGATTTTATAGACCAGCAATTTTTTTTCTTCTGCGAGTAGTGGGTTCAAATCTTTTATCTCTGTTTAAGATTAAGTTGTTTGTTTTTATTATTGATGTGTAGGGCTTTAAAAGGTGCACTCTGGATACTGTCTTTTGTCAGATATGTTTATTGAGAATATCTTTACTGTGTCTTCTGAAAAGCAAAAGTTTATAGTATTGATAAAGCCTGAATTTATAATTTTCCCCTTTTTCTGGTTAGTGGTTTATGTCCTGAAGTTATTATGAAGACAAAGCTGACATTTTGTGTTAGAAGCTTTCTGGCTGTAGTTTTCCATTCACATCTGTGAGCCTCTTGAACTGACTTTCTAATACGGCATAATGTAGAAGCCGACATTTATTCATGTTTCCCTGAATGGTCAGTTGCCCCAGTACCATTTCTTACATCACACACTTTCTTACATTTAACCTCATCCTTAACCAAAACATACATGGTCTAGTCCCCCTCTGCGTATGTTCGATATTTGTGCATCTAACAATGGAGCTCCCATTTTGACTCGCGAAATCTCTCAGCCGGCTTGAGTACGCTATGAATTATGGATGAGCCATAATCAATTTGAAGTGAGATTCTGATTCACAGAATTTTATTTCAGTAAGAACTTTGCTTTTGCTATAATATTTTGCTCCATCAGAATTTGTGTTCACATCACACAAAACAAACAATTCCATGTTCAGTGTCGAATATGCAAGAACATTAACGACAATGTTTTATCTTCACTGAGATAAATTTCTGAAAGCTTTTCTCTGACTCCGTGAATTGCCCAAGATATTTAAGCATTATTGGAATTATCTGGCTTTCTGTTTGAAGCATCGGACAACACTGACGCCAATCTGCGTCATTTTACTGTTGGCAAAGTTTTCCTGGTATGGAGCCAAACTATTAATAGATGTTTCTCCACTTTCTGTCCATGCACACGAGAAGTTAGAATTGAAAATGGACAAAGTTAATTTAGAAAACCGTCACTTGACTTAAAGTTCAACGAGTCAGAGGCACGAGTGACTTCATCTCCTGCAGCTGATTCTGCGAAATTGGCACCTTCTGGAGTCATCTCGTTAAAGTCACCGATCGTCCCTGGCAGGTTTGTGTCTTCGATGTGGATGCGGGCTGTGATGTCCCCACGTCCTTCCTGGGCAGGTGCATGGCAAATATCGGCCGATAAGTCACGCAGATTACAAATTTATTACCAATGTTCCGGAAAAAAAAGAATAATTTCTCACCCAAACGTGCACTTCCAGTGGTTAGGTCATTGCCGCTGAACGTGTTTAATGAAAACAAGTCAAATAAAATAAATAAACAATTGTAAATTTTTATGGCATATGAAGAAGCTGCAGGGGCAAGGGCATCTCAGGGCTCTAGGTGACACAGTTCTGCCTTCATTTCCTTCCCCCTAGGCTGTGATTTCCCACATTTACCACTACCCTGGCTGACGGTAGCCCAGTGACAGGATGCGTCTTACAGGCTCCAGCAAGCAGGTGACGAAACTGGCTCGTAAATCAATAGATGGCAGAAGAAGCAGGTTTCAAAAGTGTTCCCATTAGGACTTGGGGGAGGAGGGACGTAGCTGCTTGTGGCTGCGAGCGTCTAAGCATATTTATCAGCAGGTGCCCTGCACGCTGCCCTTGAAGCGAGGTCATGTCAGTCTCCTGTGCTGTGAGACTGGAGCGTGCTTGTCGCTGGGACTCTGAAAAAGAGCTCCATGAGCCTGTTTTGCTTCATTTTGGTACAACCAGCAATAACAATACTGATAAAAAAAAAAAAACAAAAAATCTGAGACAAACACCAGATCAAATGGGAAGACGGTCATCAAGATCTTCCCTCGAAGCTGGAACAAACGGTCTCCGTACGTTTCAACGTTGCGGATTCCGGCCCCGGCGGGACCTCACCGGCCTCCCTGTAAAGCGCGGGTCCCCAGTGAACTGGGACTTCAGCGCGAGCATCTGGTCTGCAGTTCCGGACGGCAGCTCCGCACAAGGCAGTCCTGATGGGTGTGACTCACTGTCAGTCCCGCGCCTGACACGCGGGGGCCGCTGCAGCCTGTTCGTGGAGTGAAACCGAGTCAGGAGAAGGGGAAGCACAGGACGGAAGCCTGGGCTCTCGGGGTCGGGGAGGGAGAGTGAGCAATAGGGTTTGCAGGGGGAGACAGAGAAATTTGCAGATCTGTTGCAAAGACCAAGAGACACACTAAGAGTCATTGTTTATGCACCACACCCAGCGCTCCCTGCAGTCCGTGCCCTCCTGACTACCCACCACCAGACTCACCCATCCCCCAACCCCTCCCTCCAAAACCCTCAGTTTGTTTCTCACAGAATACTGAAAAAATTAAATTAAATTAAATTAAATTAAAAAAAATAAAACACTCACTTATAACTCAAAAACAAACAAACAAACAAATAAGGAACAGGTCTGTGCCTTTTAATGATTCGTTTTCATGATGTCCACTTTTTGTTTTGTGATCATAGACTTGAATAGTGCTGAGTGTACTGTGTCCGATTCTAGAGGAAATATGCTCCGTATAATCTAAATCCATAGGCCATATACTTTCTACATCCCACACACACACACACACACAAACACACACACACACACACACATACATATACACACCTATGCGCTCATCTACACATACATACACATTTGCGCACACATACACACAGTAACTCAGGCCATTTGATAGCATGGTAACATTCTAGACCCAATTCTCAAATGATTTATGTATCTCTCTCTTTTTTTTCATTTTATTTATTTATTTTTATTTAGATTCAATTAGCTAACATATAGTACATACTTTGTTTCAGGTGTAGTGTTCAATAATTTATCAGCCGCACAGAACACCAGGGCTCATCCTATCCCGTGCTCTCCTTAATGCCCATCCCCCAGTTACCGCACCCCCCGCCCCTCCCCTCCAGCAGCCCTCAGTGTGTTTCCCAGAGTTCAGAGTCTTTCAGGGTTTCTCTCTCTCTGATGACTTCCCGTTCAGTCTGCCCTCCTTGCTCGCACTGTTTCTTATATTTCACCTAGGAGGGAACACACATTCACTTTAAAAGAATAATTATGTAACCACCACATAGGTTAGGAAATAGATACTGTCAGTACCTTAAAAGTCCTCTGGGTGACTTTTGCCAATCACGGCTCCCTCTCTCTCACCCTGGATGTTACGGCATTTACTTCCTTGCTTGTCTGTCTTTCTTTTTTTTTTTTTTAACTACCACTGACATTTAACTTCTTGGCTTTTCTTAAACTATTTCAAATTACATATGTAAATATAAATGTGCACATGGAAACAAACATGCATTTTTTCAGGTAATGTTAATATGTGCCGTGGTAACAAATTAAGTCTGAAATCCCAGAAAATGAGATGTGGGCTTTGGGGGGTATATGTGTTTGCGGAGGAGCACAGAGCCTCGGCAGCCCACTTCCAGCTTCAGAATGTTGGACCCCAAATTTCAAGCACTCACAGGGGTAGGGTTCACGGGGCTAAGTAATTCAGGCCAAAACCCAGTAGACTGCTGGTCAGTTTTCTGTAAACCTCCTCACCGTTGCTTTCTACGCTGTTACAGAACTGAGCCGGACAGACTTAAACATCCAGGGAAGAACTGAGTCGCGGCGGTGGCAGAGGGGAGGGCTGAGCGCAGCTCCGCACACAGCAAGGATGTCAGGACGTTTAAAATCAGCGGCTGGAGGGAGAGAGCCCACGGGTGGGAAGTCACTAACCGGAAGCAGTTAGGTGTCGGGGTGGGGGCTTGTCCCTCAGGGGGCCCCACAGGGCATGGACAAGGCCTGGCAGAAGATCCAAGGTGGGTTTGGCCTGGGAGGCGTCCTGGTCAGGGCACAGATCTGGATTTCTTTACTGAATCATCCCCATACACTCCCCTCTCCCTAAGGGAGGCTGTTCTGTGGCTGGGTCAGATTTTTACCTCTCGCAGTCTTTTTGAAGCCCCGCAGATTGAATCTGGAAATAATCGGGTTCCTCCAACACTGCGAGGACCCCACATTCCGGAGCCCCGTGATTCTCTTCCGTCTGTGCTTGCACACGGGTCGCCCTTCCTGGGCTCATCTGCCTTTCTTGGAATACCTTC
Organism: Neogale vison; assembly: GCF_020171115.1. Lineage (NCBI taxonomy): Eukaryota > Metazoa > Chordata > Mammalia > Carnivora > Mustelidae > Neogale > Neogale vison. The sequence continues at coordinate 313,113,550 of NC_058091.1, read as the reverse complement.
CTGCACTCAGGTAATAACCACTGCAGGTTGCCACGTCTCCGTGTCGCGATGCGGAGGGATGCCCGTCGTTTCCTTCTGGATCCAGCTCCGGGCCTCACGGCGCTCTGCCACCGAGTCAGGCTTGCATTAGTGCGGCTTCCGTCCCAAGGCTCCACTTCGTACCAGCGTCTGTACTGCGGAGGTAGCCTTGTGCCGAGGGCGTGGTGGACGGAGCCTCAGGGCGCACTGTTGAATGCAACGACACCGACCGCTTGTCCCCACCACAGACAGCGTGCGGAACAGTGAGACGGGGCGGGGGACCATTGGGGACCAGGCTCTGCCTGCCGGTGTCTGCACAGGTGGAAGGAATACCCCAGAGTGGCCCCAGCTGGAGACAGAAGGGGACGTTTTGAGCACGCGAACGCTTTGCCTGGAGCTGACGCGATCCCTTTGCTCGTGCGCCGTTGGCCGGACACGGATCTGTGGCCCAGAGAAACCGGCAAGGGGGGCCTAGAGGGGTCGTGCAGTGAGCGGACACTTGGGGCACGGTAAATGTGTCCACACACCAGGTTCCAAAAGGACTACGAAGGAGCAAATACACATAAAAGCGTGTGCACTTTGTCTCTCTCCAGCTGTGCTTGTGTGAGGGCTGTACCTGGTCCATTGTAGGCCACCTGCCATTCCAGGGCCGGCTCACGGCAGCCTGACTCCACGGGGACGGCTGTGGCGGTTTCCACCAGGCCACCTGCTTTTTCGCAGTGACGTTTCCTCTCTCCTCACTCCTCCCAGGCGCCGGCTCTAATTCCCTTGCCCTCGCCGTCAGTGGAGGACGGCCTCTGGGACTCATGTGTATCAGAGGGGACAGAAACGGTGCTTCATGACTTTCAAGGCTGTATCAGAAACAGCCCTGAATCTTCTGCCCATTTCTCTGGAAGCTTCACTCTGGATGCTTTCTGCTATGGGCTGAATGTTTGTGTCCCCTCAAAATTCACACGTTTGAAGCCTAAATTCTCAGCTTGGAATTATTTGGAGATGGGAGGTAGTTAGGTTTGAAGGTGGGGCTCATAAGAGTGGGATTAGCACCCGTGTAATGGGACAAAGAGACAGAGCTCTCTCTCTGCTCTCCACCATGTGGGAACCCAACTAGAGGCTGGCCACCTGCAAACCAGAACGGATCTCATCAGACACCAGATTTGTCACAAGTGATCTTGAATTTCCAGCCTCTAGAGCTGTGAGAAATACTATCTGAGCTGCCTAGTCTATGGTGTTTTTGTCATAGCAGCCTGAACTAAGACACTTCTTTCTGGAATGATCTTAGAATCTAGCCGCCATGTTTGAGAACTCAAGTCATTTGACGGAGCCACGTGCAAGTGATCCTGTCCACAGCCGTAACTCAGCCCAGCCATTGCGTCTTCCCAGACCCAACTCTGGGCCAGAAAAAAAACTTTCCAGATTATTCTAGCCCCTTGATGGTAGAGTTACTTCCAGAAGCTCAAGTCTTGCAGGTGAGGGCTTCAGACTGTGAAGGAGAACACAGTTTTCTGCTGAATTTTGTGCGGCTTCTGACCTGCCAGGTTTAGGGCCTCAGGGGTAGGCTGATTGTGCCGCACAACGGGAACAACGTCTCTGACGTCGAGCTAGGGCTCACCGTCGGGCGTGTCTTACTTGTGGCGCTTGAATATTTTAACAGCTCTGAAACTCGAATACATCTTGGATACTATGAAATATGCTACAAATGAAAATGAGTGTTTTTCCCATACAAATCCAATGTGGTGCTTCCTTTATTTATTTATTTTTGTTTTTTCCCCCTCCATTTTCTATTAGAATTTCATTAGCTCAATGTATAAATGTACTTATAAACTCACATAGGTCTTCTATCTCTCTCTATAAAACAGCATGTGTATGTTGCCCTGGGTGAATCTCTTGGATTCTTTTCATCAAGCATCTATAAGGGAAAAGCCATCCCTGGCCGTTGCTGGGACCACTGTCAGCCTTGTACCACCCTGGACCCTGGCTTAGGGACAGTTTCCGTGTGCCTGAACCATGAACGGCACCTGTGCCACATGCCTGACACAGCTCCCTGCAGACACGGAGCTCAGGTGCAGGGGACACAGTCAGGAAATCCACCAGCATATGACAATTGTGTGATCACAGGGTAGCTGCCAAGGAAAATAAGAGGGTCTCTGAGAAACTGTGATGGAGAGGTAGCTTTCCTTCAGGTCGTCAGGGAGCCACATTAAGGAAGTCTACTTGGGACTCTGCTGGGCAGGGGAGAAGGTCATTTCAGGTTGAGAGGAGGATGGGGAACGAGGTTTGAGGTATCTGGGTGGCAGACAAGGAGAGGCAAGAACGGAGGGCCAGCAGAGGACCCAGCTATGGGGTGGAATGACAGATCTGTTTGTTGGACGTCATTCTGAAGTGGCCAAGATGACCTTCGGTAAGTGAATGGAGAAGTCAGCTGGGGCCCATCCAGACCATGGAAGATTTGACACCAAAAAGAAATGAGCCGTCAAGCCAAGAAAAGACATGGAGGAACCATAAATGCATCATTACTCTGTGAAGGAAGCCAGGCTGCAAAGGCCACATCCTGTGTGACTCCATTCCAAGACATTCTGGAAAACACAGGACTATGGAGAGAAAAAAGAGATCAGTGGTCACTAGAGCTTGGGGAGGGAGGGATGAGTAGATGGAGTACAGAGGATTTTATTTTACTTATTCTATTTAACTTAAATGCAATTAGCCAACCTATAGAACATTGTTCGTTTCGGAGGTAGAGCTCCGTAAGCATCAGTTGCATAGAACACCCTGTGTTCATCACATCCCGAGCCCTCCGCCATGCCCGTCACCCCGTTACCCCATCCCCCACCCACCTCCCTCCCGCAGCCTTCACTGTGTTTCCCGGGGTTAAGAGTCTCTCACGGCTTGTCTCCCTCTCTGATTTCTCCCCATTCCGTTTTCCCTCCCTTCCGCCGTGACCCTCTGCCCCGTTCCTTGTGATCCACTTACCAGTGATACCACAGGATAATGGTTTCTCTCTGACGGACTCATTTCACTCAGCGTCATCCCCTCCAGTTCCATCCACTTCATGCAAATGATAAGTATCCATCCTTTCTGATGGCTGAGGAATTCTCCTGAAGACAGACAGACAGACGGACAGATAACTCACACCTATCTCACACCTTTATCCATCCATCTATTGATGGACGTCTGGGCCCTTTCTGGGGTTTGGCAACTGTGGACATTGCTGCTGTGAACATTGGGGTGCAGACGCCCCTTCTTTTTACTACGTCTGTGACTTCGGGGTAAGTCCCTGGTAGAGCACAGAGGAGCTTAGGGCAGCGAGAGTACTCTGGGTGACGCTACAGTGACGGACGCGTCCGCGCTGGGCAGGAGCCTCATGCAGACTGGGCTGCCATGTGGCTTCATGCGTGTCACCCCCCTGCCACGCGGGGGGTGGGTGCTGTGCCTGTGGGGGCAGGAGAGGGGGGCTATGGGGGAAGTCTCTATACTTTCCCCAAACTGCTCTAAGTAATTATATTTACATAAAACAAAGAAAGAAAGAGTGAAGAAGAGAGGAAGGGAGGGAGGGAGGCTGAGAGGAGGCAGGGAGGGGCAGGGAGAGAGCAGGCAGGGAGCATCTCTCTGGATGGTCCTCCCCTGCCCCCCCCCTCGCAGGGAGCAGCAGGGAGCCCCAGGCTGGCCGGAGGTGCTGGTGCGGAGCAGGCCCAGCAGTTCCTTAGTCCTCCTCCCTGCCTCCCTGCCGCATCTGCATCAACCTGACACCCCAGGCATCTCTCCCCTGTGACTGCTCCATGACCCAGCTCCCCGGAGATGGAGACAGTGTAAGGGAGCAAAGAGTGGCCCAGGGTTGATGCTGAGGGCACCATGGGCAGATGATGGATATGCAGAGGGATGGGATTGAGAGACAGAGGGACAGACAGACCGAAGACCCTGCCCGCTGGACTGCCATCTGTGTCTGGTGTGAGGCCTGGAGGAGCAGTCCGCTGTGACTGCACACCCTTGTGGATCGCATCTTGCACTGGTGTGTTATGTGTCTAGCCACCCTTCACCAATCATTTTTCGGGACCGTTTTCTGGTTGGAATATTTAGCATAAAAGTGAAGAGACACAACCAGGCCTGCGCCCTGTCCCCTGTCCCCGCAGGCAGGACAGAGGGCCCCTGGGCAGAGGGCGGTGCCACACCGAGCACCTTCTTGCTGCCGGCTTCTCGTCCTGTCTCCTGCTCCTTCCTTCCTCTCCTTCTTGAGTCCCTGCTTTCCAGCTGCTGCAGATAGTTGCACGCATGGCAAATAGGGTGCCCGTCCCAGCAGTGGGAAGGAGAAGTCATCCTGCCCCCTGAAATCCTCTGGACACTTGCCGGAGCCGTAAAGCAGGGTGCACACACAGGGTGGGAAGCTGGGGTGCAGGCCAGGTTGGGGACAGAGGCTCGGGACGGAGTGAGCCCAGATCCTGCTTCTACCTTCATTCTGTACTTGGCCCCAGGCTGACCTTGGAGTGGGTTTAGCTTGACCTTGGCTCTCACATCCCCTTGAGTGAAGGTGTGTGGGCCTTCCCCCACTCTCTTGTTGCTGAATCACAGCTCTAGGACCAGCATAATGGCGGTGATTTTCAGGCCCGCCGTGCCTTCTCCCACAGACGACAGACAATCTGTGACTTCTTCATCCACATTCACTTCTCCCAGACCTCAGCACCTGCCAGGATTATAGGACCCATGGCTTTGCACAGGGATGCAAGTGCTTTCTGGGGCCCACTGAGGCTCCTGAGCACTGAACCCTGAAACATTTTTCTCTAGCAATGCACTGCAGGTCCCTGCTTTGTTAGGAAACAAGCCTCATCCGATCATAAATAGATATGCAAATGTACCAGTGAGCTCCACCCAGGGACCTGGGTCTTCTCCTGAATATTTATTTCAGGCTGCCAGCTCATGTTTTCTGATTATGGGGAAATTTAATTCTGCTTCTTGTGCACGTACATCTCTGCGATAGCAATGAAAATCGAGTATTCTGGGTTTTTTATTTCATATATGTCGTCCGCTCTCCGAAGCTCAGAAATGCATTCTGTGCAGGGTCCCTAACTAGTCACCGGAAAGCACCTGACCCGCACTGCAGCCGAGAGACTGCCCCCGGGGATGGGTAGAGTCTACACTTCCTGCACGGAGCGCAAGGCTGAGTCACACATTCCACTGGGCAGCGTCTGGGAGCTGCTGACGTCCCAGTTTGCTGCAGTGTGCCCCAGTGCCCTGGGAACCCACTCTTTAGCACACCGCTTAACGTGTTCTAACGCCTCGCTTTCCTGATGCCCCAGAAGCTCCCAGTGAATTCAAACTTCAAAGAGAAGGAGGGAGTCGGGGGGCGGGGGGGGAATCCATGCAGCATGCTGACCCCCTTGGCTCTAGGCGCTGGAGGGGACTGGGCTGGGGTTTGCTTTGCTTTGGTGACAGGGATGATGTATTTTTTGCATTTGCAGCCCAGGCCCCGTCAGGCAGCTGGCAGCCTGTGCTTCGGGGGAGGCTAGACAGCTGCATCAATCTCGCAGGGGCGGCCAGAAGAAGAGCTCAGCGAGGCCGTTCCGAGCTGCACACAGGGCTTTGGAGGATGGAGGCTGGAACCTTCCAGAGGAGCCATGTTCTAGGCTTCCCTACGCTGAGGGGGTCGCCTAATGGAGTAGCACCCATCTCCCCAGCTGGGAGGTGCAGGGTAGCAGAGACCCTGAGAAGAGCGCCTGCTAGCCTACTGAACACAGGAGCACTTGCCTGTCTTTAAGTGAAGATACTGGACCTTCTCCCCAGGCTGCTCTTGGGGCTCTGTAAACGTACCTTTTTGACATCTGGTTCTTCTGGCTCTTACAGCCTGAGCCATGGGCCGCCTGAGGCCCTGAAGCCTTTTTAGCCTGCTTTGTTGGGAAGGGGGCAGCCGGCCAAGCCCGCCTGAGGGAGAGCTCCGGCACTGAACAGCCTAGGCCACGGGCTCAGGAGCAGTGAGGACAGCAGCCCGTGCCCCGGGAGCCCACAGATCCGCTGGGATGCAGGTGGCAGGTGTCAGTGAGAGCCACACACATGTGCAGAGCAAGTGCAGGGGGGAGGTGAGCACAGAGTTCCGCGGTGCAGGGGAGGGAACAGGAATGCCCCGTCTTCTGGGCACTGAAGCCGACTATCCCCCCTCGGAAGCACCTGTGTGTGTGTGTGTGCGCGTGTGTGTGCGCATGTGTGTGTGTGTGTGCGTGCACGCGTGTGGTGAGGGTGTGGACTATGTGTGTGGACCTGCACATATGATGCCTGTCAAGGCAGGTGTGCCTGGACGCATGCATGTCTGTCTGTCCGGGCGCGTGAGCTCACATGTAGGAGTTGGTCATGGTGGATATACATGCATCGCAGTGTGTGTACGTGTGTGTGCGAGTGTGCGTGTGTAATGTGCTTGTGTACATGTGTGTGGTGTTGGGACCTGCGTATTGGCCTGATCCCAAGGCTGCCCAGACGCATCGATCTCCACGGGCCTCCCTTCAGTAACAGATAATAACGGAGTTTATGTTTATTTCCTGACTCCGCCTGACAAAGAGCGGTGCCCTCGCTCGCATCTGGGAAAGCAAGAAAGCCCTTGCCGTGCAAAGCCCCCTACTGTCTCCCCGCCCGGCCGCTCTGAACCCCACAGTGATAGGGCCAGCACTCCATTCTTTCTCAGGATCGAGCAAACTCGACCAGTTAATCCGACATGATTAGTGCATCTGGAGACACGACTTGCATTTGGGGTGCAGGCTTGCACGGGGCCCCGGGAGCTCACCGGGATGGGGGGCTCTACGGCCTGTGTGTGTGTCTGCCAGGCTCACGGCAGCTCGTCGCCCGTGCCTGGCGAGCCAACCTGAGTATTTGGGCTTTGGGGCATGCGAGGGCATCTTGGAGATTTTAGTTAAAAAAGAAGATATGACAAGCCAGATCCTAAGTTGCGGTGGTTATGCTTTTTATATTTTGTTTTTATTTGTGAAATTTACTCATCATACGGCCCTGAATGCAGACAGTTTAGCGATTCTGGGCGACCTGACACCCTGCAGAGAAAGGTTTCAATCAAGAGATGGTGACACAGCCTCTGACTTGATGCCAGCAGAAGAATGAGGCTACGGGGAGACAGAGATCACCCTTGTTCTCCATCAGGGCATGCGGGACGGCACTGCTCCTGACCGAGACCTAATTTCCTACCAAAAGAGGGACAGCAGGGGCCTGTGCAAAAGCCGTTCCCTGATGCGGCCACGGACCCTCCCCAAGAAGCAGCTAACCCCATAGCAGGCGGGGATGGTGGAAGGTGACCACAGTTATGGTGACGTACGGGCGACCCGCTCTGCCAGGATGGACTCCCTCTCACAACACGTGTGTGAATTAGAGATGCCCGCGCAGCACTGTCTCACCCACGGCCAAAGCCCCGGGCCTGGGAGTCGAGGGTTGGCTGTCGTGAGCCGCTCTCAGGATGCTGGCCTCCTGCCCCAGCACCCTTTCCTCTGCTGGTTTGGGGTTCGAGACCCCCAAGTGTCCTTGGAGCTGGAAGTCGAGACTGTGCGTGGCATTTAGGGTTCTCAGACCCTGAACCTAACCGGGGCCGCCCACCTGCTTCTGATAAAACTCAGGACAATGGCAGAGATGAGAGGAGGTTTCTTTGACTTAAAAGATGCGAGGACTCATTTGCAGAGTGAGAGGGTCCATTCTTTGTTAAGAGAGGGAATGACGGGGCTGAAGTGATTGGTCGGATCGAGCCCTAAAGGTTGAAGCTGGCGTAGCAGGAGGGGAGCCCAGGGGAGAAGCGGGGGAGGTGGGAACAGAAACATGTTTCCAGGTGAAGAGAAGCAAGAATTCCTACTCCTTCTCCCGAGCGGTGGCTCCTAAGTCGGTCCGAGGGCGCGGCCTCGCCGGCCGGGGTAGGGCAGATAAGGAAAGGGTGATGTACACGGCCGCCCGGGGGAGCAGTGTTCTGGAAACTCAGTACGGGGCAGATTCCAGGATGCTGGGCAGCACGGAGGGCCGGGGTGCGACATGTGCCCGTGCTGTGGGAGGAGGTGGAGTGACGGGGCGCCACGGAGCCTGCATCTACCCCGAGACAGAGTGCCGGGATGGCCCCCACGTTTTCTCTTTAACCTCATCGCACATCAACCCCCCCAGCCAGCCGGGTCTCTCAGCCACGTCCGAAACTCGTTTTGATTTCGGCGAGTTCCACTCTGCAGTGAGAAGCCACGAAGGACACCTCTGAGGTAACTTCCCTTCTGCCCAAGAACGGGCCGTGGCGACGCCCCCATTTCTGTCGGACCGTTCGTGTTTAACGATGCCCGGGGGACCCTGCGCTGCTTCACTGCACAGTGAAGAAAGTCCAAAACTGCAGACACTTTGGAAATGTGTGTATAAGTGCAACTTGTCTCCTAAATTAAACCCAGACACGTTTTCGACTTACATGATAATTTTGTCACGCTGTATTTTTAAACTCCCATTATTCTGTTTCCCTCCGCCCGCCCCTGCCACACGCCTCTGTCATTTATCTGTGCAAACCCGGCATGTAGGAAGGGAGTGCACCTCCTTCGTCAGTGGGTAGATCAGAGGGGGGAGGAAGAGATCGCCCCAGATTTCTCACCTGAACCTCAGATCCAGGGTGACATCCAGATTTTCCCCAACAGTGACCCTGTGCAGACCCAGCTTTGGTCATGGATCCTCCTCTCCCATCTACTCACGCTGATCCATAAGCACGAGAGTTTTCTGCTCTCGAGGAAAGGCATTCAAAGTTGTAATCGGACTATCGGAAGCATCCATTGGAGATGAATCCCAGTGAGCAGTTCCTGCCTCCTGGTTTACAACATCTGTGGGGACCCAGAGCCTCAGCAGGTACCCAGTGCCACACGTGGGAGGTGTCGGGGCAGATCTCCCCAGCCCCCATGGGGAGAAAGAAACCTCAAAGTCAAAGAAACCTCCTCTCTTCTCTGCCATTGTCCTGAGTTTTATCAGAAGCAGGTGGGTGGCCCCGGTTATGTTCAGGGTCTGAGGACCCTAAATGCCACGCACAGTCTCAACCTCCAGCTTCCTTTCCGGGGGCATGAGATTGGGCCTGCCCCACCGTCTCCAGAAGATCTACGAGCCTCCCCTCACATTGGTTCCTAGCTCCGTCTTTATCAGCCCCGTGAATCTCAGCACATGGTAGCTCTGTCTGGGTTGCAGGCTTTGTGCATTAGCCCTGTATTCTGAGGGTCACAGAGAAAGACAAGGAGCAGGGCGTGTGCACTGTAGTATAGTATCTAGGAGTGTGAGTGTGTGTGTACGTGTGTGCGTGTGAGCAAGCATGCACCTGCCCCTTGCAGCATCCCTTGGCAACCCTCAGTGATGCGGGGCCCACACGCCCCTCCCCAACCCCAGGGACAGCAGCAGGGACTTCCCACCCCCAGGGAGGTGAAAGGCAGAGCTCAGCAGTCCTGGCTGCCTAGAGTCGTCCTCTGGGAACCCCACCACTCGGCCCTGCTCCCTCTCTCCTCGGCCCGCACGCACACACTGTCAAAACAAAGGCCCACGGCCGCGGGAGGAATACACAGCATATGCTGTATGTGGGAGTTTATTTTCCACCATATAGGGCTTGGCTCCGTGCCTCCCGGGAGACAGCGAGAAAACAACAAAGTTTGCTTTTGCTTTTTTTTTTTTTTTTTTTTTTTTTTAAGTGGCTGGCAAAAAGGATTGAGGGAGAGGCTGCCTGGACACAGACTGGAAGCAGAATGGAGAGCCCTACTTTCCCGGGATTCCCCAGTGACCAGGAAGGCCGGGGACCTGAGCTCCTGACCCCACCAGCTCTCCGCCCACAGAGCCACGGGGTCGGGGGGAGGGTCAGCCAGTGGCTCGGCCCCCCATGTTGCCCAAGCGTGCTGATCTAATGCCTTTGGAGAATTCCACCTTTCAGTTATTCAGCAAATACTCCAAAATCCTCAGCGGAGGAAAGGGTGTATCCCAAATCAAACCAACCTTTCCCTGGGCAGTGGAAGTCTGAGTCCCGAGAAAAGCATATGGACAAATGGACTGAAGATACCCAACTTAAACCCCCGGCTGGGCCCAGGATTCCCAGAGTGGACACATTCCTGGCGTGTCACCCTTGGCCACGTCTGCAGGGCGGGGGGCAGGGAACGTGACTCCTGATCACAAGGTTCAGGGAAACGCAGCGGGCTGACGTCAGAGCACGGCCGTGACTTCTGGCTCAGAAGTGACCCGACGGAGATCTGTGCTCTCTTGGGCAGGTGATCTGCCTTTCTGACCCTCAATTTTGTTGCATCAGGGGGGACAGGGCTCCCGTGGCAGCATGGTGGTGATAACACATTTATTGGTGTGTTTCTAAGTAAACACGAGGCCCCGTACTGGAGCCGAGTCACTGCAGCCGCACTCTGTGAATGACAGCCGATCCCATCAACTCAAATATGATGATTTCACCTTTGAGAACATTTCTTTATAAATGGTTTTGGGACACCTGGTTGAGCGTCTGCCTTCAGCTCAGGTCAGGATCCCAGGGTCCTGGGATGGAGCCCTGCCTTGGGCTCCCTGCTCAGCGGGAAGCCTGCGTCTCCCTCCCCCTCTCCTCTCTTGTGTCACTCTCTGTCCAACAAATAAAATCTTAAAAAAAAAAAAAAAAAAGCAAAAAACCCCATGATGATTTCTGGATGTTTATTTTTTGAGACTGAAAAGAAGAGGAACCAGGTGAGGAATCATGCTAGGAATAGCACAGCAGAGGAAGCCATGGGCCAGAAGTGTCTGGAATGCCCTGGAGACGGCCTTCTGCCACCAGCTGGGGACACGGGGCCCAGGGGGGCCTTCTTGGGCCTTCTGCTTTCCCTGGGAGTAGAGGGAGAGCTTTAATCTCAAAGTCGTCGAGTTACAGACATAAGTCTGGGGCAAGGGTGCTCAGCCAGCGTGGATTTCGCACCCAGTGGCGGTTAGCAATGCCTGGGGCCACTTCTAGGAGACATAACTGGAGGCCGCCCTAGGCACAGGGTGGGGCAGTGGAGGAAGAGGTGCTGGGGGACAGCTGACAGTGCACAGGACAGCTTCACAACAGGGGGCCCACCGCGTGGGTCTGTACCATCCACTGGATTAGATGAAGTGAATGAAACGTATGATGTGCACAAGAAAACACGTGCGCGGAAAATCAAGGTGGGGACTCATTCCTGACGCAGGAAAAAACTCAGGAAGATAAGCTTTTTTCACCTTTAAAAAATAAATGCCTTTTAGTACGCGTTCAGAAAGAGCCTCATGCAACCCAGATGCACATCAAGGACATGAAAATCTCAACCAAATACATCACCTGCTGCAAAGAAAACACGTTGTTCTTTGGAAGAAGAAATTGTTCTGTGTTTAGTTTCAAGACTCCTCCACTTAGCCCACGTGGTTTTAATCCAGTTTTATTTTCTTACTGAACCGTATTGTTCTTGAAAAAAAATGAAATTCAAAAATGTGTGATGTGAACTATTCCCTTTCTCCCTCTGGTCCTCCTTGTCTTTCTATCATTCTGTAACTAGATTTGGTAATAATTAAGCTTTATCCAGATGGAGGGGTCGATATCTACTAACAGAATTACCCACAGATGCTACATAAAATCCATCTGGCCGAAAGAAACATGAAGCTTAGCTGTTGTTTAGGTAAGATGTGTTTTGCCGTGGACACAAAGAAATGCCTTTTTCTGAAGAGTGCTTCGGTGTAATAAATGAAAATGCTCCAGTCCTTCCATTTTTCCTCCATGTTAGCATACAGCACATGTAGGACAGAGGTCAGCTAAGAAGGGCGGTCAGCCACAGCAGCAATGCTGTGTACAGACAGCCACAGCAATGTGGAGGGTCCGGTGAACGATTCTGTCTCCCTCCCTCTGTTCCTCCCTCTTTTCCCCTCACATTTTTATTTTTTACTTATTTTTTATTGCTTCCCCTGTCTCATTTTTAGGAATATCAGTGGTTTCTGGGAAAAATCCAAGGAGATAGATACTCATTCTGTGTTGTGCCTACATCTGGGTCCCTGCCAAAGGGCATCTGGGCATAATTGGACGTTGGTCTGTCCTTAGAACCTACCTCAGTCTCAGCCTAATCCACCCGAGGCTAACCCTTTGCTCATTACAGAAACTGTCAATGAGCCAGTCCGTCTTTCTAGAGCTTTCTGGATTTACTTCCTCCTCCATCATTCCATCAAGAGTTCTTGAGTGTCTGCCATCGGTGAGCAGGTGGTTCCACCCCAGCCCGTCACACCCACACTGAACACCTCAGTAACTCACGTAACCTGTCCACGTTCCACTTCTCTCCTATAAAAAGGTGCGGGGGACGTGGAGAATTACTCATTATGTAACATGCACGCTCAGTGCCACTATACCACTGTGTCTTTGGGTACTAGAGGACTTGTGGGGACCTTCCCCGGGCTTATCGGTGAAACTGTATCCCTCCCAGACAAGTCCAGTCCCTGGGCTGATGTCTGGGCTGTTCTCTCTGGTCTCGGCCTCCAGGGGAGCTCAGGTGAGAGACGATGACTCTCTGCACGTGAGGGTCTGGCGGTCTGGGTGGCTGCCACATATTTTATATAATCAGCCCAGAATTTGATTCAAAACTTCTTGGCATTCTAAAAATAGTTTATCCCTTTGCTTATTTTTATACCCTACCATGGCGGCCAAGTTTTTGCTTGAAGTGAAATATGAGTTAAAACTAATATACCGGAATGGTATTAATTATAGCACCCTGAATAGTAGCGGAGAGCGGCATTATGAAAATTACTAGTTAACCACATACACATAGTGCTTGCTGTCAGCTTTTTATAGCCGAAATGTGGGACTAAATCGGGCCCAATTTGTCTCGAACAGCGACAATGTTCAGAGCTATTATCTTCTCCAGGCACCGATGTGCCAGTATGTTAATCCAAAGGCTCAAAGATCAAGGACCCAAATCCGAAGGCCCCCAGGATTTGGGGTCAGGTTTCTTGTCCTCTCTGGGACACACTATCCTTAACTGCATTTGAAGGGTCAAAAGGAAAAAAAGACCTTAAGATGCCTCTGGGAGGGGCATCTCATTAAAATATTCAGGGCATGTTCAGCTTTTTGTGCTATAAATAACTAGCTCTGTTCTTTGATTATATCACCAAGATAGAGCAATAGTTGTACAATTAAGTCAAGTTCAAGTTCAGATTTCTCCATGATCTACAATTTTAACCTTTTTTTTTTTTTTTGAGAAAAGTTATTTTGCAAAGAAAGTGAATATCAAATCCCTTAGAGAAATGATGATTTCTTGCAAGGGACAAAGGACAGACCGAAGGTGACATTATAACATAATCAAAGCCAATTTTAGTTAAACCAAAGTTGTGTCTGGAACTTAGGAAATTTCAGCTTTAAAATGAAAACTTTTTCTATAACCCAAGAGGTCTGTCAGATTTAATTTCTCAGTAAAACGAATGAACGAACAGAGGTCCACGAGCTATTTCACAAGCTTGTTCAAATAATGTGAGTGTAATTCCGTGATCTCTCTTTAGAAGACCATAGTCGTGTGGCAAGTGCGCCTCCCGTTACACATGAACAGCAAAAGTTGGAGAGATTTCATCAACTGCTAATAAAGATACCTTTTGTAAGTTTTTCCCCAGATGGTAGCTGTGCTGTTTACGGGCTACTGGTTTTACTAACCATCCTCTAACTGCTAAACACTCATGCCATGCCTAGTAGGGAAGACCTTGGTCTTGCAATGCCCCATGGGTGAGTTAAATCAAGCATGCCCACTCGTGGAACCACGGAGAGGGACAGCAAGTTTCAGACACGCAGTATCGGTAGTAATAGGCTCATGGTCAAGAGCGAGGAGCTTGGGAAGCGGGAACACCTGGTTGACCAACACAGATTCTATTTCTGTGGAATAAGAAAGGAAGGCATGAAATCATTCCTTCTCCAAGGAAGAGTATTTTTACTTGTGAGGTGTTTCCCTCCCTGGACGACCAGTCCATTTTGCTTCTTCTGGCACTTCCTACCTCCACACAAACATTTTTGGTCCCTACTATTTTGAAGCTTAATAACAATCTTAGCAGATTATGAAAAGGACCTTCCTTTTGCAAAGAAAATGGGTTAAAAAGAAGAGAAAACTACTATGCCACTCTTGGATATTCTTTCTGCTGCTGCACAGAGACTGTCTTCTGTCCTGGGTCTCAGGGAATTCTTGGCTTCAGGACAAACTTCACGAATCAGGAGAATTTGACTGGGCCTGATCCTGCCCGCCTCTCCGTCCTGATAATATGACTCCTGTTGTTCCTCCTGTGTCTGTGCCCACCTGCTATCAGCATTATGCCTGGGTTCGGGGAGTGTCTCCGAACCATGAACGCCAACCTTTGAAAGAGAGATGATAGGTTGCAAAATTATTTCTAAAGCCCCTGTCTATGTTCTTTGAGAACTCGTTATCTGCAAAGTCATGCTCCTCAACGCTCGATCCTGTTCGACGCTCTCAGCCTTCTTGCCTATTTGGTGCCCTGGCTCCTACTGCTGTGATATTGCCTTGGCACCTAGCACAGATCCCATCCTGCTGGGATCTTCCTTTCCTGATGATGGACCCTTGAGGTACGTCTGTTTGAGTGCTTTTAGAAAGGCGGTCCAGGGCCGCCTGAGTGAGAATCATGTGGAGGCTTATTAGAAATTCAGACATTCTCGGCTCCCACAACAGCCTTCTTGAATGTCAAACCTGGAGATACAGATTATGTTCAGCAAATTGAGATTAGAATGCACGCCAGAGGGTTAACTATCTATTATATATAGAATGCAGCATCTGAATAAAGGGCACACAAAACACAAGCTGTAGACCAGTGACCTGCCCTTGGTCAGAGAGTTTTGAGGGAGTAGGATGGATGCTCTTTTGAAAACAAAATCACAGTAACAGTCAGAAGAATGACAATAGCAATATATTATAAAAGGAATATTAGCACATAAATAAGTTTGGATATTTCCATTTGACATAACTCCCAACAGCCACCCTGAGTGTCTGGTTGAAGAGAGCCCACAGAGTGTGGTGGTCCTTGAAATCCAAACTGTCTACACATTTTCAAATAGGGTAATGTAATTCCACAAGAAAACCAAGTGATACCACTCATAACATACACCTACAATATATTTAGGATACAGGGATCCTGAAAACTCCAAATAGCAGCCAGATTCAGGTATAGAATCTAGAGCTTGTCCTGAGGCTTTGTAGAAAGGGAAGCAGGGAGAGGAGGTCTAGGTGAGAAAGCCCACCTCGGTGAGAAAACGTGGAAAACAACTGCCAGAAGGAGAGGAAACAAGAGTGTTGCAAGGATGTGCAAAAAGTCAGGAGGGGCATTGACCCATAAGATACGCCATTGCCTTCTCCCAACAGGAAAGAAGTGGGGAGGGAAGAAGGAAGGAAGGAAGAAAAGAAGAGGGGCAGGAACTGAATTTAACTATCAGTAGAAGAGTGTGTGCTTGAATTAAGATCCCCAAACTCCACGTGCATTTCTACATTCAGTATTAATGCTTGTCTGAGAACAACAAAAACAAAAGATATTTTAAAATGAATTGTTAGAAAGGGAGAAAAATTTAGAAAATGTAGGAAAAAGCACAAGAGGACTATAAAAATTGCATTTATCAAAGATATAATGAAGATCCCAGAGAGACATGCGTTAATGGGACAGAATCATTATTCGCTCTGTAATGGATAACATGCTTCTACCAGCATATTCAAGAATCTCTACAAAAACAACAAAATGACAACCAATGTAAAATAAATGAAACAAACAAATATATGGATGTATCATAGTCAAAAAAGGCAAGGACAGGGATAGCAAGCTGCCAGAGGGGAAAATAAGGCCCCTTCAAAGGAACTACAGTAACACTAAAAGCCGACTTCCAGCAGCAACACATGAAGCCAGAAGACAGTGGGAACATACCTGTATCTTGAAGTGCTGAAATAAAAGAATGGCTAACCTTGAATCATTGACCAAGTGATCACACCCTTTCAAATTGAGGCAAAGCAAATATATGTTTGTCAAACAAAACAAAGAGAAGTAATCTCCAGCAGATCTAAAAGAAATTCTGGAGGAAGTTCTTCACAGAGAGGGATACTCATCACAGATGGAAACCAGGAAGGGCAGAAGGAAATGCAAGAACAGTTATGGGTGAATTATGAGAGTAAGGAACATATAAATGAGCACTGATGCTATTAACAATAATTATGCTCTCTGATGGGATTTAAAACACATGTATAATGGAAATGCAGGGCAGCAATAACACTGAATGTCAGGAAAGTGAAAGGACCCCCGAATTCTTAGCTCTGAATTCCCTTATCAGGGAAATAGTGAAACTAATGATTTGGATAAAATTGTGTAAGTCAGGCATGCATATTTTAACCTTTGGGTTACTGTTAAAGAGTAATAAAATAATATGTAACCTAGAAAACAAAAGAGGAAGGCCTGGGTGACTCAGTCTGTTAAGCATCTGCCTTTAGCTCAGGTCATGATCCTGGGGTCCTGGGATCAAGTCCTGCGTTGGGTTCTCAGCTCCCTGGGGAGCCTGCTTCTCCCTCTCCTTCTGCCACTAACTAACTAAATAATAAATCTTTAAAAAAGAGAAAATAATAGAGGAAAATACAATAAAGTATTTGCTTAGTTGGAAATAAGGCAAAAAAGGAAAGAAAAAGGAAGATAACTTATTTACAGTCAAACTTTAAGTAACACCGTCCTGCTTTACACAGAACGCTTCTGTTTCTCCTCTCCTGGGATTCGAGCCACCTTTCCATACATTTCCCTTCTCCATCTTCCCATAACACCTACAGGACATCGTAGTTACTCTAAGTAATCAATTATCTCGTTGAGAAACGTAACTGATAAGAAGATAATCTTTATAGCTGCCCATGGAATGAATTACATTTCCTGATCTTCCTTTTTTTTTTTCAGTGATCCAAGATTCACTGTTCACGCACCACACCCAGTGCTCCATGCCATACGTGCCCTCCTTAGTACCCACCACCAGGCTCACCCATCCCCCACTGCCAGCTCCTCCGAGACGCTCAGTCTGTTTCTCAGGGCCGCTGTCTCTCCTGGTTCGTCTCCCACCCCCGATATTCTTCAGCCTGGGGTAGACCCAGGTTCCCACCTGCTGTCATTTTTCTTTGCTTGAAGGACATCTTTTCAACATGTCTTGTAGTCTAAGTTTTCTGGGGATGATTTCTTTCAGGTTTTTGTATTTCTGAAAATGTCTTTATTTCTCCACAGTTTTGGAAAGGTGTTTTCAGGGCATAAAGAATTCTAAGTGGATGATTTCCTTTTAGTACTTTAAAGGTGCTTCTCTCCTGCTTTATAGTTTACCGTCTCTGATAGGACGTCTACTGTCTGTCTTTCCTTTGTTCCTCTGCACATAAAGTGCCTTTTCCCCTCCTGCTGCTTTTGAGATTGGCTTCTCGGATCTGTGGGTGTGTAGTTTTCACCAAATTTAGAAAACTTGTGACCATTAATCCTTTAAACAATTTCTCTGCTCCCCACCCCCATCTCCTACCTCCTTTGGAGAGACTCCGTTTAGAGGTATACTGGGCTACTTAATGCTGCCCCACCACGCATTTGTCCAAAAATTTGGACAAATTTTTCTCCCTGGGTTTCACTTGTTATTATTTTTCTATGTTTAGATTCTCTATTTCATTCTTAAGCAATATCTAATCTTTGATTAGTAGCACCCACTGTATTTTGTATATAATGCATAGCCTTCTCATCCCTAGAGGCTTGTTTGGGCTGTTTTCTAGAACTTCCTTGTCTCTCCTCAACAGGTCCATCACCCCCTTAGTCCTGGACACACAGTTCCCAGTCTCACAGCCACGCCGACTATCTGTGGCTGCTGGCTCTATTCTCTGTGCCTGACTGCCTGACTTTTCCTCCTTGCAATTTGTATTTTCCTACTTCTTTGCTGGCTTGGTGGTTTTTGATTGGATGCCAGATGCGTCTTTTGCCTTGGGTGCTGGATATTGTTGCGTTCTCATGAGCGCTGCTGATCGGGGTTCTTGGAGGCAGTAAAGGCAGCATGTTCTTATGGGGCTTGTTAAACTGACTTCAGCAAAACCAGTACAACGTTTGGTCTAGGGTTGACTTCCCTTCCCCCACACTCAGCATGGCCATTCTGCAATTGATGAGATTGTCCCTCTGGCTCATACCTGGCCTGTGAGGGACCTGGAGGTGTTCTCTGTGGTCCTGTAGACCCTTTTCTCTTTCTTTCTGGTATTTTCCACATACACGTGCTGATCACCATTTGATTTACAGAGCAGACCCTCGGCACACCTCTGCACCCACTCCTCTGGTGCTCTGCCCGCAACTCCAGTGGTCCGGCTTCCTTGACCTCACGGGCCACCTCGGTGCCATCTCTGAGCAGAAGCTGAGTGACCACAGAGCTCACCCCATTTGTTTTCTGTCTCGTAGCTATCCCTGCCCTGGTCGGCCTCAGGGCCAGTGTTTGGAAACCATTTTCAATATATTGTGACAGACTCTTCCCCTGAGGCTGGGAAGTAAACCCAGTGTGTGTTACTGCACCCGGACTGGAAGCAGAAGCCTCATCATACATAAATCAGAAAAGACACACAAAAAAAATGTGCAGTGTTTCACTGTGTTCAAGGAATAAGGTTAAGAGTCTTCTTATTAGAAGTGTTTTTAAGGCTCATGAAGGCATGTTTAACCACAAAAAGAGACAAAAACATAGATGAGATTGACAAATGGTCTTTTTGGAGAAGTTGAAATCTGGATGGCTAAAGGGCAAAGAGAAAAATTCTCACCTCAGGGGGCCTGGGTGGCTCAGTCAGTTAAGCATCTGCCTTTAGCTCAGGTCATGATCCCAGGGTGCTGGGATCAAGCCCCCCATTGGGCTCCTTGGTCAGTGGAGATGCTGCTTCCCTCACTGCCTGCCGCTCCCCCTGCTTAAGCTCGCTGTCTCTCTGACAAATAAATAAATAAAATATTTTTAAAAACAACTTTAAAAAAAAGTTCTCACCTCAATAACTATTAAGTACATAAAGTTTTAACATGAATGAAATCCCATTTTTCTTAATCTCAGTTTGGCACTCATTGGCTATGTGACAACCATTACTGATGAACCTGTGAAAAGAGGGAATCTTGTCCAATGCTCAGGAGAGAATGACTTGATCCCGTTTATTATATGTACATTTTTATCGGCATGTTTTATTTTATTTATATATATGCTTTATTATATGTATGTGTGTTTTAAGTCTTAAAATGTGGTTTCCCATTGTCTAATTATTCTCATTGAAATTGAATGAATTTAGGGGTGCCTGGGTGGCTCAATGTGTTAAACCTCTGCCTTCGGCTCAGGTCATGATGTCAGAGTCCTGGGATAGAGCCCCACATCGGGCTCTCTGCTCAGCAGGGAGCCTGCTTCCTCCTCTCTCTGCCTGACTCTCTGCCTACTTGTGATCTCTGTCTGTCAAATAAATAAATTAATTAATTAAAAAATATTGAAAGAATTTAGTAAATGAAAAGAAAACCATGTTCAGATTACAAGGATGCACATTAAAACTTTGTTTATGGGGCGCCTGGGTGGCTCATTGAGTTAAAGCCTCTGCCTTTGGCTCAAGTCATGATCCCAGGGTCCTGGGATGGAGCCCCACATCAGGCTCTCTGCTAAACAGGGAGCCTGCTTCCCTTCTTCTCTCTCTGCCTCTCTCTCTGCCTGCTTGTGATCTCTCTCTGTCAAATAAATAAATAAAATCTTTAATAAAAAAAACCTTTGTTTATAAACATCAATATTAAATAAAAACCTCTTGTCGAAAAGTGGAACATTCAACAAATCTGCTGTGGTATATCCATAAAACAAGATAACATTAAAAAATATATATATATATAAAATATATATAATATATTCATATAATTTATAATTATAATTATATATTTATATAATTTACATAATTAAATATATAAATAATATATAATATATAATACTTACATATAAATATATAAGTATTCATATATATAGTAAAGATTTATATACATTTCTGATATGGATATATTTTGTTATTTTGTTATGTAAAAATGAGGTAAAGACTGACATCCAAACAAGATTATGGCAAGATCCCATTTATACCTATGCCTGAGTGTGTGTGTGTGTGTGTGTGAATGTGTTTGTCTGTGTCACCACGTATGAGTATGTATGTGAGTGTGGTAGTGTACATGTGTGGTCTAAGTGGTATGAGTGTGTGTGTGTGTATGGGAGTGTGGTTATCATGTATGTGTATGCAAATATGACAGCATACATGATAGTGTGTGTGAATTTTATTTTCTTTACATTTTGTGTACATTTTCCAAAATGTTTTTACGATGAGCATGTGTTTCTTTCTGATTAGAGTTAACTGTGCAGTTCTTCTCAAGGAAATATTAATATTAATACACACAGAACACCACACTCATAATGAGTAATTTAGTGGAAATATAACCTTGGAGAGTGTTGGGGAGTCTTGAGACCTAATTAGAAGAGGGAGGGGGGATTCCAGTCAGACTGGTGAGGTGCAAACAAAGTCAGGGCAGAAACTTGGACAGAGAACAAACGCTAGCAGAGGAGGAAGGTTGCAGTTCCTGATCTAGGAGGAAGCGAACTGAGCCATCCTTCCCATCCGTCTCAGGGCAATCTGGAAAAGTTCATTTGGTTTTTAGAATCACAGGGTCTAATTTAAACCCTGCATTATGGCCCCTGTGAGCCATGCGTCTTCAGGTCCTGGTCTCCATTAGGTGTGCATGAGACAGCGTGCCTTTGGTACTCAGCTTGGCACCTGAGCTCCAGAAAATCCTCGGTTATCAGACATCATCACCACTAGGTCGAGACGGGGTGGGGGGGGGGGTCACTGCAGACTCACGCTGCCCGGGCGCACGTACGGTCTGTGTCAGCGGGACCTGCTGACTTGTCAGTAGAGTCTCTGTGGGTGGAGGTTGAGCGTGAGCTCCAGCTGGGAAACTTGCAGTTCATATGCCCGTTCCGAGAGTTCCCGATTCTCTTTCCCCCAACGTGTGAGAGCTCACGGCATGGGGAGCTCAGAGAACAGAGAGTCACACGGCAGGTGGCCCCACACACCATGCGGCGGGAGCCGGCTTGCTTCTGGACGCTTCTATGCAGTGAGGACTGCCGGACCCCTCTGTGCTCCCACGCTGCTGGTCTCCTCGCTTTTCCTTTCCTACTGACAGGGCTTCGTGGTAATGTCATCAGGCATTTATTTTTCTCCCTGCCCCCAAACATCTGGGTAACCCAATATTTAATAAATCAATAAACCAAAAGTCAATAATCTTTCCCACTGGCGGCTCCCTATTTCCTAAAAAATAGAGGCTTGTCCTGGTGGAAGAGTAGGAGAGGGGATAGGAGACAGGAGACTCCTTTTTTTTTTTTTTAAATTTTATTATTTATTTGACAGACAGAGATGACAAGCAGGCAGAGAGGCAGGCAGAGAGAGAGGAGGGGAAGCAGGCTCCCTGCCGAACAGAGAGCCTGATGCAGGACTTGATCCCAGGACCCTGGGATCATGACCTGAGCTGAAGGCAGTGGCTTTAACCCTGTGAGCCACCCAAGTGCCCCTCTTTAAAAAAAAAAAAAAAAAAAAAAGATTTATTTATTTATCTTAGAGAAAGAGAGAGAGAGAGAATGAGAACTAGCAGGAGAGGCCAGTAAAGAGGAAGAGAAAATCTGAAGCAGAGCCTGATGCAGAGTTTGCTCTCATGATCCAGAGATCACAACCTGAGACAAAGCCAAGGGTGGACGGCTCACCCCACTGCACCACCCAGGCACTCCTGGGAATAGGAACTCTTTTTAAAGTCGAGTATGTTGTTTTTACCTAGACTCTGTGTTTGTCCTGATTGTCTGTCTGCACTGACCAGCGTGAATGAGGAAATGTCCTCTGTCTTTATCTAGTGCCTCTCACTTGGACGCATAGTAGGGGACAAGCACAGCACAGGGGAGACTGAAGCAGACCAGCGCTTCTCAGAACACAAACTCAGGCTGTTGAAAGAAGCTTCTTCGGCTTCTATTGGTACTGATTCTGTCCAGCAGAATTCACTGATCTTGTGCAAATGTCTTCTCTTTGGGATGGATAAAAGCAGGTGAGTTCTCCCTTACGTTCCCAGAGATTAGCACAGTGTGCATCCTGTGGGGTCCCAACAATAGAGCGAGCACAGCATGAAGGGGGCCCAGGGACTATCTGGCAGCAGGGTCCTGCTCTGCTGTTTTACGTAGCATAGCCCTGAGCCAAGAAGAGCTGTTCCGTATCCCGTGAGGAGGACAGGAGGCAAATACTGACTCCGGATGGGAGCTATAATGTCATTCATGTGATATCTTTCATATCTCAGGTCGTGACGCTCTCTAGGGGGACAGCTGGGGAGAGCACCCGGACCTTGGCCTCATTTGCACAAGGACATCCCCGGGATTCTGCCGCGGCTCATAGCACCGTCTCCCACTCCCTACCACCTGTCCCTTTGGATGAGAAGTTCCCAGCCTTATCCTTTTAAAATCAGGTACAAAGTGAGAGGCCGCTCCACAGGGCAACCCAAACACTGTTCTCAGACACTCGATAACTGATTTTCCGAAGACACGGTGGAGGTAATAATGGAGAGGGAGAGACTGGGGGAAAAGAGGGTCGAGAAAAGGCCCCCACAAGCTCACCCAATATTTGACTCTGGGGAGAGCAGCCCCAGCCCCTCAGAGATACACCTGCCCCTCAATAGCGATGAAGACATTTACGTTTGTTCTCCTGCTGACAACTTCTACTGGGCATCTGCTAGACAGGTTTTCTTCCCTGTGAGTTTATCCCTGCGAGCAATGAACGTAAGGCGATTACGTTAATGCCTTTATTGGATGACAGAGCCTTTCTTAGAAGGATCCATAAAAGGCATTTCTTATGCATTCTTCATGTTATAATTTATTTCTCCTATTTTACAAATAGATTAAGGTAGATTGTGATTGCTATAAAATCATTCCAGGCAAAAAGTAAAACAAGGTGCAGAGGTGATGGAATTGGAATTCCTTGACTTCGCAAGGTAAGGGGATCCTGGTGAAATTCTTACCCACTAGTGTTTCCCATGCACAAGTCCTCTCTCTCGGCAGAACAAGGCGGCCAAGCAACCTCAGTTATAACCTGCCCCAGTAAGGGGCTCCTACAGACAGGAGGACAAGGGGGCAAAAGCGAGAGCAGCTCTTCTCTCTCAAGCACAGCTATAAGGGAAGGGGGCAGGGGCCCCACGTGGCCCCCCCGCCCTGCCCAGGAATAGCTACTGTAAGTCCCACCTGAAAGTGCAGCCATCACGAGGGACAGCCCAGATGGCCTCACTGTGGGCTTTGGGACACGCTCTTGGAAAAGGAGCTCCCTCACTGAAAATCCGGCCAAACTTACACCTGACTAAGGCTATGGACGGGGACAGAGGGGTCCATCAGCGGAGGCAGAGGCGACTCTTTCCAGGTCCCACTAGGGCTGCAGAGAGGGCTGCTGATGGCTGGGGACAAGAGAGCATGGGACATCCTCCCGGATGGGCATGCCCTCTGTCCTGCCCGGCCGTGGGTGTGTGACATGGCTGTGGACAGGGCAGTGCCAAGAAAGGGTAAGGGAAGATTTGCAGGTGTTCTCTTTGTGTTGAGGACTCCTCGTGCCAAGGGGGTGGTGAGCCCCAAGGTCGCTGTACCTTGAAGGATCAGGTCGGCCGTGGCAGGGTGATCCCACCGTAGAGAACTGGAGACCTTCCGGGCAGACCCTGAAGACAGAAGTACCTCCCTTCACCTTCCCTGCAGGGCTGGGGCCTGAGTCTTCTAGTGTCAGAGCTCTTCGCTGCGGAGCCATGTGCCCCTGGGTGGGTGATTTTCTTCCTGTGTGGGTCCATCCTACATCGGTAAAATGTCTCGGACTGCTGGAGGGACACTCCCCTCGGCAGCTTGCCGGGAGAGACACAGTGACACGCTCGCGGGCTGGAAGCAAGTCCTGCATATCGTACGCACTCTGGAGATCCTTGCTGTCATTGTCATTGTTCAGAGCAGCATCCCACCGTCCCCCAGCTCTGCTCTCTTCTTCCTGGGTGGCCGTGACTCTTGGGGCCTCCTGTTCTGTAGAATGGCAGCTTGATACCTTCCTTTGTGGTCATGTGGTTGTAGCGACCCGTTCCTCCACCTGCCTCGGGAGCTGGATGGCAGAGACCGAGTGGGCTCACCAGGTGGCCTCTCTCTTGGGCTTTCATTCCACATGAGCCCCCGGAGTGTGAGCAGGCACGCCTTCATGTCTGGCCACTGGCCATGGGATGAACGTGGACAAGGAGTGGGGGCAGAGTGGGGCTCTGGACATCACCAGGAGGGGAGCCCGGCCAGCAAGCCCAGTGGTCTCTCCAACACAAACCTCAGATCTTCTCTGGATGATGTCACTCATTGTCCGGGCACAGAGCTCCCCACGTCTGCTGACTTCATCTTGGCCTGGCCAAGGAGACCATGAGTAACCCAGCCTGAGATCATGGCTGCCTTCAGGCCCAAGCGTGGGGTCTCAGGGGAGAGTCCACTGGGCTCTGCCCCCAACCTTCACGTCCACTTAGCCACACCCCATCCCCTGGCTGTCCTCAATCTTGTGCTTACGTGGGTGTCCCCCACACTACCTTCTCTTTCTCTTCTCAAGATCTGGCTGTCATGGGCAGGGGCCCAGAGTGGATTAGCTTCTTTCACTTCTGCTCACCAACTGTGACATCACTTTCCCTTTTGGTCCATACATTACCCCCTCATCAATGCTTCCTACCTCATGGTAGGACCCCCACATAGGGAGGGATCGATAAGCAGCAATTTGTTATAATTTAAGCAGAGAGTAATTACAGCAGACCAGAAGTTTAGAAAGAGCCGGAAGTTGTGTTTTGCTGTGAACACAACGGCTTGGCTCTGCAGTGACAGGAGATACACATTTCTAATTCTCAGAGGTTTATGGATATCCTGGTCATTTGCTTACCAAACCAAGGGTAAAATGCATCTTTTGAACAACATGGGATGTTAACTCAAGACTCCTCTGATTTTAAATCCAAGAGCCTCTCCTGCAGAAATGACCAAGTTTTACTATGAAGTCCTGAGGGTCTGAGTTTTGCTTGAGATGACAGCTGTGGAGCCTAAAATAATATTTGCAATGTTCAGATGTATTCAGTTTGGTAGAAATTTAGAAATTGCTAGAAGGTATATTTAAAACGTTACCCAGGAGCACCACACTTGGCAAACCCTAATAGATACGTTGACTTCTTAAAAATGTGATTCACTCATTCCCACATTCAGTAATTCATTCCAAGTGGACTCTTCAGCCTGGGACACACTAATCCTCAAAGGACAAGTTTTTAAGAAATGGATACTGTGGTCAAGTACCCGTGTCCAGACCAAAGGGGGATGGTCCCAGACACTTGTTCCCAGAACACGGGAGAAGTCTGGAGGAGGAACCATCTTCAATACAGGCTCTATATTTGCTATGGAGAGTCCAAGGGGTGGGGGCAAGAGAATTGGACTTAGCACGATAGGTAGCATTTACATAAAAATCTATTGATGTCACATACACAACATGTTGGCTATGTTTGACTTCTCATGTGACTGTTCAGATTTTGGACTTAGACTTTTTATTTTTTTTAAACGATTTTATGTGTTTATTTATTTGAGAGATAGAACAAGAGAGAGACAGCGAGTAAGAGCACATGCGTGAGGAAGGATCAGAGTGAGAGGGAGAAGCAGCTCCCTGCCGAGGAGGGAGGCCCATGCACGGCTCCATCCCAGGACCCTGAGCTCATGACCTCAGCTGAAGGCAGATGCTTAACCCACTGAGCTACCCAGGCATCCTTGACTTTTTAATTTTTAAAATTAGATTAAAAACTAAATGAACTGTGGTGTAAAAACATTACAGGGGCACCAGGGTGGCTCAGTCATTTGAACACCTGACTCCTGATTTCCGCTCCGGTCATGAGCGCAGAGCCATGAGATAGCCCTGAGTCAGGCCCCTCGATCAGCAGGGAGTCTGCATGGGATTGTCTCCCTCTGCCCCTCTCCCTGCTGGAGCTCTCACTCTCTCTAAGGAAAAACAAAGCACTACAGACATCAACAGAGTGGAATGGACAAGTTTCCCTTTTCAGTCCCCTGATGATACCAACTGCCGTTTCCAGAGGTGACCAGTTCGTGCAGGAAGGGTTGCGTGCAAGTAAACATGCGTAAGGGGGCATGCGTCTGTACGGACGTCCACATGCAGGCTGCTCAGGGTTTTCATCAACGGGATCACACATCCGGTCAGCTCAGTCTTGCTCTTAAACACAGCATGTGCATTTCTACATATTGGTCCATTGGGTAGCCTCCGATGTTTTTAGTCTTTTCCCAAATGACCAGTCTTTTATGAAATCAGGAGCCCGTCATGGGAAGCATGTGGGTGTGGGCTTAGGGGACAGTCACATAACATAAAATGAGCCATTTTAAAGTGAATGATTCAGTGGCATTTAGCACATTCACTCATTGTACAGCCCCCGACTCTATCTAGTTCTGAGGCATTTTTATCGTACCAACAGGAACCCTCAAACCCATGAAGTAGTTACCCTCCGTTCTGTCCTCCCTGGAGCCCGAGGTTGGCAGCCTCAGGTTTTTCACTCTATGGATTTACCAGTTCTTTGCGTCCATACGAACAGAGCCATGCCATACATGAGCTTCCGTGTCTGGTTCTTTCCCAGCCGATGTCGTTGAGGCTTATACACCCTGGAGCCGGAAGGAATCCTTCATCCCTCTTTAGGGCTGAATAATATTCTATTGTGTACGGACCAGTTTCCCAGAGCCACCGTAAAGACCTACTGCAAACTGGTGGCTTAAACAGGAGTGCATTGTCGCATCGTTCTAGAGGCCAGAAGTCCAAGCTCAGGGTGTCTGGAGGGTTGGCCCCTCTGACGCTCCTCCATGCCCCTCTCTTGGTGGCTGGTGGCTCTCCAGAAATCTCCGGTATTCCTCACCTGACAGCAGGACAACAGTCTTTATGTGGGATCTTCCTGTGTGTGTTTCAGTCTCCAAATACCCCTTTTTTATAAGGATACCAGTCCTATTGGTTAAGGGGCACACCCTACTCTACTATGGCCTCATGTTAATTAATTACATCAGCATTGGGCTTATTTCCACATAAGGTCACCTTCTACGGTCCGGGGTTAGGACTTCAACCCATGAACTGGTTGGGGTGTGGCCACAGTCCAACCTCTGACAGTGTGGATGAACCACTTGGTGTCTATCTCTTCTTATCTTGAGGCACGTTGAGTTATTTCCACCTTTTGGCTGTGGTGAATAGTGCTGTTGTGACCATGCATGTACAAGTATTTTTTTGAACACCTGTTTTCAGTTCCTCTAGGTCTGTACCTCAGGGGGAATGGTGGGTCATATGCTGATTTTGTCTGACCATCTGAGGAACGGTCCACCTGTGTTTGCACAGTGGCTGTACCATTCTACTTTGCCAACCGTACTGTATGAGGGTTCTGTGTTTGCCATATCCTTGCCAACACTTATTATTTTTCATTTCTTTTTTAAAGTTATAGCCATCCACAGAGCACCTGGGTGGCTCAGATGGTTAAGTGTCTGCTTTCGGCTTGGGTCACGATCCTGGAGTCCTGGGATCAGCCCCATGTTGGGCTCCCTAGTCATCAGGAAGTCTGCTTATCCCTCTCCCTCTGTCTTCTCTCTCAGATAAATAAATAGTATCTTTTTAAAAATAAATAAAATAAAATGATAGCCATCCTGGTGGGTATGAAGTGGTATCTTTCTATAATTCTGATACACTGGATTATTTTAATAGCCAATTACTAGTGAACATGCAGGTTATTTCCAGACTCTTGTTTAGCACATTGGTGTGATGAAATCTTTGTGCATTCACATTTGGAAAAATACGGGAACATTTTTTTTTTTAAGATTTTATTTATTTATTTGACAGAGAGAAATCACAAGTAGACAGAGAGGCAGGCAGAGAGAGAGAGAGGGAAGCAGGCCCCCCGCTGAGCAGAGAGCCCGACGCGGGACCCGATCCCAGGACCCTGAGATCATGACCCGAGCCGAAGGCAGCGGCTCAACCCACTGAGCCACCCAGGCGCCCCGGGAACATTGTTTTAAGATACAACCCTAGAAGTGCAACCGTGGAAAGTATATCTGTATTAAAATATTTGTTTTGTCTGTGAAAGTTTATTTTTATTGTTTTCAATATATATATATTTTTGGTAATCTGTATCAGCAAATAATGCATTCTCATGGTTCCCAAATCCCCAAACTTAAAAATATTGAAAAATATCTCAAATTAACCACACACACACACACACACACAAAAAAATATATTATAATGTGTATTTCATAGAAATATTTGAAAGTAAATTTTTCAGCCTTTTGACAGTCTGGCTTTCAATCTGTTAAAACTATCACCAATAATAATATAATATTTATCAATTTCTTCTCTCCTTCCTCATTTCCTCCCCCACCACCCACCTCTTTTTCTCTGTCTCTCTGTCTATCTCTCTGTAAATATAGCACAATCTAGATAAAGTTATTGAGAAGTTCACCAAAACATTTTAAAAAATTTTGTGAACTAAAAATAAGTAATTAAAATATAGCTGAATTTGCTAATGTTGTGGTTAAAAGAAAACTCTAATTATCACTTGATTATCCCTAATAATTCATTTGAATGAATACCTTTTTATGTTTTATCTTCCCATTGTGTCTTCTCCTCTGTAGAGCTACTTATTTAGATTCACATTTTCTTTGAGATCATTTCTATATACTTGGATGAAACTTTATATTAAAGATATTAATACTTCTTTTTTCCATCAGCTGTGAACATTTCCCCCGTGTTTTTCTCAAACATGCCAAACTCATTCTATTCTTGGGGTTTTAGTGTTGCTCTTCCCTCTACTAGAAGGTGTGGGACGATGGATTCCTATTTTACTCAATGGGCTTCAGTCTTCATTTAGGTGAATTATCCCAGACTGGCCAGCTTGACCCCCCCTTTAGCTGGAGCATTTCCATTGTTCTGGGAGAACCAATAGTTCAACAGTAGATATACTGGTTGAAATGCCTATGAGGACATATAGTATATCTCTCCCGTTGCCCCAGTCTGAGCGCTTAGCACAGCACCTGGCTCATGGTAGGCTCTTAATGAGTGCTTTCGAGTGGACAATGAGTGAGTGAGTGCCCCTGTTGACCCCCAGCCTAAATGGCTCCTTCTTCTTTACCCATCAGCTCATCCTTCTGGAGAGAGCTGCTCTAATAATGCTCTTCTTAGCTGGTCTAAGAAGACCAGACTTGCCCCTCTGGGCCCCATTGTTTTTGAGTATTCTTCTCTTGTAGTATTGCAGTCTGGACAATGTGTGTGTGCTTTCTTACATGTTCTGAGCACGAGGCCATGGCTGTCTTCTTCATGTCTGCATCACCAGCAAATGTTATGTTATCTGGCATTTCCACCTCTGACACAATCCATTTTAATTAGAAGACTCAAGTATCAGCAGGAATATAAAGAAAACAGGTTATGTCTTCCTCCATGCAGGAGCTCTGTGACCTAGATTGTGGTGCAGACGGCCAGCCTACGCAGGTTTATGATGGCCCAGACTTGGAAAAGGGCTAGCAAGGTTTGGGGTCAGGATACCTTGTCCACTACTGACAAGCTTGAGGGAGGCCCTTGGCAGGAAGAATTGAGGAGCCACCTGAGGGCAAGCCCCAGCCAGGAGAAGAGAGAGCTCCCCCAGGGCAGCAGGGTCTGTCCTGAGAACTCCATGCTGGCCACCACTTGGTGCATCCTCAAACAAGGCACCCGGTCTGCATCTGTGAAGACATGGCCAAGGGGAAAGTAGAAATGCAAAGGTCTGGTTGCCTCATCAGGCATTTGACTTCGAGGCAGAAAATCTCCTAGTTTGGATTTTTGCCGAGTAAACCAAAACTGAAGAAAAAAAATCCCAGACAGAGATATGCTCCTTCTAACCATGACTTGCTTCCTGTTTCATTATCATCCCTGATAAATGCAACCAGCAGCAATTTGGAACACTTTAGCTTTAAAATAAACTTATTTATTTATTTATGTATTTATGTAATCTCTACACCCTGTGTGGGGCTTGAATTCATGACCCTAAGTTCTAGAGTCACATGTTCTTCCAAGTATCCCAGGGCACCCCTGGAATACTTCAGCTTTTAATTTCTCCCTCTGCTAATGATCTCAAAATATTTGAGAAGGAAATACCCAAAGGAGCCCAACTCTTCTCCTGTAAGGTGATGACCCCTTTATTATCAAGGGCAAATCCACCCCTAAGTGCTGTTTTGGAAAGTCAAGTATTAATACTGTGAAATCTGTTTGAAACGTAAATGCTCATCTGTCCCAGCGGGGAGAAGAGTGACTCTACACAGAGATCCTCTCCCTCTGATGCCTGCTCAGATGTTCTTGCCAGCCAACTGAGGGTAACCGACAGAGGAGACCCTCTCCCTCCCTGCCCCCTTGAAGAACACCCTGCAGCTTCAGCTTTAGAAGCTTCCAGAACATCAGAGAAGGTGCCGGAAAAACCCTATGGAAGCGTCCAGCAGTAAATACACAAACTGAAAGCTGCTGGAGGCATGGTGGTGGGGGATGGGTGACTGGGGGATGGGCACTATGGAGGGCACATGATGTAATGAGCACTGGGTGTTCCGTGCAGCTGATGAGTTATTGAACGCCACCTCTAAAACTAATGATGTACTATACGTTGGCTCATGGAATTTAAATAAATAAAAAAAGGACTGAAGTTCTCGAGAGCATAAGAGACGATCCACTGAGGGGGCATTGGAGGTTTGCCTTACTGACCAGTCTTGGTTCTGAATAGAGGTGGAACCTTGACCCAGAGACCCTGGACACACCTGAAGGGTCTGAGATTCCTCAAGCATCTCTGAACCCCAGTGACTGCTGGGAAGGTGACCCCTCAGAGCCACAGCACGTCTGGCACACTTATTTCCTAGAGCCCCACTGTGAGTGCAATTTGTCTTTGTATTTCGTTTTGTAACTGGTCATTATGGGTAAAAACAGGACACCGGTGTTTGCATGGTTACATTTGTACAGCAATTTTGCTGAACTACCTGCTCCTTTCCAGACAAAGAAAAATGTTGTGTTCAGTGAATAAAGATTTTGGTTCTCCTAATATGGTGGTTATACCTTCCTATTCTTTTTCTTGCTATGTTTGATGTGTACACAATACACACAACGTATTGGTTGAAGGAATATAAGGCTTTTAGATAATACTCCTTCCTTTAAATGCATTTAAATTTAAAACGCTTTAATTGGGGATTTACCCTTTTCTAAGGTAGAAGAATACGGCAACTTCGGTTTGTTATTATATAAAATCAGCGTCCTATGTTTGGTGTCCATAAAAACGTGAAACTTTCAGGCCCTCAGAAAAAAGACAGGTGTGTGGTGTGGCTTGGACCTGCAGGACGGTGGGGAAGGGAGGCTGGGGAGCAGCTCCCCAAAGCCTGAAGCCCTCTCAGCGAAATCTTGCAAACACTTGGAGAGTTTTCTTTCTTTTCTCTTAAACACTCTTTTCCCAACATCCACAGCTTGTCCTTCCACTGAAGTCAAGTCAGTCTGAGTCAGGCTTCCTCGTCCCTCACCTCGTCTAACACTGCCCACCCTCCCTCCCCAGCCCTCAGTGCTTAAGGGCCTTGCTTGCTCCCTTCCTCTCCGTGGAACGACAGCCATCAGAGGTTCTACATACTCTGCTGATACCCTGTTTCACTGGCTGCTTTCCCCCACCCAGTTTGGAGCAGGATGTGGAGAAAGAGCACCCTCTGTCCATGGTCCCTGCCGACAGCCCTCCTGCACTTGGACAGAGTGTACCAGCCGAGCCACCACTGCGGGCAGTGACTGCGCAGGGAGGTGCTGCACTGGGGCTCTGGGAAGCCCCTGCTTGATCCCTGAAGTTTCGGGTCAAGGCTCTGCCTCCTCTGCTCGCATCCTCCACCTGGAAAGCAGCTTCTGTGCTTCTGTTGGGGCCTGGCGTTCCTCGGGAGAGGGTCCACTGCCCATCCTGACTTGGGGGGCTGTCGTAGCTCATAACCTACACAGTTGGATGTTGCCAGTAACATTCCTCAGTGAGTGGCTCAGTAGTGAAAACAGTTCCCGTGATTCGGGAAAGGAGGGCCTGGAGTAGGGAGGTCACGCATCTCCCCTGTGTCTTGGACAGGACGGCAGAGCTGAGAGCCTTTGTTGCATAGTGACTGTCCTCATCACAGGGGTGGCTGAGGCAGAAGTAACCTTGCAGGGAGTCCTGATTCCACACACTCCAGCGGCTGGCGGGAGCTGAGGGAGCGACCGGCTGAGGTAGGCAGGGCACGGGGGTGCGGGTCCAGGGTGGGCCACAGACTTCAGAGATTGGGTAGGTCCCAGGATGCAGAATGGCACGGCCCCTCCAAGGTTGGTCCTGGGCTCCTCGGCACCCATCCACGGAGCTCCTGTGTCTCAAAGACAGAATCGATCAGATGTAATTATCTGCTTTACACTGGATATCGCTTTAATTAAAGTATTCTAAATCAATACCACATAAACACAAAAAGAATTTTAATAACCCTTATTCCAACTTCCACAATACTTGTTTGTGTATTAAATTGAACAGAACCTCAAAAACACTTGGAGAAAAAGGTGAATCACTGTGTATTGTTAGAAAATGGATGATTTTCCCAATTTATGGAGAAAATCACTCAGTTCTGCCCTCTAATCCGTTAACATTGTCAGTCGTATTTACAGACTTTCTCATCGCAAACCCTGCTTCAATTCCTGCAGTAAATGTGGGCTATCATTTTTTACATGTTGTCGGGTTCAGTTTGCTAATATTTTATTTAAAGGATATTGAAACGGACTTGGAAGTGAGTTTGGCCTGTAATTTTTTTGAGTGTTTGCTTTTTTAAAATGCAGTGTTCCAGTTTTAACTTCAGTATTGAGTCTCGGTAATGTACTTGGGGAATTTTTTTCCCCCTGAGCTGTGGGAGAATTTGCATGCGCTTAAAAGCTTGGTGGCTCTGGTAGCAGTTTTCTGTAACACCGTGTGAACCTGGTGTTTTCTTTGTAGGAACATTTTTCACTGCGACTCCAGTTTACTTGGTAGTCCTAATGATTTCAGACTTTCCTCTAGATTCGGTTTTGCCAAATTATACTTTTCCAGAATTTCTCCATTTTAGGTTACCAAATTTGTTGGCATAAAATTGTGTATGTTTTACTTCAGTCTGTGTTGGAGGGGTAGTCACGTTTACCTTCATTCCTAATAGGGCTTGTTTGTCTTTTCTCTTATCTTCTTAATCAGCTTTACTGATGTTTATCTATTTTATTAACCTTCTCCAAAACCAACATTTAGCTCTCTCCTCTATTCACTATTTATTTAATTGATTTCTGTTTCCACTTTATTTTCTCTTCACATTTGCTTTATCTGGGTCTGTTCAATGATTCACTTTCCAGCTTTTAAAGTTGGATGTTTAACTCATTAATACCCAGAGTCCCTTCTTTTTAGTAAAAGAGCATAGGAGTAAAATCTTATCTCCAAGTGTCACTTTGCATCTCACTGGTTCTAATGTAGTATTTTCTTTGTCATTCATTTCTCCGTATTCCTAAATTCAATTTCTTCTTTGACCCACAAGGCATTTAAAACTGGGTCTTTTGTTTTTTGTACGTAGAGAACTTCTCTCTCTCTCTCTCTCTTTTTTTTTTTTTTTTTTTGAGGCCTTTCTCTTGATGCTGTTGACTTCTAGCACAGTTGCTTCATGGCAAGGCAGCATGATCTGCCCAACACAAATGATCTGAGCTCTGTGGAGACTTGTTTTATGTTTCTGTTCATGGCCAATTTTTGCAAATGTCTCGTGTGCATTTGAGATCAATGTGATACTTTAATGGTAGGGTACAGAACTCTTTAAAGTCCATTAAAACATGCTGGTTAATTGTTGTGTTGGTCAGGGTTTTTCAGAGAAACAGAACCACCAGGGGATATATTGATTTCTACGAGGGAGGTTTATATAGGAATTGGCTGTGAGGTTACAGAGACAGAAATCCCTTGTCGGCTGTTTGCAAGCAGAGGATGCAGGAAGGCTGGTGAAGCTCAGACTACGTCCTGAAGACCCGAGAACCCGCAAGCTGATGGTGTGGGTCCCTGAGTCTGAAATCCCTAGAGCCAAAGTGTCCAGTGTTCAAGGGCAGGAGAAGACAGATGCGCCAGCTGCAGCGGGGAGAGAATCTACCCTTCCTGTTCTAGCTGTTCTGGCTTGGCCTTCTCTGCAGTGGATGCTGTGCGGCCCACACTGCTGAGGGTAGATGTTGACTCAGTCTGCTGCCTCAGGGTAATCTCCTCCAGAAGCAGCTTCACAGTTGTCCCAGCTCTCCGGGCATCCCTTTGTCCCGGTAAACTGACATAAAATTCCCCATCACGGGGTGCTGTTCAGCCCTTTCGTACCTCTGGTGGTTTCTCCCCGTTTGGCCCAACAATAACTGAGAATAGTGTGGAAAGACTACGTTGTGCGTGCAGACTTTCATTTCCTCCCCTGTACTTGCAAATAATTTTTAAGTAAAATTTTTAGGAACATTTTTACAAGCTTTACAGACGTGGAAATTATTAAATGCTCTTACTGTACGGATTTTTAAAAAGTATTTAGTAGTAAACCTCTCTGGGCCCCAAATGCTTTTTGCCTTAAAGCTGTGACTGCTGCGGATGCAGTGAGCGTGCCCTTCTCATGATTTGCATTTGCCTGTTTACATTTTCCTCTCACATTTCCCTCCACCCTTCCTGTGTCTCAGTTCAGACGTACCCTGAGGTGCAGCATGAGATTGGATTTAAAAACCCAGCGTGGCGATCTCCAGGTGTGTCTTACCCATTTGCTTTCACTCTATTTATGTATCTGCTTGGACATGTCTCTGTGCTGTCTTGAAATCCTCAACGATTTCGAACAAGAGAGCTTACATCGTCATTTTGCTCTGAGCCCCATTAATTCTGGGTCTGATCCTGCAACTGAGCAAGAGTCTGGGTGCACAGGAAGGCCAGCGCCAAACCTGGGAGTGAATGTAAGTCGCCTCGGTTGGTCTTGCTTATCTGGACTCACTGAACGTTCTCCTTCTTGCTCATGATCTGATTCTCTTTCTATGCAATGTTTTCAGTGACAGCCGAATTCTTGAGCCGTTATTGTGGGCTGGGCATGGTGCAAGCAAAAAGGCACTTAATCCTCACAATAACATTACAAACAGGGTTATTATGTTCCCCGACAATGGAAGCTCAGTAGCTACATAACTTGTAGAATGTTAACGCCTGTAAATGGCAGGACTCAGATCCAATCTCGAGCCTGTGATACTACCTGTCCCTTCCAGCCAACCTGGGTTTAGCAAAAGCTTATTCCAGGATGACTTTTCTGATGATCCCATTCTCCCCACAGCTGTTCGTTTGCTGGGAATGCTTCTCCAGAAGTCCCTCCCTCTGTTTTTGGTTTCAGGTTTGCCAACATCCAAAGCCGATGGCTCCAGCTGCTTTGTCCAGCTGGCCAGACTCGACCCCTTCTCCATAAGGATTTCTGCAGCTGCATTTGCCTGGGTACACCGATCTGCATTGTCACAGGCTGGCACTTCTGTTTATTAAACCCCTACCATTTCTCCAAAGCACTCTTGCTCCTATCCAGGAGGACCTTGTTTCTGGCTCCACCCCACCTTCCCTGTTCTATTCAAGAATGTTTAACTGGACTGACTCATAGACCAAGCCTAGAGTATTTTGGTTTTGATCCCCAAATTCTCGCCTGGATGGAATGACCTGCTGCTTGTTAGTTTGTTTTCAAGATTACTCTTCCTATTGGTTCCCTCCATCTGGTTCATGGTTTTACCATGAGATTCCTTCCTTGAGTCTTGCTTGGCTACATACACTATCCCTCACTTTGACGTATATCAAAGAGCGCATCCCCATGAGTGTTTTTTGAAATTTCAGTGGACAATTCCTTCTTTTCTCATGCTGCTGTCTTCTTTGGGTCTGGAATCAGCTCACGTCTTTCATGGCACCCTTGCCCAGTAACACAACCCCCAAGGAGACTGTGTGCGCACACACACACTGCACATGAGCTCTTCCCTCCATCCATGGAAACCTGGCACCACTGTTCAAGGATTGCACCCCCAGGGGTTCTGGTGACTGTCAGGCAGAGGAACCCCCTTGCCATCAGTGTGAGCAAATCATTACATCTCACTCCCATGCGGGCTTCTGTAAACTACGTAGTCTTCTCACCTCTGGTGTCTTTCTGTGTTAGCAACTGTCAGGTGGATGATGAAATCTGAAAACTTCCACCTCCTTTGGAATCTCTGTAGAACCTGGCATTGTACTGGCCGTGAATGCTTACAGGAGGTGAATCTTAGCCACTCAGAGCCTATCACTAGAAAATCTTAAAAAGCCTGGTGCCATTAAAAAAAAAGAAGAAGAAGATGAGTAAATAAATAAATAAAGGCTGGTGCTGTCTCAGCAACATAGAGAAGCAGGGATTCTGCATAATTATAAGCTAAGCATCGGAGCTGCTTGGCAATGTTGACGTGTAGACAGCGTCGTTATAGTCTGCGTACTACATACGGTTTAAATAAGTCTGTGGTCTCCGGGTGGGCATTTCATACATCATTGTTCTCAGTCTCTGTGCTCAACCACTTGTTAATATTTTATTCAGTGTGTGTGAAGTGCCGTTGATGGGCGATGCCATCCGTCCTAGGGTGCACTTTCTCAGGAACGAGTGCTTTGAACGAGGCTCAGAACAGTCTTCATGGAGATATGTTAATGCCCTTCTTGATATGCATTTAGCAACTCGATGTTTGAAAGCTCTTGATTTTTCTCTTTGAAATGAAATTCTCCTGGTAATACATGAAGATCTGGAGTTTTCTTATTTTTATCTTTTATTTCCCCTTCTCCTTGTGCTGTGTCTGAACTCCTTCATTCTTTGCCCTGTTTCCATCTCTGCCTGTACCAGAGCATGCTACTGATTCCTAGTGATAGGTACCACCCCAAGAATGGGAATATTCATGAGATGGGCAGTGTTTTGTCTCCTTTTCTCATTTACACCTTTTAAATATTTTTTGATGGTTGTCTACACTCCATCGACATCCTGTTTCTGAAGTGAGATAGGGTTTGCTGTCATGTTTGCTGAAGGGGACACATTTGTTCTCACCACGAAAATGCACTGTTTTCCGAGTTCGGGTTACAGATACCTTGACAAGAGAACACCGTTTTCCAGTGTGGGGCGGGCTCAGCCTGAATGCTTGTAAGGGTTGCGTTCAGGTTACTTTCTTTGTGTTGCTTTATGACCCAACTTCTTGGGGATCTGTCCTTGCCCCCCCCACCCCGCTTCTTTAAAGCAGGCTCCACACTCAACACAGAGCCTAACATGGGACTTGAACTTACGACCCTGAGATTAAGACCTGAGCTGAGGTCACCAGTCAGACACGGAACCAACAGATCCGCTCAGGCTCCTCTTTGTCTTTGCTTGTTTAAGGGTCGCAACATTGATCCACATTTTAAAAAACACCAGTTGGAGACCAAGTATAAGGTAAGAGCTACTGAATGTTGTTATTTGAGGCTTTTTCCACCAGAATTAGGACTATGGAAGTGTAAACGATAGTTTCATTAGAAGAAAGAAAGTGAACTTTATTCAACAAAAGACAATGGATAATTAATATTTGGGCTTCAGTTTATAGAATCTCAGTAAACGGCCAAGAGCAGAAGGCACTCCAAGAGTTTGTAGACTCCTCGGGCAGGAGCAGGACGGGCATCAGGCTGGGACTCAGGGTGGGGGCTCCCCGGGGAAGCAGATTCGAGAAGGGGAAGTTCCGCCATCTGAGCAGGGCTCTGGGGCCTCTTCCTGCTCCTGTCTGCCTCTCCAGGCCATCTCTGTCCCTGCAGGGGGAGACACTGAAGACAGAGGGGCTGCGGCAGTGGGAGGAAAGGAGCTGGCGGGGGCAGGTGGCAGAGACAGTGCTGGACCCGTGCTTGGGTGACGCGGGGAGAGGAGGTTTCAGTAAGAAGAGCTTCACTACAGGTGCAGAGGAAGCAGCCAGGGATTGGCCGCCAGGGGCCAGCGGTTCCAAGGATAGAAATGGAGGGCCGAGGGGACATCAAGGGTAGAGGTGTTTTCTAAACCCAGCCAACAAGATTCCCGCCACAGCCCGGCCAAGGACCAAACTCCTAAGGATTGTTGGGGGGCCTGGTCAGGTCTCATGCCTGGGGTTTTCTCAGTCAATGGATGTAGCGAGAAGAGGGCCCGGAGGAGTTAGGTCAAGGTCAGGCTTTGTCACTAGGATGGGCAGGGAGCTGGGAGAGGAGCTGAGGGAACTGCTCTGTGCTCACCCCTAGCCGGCGTCTTCTCCACCTCCGCCTTGCCCCGCTGAGGGAGCAGACTCTCTCCACTAAGTGCTTCTGTGGAAGCTGTGGTCAGGGTTCCCTCAGGGT
This sequence comes from Neogale vison, assembly GCF_020171115.1. Taxonomy (NCBI): domain Eukaryota; kingdom Metazoa; phylum Chordata; class Mammalia; order Carnivora; family Mustelidae; genus Neogale; species Neogale vison. The sequence continues at coordinate 313,075,144 of NC_058091.1, read as the reverse complement.
TCCTGAATGGGGGCCGCGCTCTCCATTAGCGCTTTCCACCATCGTGGTGAGGCTCACATCTACTCCAGTCAACCTGGAAGCCTCTCCGTGTGTGGCTTTGAGCAGCTGAAGTGTAGCTCATGACCGATACTGTGTGGTGGGCAGCATAGTGACCTCCCCAGAGAGGCACCTGCCTGACATCTGCTGAAGAGTGAGCTTACACGGGAAAGCACGGTGGGATAAAATTGCTAATGGACTGACCTTATCGAGAAGATGGTCCTGGATTCTCCGGGTGGGCCCCACGCAATCACAACGGTCCTGCAGTGTGCAAGGGGCACGGGGACACTATCAGAGAGGGGCGGGGTGAGAGGGCCTCCACCAGCCATCGCGGGCTTTCAGGAACCAGGGGCCATGAACCCTGAGAAACGTGAATCACTGTATTGTGCCCCTGAAACTACATAACGCTGGATGTTAATTACGCTTCAATAAAAACATTCAAAAAGTGATTAAGTTAAAAATGCCTTCTATTACCCCTCCAAGGGGGTCATATTAACTCTTTTTTAAAAAATATTTTATTTCCTTTAGTTATGAATGCAACTCATAGTAGAGCTCATGGTAGAAAGTGAGGGCAATATACAGGAAATATATATAGGAAAATATACAGAGGAACATCTAGTCAATCACTACATGAGAAAGATAATTAGTTATGTGCTTTTTTGCAATAGTTATTCCTAGTCAAAAGAGATATTTGGAAAAAAATATCTTCGGCTTGTCTTGCCCTGTGGCTGGGTCAGGGCGGGCCATGCCAGCCGAGGGTTTAGAGTCTGTCATGTTAGGCCATGGGGAGACTGGAGGGTGTGCAGCAGGGCAGGGGGTAACCAGAGGGCAGCCAGGAAGGTCCCTGTGCCTGCAGGAACAGCGCGGATTGGGAGGGGGCAATGGAGTCAGAGATCCCACAGGAACCCGGGAAGGGATAAGGATGGGGAGGTTTGAGGTGGCCGTATGTAGAGAGAGAGGCAGACGAGAGCCTTATAAGGGTGGTCTCCGGGATTCAGTGATTTGCTGAATGTATGGTGAGGAGGACAAGGGATACCCCCACCTTTCCCATGTTATAATCGACCCTGGTAGGAGGCAGTGCTGAATAGGCATTTTCTAACTCGGCTCTCTCGTCTCCCTGCGACAACTCCTTAAAGTAGGACCACTGAGCCCAAAAATATGGTTGAGCTCTGATGGGGGGTACTAAGCTCCTCACCTCTGCTTTCCTGCCTGAGTTCAGAGCTAAGAGGAAGAAGGCCAACGGGGCGAGTTACTGTGAGATTTATTCCCCACATGCATGCAGTAATAAGGTCTTCCCAGCCCTGGGCCTGGACCTAGGGACACTCTTGCCCCTTGTAGACATGTGGCCCCTGTTGGCTTGGGCCTGGGGAGCAGAGCAGCACAGATGCTTCCTCTGTCCATTCCACTTCCAGGGAAGGTGGAGAAGGGCCAAGTTAAGCAGACTCCAGATGTGGCCACGGAGAAGAGTCCTTGAGGGATGGGCCATAGTCATGACAATTTAGGATCCTCCTGGAAACCAGAGCAGGGGCCGAACTGCTTCCCCACGAAAGCAAGGAATTTGATATTGGCCATCAGCTGGGCACCTCTATAGGCATGGATGCCTGCTGGACCAGATCTTGTACTGAAGGGTGTGTCATGTCCCTGGAATGGAGGGTAGAAGGAAAAAGCTCTGACTCATGGTGGAGAAAACTGGCTGGAACCACTTGACCACTTGATGAGGACTGATGTGCTGGTGGTGTCGTGTGGACATCAGGCCCCCATGGAGGGTGGTGACCTCACACCCCAGTCGAACAAGGGAACATCAGGAAGCCCATAGGGGACAATCCACAGGAGCCTTGACTTAGACCCTCCAGACTGTCGAGTCATGGACCATGAGGAGGCAAAGGGACGTTGCAGGTCAGTGGGAGCCTGGATGGGAGCCTGAATTGGAAAGGGGCAGAAGCTAGAAGTCCCAATAAAGTCTGAATTCTAGTTAATAATAATGTCCCCATGTTGATTTTGTTTTTTCCCAAAGTGCTTGGCAACACGAGATGCAATGGGGGCAACGGGTGAGGACTAAGCCCACAGCATTTTCACAGCTTTCCAGTGATTCCAAAGTTGTTCTAAAATAAAAGGTCTATTTAATTTAGGGAAAAAAAAGCACTGTTTATTTGGAGACTTGGAGAGGAATACCGGGACGCATGAAGGGTTTCCGGGGCCGTGTGCCTGTATGAGTGAGCACTTCGTTCCAAAGAATGAGGAGAGGACTCTCTGGGGAGTTTTGAGTTTACATCTCAGGAAGGTAAGACTGGTGGAAGTTCAGAGCATGGGCTGTGGAGGTTGGGGACAAAATGAAGGCCAGTGTGGTAATGAAAGAGGCATGTTATGAGCGTCTGACCCAAGGCCTGTCAATGGGGAGGAGACCCAGGGAACCAGCTTGCAGGGAGAAGTATCTGGGTTTGGTAACAGACCCCACATGAGAAAAGAGGAAGCAGGGGGGCAGTTGGCTGGATGCGGGGGCCGCTGGCCTGATGGGGAGAAGAGCAGAGGGTCATGTAGTCACAGAGACTGGATTTGGTACCTGCGATGTCAGGGGACTAGTCACAGGGGAGCCTCAAATCTTCGCTAGAACAAAGGAAGGCTCTGAGGCTACGGGAATGGGTGCTCCTTATTAGGGTGTAGATGGAAAAGTTGGCCAAGCTCACGAAGTTGGGGACGATGACACTGGAGCATGGAGAGAGGAAAAGGAGCCAAGAGATAGGAGAAAGTGGGGTTGAGAGCAAGAGAGCAGTGTTGGGGAAGCCAAGGGAGGAGACAGTGTCCAGAGCATGTCCCCCTGTATATACACTGCTTCTTGGCTGACTCTGGGGCTCCTGAGTCATTTCTAACTGGAGGCTCATCCAAAGGGATTTTAAATGATAAGCAGTTTTATTTGTGTAACCCTTCTCAGATGAGAGAGGCATACAGCATGGGTACCCTAAGCCTTCTAGGAGTATACCAGAAAACACTCTTCCCATGAGATTGATTTCCTCTAGTGACTTATCTTTAATTTGACAACAGAGGCAAAGAACCACTTGCTGTTCCCAAAGCTGCATTTATTCATGTCCTCTAGATGCCCTAGGGTTACATTACTTCATCCAGGTACAATTATTGCCAGGTTTCCACTGGCATCAGAAGCAAGATCCTTCAGTCCTCAGCAAGGCCAGTGGAAGGGGCGGCCTGGAATGGCAGAGATGGGGTGCATGAGCTGGAGGTTGCCGCTGCAGTGGATTTCAGGGAAGAGGAAGACATATATATGGCAGAAGTGATGGTGAGGCTTTGCTGGCCAGTCCCAGGAGGTCTGGCCCAGAAGCAAGGTCTCCCATAAAGAACTATTGCTGGCTAGAATCCAAGCTGGAAATTAGGCCACGCTGGTGGAAATACCTGATCTGCTCATACGTTCTGGGGAATTGTCCCATGTCCAGGGTGTCTGGAGGGGTTCTAGGGTGCAGAAAAGCAGGCCATTAAATGCAGACTCTCAAATCTCTAGGACCAGAGTGCTAGTCTGAGAAACTAGGCAAAACTTAAGGAAAGAGGACATTGTCACTCTCTTGCCTCTCCTGTGATAAATTTCATGTGCAGACAATTGAGTTTGAACTCCCCAGGGTCTGAAGCGAAACTGAGGAAAGGCTGTGGATGTATGTTCTCCCCCAGGCAAGACTGACCCAGGGGGTTAAGCTGTGGCTGGCAGGGGTACCCAGACAGGGACTGACACTGACCAACTTCCCAGCCACTGGTGATGATGGACGGCACCTAGCGTCGGGTCTCTTTCAGCTTCGTCATTGTGGTCACTGTGACAGCCATGCTGGGCTGAATGTCGCAGACTGTGATGACCAAGAAGCCTTCCAGGTCAAGTAGTGAGATCTGGGCATTGACCCTCGGCCGTGCACTCCAGTTCAGACCTGAACAATTCAAGCTGCATTTGCATGAGCACGAGAAACAGGGTCCCTAGGGAGTGAGGAGAAGCCAAGGCTGTAGACGGAGGGGCAGCATTGGCCTACTTTACCCACTGAAGTGTATCTGGGAGCCGGGGAGTTTGCTATGTTTAATTACCCACTACCTCTTTCCTTTTGTCTTTTTAGACATAAATCCTTCTCTACTGCTGTCCCTCGGTTTCCTCTCAAATTAGGTCCTGTTGTAATTGCGTGGCACATACAATGGGAACTCTCTATAGAGCTGCAAGGATTTTCTGTACATCTTTCCAAGTGTAAATTTAGAAAAACCTGATTCAGGGCTATTACAGTTGTGTAAGTATCCAGTCTAACTCATCTTCAATAAAAGATTCGGATAAAGTTGTTAAATGAGTTCAACCAGAGCAGAACGATCCAAAAACAAAAACAAAAAACAAAAAACAAACAAAAAAAAAAAAGAAAGAAAGAAAAAAAAATCACAAATCTTTTTTTTTTTCTTTTTCAAAAAAAAAAATCACAGCCCTTTTGAGTGCTCACTACAAAGGGTAGGCACACGGCTTGCAAGGAAGGGGTAAAGCGGGCTTTTTCTCTTCTGCCTAATAGCACGTGGCAGCCTGCGTCTATCCCCACAAGGGACTGGAGGCAACGACAAATGTAAATGTACATCCTGGCACCAGCATCAGGAACGTGACCAATCCTCAGTGAAATCCATACCCACCCTAAGCCGAGCACCTGTGTCTGGAAGCTGCTCTCCGATGACATCCTGAGCCCCAGCGGGAGAAAATGCAGGAGTCCCGCTTCCTCCTTCCGCGGTTTACTGCAAAGCAGCAAGTGGGGCGTGTGCTCTCCAGCTATGAAGACACAGCCTTGACAGACAGTCTTCTTGTCTGGTGTGTTGGTTTTCCCAAGGACATTCTGTATTGCACTGAACGCTGGGAATACCCATCTTGAACCCCACAGGATCCCATCTGGGACCCTCCCCAAAGTGGCACTCAAATTCATTCCCCACTCCAGGACCATGGAAGCTGAGCAGGTGTCTTAGGTCACCCTAAGGTTAGTTTTGGACAATTGCTCTCGTTTTACCCCATAGAGAATCTTCCCAGCCGTCCCCTCAGTGCTTCCTGCCTTCCACCATAGCCCATCAGCTGCAGCAGTAAGGTGTAAATCAGACTCCAAGGCATGCACAGATGGGCACTAAAATAATTTCTGGGCACGCTCGGACTATTCAGATGCACCCACGAGCACAAGACCACGGCTGCATATAGCCCAGGTTCTGGCGAGTATACCTCAGAAGAGTTGAGGCGGTTGGTGAAGGCCCTTAGATCCCTGGGGGCCCTGGTGGGCAGCCTTGCTTGGACAGGGACGGGCAGCCAAGGAGGCCAGGTCACTAGGAAGACCCACTGTGTGTGCTGCACCCTGGAGGAGGGCCTCCCGAAGTACCCTCTTCTCGGGCTTCTCTGATGGCGCTCACAGCATCTTCTAGAGGGCCAGGGAATGGCAACAGGTGCAAAGATGGCAATGGTAGACCTGGCTTACTTGTCCTTCTGTCTCCTTCCCTCCTTCTGCCTCTCGGCAGATCAGACAACAGCACTAAATTAAGGACGCAGGAGGCTCTTCAAGGAGGGCAGGGCCGTGTGACTTCTCTCCCTCCCCCTGGAGGCAGGGGCTTGCCTGAGGAGAATCAGAGCGTCCAGCCAGGTGAAGTCAGGTCCAAGAGATCAAGTTAGAAGATACAGCCCGAGTCAATTAGCACCTCAGCCTGAGGCCTTGACGCTAATTTATTTGTAGGTCCCATCGCCGTCTCTGCGCATGCTCTGTAAAGATCAATTATCGCTTCCTCCCAGTCCTGAGAAAATCAAGCTGACTCAAGCAACTGCAGTCACTGTGCCTGGCCACTGGCCAGGAGACACCTTTAAGGAGAGACATGCTAGCAGTGTGAGCCTTTTGAGTGTTTTAATTAAAAAAAAAATAGCAATAAGAGCAACAGCTAGTATCAAAATTATTTCTTGGGATCCAGGTTTATGATGAGCATCTCTTTAAAAGTACTTGAATTTTCTAACACTCTATCTTGATTTTCAAGAAGGAGTACAGTCATCCCAACTGAACCCAAGTCAACTATTTCATTATGAATTTTTGTATTTTTCCTGGATACATGTGTGACACTGAAAATATATAAAATAATGGGCATGCATTGATTTTTAATAAGGAAAAGGGAAAATTCTGTTAAAAAGTAAATCTTCCTATGAACATTGGCGTTCAGATGGCCCTGCCTTTCACTATGTCTGTATCTTTGGGGTAAATACCCAGGAGTGCAATGGCAGGGTCATAGGGTAGCTCTAGTTTTAAATTCTTAAGGAATCTCCGCACTGTTTTCCAAAGTCGCTGCACCAACTTGCATTCCCACCAACAGTGTAAGAGGGTTCTCCTTTCTCCACATCCTCTCCAGCATTTGTTGTTTACTATCTTGTTGATTTTGGCCATTTTAACTGGTGTGAGGTTGTATCTTCAATGTGGTTTTGATTTGGATCTCCCTGATAGCTAGTGATGATGAACATTTTTTCATGTGTCTGTTAGCCCTTTTATGTCTTCATTGGAGAAGTGTCTGTTCATGTCTTCTGCCCATTTTTTGATGTGATTATCTGTTTTGTGTTTGTTGAGTTTGCGGCGTTCTTTATACATCCTGGATATCAGCCCTTTGTCTGTAATGTCATTGCAAATACCTTCTCCCATTCTGTGGGTTACCTCTTTGTTTTGTTGACTGTTTCCTTTGCTGTACAGAAACTTGTGATCTTGATGAAATCCCAAAAGTTCATTTTCACTTTTGTTTCCTTTACCTTTGGAGACGTGTCTTATAAGAGGTTGCTGTGGCCAATGTTGAAGAGGTTACTTCCTATTTTCTCCTCTAGGATTCTGATGGATTTCTGCCTCACACTGAGGTCTTTAATCCATTTCAAGTTTATCTTTGTGTATGGTGAAAGAGAATGATCGAGTTTCATTCTTCTACACATAGCTGTCCCAGTCTCTTCAATAAATGGTGCCATTTATTGAAGAGACTGTCTGTCTTCCACTGGATATATTTTCCTGCTTTGTTGAAGATTATTTAACCATAAAGTTGAGGACCAATATCTGGGCTCTCTACTCTGTTCCACTGGTCTGTGGGTCTGTTTTTGTGCTAGTACCATGCTGTTTTGGTGATCACAGTTTTGTAGTAAAGCTTGAAATCAGGCAACGTGATGCCCCCAGTTTTGTTTTTTTCTTTTTCAACATCCCCTTAACAATTCGGGGTCTCCTCTGGTTCCATACAAATTTTAGGATTGTTTGCTCCAGCTCTTTGGAAAACACCAATGGAATTTTGATCTGAATGGCGTTGAAAGTATAGATTGCTCTAGGCAGTATAGACATTTTAACAATGTTTATTCTTCTGATCCAAGAGCATGGAATGCTCTTCCATCTTTTTGTGTCTTCTTCCATTTCTTTCATGAGTGTTCTGTGGTTCCTTGAGTACAGATTTTTTACCTCTTTGGTTAGGTTTATTCCCAGGTATCTTATGGGTTCTTGATGCTATAGTAAATGGAATCAATACTTTAATTTCTCTTTCTATATTTTCATTTTTAGTGTATAAGAAAACAACTGATTTCTGTGCATTGACTTTGTATCCTGCCACATTACAGAATTACTGTATGAGTTTTAGTAGTTTGGGGTTGGAGTCTTTTGGGTTTTCCATATAAAGAATCATGTCATCTGCGAAGAGAGAGAGTTTGACTTCCTCATTGCCAATTTGAGTATCTTTTATTTCTCTTTGTTATCTAATTGCTATTGCTAGTACTTCTAATACTATGTTGAACAAGAGTGATGAGAGGAGGCATCCTCATCGTGTTCCTGATCTCAAAGGGAAGGCTGTCAGCTTTTCCTCATTGAAGATAATATTTTCTGTGGGTTTTTTATAGATAGACTTTATGAGGTTGAGGAATGTTCCCTCTATCCTTATATTTTGAATTGTTTTAATCAGTAACAGATGCTATATCTTGTCAAATGTTTTTTCTGAATCAATTGAGAGGACCATGTGTTTTTTCTCTCTTCTCTTAGTCACTAAACTGTGGAAAGAACCAAGATGCCATTCAACGGATGAATGGATAATGAAGATATGGTACATATATACTATGGAGTATTATGCCTCCATCAGAAAGGATGAATACCCAACTTTTGTATCAACATAAACAGGACTGGAAGAGATTATGCTGAGTGAAATAAGTCAAGCAGAGAGAGTCAATTATATGGTTTTGCTTATTTGTGGAACATAAGGAATAACATGGAGGCCATGGGGAGATGGAAAGGAGAAGTGAGTTGGAGGAAATTGGAGGGGGAAATGAACCATGAGAGACTATGGACTCTGAGAAACAAACAGAGGGTTTTGGAGGGGAGAGGGGTGGGAGGTTGGATGAGCCTGGTGGTGAGTATTATGGAGGGCACAGATTGCATGGAGCACTGGGTGTGGTGCATAAACAATGAATTCTGGAACACTGAAAAGAAATTAAAAAATAAATAAAAATTTAAATAAAGAGAAATATTAAAGGAAAAAAAATCTTACTGAAGTTTGGTACCATGGACAAAAAAAGACATAAAAAACTGATACATATTTTGACAATGGAATTATATTTTTTTCTAAACATAAAATGAGTTTTTAAGAACTATGTTAGAAAATAATTAGAGATGTTCCAAATTATATACATAAAGATATTTCTTACAGTGTTTTTAAAATCAGAAATTAGACACAACTTCTAGATCTAATAAGACAAGGGCTTAATAAATAGTGGTCCATTATGAACTCATTAAAAACTGCATTGTTGGAGATTTTAATGATGTGCTGAAATGCTTGGCTTCGTTTATTAAGTTAGAAGAGTGGGTTACATAACAGTCTCTGTCTTTTAGCCTGAAAGTTATAGGGAAAATGTATATACAGGAGCACTGGATGGTTCAGTGAGTTAAGCACCTGACTTTGATCAGGCCATGATCTCAGGGTCCCAGGATTGAGCCAAGTGTCAGGCTCCTGGCTAAGTGGGGAGTCTGCTTCTCCATCTCCCTCTGTCTCTCCCCTCTGTTCATGTTCTCTCTCTCAAACTAATAAAGTCTTTAGAAAATGTATATACAACCAAAGAAAAGAAAGTATATAGAATTTTTAAAATGTGATTATTTTGGAATAGTTTAATGATTGATTATTTTCATTTTCTTCCTTATACTTTGTTTTCGCCAAATCTATAATAAGGACTCATTAAATTTTGTCAGCAAAGAATTACACATATTATGCAAAAGTTAAATCTTTGCATACAGTATTTATTTATGTTTAACAGTTTTATAAGGTATTGTAGACATTCATTACTGTGTATATTTGAAGTGCATGATTTGAAAAAGTTTTGACATATGGATACACTTGTAAAACTAAGACCACAGTCCAGAGATGAATGTATCATTGCTGGATTCTCATGTCCCTTGGCAATCTCTCCCTCTTGACACTCCCAACCTCTGTCCTACTCCTCTGCTTTCTGTTATCCTGCCACTTTAGAATAACTCACATTTTCTACAATTTTGTATAAATGGAATCATAAATAGTGTGCATGCTTCTTTTGTCTGGGGTCTTTCACTCAAGATTGACATTTTGAGATTATTCCAAATAGTGTATTAAAAGGGCCATGTATTCATTGTTCAGTTGTATATCATTATCAGGCTGTATCACCTTGTTTATCCATTCACCTATTGATGGGTATTTGAGTTATTTCCAATTTTTGACAATTTTAAAAGAGCAAGGGTCAGTATTTGTGTACAAGCCTTCGTAGGAATGTATGCTTTCAACTCTCTTGGGTAAATATATACAGGACTGGAGTGGCGGGATCACATGCTAGCTGTGTTACACCTTTGAAGAATCGGCCGCATTTGTTTCCACAGTGGTTGTAATATTTTTCATTTCTAATAGCAGTGAATGAGAGTTTCATTTGCTCAATGTCTTTGCCCAAATTTTGGTACAGTCAATTCTATTTTAAAATTTTAGTTCTTCTGGGCACCTGAGTGGCTCAGTTGGTTAAGCAACTGCCTTTAGCTCAGGTCATCATGATCCTGGAGTCCCAGGATCAAGTCCCACATCAGGCCCTCTGCTCATCAGGGAGCCGGCTTTTCCCTCTGTCCCTCACCCCTTTCATGCTCTCTCTCTCTCTCTCCCAAATATATATAAAATCTTTAAAAGAAAAAAAATTTAGTTCTTCTAATCTCAGGGTAATGACATTTCATCCTGGTTTTAATGTGTTAGGATTTTCCTAATGACTAATGGCATTAAGCGTCTTTTCATATGCTTATTGACACTCCATATATCTTGAGGGAAGTGTCTATCAAATATTTTCAGAAGACAATATTTCTCGGCTCATTGCATGGTACCAGGATTATCCTGATACCAAACCCAGACAGACATGTTATAAGAAGAAACAGAAATAAATACCTCTAATGAGCATAGATGCAAACATTTTAGAAAATATTTTAACAAATCTAGAAGAACAATATTAAAAATAGTAATGTATCATAATTAAGAAGAGATCATTCTAGAATGCAACTTTTGTTTAACTTAAGTCATGTTCACCAACTAAGAAAGACAGACTACATGATAATCCCAAAAGATTCAGAAAAAATATTTAGCAAAATCTAACATTTACTCTTGATAAAAAACTTTCAGCAAACTATGAATAAAGAAAAGTTGTCCAACTTGATAAAATGGACCTCTGAAGACATATCATACTTGGTAGGGAGAGACTGGATGTTTTTCTCTTAAGTTGAGAAACAAGAATGGGATGTCTTCTCTGCCACTTCTATTTGACAATGTACTGAAGGTGTAACCAGGGCAGCAAGGCACAAAAGAGAAATAAAATGCATTCTGCTCAGAAAGGAAGAAACTCTCTAAATCCCTGAATGACATGATCATGTATGTAGAAAATCCCGTGAACTCTACCAAAAAACTTCTAGAACCAAGAAATGAGTTTGGTAAGGTTGCAGGATAAAAGAACAGTGTATAAAATCCATTATTATTTCCATATTGTAGCATGCACAATTGGACTTTGAAATTAAAAAATAAACACCATTTATAATAGCATTGGAAATGTGGAACATTCAGGGAAGGGTCTTAGAAAAGGTGTGAGAGATCTGAAAACTGAAAACTAAACACGGTTCATAGAAATTCTAAAAGCACTAAATAAATGGATAGACAGACTATATTCATGGATCAGAAATTATCTCCCAAATTTCTCTTTAGATTCCACCACTTAATCCCAATAAAAATCTAAGCATCCTTTTAGTTTGTAGAAATTGACAAACTGATTCTCAATTTCATATGGAACTTCAAAGTCTCTAGAATGGCAAATATGAAAAAAAAATAGAATTGTAAATATGTAACAGCTTTGGATGTTGACAGATGGTAACTGCACTTATCATGGTGATGACTTCCTGATATATATAATATTTTATGCCTTAAACTAATATAATGTTGTATGCCAACTACACTTCAATAAGAAAATAAATAGAAATAAAAATGCTGAAAAAAAATAGAAGAGCAAATGCAATTTTTAAAAAGAAGAACAGAGTGGAGAACTAAACTACCTTATTTTAGGACTCTTATAAAGTCAAAATAACCAAGACAGTGTGGTGTTAGTATAAAGACAAATAAATAAATGAGTGGACTAAAGCAGACTCCCAACACAGACATACACATGCATGGACACCTGAATTCCAGCAATGGTGCTGTTGGTTCAGTGCAGAAAAGGCAATGGCAATACACACAGATAAAAAAGAAAAAGAGGGGTGCCTGGGTGGCTCAGTTGGTTAAGTGGCTGCCTCTGGCTCAGGTCATGATTTCAGGGTCCTGGGATCGAGTCCCGCATCGGGCTTCCTGCTCAAGAGGGAGCTGCTTCTCTCTCTCTCTCTCTGCAGGCTGCTCTGCTTACTTGTGCTCTCTCTCTGTTGAATAAATAAATAAAATCTTAAAAAAAAAAGGAATGAACAGACCCTTCTTTTTTATATCTCTCACCATATCCAAAACTGAATTCACAGTAGGTCACAGATGTGAGTATAAATCTAAACCAGTAAATCCCCTAGAAGGAAACACCAGGAAAAGCCTTTGTGTTCATGGGTTAGGCAACAAAAGGACAAATGAATAAATTGTATTTTATAAAATGAAAACCTTTTCCTTTTTCAAAATCACTCTTTAGAGAACAATAATAAAAACCACAGATAGGGAGAAATTATTTGCAAATCACCTATCTGATAAAAGACTCACATCCAGAATACATAAAGAACTCTTAAAACTCAGCAATGAGAAAACAGACAGTCCATGTAAAAATGTTCTGTATTTATCTTTAAAATTATAATTAGCCATTTGATATAAGTCAAGGTATTGTTGTCATTTCAAACATGAGCTACTGAGTCAGAACGAAAAGCCTACTGGTAGCTTTTCATACTTCAAATAACTGGCAGCTGAACTTTAACTGAAAATTCCTTTCTTCCCTTAAAATTGTCAGTAGAAGCAACAGAATATGAATCAGATATACCAAGTCTGTTTTTTGACTCACCAATTACTCCCCTTAGCTCAAGAGTGTAAGACATGATTGATACAAAATGTGTTTTAATCCCTGTGGGCAATTTTTGTGCAGATTGTATGTTGATCAGGGCTCTCTGTGGAATGGAGATCGAGGGATGGGAAGGGTGGGAAGAATGCCTTGACTCGCCACTGTGGGTCAGGTCGCAGCAGACCCGTAGGACTGTGATGTCTCGGTGGTCCGTCCCAGGCTTCTGATGGACCATGGGCACTAAAGTAAGTTATGATGCTCATATATCCAGACCATTGTGTTGATTATTTCTGTAAACTATTTATAAAAGGTTGGGTGGTTTTAGACCATCTTGTACATACAAGAGGAGGTAAATCTGATAGACTATTATTCTTAGGTGGTTAAGACAGCCGGCACATTGCACCAAGTGTTTATTTTTGTCCTAAGCACCTGCATATTCTGGGATGTGAATTTCCTTGAAAGCAAATCCACAGAATGCTGACATGGGACTGCTAATTACCCTGGAGGACAGAAACATGCTCTCTTTACCTGGGATACGGTGGGTCGTTAGCCGACTGGGTGTTACTTCAGATTGTTTTGGCCAGATGGAGTTTAAGATAAAAGCTGGTATCAATAATTTTCTCATTGTTCAGGAAATCTCAAGTACTGGTGGCTAACACACAACCAGGTTGATAAGAGCAGATGTACAGATTGAATAAATGCTGATTTTTTTTCAAATCAGAACATTCCCTATAGCTTGTGGTTTGCAGTAAGTGCAAAGTGTTCTAGGAAAGCAGCCACACTCCTTTAGAAGTGAGATCCCAAGGCAATGGATGACCCATAGGAAACTCAGGGGTAGGTGAGTGGTTGGGTCTTTTCCTGCACTGGATAGTCTTCCTCCATGAACTCCTCCATGATCAGTCACACAGCTGAGGGAATGGGACCAGGGAGAAGCTGACTGTGTTAGAGGGAAAGATGGTTCCAGGTCCCTCAGAGAAGCCTGCAGCATGGAACTCATGGGCCTCACTTTCGGATGGTGCTGTTCAGTCTCTTAACTTTGCTTAGGAACATTTCAAGGCACAGTAATTTCCAGAAACAGAGTGGAATCTCTTGGGATACCGGTCATTCCTTTTTTTGGGTGGTTTGCTGGTAGCTCTGGAGGGCAGAGCCTTGTCCTGGAGCTGCGTGCAGCACTTGAGCTCACCCCGGGGCTCACACTCTTGATCCTTGCTCCTTTGTGCAGTGAGCACTGCCAGTGCCATATTTCACATGACTTTCTCCTGGACCTTCATTAACATGTGCTCGATTTCTTGATGGGAATGTCTGGGTGTCGGGTAGGACCTTTTGGGAAAGAGAAGGGTAACTGATGTTTATAGGCTCACCACCCATGTCAGTCACAATTCTCCCCACCCCCACGTTTTCCCCTCTTTACAACATGGAGCAGTGGGGTTTATGAGCTCATGTTACAGATGAGCACACTGAGGATCAGAGAGCTTGGTTAAGTGAGGTAGTGAAGTCCACAGAAGCAGTAAGTAGAAAATACTGGGAGGCGGGAAAAGTCAAGATGGTGGAGAAGTAGCAGGCTGAGGCTACATGAGGTAGCAGGAGATCAGCTATATAGCTTATCTAAACATTGCAAACACCTACAAATCCAACGGGAGATCGAAGAGAAGAAGAGCAGCAATTCTAGAAACAGAAAATCAAACACTTTCTGAAAGGTAGGACTGGCAGAGAAGTGAATCCAAAGCCACAGGAAGATAGACCGCAGGGGGAGGGGCTGGCTCCTAGCAAGCAGCGGAGCAACAGAGCACAAAATCAGGACTTTTAAAAGTCTGTTCCACAGAGGGACATCACTCCAGAGGCTAAACCGGAGTGAAGTCCACACGGGGTCAGCGTGGCCCCAGGTCCCGCAGGGTCACAGAAGGATCGGGGGTGTCTGAGTGTCACAGAGCTTACAGGTATTAGAACAAGGAAGCTGACTACAGAGACAGAGCCGACAGTGAGCTCCCAGCTCGGGGTTACCTTGAACTGGTCGCAGCCTGGGTGAGCTTGGAGCGTGGCCGGAGGCCAGGGAGATGGGAGTGATTGGGCACTATTCTCTGAGGGGGCACTGAGGAGTGGGGCCCCGAGCGCTCGGCTCCTCTGGGCCAGAGACTGAGAGGCTGCCATTTTCATTCCTGTCCTCCGGAACTCTACGGAAAGGGCTCAGGGAACAAAAGCTCCCGAAAGCGAACCCAAGTGAATCACTCAGCTGGCTCCTGGTAAGGGCGGTGCAATTCTGCCTGGGGCAAGAGGTTAAAAAAACAAAGACACTTGAGAATCACTACAACAGGCCCCTCCCCCGGAAGATCAACAAGAAATCCAGCCAGGACCAAGTTCACCTACCAATGAGTGCAGGTTCAATACCAAAGAGAACAGCAGAATTCCAGAGGAGGAGAAAGCAAAGCACTGAACTTATGGCTTTCTCCCCATGATTAATTAGTCTTGCAGTTAATTTAATTTTATTTTCAATTTTTTTTCTTCTGCTGCTAAAATTTTTTTTAACTTTTACCCTTTTCTTTTTTAACTTTTAAACTAGTTTCTCTTATATATAATATATATAATTTCTTTTTAATATTTTTTATTTATTCATTTTCTTTTTTTTAATTGTTTTTTTCTGAACCTCTCTTTATCCCCTTTCTCTTCCCAATGATTTGGGGTCTCTTCTTATTTGGTTAAAGAGTATTTTCCTGGGGCCTGTGCCACCCTTTTAGTATTTTACTGGCTCCTTCATATACTCTTATCTGGACAAAATTACAAGGCGGAAAAATTCACTACAAAAAAAAACAAAACAAAAAACAAGAGGCAGTACTGAAGGCTAGGGACCTAATCAATACAGACATTGGTAATATATCAGATATAGAGTTCAGAATGATGATTCTCAAGGTTCTAGCTGGGCTCAAAAAAGGCATGGAAGATATTAGAGAAACCCTCTCCAGAGATATAAAAGCCCTCTCTGGAGAAATAAAAGAACTAAAATCTAACCAAGCTGAAATTAAAAAAGCTATTAATGAGGTGCAATAAAAAATGGAGGCTCTCACTGCTAGGATAAATGAGGCAGAAGAAAGAATTAGCAATATAGAAGACCAAATGACAGAGAATAAAGAAGCTGAGCAAAAGAGGGACAAACAGCTACTGGACCACGAGGGGAGAATTCAAGAGATAAGTGACACCATAAGACAAAACAACATTAGAATAATTGGGATTCCAGTAGAAGAAAAAAGAGAGAGGGGAGCAGAAGGTATATTGGAGAGAATTATTGGAGAGAATTTCCCTAATATGGCAAAGGGAACAAGCATCAAAATCCAGGAGGCACAGAGAACCCCCCTCAAAATCAACAAGATAGGTCCACCCCCCGTCAGCTAATAGTAAAATTTACAAGTCTTAGTGACAAAGAGAAAATCCTGAAAGCAGCCTGGGAAAAGAAGTCTGTAATACAATGGTAAAAATATTAGATTGCAGCAGACTTATCCACAGAGACCTCGCAGGCCAGAAAGAACTGTCATGATATACTCAGAGCACTAAAGGAGAAAAACATGCAGCCAAGAATACTATATCCAGCTAAGCTATCATTGAAAATAGAAGGAGAGATAAAAAGCTTCCAGGACAAACAAAAACTGAAAGAAATTGCAAACACCAAACCAGCTCTACAGGAAATATTGAAAGGGGTCCTCTAAGCAAAGAGAGAGCCTAAAAGTAGTAGATCAGAAAAAAACAGAGACAATATATAGTAACAGTCACCTTATAGGCAATACAATGGCACTAAATTCATATCTCTCAATAGTTACCCTGAATGTTAAAGGGCTAAATACCCCAATCAAAAGACACAGGGTATCAGAATGGATAAAAAACCAAAACCCATCTATATGTTGCCTACAAGAAACTCATTTCAGACCCGAAGACACCTCCAGATTTAAAGTGAGAGGGTGGAAAACAATTTACCATGCTAATGGACATCAGAAGAAAGCAGGGGTGGCAATCCTTATATCAGATCAATTATATTTTAAGCCAAAGACTATAATAAGAGATGAGGAAGGACACTATATCATACTCAAAGGATCTGTCCAACAAGAAGATCTAACATTTTTAAATATCTATGCCCCTAACGTGGGAGCAGCCAACTATATAAACCAATTAATAACAAATTCGAAGAAACACATCAAAAATAATACAATAATAGTAGGGGAATTTAACACCCCCCTCACTGAAATGGATAGATCATCCAAGCAAAAGATCAACAAGGAAATAAAGGCCTTAAATGACACACTGGACCAGATGGACATCACAGATATCTTCAGAACATTTCATCCCAAAGTAACAGAATACACATTCTTCTCTGGTGCACATGGAACATTCTCCAGAATAGATCACATCCTCGGTCCTAAATCAGGTCTCAACCGGTATCAAAAGATTGGGATCATTCCCTGCATATTTTCAGACCACAATGCTCTGAAGCTAGAACTCAATCACAAGAGGAAGTTTGGAAAGAACCCAAATACATGCAGACTAAACAGCATCCTTCTAAAGAATGAGTGGGTCAACCAGAAAATTAAAGACGAGTTGAAAAAATTCATGGAAACAAATGATAATGAAAACACAACAATTCAAAATCTGTGGGACACAGCAAAGGCAGTCCTGAGAGGAAAATATACAGCAGTACAAGCTTTTCTCAAGAAACAAGAAAGGTCTCAAGTACACAGCCGAACCCTACACCTAAAGAAGCTGGAGAAAGAACAATAAAGAAACCCTAAACACAGCAGGAGAAGGGAAATAATAAAGATCAGAGCAGAAATCAATGAAATAGAAACCAAAAGAACAATAGAACAAATCAATGAAACTAGGAGATTGTTCTATGAAAGAATTAATAAGATTTATAAACCCCTGGCCAGACCTATCAAAAAGAAAAGAGAAAGGACCCAAATAAATAAAATCATGAATGGAAGAAGAGAGATCACAGCTAACACCAAAGAAATATAAACAATTATAAGAACATACCATGAGCAACTCTATGCAAACAAATTTGACAATCTGGAAGAAATGGATGCATTTCTAGAGACATATAAACTACCACAACTGAACCAGGAAGAAATAGAAAACCTGAACAGACCCATAACCAGTAAGGAGATTGAAACAGTCATCAAAAATCTCCAAACAAACAAAAGCCCAGGGACAGACGGTTTCCCAGGGGAATTCTACCAAACATTTAAAGAAGAATTAACTCCTATATTCCTAAACTGTTCCAAAAAATAGAAATGGAAGGAAAACTTCCAAACTCATTTTATGAAGCCAGCATCACCTTGATCCCAAAACCAGGGGATTCCATCAAAAAAGAGAACTACAGACCAATATCCTTGATGAACACAGATGCAAAAATTCTCACCAAAATACTAGCCAATAGGACTCAATAGTACACTAAAAGGATTATTCACCACGACCAAGTGGGATTTATTCCAGGGCTGCAAGGTTGGTTCAATATCTGCAAATCAATCAATGTGATACAATACATTAATAAAAGAAAGAATAAGAACCATATGATACTCTCAATAGATGCTGAAAAAGCATTTGACAAAGTACAGCATCCCTTCCTGATCAAAACCCTTCAAAGTGTAGGGATAGAGGGCACATACCTTAATATTATCAAAGCCATCTATGAAAAGCCCACTGCAAATATCATTATCAATAGAGAAAAACTGAAAGCTTTTCTGCTAAGGTCAGGAACATGGCAGGGATGTCCATTATCACCACTGCTATTCAACATAGTACTAGAAGTCCTAGCCTCAGCAATCAGACAACAAAAGGAAATTAAAGGCATCCAAATCGGCAAAGAAGAAGTCAAATTATCACTCTTCGCAGATTATATGATACTCTATGTGGAAAACCCAAAAGACTCCACTCCAAAACTGCTAGAACTTGTACAGGAATTCAGTAAAGTGTCAGGATATAAAATCAATGCACAGAAATCAGTTGCATTTCTCTACACCAACAAGACAGAAGAAAGAGAAATTAGGGAGTCAGTCCCATTTACAATTGCACCCAAAACTATAAGATACCTAGGAATAAACCTAACCAAAGAGGCTAAGAATCTATACTCAGAAAATTATAAAGTACTCATGAAAGAAATTGAGGAAGACACAAAGAAATGGAAAAATGTCCCATGCTCCTGGATTGGAAGAACAAATATTGTGAAAATGTCTATGCTACCTAAGGCAATCTAAATATTTAATGCAATTCCTATAAAAATACCATCCATTTTTTCGAAGAAATGGAACAAATAACCCTAAAATTTATATGGAACCAGAAAAGACCTCGAATAGCCAAAGGAATATTGAAAAAGAAAGCCAAAGTTGGTGGCATCACAATTCCAGACTTCAAGCTTTATTATAAAGCTGTCATTATCAAGACAGCATGGTACTGGCACAAAAACAGACAAAATGATCAATGGAACAGAATAGAGAGCTCAGTAATAGACCCTCAACTCTATGGTCAACTAATCTTTGACAAAGCAGGAAAGAATGTCCAATGGAAAAAAGACAGCCTCCTCAATAAATTGTTTTGGGAAAATTGGACAGCCACATGCAGAAAAATGAAAATGGAACATTTCCTTACACCACACACAAAAATAGACTCAAATGGTTAAAGGACCTCAATGTGAGAAAGGAATCCATCAAAATCCTTGAGGAGAACACAGGTAGCAACCTCTTCAACCTCAGCTGCTGCAACATCTTCCTAGGAACATCACCAAAGGCAAGGGAAGCAAGGACAAAAATGAACTATTGGGATTTCATCAAGATCAAAAGTTTTTGCACAGCAAAGGAAACAGTTAACAAAATCAAAAGACAACTGACAGAATGGGAGAAGATATTTGCAAATGACCTATCAGATAAAGGGCTAGTGTACAAAATCTATAAAGAACTTAGCAAACTCAACAATCAAAGAACAAATAATGCAATCAAGAAATGGGCAGAAGACATGGAACAGACATTTCTGCAAAGAAGACATCCAGATGGCCAACAGACACATGAAAAAGTGCTCCACATCACTTGGTATCAGGGGAATACAAATCAAAAGCACAATGAGTTATCACCTCACACTAGTCAAAATGGCTAAAATTAACAAGTCAGGAAATGACAGATGCTGGCGAGGATGTGGAGAAAGGGGAACCCTCCTACACTGTTGATGGGAATGCAAGCTGGTACAACCACTCTGGAAAACAGCTTGGAGGTTCCTCAAAATGTTGAAAATAGAACTACCCTACGACCCAGCAATTGCACTACTGGGTATTTACCCTGAAGATAGAAACGTAGTGATCCGAAGGGGCACGTGCACCCGAATGTTTATAGCAACAATGTCCACAATAGCCAAACTATGGAAAGAACCTAGATGTCCATCAACAGATGAATGGATCAAGAAGATGTGGTATATATACACAATGGAAGACTATGCAGCCATCAAAAGAAATGAAATCTTGCCATTTGCGACAACGTGGATGGAACTAGAGGGTATCATGCTTAGCGAAATAAGTCAAGCGGAGAAAGACAACTATCATATGATCTCCCTGATATGAGGAAGTGGAGATGCAACATGGGGGGTTAAGGGGGTAGGAGAAGAATGAATGAAACAAGATGGGCTCGGGAGGGAGACAAACCATAAGTGACTCTTAATCTCACAAAACAAACTGAGGGTTGCTGGGGGGAGGGGGTTTGGGAGAGGGGGGTGGGGTTATGGACTTTGGGGACGGTATGTGCTATGGTGAGTGCTATGAAGCGTGTAAAACTGGTGATTCACAGACCTGTACCGCTGGGGATAAAAATACATTATATGTTTATAAAAAATAAAAAAAATTTTTAAAAAGAAAATACTGGAACCAAACTTGGGTCTGAGATTTTCTAAAGCCGACTTACTTCTTAAATTTATTCATTGAAATGGTCCAATTTCATTTTTCTGCACGTGCTCTCCAATTTTCCCAACACCATTTATTGAAGAGGCTGTCTTTTTTCCATTGGACATTCTTTCCTGCTTTGTCGAAGATTAGTTGACCATAGAGTTGAGGGTCTATTTCTGGGCTCTCTATTCTGTTCCATTGGTCTATGTGTCTGTTTTTGTGCCAGTACCATGCTGTCTTGATGATGACAGCTTTGTAATAAAGCTTGAAGTCCAGAATTGTGATGCCACCAACTTTGGCTTTGTTTTTCAATATCCCTTTGGCTATTCGAGGTCTTTTCTGGTTCGATATAAATTTTAAAATTATTTGTTCCATTTCTTTGAAAAATATGGATGGTACTTTGATAGGAATTGCATTAAATGTGTAGATTGCTTTAGGTAGCATAGACATTTTCACAATATTTATTCCTCCAATCCAGGAGCATGGAACATTTTTCCATTTCTTTGTGTCTTCCTCAATTTCTTTCATGAGTACTTTACCATTTCCTTACACCACACACAAAAATAGATTCAAGATGGATTAAGGACCTCAATGTGAGAAAGGAATCCATCAAAATCCTTGAGGAGAACACAGGCAGCAACCTCTTCGACCTCAGCCGCAGCAACATCTTCCTAGGAACATCGCCAAAGGCAAGGGAAGCAAAGGCAAAAATGAACTTTTGGGATTTCATCAAAATCAAAAGCTTTTGCACAGCAAAGGAAACAGTTAACAAAACCAAAAGACAACTGACAGAATGGGAGAAGATATTTGCAAACGACATATCAGATAAAGGACTAGTGTCCAAAATCTATAAAGAACTTAACAAACTCAACACCCAAAGAACAAATAATCCAATCAAGAAATGGGCAGAGGACATGAACAGACGTTTCTGCAAAGAAGACATCCAGATGGCCAACAGACACATGAAAAAGTGCTCCATATCACTCGGCATCAGGGAAATACAAATCAAAACCACAATGAGATATCACCTCACACCAGTCAGAATGGCTAAAATCAACAAGTCAGGAAATGACAGATGCTGGCGAGGATGCGGAGAAAGGGGAACCCTCCTACACTGTTGGTGGGAATGCAAGCTGGTGCAACCACTCTGGAAAACAGCATGGAGTTTCCTCAAAATGTTGAAAATAGAACTGCCCTATGACCCAGCAATTGCACTACTGGGAATTTACCCTAAAGATACAAACGTAGTGATCCAAAGGGGCACATGCACCCGAATGTTTATAGCAGCAATGTCCACAATAGCCAAACTATGGAAAGAACCTAAATGTCCATCAACAGATGAATGGATCAAGAAGATGTGGTATATATACACAATGGAATACTATGCAGCCATCAAAAGAAACGAAATCTTGCCATTTGCGACAACATGGATGGAACTAGAGCGTATCATGCTTAGCGAAATAAGTCAAGCGGAGAAAGACAAATATCATATGATCTCCCTGATATGAGGAAGTGCTGATGCAACATGGGGGCTTAAGTGGGTAGGAGAAGAATCCATGAAACAAGATGGGATAGGGAGGGAGACAAACCATAAGTGACTCTTAATCTCACGAAACAAACTGTGGGTTGCTGGGGGGAGAGGGGTTGGGAGAAAGGGGGTAGGATTATGGACATTGGGGAGGGTATATGCTTTTGGGTAAAGTGGAAGGGGAGATGAACCATGAGAGACTATGGACTCTGAAAAACAATCTGAGGGGTTTGAAGTGGCGGGGGGGGGGTGGGAGGTTGGGGTACCAGGTGGTGGGTATTATAGAGGGCACAGATTGCATGGAGCACTCGGTGTGGTGAAAAAATAATGAATACTGTTTTTCTGAAAATAAATAAATTGGAAAAAAAAAGAAAACGAAAAAAAATTTATTCATTGAAACACATTGTGGTTGGACATTTGCTACACGGCAGGGACTGCTCCAGGTGCTAGAAATATAACAAAGAACAAAACAGATAGAAGTTTCTGCTCACATCAACCTTCCATTCTAGTGGGATCGGACAGACAATCAACAAGATCAGTAGAATATGGCACACCATCTTGACAGGTGCAAAGGGTGAAATTGAGAAACACTAGGATGAGGGCTGCATTCATTTATTTTTTTATTTTACTTTTTTAGATTTTATTTATTTATTTATTTGAGGAAAAGAGAGCATGAGAGTGCAAGTGGGGGTAGGGGCAGAGGAAGAGGATCCCCAGCAGGCTTCACGCTAAGCCCGGAGCCTGAGTGGGGCTCGACCCCAGGACCCCAAGATCATGACCTGAGCTGAAGTCAGACGCTTCACAGAGTGAGCCACCCAGGTGCCCCCAGATACAAATTTTTAAATCACTTTATTATTCTGGTGCCTGAAGGATCAACGTTCTGTTTCCATCCTATGCTCAGCCAAGTTACATTAGAAATGTCCTCAGGGCATGCCTGTGTATTATGTTTGCACGTTTGGTTTGTTTCGTGCTTGCTTGAGATGACAGACTGATATGCAGACCCAGACCCTAGACCAGAGTCTAATTCCGGCCTTTGCTGACACGAGACCCTGCTTCTCTGACTGGAATGCTTGCCTTGCTCAGTACTGGTCTTGGCCCTGCTGCCTTTCTTCCGCACCTGGTGGCCTTTCCTGAGTTACTAGTCAATGTCTCCTGGGACGCAGTTCCCCTTCCAAAGGCTGAGCTGTTTAAACTCCCCAAGGCCTGCTGTCCTCCCCTCCTTAGCCTGGGGCCGGCCTTCATGGCCACACTGGTGGCTTCTGCTTGGAGTCTTCCTTCTCTCTGGCTCCTGCTTTGTGCATGGCTACCTCGGCGGTGAATTCCATGTTCCCCTCCAAGCCTGTGGAGGACAGTTGGATTCTCAGAGCCCTGTAGCTTAGAACCCAGCTCTCTTACAAGGGCAGCGTTGCTGAATACGGAACACCAGTGAGGCGCACAGGCAGTTGCGGGGTCGGGCTGGAGTTACTGCCGTCGAAAACGGAAAGCAAAGGAGCATAGTGACAACCTCCGTACACCGTCTGACCCTGTATAGCTGTGGAGCTTGAAGAACATGGTTGACTCCAGGCTTAAGAGTCAATCAGTGATTTCATGATTTTCACAATATTTCTGAGGACAAAATAAGAGAAGGGGATATAATTAGGCAAGCAGGTGGAAGGAAGGAAGGAAACAAGGAGGAAAGGAAGTAAGGAAAGGAACAGAGAGAAAGAAATAAAGGAAGAAACTGGGTAGATTCTTAGTAGAACTTACTGAGGACTACAATTTGCAGTAGTGCAGTTCAAGATTCAGTGAGAAAGGAATTAATCCTTGCACCTTAAGGGTGAGGGCCAGAGTAAATGCAATATTGTTTGCATTATGTAATTTCTGAAACCAGATGGCAGATGTTTTTGGAAATGGGCCACCGATGGGGCGGATCCAGACATCCGTGTGCAGCGGGGTATCTGCTCTACTCGGCACTGCTCCGTCCAGGGTCATGACAGGCGTGTGGTCCAGGATGACTCCCTCCCAAGTACGTTCATGGTAAAATAATACTGACTTGAGAGCCTTTCAGTGCTCAGTTTCCATGTTCTGCAGCCAGATAGAATTTCAGAGAAAATAAGGTAGAATGGATGAGGACCCCACTGGGAAAGGATGCCGGGGTGGGCCCCCTCCCTCTTTTCTTCGAGGCGTCTGCACCTGCCCTTCACGCTCATGCAGAGTAGCCCCACAGCGCCCGGGGAGGAGCTGGGCCCCCTCCGTGTCAGCTCACTTAACTCACCTTTTCTTCCATCCTCACGCCTGTCAAGGATTTCAGCTCCAGATGGGTTTTCCGCTTAGGCAAGAAATAATTACTGGAGTGCTAACCTCTTAAAACACATATTTTTATATGGCTTTTTAAATAGAAAAATCTCAAGCAAAACCTCTTTTTATAATGACCTTAATGAAAATCACATGACACGTCATAGTTTTAAGTTTTATTTAGCATCCAGTTGATTATTATAAAGATAACAATTCTTTGGCCTTATTAAACAGATAAAGCATAGAGCTCTGAATTGAGGAAATGAGAGAGATTCACAAGAAGATGGAATGGACTTTTAACAGGATTTTGAAGTCAAACTGCATTAAGATTATCAAGGAAATAAGAATGGCTGAGGATTTCACATATGAAGTGGTTTAAGTCACCTTCACAGTTGAGAGCCTCTTCGACTTAAAGTGGATTATTTCTCCTCCACTATTCACCCCATAGTGAATGAATACCAAGATGCTTTCCATTTTTCTCAATTACTGCATCCTTTTAAAATATGTTAAAGTAAGTGGGTCAGAATTGCTTTCCCAGTAGTTCAAAAGAGCTTCCTTTATTTGGACCAGGATAGAGCCCCTGATACTCCAATGTGAATGGCTACTGATTGAGGTATAGATAAAACACATCCTGGAAAATCACACAGCAATGCAATCTATGTGATTCCCTTAGTCCCGTGTTTTTTAATGTATTATGAAAAATTTTAACCTTTCAAAAATAGACTAATAGAGTGGACACCTGTATATCCATCACCAAATTTAACAATTATCAAAAATTAGTTAC
Organism: Neogale vison; assembly: GCF_020171115.1. Lineage (NCBI taxonomy): Eukaryota > Metazoa > Chordata > Mammalia > Carnivora > Mustelidae > Neogale > Neogale vison. Next base: position 313,050,096 of record NC_058091.1, on the reverse strand, counting down.
GCTTCTTATTTTATTTATTTATTTTTTAGGTAGGTTCCATGCCTAAGGTGGAGCTTGAGCTCACAGCCCTGAGATTAAAAGGGTCATGTGCTCTACTGCTAAGGTAGCAGGGTGTCCCTTTGCAATTCCTTTTTTCTCTTTTTTAAAGATTTTGTTTATTTATTTATTCATGGTCAGTGTTTTCCCTGAGATCTCTGACATCATGAACAATATTTTTCAAGCAGATATAATAGTTGTTTTGAATATCTAGTGACCTTCCATTTTGGAGAAACTGTGGGTCAAAATCCCATTTGCTTGCTGTTCTTGGCCAAGCCCAGGACGATGAGATCGGTACCAGCAAACAAGCCCTGGTTCGGCTGAAACAGCCTTGCTCCCCTCTCCCACCTGGATTCTGGAGACACCCGTGAGATGTAGGGTCTATGACTCAGACCTCACGTCCTGCTCTGTCATACCAGTCCTCGGAGGAAGCATCCCACTAGACCCTATCAACACAGCCATAGATTTGTATTTGAACATATTTGTTGCGTATTTGTTTGGTATGTATCTTTCCCCCCGTGGAATTGTAAACTCCATGAGAATAAAGATCTAGTCTGACTTCTGGGGGCCTGCTGCCCACAGGAACGTTGATGTATGGTAGAACCTCAGTAAATACCTCTTGAGTAGGATAAATAACTTTGTGAAAAGACAGAAAAATATAATTTTTGTATCTTCATGTTTCAAGTTCTGACATTGAGAAGGTTTAAACCACTGAAGTATATGGGCACTTAAATTCTTAATGATTAAGAGATTGCTTGAATACATATTTAAGTAGTAATTTTTTTCAAGATCTTTTATCTGGTCCCACATATTGAGGTGTAGAAGTGGATTAGCATCTGAAGTTGATACAATTAGAGATGCCTTCTCCTTGAACTTCAGGTCAGTTTCTCTCCTTATAGGATCCCAAAGCAACGACGTCAGCCTATTTGGCAGGTGAGGCTTCCCAGGAAAAACACATCTATTTTATTTGCAAGGAAGATGAAAGATCACACAATCTATGGGGCGCCTGGGTGGCTCAGTGGGTTAAAACCTCTGCCTTCAGCTCAGGTCATGATCACGGGGTCCTGGGATCAAGCCCCGCATCAGGCTCTCTGCTCAGCTGGGAGCCTGCATCCTCCTCTCTCTGCCTGTTTCTCTGCATACTTGTGATTTCTCTCTCTCTGTCAAATAAATATATAAAATCTTTAAAAAAAAGATTAAAAAAAAGATTTTATGTATTTATTTGACAGACAGAGATCACAGATAAGCAGCGAGGCAGGCAGAGAGTGAGGGGGAAGCAGGCTCCCTGCTGAGCAGAGAGCCCGATGCGGGGCTCGATCCCTCACCCCGGGATCATGACCTGAGCCGAAGGCAGAGGCTTTAACCCACTGAGCCACCCAGGTGCCCCAATACATAAAATCTTTTAAAAAATAATTTAAAAAAAAGATCACACAGTCTAGCCCAGGATAATTATGCTGCTGATTATAAGACACAAGAGCAAAAGGAGAGAAGAAAGAAAGGCCAGGTGACTCATGATGCCACACTGGGCGGACAGGTGACGCCACATCAGGGCCCCCTGGAAAACGGGTGGGTACCATAGTCTCCTGTATTGAGGTGAAAAGTCACTCTTACCTGCAGAGATAAACACATACTTAACTCCTTCCTTGACAGACACATAGAAGTTTGGTATGTGTATGTAAGTATGAATGCTGTTTGCCTAACTGTGGCCCTCTGTCCGTATCTCCCTGTAAATGCTAACTGACTTCTGTTTTCCAGTGAATTCCGTGTCACGGTCTGACATTGAGTTGTAGAACATCCTGTTCTCAGAAACTGTTGATCATGAACGAGACATTTGAGGCCTCTTCAGTATTTTCCTTTAGAGATCTTGCTGATGTACTCTGACCTAAGATATTGAAGGTTATTATTTTTTTTTTCTGAGAAGCTGTTTTGATACAAGCCTTATGTGCAATCCACGGAGATTACATCCTTTTCTTTTATGTGTGAATTTCTTTTCTATTGAATTAAAATCTGTTTGGCAGTTCTGATCGCCTAGATGGGTAATGTGAGTCTGTCCAGTCTTGATGGATTACCTGGTTGTTTTGTTACTTAGTATCACATGGCATGGATCCTATACTGCTTCTAGGGGGGTCAGTGTATCCCATTTCATGGAAGCTCTGGGAGAAGGAAGGAGAAGAACACAAGAGGAGGCATCACAGGTGAGAGAAGAGAATCCATGACCTCATAGAAAGTGAACCATGCTGGGCTTTCAGGGACTAGGATCTGGAATGGTTATGCTAAGCAGAAGGAGGTCCCTGGGAGTCTGAGTCTAGACCCTGCATCCCTCCCTGTGCTGATGGAGGCAACATATTTCAAAATACATCAAAGATAAAGCAGTTTGATGGATGAAGGGAGGGATGGATTGACAGCTCTCTACATGAAAAAGTAGATGTAGTAAAATAGAAGTGGTAGAACTTAGGTGGAACATGGGTGTTCATGATAAACTCCAACCAGTCTCACTGTTCGAAGATTTTTGTCATAAAGCATTGAAAAAACATGAAATTCCATAGCTATCCTCTTTCACTGTTTGGGGGATTTTTGATATCTCTCTTTAATGTTCTTCAATTCCCCATGCATAGTGCCCAAAATAAGGCAACCACCAAAAAATGAAAGTTCTCCAAGTGTGGCCTGCACATCCACCCTGAGAACTTTTCAGGGAGCTACAAGGTCAAACCACTTCCATAAAAACACTGAGACATGAGACATCATTTGCTTTTTCAAACCTCATTCTTTTGTAAGTATGCGGGGGAAATGTGTAGAGGTTACAAGATTTGTGGCATTGCAATAGATTAAGTGCAGAACACCTTGAGAATCCAGCTGTCTTCCATGACCCTGGACAGTAAAGACATTTGCAAAAAATGTAAGCTGATTCCATTTTCTGATTAATGTTTGAAAAATATAGCCATTTTTTTCACAGAAATATGTTGCCTATATTAACACATAATGGTTTTACTTTGCAATTTCCAAATGCATAAATGCATATTTTTAAAAAGTCACAGTTTTCATAACTACTCTTATAAGTAGCAATTCATAGCAGTGGTAGCTAAAATCTAGATAGATTTTAATCATGTACATTTTCTTGGCAAAATTTTTATTAGTTTCATTTGTATAGCTGACATCAGGGGGTCCTCAGTTCATGTTAACAGAGCAAAGAGGTCCCGAGAGCCCAAAGTCTGAACAAGTCTGCAATGGCCATTTGCTGCATGAAAACAGGCAACCTCATTTGAAGACTCAGGGCACCTCATTTGGAATCTGCTCCCTGCCAGCACTCACATTTCTTAAATTCTCTGGCCTCACATAGCTTATGTTGGAAATGAAGATTCTAGCATTCCCCAGCTCACTTGCATTAGGCAAAGATCTGAAGAGTTGAGAGGTAGGTAGTCCTCAGAGACAGTGAGTATTAAAGAAGTGTTTGCAAAAAATAAATATTCTAGTTATTTGTGCATGTGGATTTTGCTTTCCTTATAAGTTATGGCTGCCTTAAAGACAGTATATAGAGTCTCATACTTGTATCTTTGTGCCATGTTCGCTCTGAATTACCAGAAGTCAAATAAAGGTAAAAGCAATAAATATTACCCTTACCATGTGCCCCAGTGCCTGGCACAGTCCTGTGTACAGAGCCAGTCCTCAACACATGTTTACAGAATGATTTAGTGCATATTTGCTAAATGACCCTGGTTTTATCTAGCTGGAAGTGGAATTGGGCAAAATTCTCAAGGAAACTTATTTTCTTACTTTTACATGTGCAGATATTAAACTGAGCCATCCTTGAAACAACTTATCTCAAAGGAGCTCATAAGGAAACTTCTTAATAAAGAAACAAGAGTGACTTCTAATTAGTATCCAAGTGTTTACAAGTAAATAGATGCTTCTAGATACTTGGAAGTGTTCAAAACAGTGTTCATCTAAGCACTTTGAGTATTTGCTTGAAATATTATTTCCACTACAAGTTGGTTTAATAGATGCTCTTCAAATGAAGTATAAAATTAAACTTAAATTCTAGTTCTGTGTCAATCATTAAGTTCAGAAATACATCCAAGATCCCCACAGGGGAAAAGAAACATGGATCTTACACAAAGTCCCTGAGTATGCACCACGCATGGGATAATTTGTTCACATGACCATGAGCGTGCTTGAGGAGGCATCACTTGTCAATAAACATTGCATAATGAAAAGAAGCAGCCTGGTCCTTGGGGATGTCTCATCCAGAATCAGATTGGCTTGCCCCAGTACCTTTCCCAGGGAGAAAAGCAAGAATGGACAGGGAAGAAGATTAGGCGACTGGCTCATGTCCCCCATTTCAGCTATGCAAAAAACATGAAGCAACACTTTGTAGCAAAAGGTTGACTGTTGAATAGCATCTGGTTTCCAATTGCTACAGTTTTGTCTTGCCTATTACAATGCTCATGCCATGATGGCAAATTTGCTAAGAACATTTAATTCCAGAAAGAGCCGACAAAAATGAATTGTGGATGGGAGATGCATTAATACAAATTGCTTTCATTTACTACACATTAATTTCAGAATGAATAGACATCTAAGAAAGCAAAATATTTTCAGGTCTATCTCCCAATGCAATTATTTGGGGCTGCTTTGATGGAACTTTAGTAATGAATGCTAAGCCAGAGCCGAAATGGTCCTATTAAAAAGCTCGTAAGCACCAACCCGTAAATATTGCTGACCCTGATTTCTACTTCAGAGACTTTGTGCTTATTTTATTCAGAGATATTTTTAGGTACCTGAGATCTGTCGTATTTTACCTTGGTCTTTTAGTTCTTTTTGTTAAATTAGTTGAAACTTAATGTCCAAATGTTTAATGGAAAAAGGATATTTTATAGTATTCATTTTATTTTAAGTCTGCCTTAAGAATTTTGTTGTTTGCGTCTTGCTTTCTGTCTTAATGAAATTACTTTGTTGCATACATTCAAATACATTTTAGTTTCTTCTGCTTATGTTGGACTTGTGTGTGTGTGTGTGTGTGTGTGTGTGGTGATCTTTATTGTCCCAAAAAGCGTCAACATGGGGTAGTTCAGACTCTTCCACTGAAGGCTGCGTCCTCTGCTCAGCCACCCCAATGCCCCCCACCCTCATGCCCACCCTGGCCCTGGCCCCTGTCACCTGATCTTCCCCAGATGCAGTCCCTTTCCCAAATGTGTCACTTTTCCAGGTATTCCCAGGTACCTGCTCACTCCCCGTTATCAAGGGCAAGGTTCATCTTGCAAAAATTAATCTCTCCTCCCAGGAGACGGGGCCAGCATGCTATGTGGGGTGGGAGGGCATTTCCCACTTTGCTTTTCCTGCTCCCTGGTTGGCCTGCCTTCCTCGTTCCCAAGCATCCCCTGACAGTCCAGGCCCGGGGACTTCCTGCATGTTTCCCAGACCTTGCTTTCTACCCACTTTCTGGCTAACTCATGTTCTGACTCCACTCAGCCCTGCAAGTTTTTCCACCTAACCTCTTACTTTTTGCCAGTTTTCCCTAACTATCCCCTGAACCCCACTCCTCCTCGAACACTTTGCCTTACTGCCGTAATGCCACCCCCTCCCGCTGCACTTAATTCCCAGAAAACTCCGTCTCTGAGTTTTCTCCTTCTCCTCCTCATTTGCTCTGAAATCACAGTAGGAAATAGGTTCCTAGAACACATTGATCAAGTATGTGCATATGGATATTGTGTGAATTTCTTCTGCCATGTTTTCAGGAGTTCATAGAAATCTGAATGTCGGCATTTCTGAGTTACAGTCCAGCCCATGCAGGAGAGAAGAGTGGGGAAACAGGGCTGGTCACTGATGTTCGAGGAGGCCCATGGCAAGTGACATGGGATTTGCAGAGCATTTTGTAAAACAATTTAAAAAAAAATAACAAATATACCTCGCGAGTATTGACTCTTTAAGAGTGGACTACACCCGATAGTGCTTTCCTGTAGTTTCTGTCTTTGTAATTTATCGCAGTGAGTGCAAAACATCATTAAGTTTCCCTACTCATTTTCCCTGTGAGCTGTTCGATTCCTGAATCCCTTCCATTTCTCTTAATTAAATTCACTGCTCTCAATACTGATTAAGTATCCATTCTGTTGTTCTTACTATAGTCGGAATACAGCAATGGATAAGACAAAGTGCCTGCCCTTTGGAAATGCAAGACCCAGAGGGGATTTGGAAGCTTGGACACTTGGCGGTTGCTGTAAAGACACAAGGCTTCAGGGGAGAGAAATTTGAACAGCCGTACTTAATAGTACACTATGGGCCCATATACATTAATTTCCTATTGCTGCTGTAACACGTACCATGAAATTGTGGTTGAGAACAACAGTTATGTATTATCTAACAGTTCCAGAGGTCAGAAATTGCATGAGGCTAAAACCAAGATCCTATCAAGACAGTATTCATTCTGGAGACCAGGAGGAGAACTTACCCTTTTGCTTCTTCTGGCTTCTAGAAGCCACCTTCTTCCCTTGGCCCATGACCCTCTTTCCCCATCTCTCAAGCCAGCCTTAGCATCTTCAGTGTCTCTATTACTGGACTTCTCTATCTCCTTCTCCTACTTAGGCAGGACCTGTTGATTATATCAGATCCACTGGATAATCCAGGTTAACTCTCCTGTCCTCAGGTCAACTGATTGTCAACTTTAATTCCATCCTTTACCTTAATTCCTATTTACCATTAATTTAGCAGGTTCTTGGGATAAAGATGTGGACATCTTTGGGGACAGCATTATTCTGTCTACTATGACATTTTTGATTCTTCTTTTCTTTGAAATCTCTAGCATCCCAAATATATGTCTGGTTTAAAAACATGTATAGGTTATGCTTCTGAGGATGGTATAATGAACTCTTTTAGATCAACCTGCTACTAAAAACAACTGAAAATCCTGAAAAAAAAAAAAAACACCTCAGATTTGTTTAAATGAATCAGAGAACTACTTAGGCAGCCAGAAATTATAATAGGGTGTCCCAGAGGAAATCCCAGAGATAAGCCTAATATTATGTGATACTTGACTCTTTAGGATGTTTGTTAATTCATAAGCATTGAAGGACCCAGAGATAAATATCTGAGCAGAAAACAACAAATGAGAGTTTGAGAACCTGAGTCAAGGTTGGCTGCTGATCTGAAACATGGACTTTAGAGTTACTGAGGCATCATAGACTTGAGACACCAAATCATGGAGAAGAGGGGAATGCATTCAGGTGAGCATGACCATCTGTTTTTTTAATGCATTTGCTGATCTTTAGGCAGGGCCAGGCAGAGAGACATAGGGAGGGGCAGAACATGGTGTTCAAGGCTTTCAAAAAGGAGGTACCCTTGTGAACTTGCCAGATTCTCAGAAAGGACCCCGGAACCAAACAACAAGGACCCAGTGTCTTCCGGCTTAATCCAAGTGGGACTGAAATGACCTGCTTATCAGGCAAATACCTCCAAAGTAAAGAGAAGCACATCTTCATTAAAGACAATGACCAGGGCAAGAAACTCACATATTTCCATAGATTTTCATACTTAGTGTCTAGCATTCAGCAAGCAAGATCCAGGCCCACCAGGAGGCAGAGATAATTTATGAAGAACCAAGAGACACAAGAGTTTATAGAAACAGATCCAGGGAAATCCTGCCTTCTTGACTCACTCTCTCTGGTGTAAAGCCAGTCACAGGGATGCTCAAGCAGCCATATGGAGAGACCCTCACAGAAAGGAACCCATTTTCCCAGCAACAGGGACAGCCTGCTCACCAGCTGTAACAGTCGTGATCTCAGATGCCTGCAGTTCCTGCTGACACAGGACAGGCCACAGGCAAAAATTGCTTTTCCAAAATGCCCAACCCATCAAAACCATGAGTGTTCAGCACACTCACCTTTGGGGAGATTTGTCATATGGCATCAGACAAATTACACAATACCCAACAGTTCACCAAAGACCTGTTTATAAAGTTTGCATCAACATTTTCTGATAGCCCCAAACTGGAAAAACCAACAGTGGGATGAGTATAGAAACTGTTATGTTTATACTAAGGAAGGCTAGGAAGCAGTGGAAGCTGACTCAGTGCTGCAGGCAACAATGTGGGTGAACCTCACACATACAGCACTGAGCAAAGAAGCCACGTTGCACAAAGACTCCTTGCTAAATGGCTGCATTTATGAGAAGTTTAAGCACTGGCAAAGCTAATCTGAAAGAAGTCAGAATAGTGGCAGTCTTCCAGATGGACGGTAGATGGACATCGAGAGGGGCACCTGGAATCTTTCCAGGATGCTTATGGATTCCATTTCTTTATCAGGTAGTAGCTGATTTTGTGACAATTTACGAAGCTCTATAGTATTATAGTATTCCCGTATACATATAACAACGCTAATGGAAATACACATAAGCAAATACATCTCAGTGGGGCACCTGGGTGGCTCAGCTGGTTAAGCATCTGCCTTTAGGTCAGGTCATGGTGCCTTACTCAGTGGGGAGCCTGCTTCTCCCTCTCACTCTGTCTGTCTCTCCACTCATGCTCTCTCTGCCTCTGCCTTTGTCTCAAAGGAATAAATAAAACCTTTTTTAAAAAAGCAAATAAATCTCAGAATATTTTGTAGAAGCAATAACTCTTCTAGAAAGTTCTCCATTAAAAAATAGAGCGGCTTGCCCTGAAGATATAGAACTACCATTTGATCAGAAAGCCTGAATAACAAAAGAAACCCATTTTTCTATTATTTGCCAGGCTCATGTACTAGCAGCCGTTCCTGAGAAGGAACTACAGAACCAGTGGGGTGGGGGTTGTGCCCAGTGGGGTGGGGGTTGTGCCCACTTCTGTGTGCTGCTCACAGAGCTTGATGACATCCCCAGCTACTCAAGTTTGCAAAGAGCACAGTGATGCCCTAAGTTGCAAATCTCTTCTGACCCCAGGATTGCTGGTAATTGCTCTGCTCTGATTCCTGTCACAGAGTGGCAGAGCCCCAGAAGCTGTGGGCAAGGGGAGCTGGGCTCACCAGCTGAGGAGCAGGACACCGAGACCATGCAGCCCTCCCTGTTATAGGCGTACTCCTCCAGTGAGGGCCGCACAGACGCAAGGGTGTTTCTGAAGATTCATCTTTTTTTTTTTAACTTTTTTTTCCAATTTATTTATTTTCAGAAAAACATTATTCATTATTTTTTCACCACACCCAGTGCTCCATTGCAAGCTGTGCCCTCTATAATACCCACCACCTGGTACCCCAACCTCCTCCTCCTCCAAACCCCTCAGACTGTTTTTCAGAGTCCATAGTCTCTCATGGTTCACCTCCCCTTCCAATTTACCCAAATTCCCTACTACTCTCTAACGCCCCTTGTCCTCCATGCTATTTGTTATGCTCCACAAATAAGTGAAACCATATGATAATTGACTCTCTGCTTGACTTATTTCACTCAGCATAGTCTCTTCCAGTCCCGTCCATGTTGCTACAAAAGTTGGGTATTCATCCTTTCTGATGGAGGCATCATACTCCATAGTGTATATGGACCACATCTTCCTTATCCATGCATCCGTTGAAGGGCATCTTGGTTCTTTCCATAGTTTGGCGACTGTGGCCATTGTTGCTATAAACATTGGGGTACAGATGGCCCTTCTTTTCACGACATCTGTGTCTTTGGGGTAAATACCCAGGAGTGAAATTGCAGGGTCATAGGGAAGCTCTATTTTTAATTTCTTGAGGAATCTCCACACTGTTCTCCAAAGAGGCTGCACCAACTTGCATTCCCACCAACAGTGTAAGAGGGTTCCCCCTTCTCCACATCCTCTCCAACACATGTTGTTTCCTGTTTTGTTAATTTGGGCCATTCTAACTGGTGTAAGGTGATATCTCAATGTGGTTTTAATTTGAATCTCCCTGAGGGCTAATGATGATGAGCATTTTTTTCATGTGTCTGATAGCCATTTGTATGCCTTGATTGGAGAAGTGTCTGTTCATATCTTCTGCCCATTTTTTGATGTGTTTGCCTGTTTCGTGTGGGTTGAGTTTGAGGAGTTCATTATAGATCCTGGATATCAACCTTTTGTCTGTACTGTCATTTGCAAATATCTTCTCCCATTCTGTGGGTTGCCTCTTTGTTTTTTTGACTGTTTCCTTTGCTGTGCAGAAGCTTTTGATTTTGATCAACTCCACATAAGAAGGGAAATCATCAAGATTAGAGCTGAGATCAATGAGGGAGAAACCAGAGATACAGTAGAACGTATCAATGAAACTAGAAGCTGGTTTTTTGAAAGAATCAATAAGATCGATAAGCCACTGGCTACACTAATCCAAAAGAAAAGAGAGAAATCCCAAATTCATAAAATTATGAATGAAATGGGAGAGATCACAACTAACACCAAGGAAGTAGAAACAATCATCAGAAGTTATTATGAACAGTTATATGCCAATAAGCTTAGCAACCTAGATGAAATGGATGCATTTCTGGAAAATTATAAACTACCAAAATTGAACCAGGAAGAAATCGATAACCTGAATAGACCGATATCTAATAACGAGATTGAATCAGTGATCAAAAACCTCCCAAAAAACAAGAGCCATAGTTGCTGGACCTGACGGATTCCCTGGGGAACTTACCAAACCTTCAAAGAAGAAATAACACCTATTCTCCTGAAGCTGTTTCAAAAAATTGAAGCAGAAGGAAAACTTCCAGACTCTTTCTATGAAGCCAGCATTAACCTGATCCCCAAGCCAGGCAAGGACCCTACCAAAAAGGAGAATTTCAGACCAATATCACTGACGAATATGGATGCTAAGATTCTCAACAAGATCCTAGCCAACAGGATCCAACAGCACATTAAAAAGATTATCCACCATGATCAGGTGGGATTCATCCCTGGGCTACAAGGATGGTTCAACATTCGCAAATCAATCAATGTGATACAACAAATTAATATGAGAAGAGAGAAGAACCACATGGTCCTCTCAATTGATGCAGAAAAAGCATTTGACAAAATCCAACATCCGTTCCTGATTAAAACGCTTCAAAGTATAGGGATAGAGGGAACATTCCTGAACCTCATCAAATCTATCTATGAAAGACCCACAGAAAATATCATCCTCAATGGGAAAAAGCTTGCAGCCTTCCCATTGAGATCAGGAACAAGACAAGGATGCCCACTTTCACCACTCTTGTTCAACATAGTATTAGAAGTCCTAGCAACAGCAATCAGACAACAAAGAGAAATAAAAGGTATCCAAATTGGTAATGAACAAGTCAAACTCTCTCTCTTCGCAGATGACATGATTCTTTATATGGAAAACCCCAAGGACTCCACCCCCAAACTACTAGAACTCATACAGCAATTCAGCAACATGGCAGGATACAAAGTCAATGTGCAGAAATCAGTGGCTTTCTTATACACTAACAATGAAAATACAGAAAGGGAAATTAGAGAATCGATTCCATTTACTATAGCACCAAGAACCATAAGATACCTGGGAATAAACCTAACTAAAGGGGTAAAGGATCTGTACTTGAGGAACTACAGAACACTCATGAAGATTCATCTTTGAACAAAGGTTTGTCCTCTGGCAGCTGAGAGATCAGACAGCTCTCAGCAAATTTAGCTTTCCCCTGGATCAGAACCAAGTTTTTGCCTGGTTTCTGAAATGCATAATCAGATCACATGGGTCTCACATCGAAAATCATAAAACAACAGCTCCAACACTTGGCTGATTGTGGAAAACAAATCTTAAAATTACTTTATCTGCTTTAGGAATAAATTAAGTTGTTTGAGCCTCATTATGTTCTGTTTCCCCAAATTAAATTGCTCTTAGATTCTCTTCACTCTTAAAAGGAGGACAAGGGGTGTTAGAGAGGAAAAGGGAGTTGGGGTAAATTGGATGGGGTGGTGAACCATGAGAGACTATGGACTCTGAAAAACAATCTGAGGGGTTTGAAGTGGCAGGGGGGGTGGGAGGTTGGGGTACCAGTTGGTGGGTATTATAGAGGGCATGGATTGCATGGAGCACTGGGTGTGGTGAAAAAAATAATGAATACTGTTTTTCTAAAAATAAATAAATTGAAAATAAAATTTAAAAAAAAGTTATGCAATAACAGTCTTTTGTTCTCCCTGAGGTTTATGTGATTTTGCTAATCAAGAGGGAGCTGAGGAAGCCGTGGGGGCAGCATGAACACTGCCATCCCAGAGCTAACGGCCATTTCTGCTGGCAAAAAAATTAAAATAAAAGGCTTGAGGGGAAATTGATTTTTATCCGCTTGAACACAGTGTTTCTTTTCAGCGCTGTATGAAAACATCAAGAAATAGCCATTAGAACTGGTTTTCTTTTGTGTGTCTGTGTCGCTGTTGCCAGCATCCATCACTTCTAGAGAAATGGGAAAGATCTCTGTTGTGATTTCTTATTTTTAGTCTCTTCTCTGAGAAAGTGCATTGGAAACATAATTTCTATCTGATGAATTTGTGTTTCACAAGTTAATGCAATAACTGCTCATTGGGGAAAGTTTTTATTCTTAAACCTTGAAATGCAGTGAACGTGGAAAACCCTTGACTAGTTATAGGACATAAAAGAAGAAGTATTTGAAACATTGAAAGGCTTTTCGTCCCTTTCTGCTCCTAATTCTAGTTCACAGAGGAAAAATCCTAAGAATAGCACTGAACAGAAATATAGAGACAATATACAGAAAGAAAGACTTCAAAGGTAACACGATGTCAATAAAAACGTATCTATCAATAATCACTCTCAATGTGAATGGCTTAAATGTGCCCATAAAACGGCACAAGGTTGCAGATTGGATAAAACGACAAAACCCATCCATATGTTGTCTACAAGAGATCCATTTTGAACCTAAAGATACACCCAGACTGAAAGTCAGGGATGGAGAAGCATCTTTCATGACAATGGGCCTCAAAAGAAGGCCAGGGTAGTGATTCTCATATCAGATAAATTAGATTTTAAACTAAAGACTGTAGTCAGAGATACAGAAGGACGCTACATCATTCTTAAAGGGACTATCCACCAAGATGATCTAACAATTGTAAATATCTATGCCCCCAATATGGGAGCAGCCAACTACATAAGAAAACTGTTAATCAAGATAAAGAATCATATTGATATGAATACATTAATAGTAGGAGATCTTAACACGCCTCTCTCAGAAATAGACAGATCATCGAAGCAGAAAATCAATAAAGAAACAAGAGCATTGAATGACTCACTGGACCAGATGGACCTCATAGATATATACAGAACATTCCACCCTAAAACAACAGAATACTCATTCTTCTCAAGTGCACATGGAACCTTCTCCAGAATAGACCACATACTGGGTCACAAATCAGGACTCAACCGATACCAAAAGACTGAGATTATTCCCTGCATATTCTCAGATCACAATGCTGTGAAACTGGAGCTCAATCACAAGGAAAAGTTCCAAAGGAACTCAAACACCTCGAAGCTAAAGACCACCTTGCTTAAGAATGCTTGGATCAACCAGGAGATCAAAGAAGAACTTAAACAATTCAGGGAAACCAATGAGAATGAAGACACTTTGGTCCAAAACCTATGGGATACAGCAAAGGCAGTCCTAAGGGGGAAATACATAGCCATCCAAACCTCCCTCAAAAAAATTGAAAAATCCAGAACACAGCAGCTATCTCTACACCTTAAAGAACTGGAGAATCAACAACAAATCAAACCAACTCCACACATAAGAAGGGAAATAATCAAGATTAGAGCTGAGATCAATGAGGTAGAAACCAGAGATACAGTAGAACGTATCAATGAAACTAGAAGCTGGTTTTTTGAAAGAATCAATAAGATCGATAAACCATTGGCCACACTAATCCGAAAGAAAAGAGAGAAATCCCAAATTCATAAAATTATGAATGAAAAGGGAGAGATCACAACTAACACCAAGGAAGTAGAAACAATCATCAGAAGTTATTATCAACAGTTATATGCCAATAAGCTAAGCAACCTAGATGAAATGGATGCATTCCTGGAAAACTATAAACTCCCAAAATTGAACCAGGAAGAAATTGACAACTTGAATAGATGGATTTCTAGTAATGAGATTGAAGCAGTAATCAAAATCCTCCCAAAAAACAAGAGCCCAGGACTTGACAGATTCCCTGGGGAATTTTACCAAACTTTCAAAGAAGAAATAACACCTATACTCCTGACGCTGTTTCAAAAAATTGAAGCAAAAGGAAAACTTCCAGACTCGTTCTATGAAGCCAGCATTACCCTGATCCCCAAACCAGGCAAGGACCCTACCAAAAAGGAGAATTTCAGACCAATATCACTGATGAATAGGGATGCTACGATTTTCAACAAGATCCTAGCCAACAGGATCCAACAGCACATTAAAAAGATTATTCACCATGATCAGGTGGGATTCATCCCTGGGCTACAAGGATGGTTCAACATTCGCAAATCAATCAATGTGATAGAACAAATTAATATGAGAAGAGAGAAGAACCACATGACCCTCTCAATTGATGCAGAAAAAGCATTTGACAAAATCCAGCATCCGTTCCTGATTAAAACGCTTCAAAGTATAGGGATAGAGGGAACATTCCTCAACTTCATAAAATCTATCTATGAAAGACCCACAGAAAATATCATCCTCAATGGGAAAAAGCTCACAGCCTTCCCGTTGAGATCAGGAACACGACAAGGATGCCCACTCTCACCACTCTTGTTCAATATAGTATTAGAAGTCCTAGCAACAGCAATCAGACAACAAAGAGAAATAAAATGTATCCAAATTGGCAAGGAAGAAGTCAAACTCTCTTTCTTCACAGATGACATGATTCTTTATATGGAAAACCCCAAAGACTCCACCCCCAAACTACTAGAACTCATACAGCAATTCAGCAACATGGCAGGATACAAAGTCAATGTGCAGAAATCAGTGGCTTTCTTATACACTAACAATGAAAATACAGAAAGGGAAATTAGAGAATCGATTCCATTTACTATAGCACCAAGAACCATAAGATACCTGGGAATAAACCTAACCAAAGAGGTAAAGGATCTGTACTTGAGGAATACAGAGCACTCATGAAAGAAATTGAAGAAGACACAAAAAGTTGGAAGACCATTCCATGCTCTTGGATCGGAAGAATAAACATTGTTAAAACGTCCATACTGCAAACCCCTCAGACTGTTTTTCAGGTTTGAAGTGGCGGGGGGGTGGGAGGTTGGGGTACCAGGTGGTGGGTATTATAGAGGGCACGGCTTGCATGGAGCACTGGGTGTGGTGAAAAAATAATGAATACTGTTTTTCTGAAAATAAATAAATTGGAAAAAAAAAGTCCATACTGTCTAGAGCAATCTATACTTTTAATGCCATTCTGATCAAAATTCCACTGTTATTCTTCAAAGAGCTGGAGCAAATAATCCAAAAATTTGTATGGAATCAGAAGAGCCCCCAAATCGCTGAGGAAATGTTGAAAAACAAAAATAAAACTGGGGTCATCATGTTACCTGATTTCAAGCTTTATTACAAAGCTGTGATCACCAAGACAGCATGGTACTGGCATAAAAACAGACACATAGACTAGTGAAACACAGTAGAGAGCCCAGATATGGACCCTCAACTCTATGGGCAAATAATCTTTGACAAAGCAGGAAAAAATATACAGTGGAAAAAAAGACAGTCTCTTCAATAAATGGTGCTGGGAAAACTGGGCAGCTCTATGTAGAAGAATGAAACTCGACCATTCTCTTACACCGTACACAAAGATAAACTCAAAATGGATAAAAGACCTCAACGTGAGACAGGAATCCATCAGAGTCCTAGAGGAGAACATAGGCAGTAATCTCTTCGATATCAGCCACAGCAACTTCTTTCAAGATATGTTTCCAAAGGCAAAGGAAACAAAAGTGAAAATAAACTTTTGGGACTTCATCAAAATCAAAAGCTTCTGCACAGCAAAGGAAACAGTCAAAAAAACAAAGAGGCAACCCACGGAATGGGAGAAGATATTTGCAAATGACAGTACAGACAAAAGGTTGATAACCAGGATCTATAATGAACTCCTCAAACTCAACACACAGTGAAAGTGAATTTTAAAATAGGGCTTTGTAGCCTAACTAACTCAAAAAAAAAAAAAATTACGGGAAGTTTCCATTCAGTTTCCCCCATATTGAATGAGTAACTACCATGGATAGAAAATGCCCCACATAAAGACAGCCATGTCCACGTGGGTAAGGCTGGCCAGTCTCAGGGCAAAGAGACACTTCAAACAGAAATGGGGCCTCTTGTCTTATTGAAAAGTATTTAGCCCAAGAAGTAGACATTCTGAACCTTTCTTTGCATGAGGGTCTTTGCACATACAAAAAACCTCTTTATCATATAAGTAAAAATGTAATTTAGTTCTGTGTGTTGTTTAAGAGAGAAAGAGAATCATCCTACTTATCCAGTTTTCGAATTAGTAATGGGGAACAGCAATTTCCAGCTCAATGAATTCAGTATGTTAAAACTTAGTTCAGTTGCACATGGTCTAAGACAGGGAAGATTCCAGAAAGGAGGAATGTGTTGATGTGAAGCACAACACAGACCAGAAGAATGAAGGTACAGATTCAGAGGTGGCACAGGTGACAGTCACAGCATTGGTCCCCGTGAGGCATGAGGGTCAGCGGGCAGGAGCGAGCATGGAAGGATCAGCACACTGCCTCCTGGCCTTTTACAATTAAAGTTGCAAACTCCTACAGGCATGGAACTTGCACATCCTTCAGGTCAACCCTATAAACCACCCCGCCCTCAAATGGGTTTAGAAGCAAACAGCGTCATTTGTAGAAAAGAAATTACAAGTGAAATGTTCCTGTGGCAAATGTGAACCTGAGAATCTTTGCTGTGTAACATTGGATTTATACACACTGAGACTGACATTCTGGAGACCTGAGATTTGATGGAATCTGGACCAGTGCCAGGCTCATGTAGGGGTGGATTCAGCCAGATAAGCCTTCCCAACTCTCTCTGCCAGGGGTTCTAAACCCCACTGAGACTCCTTGTAAGATCCAGGAGCCAAAGGTTCTGAAGATGAGCCCACAAGCCATCCGAGGCCCCCACCGGGTTGTACTGGCAAGCTACTTGAGGGCTTTGGATATTCCTTTCCAAAAATCGTCTTTATTTTTCCGAAATAAATCAGTCTCCTCTTATGGCTTCCAAAGCAGAGATATATCCCTCCTAAACAGTCTTTCTAGAACCTGCACACACACACACACATACAAGCACATGTGTGCACACTCACAGGCAATAATGGGTGTATCTCAACCATAAAGAGTGAGACCATATCCAGGTAACCAATAATAAGAAAGTAAATTATGTTAGGAGTGACATTGGCCATTTGTATAACACATGACCCACTCTGCTTTTCTCTCTCTCCCTGTAGAATACTTCCAGAGCAAGTGCATCAAAGGGGAAAGATTTGCTTATCAAAACCAAAGTCAAAAGGTCTTACCTGTGCTAACACGTGCATCTGAAGTTACCATCACTGTGGATGGACCTAGAAGGTATTAAGCTACATGAAATGAGTCAGACAGAGAAAGGTAAATGCTGCATGATTTTACTTACATGTGGAATCTAAAAACAAAACAAAACAAAGAAAGGAACAGAAACAGACTCATAATTACAGAGAACAGAGGGAAGGAGGTGGGCGGATAGGCAAAACTGGTGAAGGGGATTAAGAGAAACATACTTCCAATTACACAATAAATAAGTCACGGGATGAAACGTACAGCACAGGGCATAGAGTCAATGAAACTGTAACACCACTGCACGGGTACAGAGGGTGACTGCACTCACAGGGGTGAGATTTGAGCAATGTGTAAAATTGTAACGTCACTGTGTGGTACATCTGAAACTAATATAACATTGGTCCTAAATGATATTTCATTTACAAAAATACCATAACTCTAAGTGTCTTTATCGTTAAAAACGTCTTTATCTTTAATTCTAAAGTCTCACCTCCTTTACGTGTTCCCAGAAGCATCACTTGTCTCTAAATATTCCTGAAAGCAAGAAGGAAGGCAAGAAAGAAAGAAGGAAGGAAGAGGGAGAGAAGAGAGGGAGTGACGGAGGGAAGGAAGGAAAGAAAGAAAAAGGAAAGGAAGAAAGGGAGAAGGAAAGAAGGAAAGAAAGAAGGAAGAAAAGAAAAGAAAAAAGAAGGAAGGAAAGAAATCAGGAACCTTTTTCTTGTCCCCCTCCAGAATGATCTCCCGAGGACAGGAGCAATCTCGTCCCTGACACCAAATCAAACCTAGTCCTTGGTTCTTGAGGTGAGTCTGGGGGAGGGTTTCGAGAGACAAGACCAGCAGGCATTTCTGGTGGAGACAAGACTTGCTACAGCTTTTTAAAATCCTATCCCTGATAATGTTATAAACACATACCCTGGTCCCAGCATCCTCATTTATAAAGAATATATCCCATTACAGTAAAGTGACTAGAATAGCAAATTATTATACAAGAATATTTTTTAAACAATTTTACGATATAAAAAAAATCCTGGAAAATACTCTGACTGTCCAGCTAAGATTCTATTACAAATAATCTGACCTTTATCCTACAAAACAGTATGTCGCTACTTGATTTAACCAATGACAAGTTTTCCTTTACTACTGAGAATATTAATTAAGCAGTTTTGAAAAATGTTTCAGCTTTTTGCACTGTCTGTTAATTCCCCATTTCTTCCTTTCTTCACCATCCAGGACAGGCTTTGTCGGGATCCGCAGCTTTGACGCTGCACCCCTCTGCCGGGCGGTGCGCCCGAGAACAGAAGCGCACAGGTGCAGAAGGGAGCTTCCAGGGCTGGGTCTGGCTGGGCAGCCAGGAGTCTTGCTGTTTCAGAGTCAGACTCCACGCTGTCCTTTCCTCCCCGGGCCTCGACCCATGCTTAGGGGTGAGCCTGTCGCATTCAGTTCCCCAATCCTGGCCAACAGGAGGTCTGCGGCGTGGAGGGACTGGCTGAGCTCGCTCGGGGCTTGGGGCTCCTGCTGGGCTGCCGCCCCGGTTTCCTTCCACCTGTTGCAGTTCAGCTTCCAAAATCATGTGCTCTCACCTGTTTCCATTCTCTTTTTTCTTAAAGTCTATGCATTTTAACTCCTTCACTCTCATCTCAAGGGTGATGGGAGGGAAGAAGCGAACGAGCGCGTTCAGTCTGCCATCCTCTAGCTGCGGGCCCTGCCCCCATTGGCCAGCGCTGGGGTGACAGAGCTCCACAGACTGGGGGACTTCACAGACATTTACTTCTCTCAGTTCTGGAGACTGGGAGCCCCAGACCAAGGTACAGCAGGGTTGGTTCCTTCTGAGGCTTCTGTCCTTGGCTGGCAGACGGCCATCTTCGCCTTGTGTCCACGCATCACTGTTTCTCTGTGGGTTTGTGTCCCCGGTACCTCTTCCTTCAGGAAGCCAGTCCTACGGGGCCAGCACCCCACCCTAACAGCCTCATACTCTCTCCTCTCTAAGTAGCCTTCTAGAAACACCATCCAGATCCTCGGGAACCGGGGGTTCACGCTTCAACATAGGAAAGGGTCTGTGTTGCATAAAACTGTGTTTCAGTGCTGTATGTGTGTGTTTGTGTGTGTGCACACGCACACAGTGAATTGAAATGGATCATGTATTCCTCACATGACACTTGAAGCCAATGAACGTTTAAAAGCCACTGTCCTAGGGGGCGCCTGGGTGGCTCAGTGGGTTAAGCCTCTGCTTTCGGCTCAGGTCATGATCTCAGGGTCCTGGGATCAAGCCCCGCATCGGGCTCTCTGCTCAGCAGGGAGCCTGCTTCCTCCTCTCTCTCTGCCTGCCTCTCTGCCTACTTGTGATCTGTCTCTGTCAAATAAATAAATAAAATCTTAAAAGAAAATAAAAGCCACTGTCCTAGACAGTTCCTTTCTGGTGCATCCCAAGTCAAGTGGATCTGTGACTGCCTTCTATGTTCGCGTGCTTCCAGATGCTTTGCACAGAAAAGAAATCACAGTCGTCTGCTCAAAGAAACCGTCTAGTTATGACTTCAACTGGCTCATTCCTTCTTACTATATATATATATATATATATATATATATATATATATATTTCATTGTTTTAGTTAGTTTTCTCATCAAAGAAGAAATTGATAGTGAAAATACAATTAGAATATTCTAGATTAAATGATAAGAAATACTTTTTTTAAATGGAAGTAAAAACAAGGCATAGAGGCAAAGTCTAAGCACGTGGCAATATTACATAGGAGACAGGGACCTGCTACCCAATCCGTGGGGCCCCCAGCACACAGAGATGCAGGGCTCTTGTGCATAGTATTAGGAACCGTGAAGATGGCCATGGCAGACCTAAACCCAGCACAGGACCCTTTCTACATGATTGCGTGTGACCACATGGGTCCCATGTCATCACACTAGCTATATTCCCCACGACCTGTAGATGTCCCAGGAGTTTCTAGACTCCTGCAGAGTCGATGGCTTGGTTTTCCTCCGAGCTGCTCTGAGGATGGAGCCACATGTCCTGCGTCCTGCCTGGCAGACCTCTCCTGGCTCCGAGTCATCTCGTCCCCAGAGAGAGGGGCACAGGGGCCACGCAGCCTGGGATCCAGCATCACCCCGCCGGCTGCCCCCCCCACACCAGGTCGCTGTCTCCCGCCCACTCGAGTGCTGGCGCCGCTCACATGCCCATCTGTGAGGTCAGCTTGGAGTGAAATGCCTCTAGGGTGCTTTATTCCTTGAAGGAAAGAGAAAAACAAAACTTGTCCTGATTGCCTTTGAAAAATAGCATCTTTTTACGTTGAGGTGAGATAATTTCCTACTGCTGTTTTGACATCTGAAAACCACTCTTGGTGTGGACAAGAAACTCAGAAAAGGGACCGGGGACCCCCCCAGAGCTGCCTTAAGGTAGGCACCTGCTACTAGGGGGCATCGTATTTTTATGTCTCTGTGTATTAAGCGCAACTGAAAGCACAAAGTTTCTTCTTGCAAAGTGAGCTCCACTCTTAGGTCTGGTTCTTTCATTTATGTTCGAGATTCTACTCAGTCTGAGAGCGGCTGTTCTTACCACATCCCCTGGAGGTTCTGCGTCACACCGTGTGCCTATAGGAGGCAAACAAACAAATAAAATTAGTTTCCAGAGTGTTTCAGGTTGTCTGGGCACCAGACTGAGCCAGAGCTCTAAGATTCTTGTCATAGGTAGCGAGAGTGAGGCCATTTGATGCAAACACACTTTCTCAGGAGCCTGCGGAGGTGGCCACGGAGAAGTCTTGGAGGCCCTGCCTGGGCCGGGAGAGGGGCCGGGGAGGGAAAGACAGGACAATCCCACCGACGTCACAAGCAAAAAGATTCAATCTCAGTTGCATTATGTGTCTGGTTCCATATATATTTCATTTATATTGAAAGCCAAGAACACGATAGCTTGGATGATCATTTCTAGGTCAACATTCCCCCAGATAGTGCTCCTAATACCGTTTCAGGCTTACTTATACCTGGAAGTCTTTAGAAAAGATTAACATCATAAGAACATTGTAGAGAAAGATAATAAACATATAAATACATTTCCAAGAAAAAAAAAATGGAATAGAAAATAAACCTTGCTAAGTCCTTTGTGCTGCTGAGCAAACAAGTTGAATTTATCACGTTTCCTTCCAAGACAGAAGTGGATTCTTGCCTGCACTTCTGCCTGCTGTGTTTTCACAGGAAGATTCCCATCCACCTGTTGTTTTCATCTGAATACGCAATCAGGGACCCACTGAGGTGCCTACGGGAAGTGACAGCATTTCTTTTTGAAGCATGTGAGCCGAATAAATCCAATGAATGTTCACCCCATGATCGCACGGTGTGTTGCACCGGACATTCCCGAGTAACTTGTGTGTGGGGTTGGGTGTGGTCTGCGTGAGTAGAGGAAATGGGGGCGCGTTGTCCTGAGTGCAAATACAGACGCTGTATTTCAGAAAACTCTGGCTTGGTTCCGGAGACTGCAACAAATTTTCTGATTTTTTGGTGCTATAAGTATAACTCTTTTGGTAACTGATTTATTGCCATGGCTTCCTCAAATTAAAAAAACTCACCTTCTGATCAAAGTGTGTGAGCCACTGTCACAGACAACTGGGAGAGGGAGGGGAGGGGGTCATGGATCAGCTGTCTGGTGGCCAAGGGCCTTCCGAGGTCCTCCTGCTTGTCCCTCGTGTGGAGGTGGTCTGTCCTGGAGTAGCCCCTGACCTGTCGTTCCCCTCACTCCTCACTCTACCCAACTGGACCCCACATGTATTTGGTGGACACCTGCCTTTTCTTGTACCAAGAGCCTACTTAAAACACTGCCCGTTTGCTCCTGGCTTCTTATCATGGGAAGGCCACCTCCCCGGGCTTGTCTGGAGGCTCCGCAAGGTCTCTTCCACCCATGCCACCCTCGCTGTTCGAGACCAGCTGGCTTCTCTGGATAGCTCAGAAACATAATCATAGGGATCCTTGTAAA
The DNA here is from genome assembly GCF_020171115.1 of Neogale vison. Lineage (NCBI taxonomy): Eukaryota > Metazoa > Chordata > Mammalia > Carnivora > Mustelidae > Neogale > Neogale vison. The sequence continues at coordinate 313,027,635 of NC_058091.1, read as the reverse complement.
AGGGCGACCAGGAGGTCAGTGTGGAAGGGTTGGCGATGCACTATGAGAACTTGACTAGAGCGGAGCTCCCAGGGACCAAGAAGCCTCCCCCACCCCGGAGCGGCCCAGGCAATGGTTAGCCCCTCCTTGGAGCCAGCCCTGCCCACCCCTGATCTCAGCATCTGAACACTCATTCTGGTTCCACAACCATGAGATAACTGTGTAATGTGAGCAGCTGGAGGAAAGAGATACATGACTCAAAGGTAGGAATTCTTTTTTTAAAGTAAAGATTGTATTTATTTATTTGAAAGAGAGATGGTGAGATCAAGAGCATGAGCAGGGGGAGGGAGAAGCAGGCCTCCTGCTGAGCAAGGAGCCGGTGGGGGACTCCGTCCCAGAACCCTGGGATCATGACCAGAGCCAAAAACAGACGTTTAACTGAATGAGCCCCTCAGGCGCCTAGAGGTAGGAATTCTTACCTCAACACTTGCCAATGGCACCGCTGCTCAGGGCCTGCTGCTGTCCTCTGGTGGCCTGCAGACAGCTCCCCTGCAGAGCTGGGCGTTGGCCTCCACACCTCCAGATGGCCCGTGCCTCCTCTCAGAATACTTGTTCCTCGTGGAAGTCCAGACTATTCCTCTTTCTGGTCAAGCTCAAATGCCCTTCTCTCCTCCTTCAAGAAACCTTCTGAACATTCACTAACATCTCCCCATGCTTCTAATCTGCCAGGTTTATGTCACATCTGTTTCCTCTTCTTTGAGCAACGTCGTCCTTGGATCTGCAGCACGCGACGGGAGTCCTGCACGTCACCTCCCCAACTGGCCCACGGGCCCCTGCAAGGCAAGAGCCTGGAGATGAAAACAGCAATAGCAGCAGCTTGGGAGGCAAGATTTCTCGCCGTCCATGCACCCCGCCCCGTGGAGCATCCCTCCGCTGCTCTGCACCGAGTCCTTCGATAGCAGATCTTTGCAGTCCTGCTGGCCAGACACTTTAGAAGTTTCTGTGATTTGGGTTTGCCTGATGTTTTCTTGTGGTTAGACTGAGGCTCTGCATTTGTGGCAAGAATAACCCAGAAGCAACGTGTCCCTCGTCCCTCTTCACCTTGGGAGACTCGGGTGTGCACTAGGTTGGGAAAGATGTTCTTCCCAAGAGAGGAAGCTTGAGCCTATCCCACTCTGGGCATGTGGGACAGGAGAGAGAAATGTGGTCTGGAATGGGGAGATGGGCTGCAGCCCCAAAGACCTTGTCCAATCACACAGCTCAGGGAACTCGTCACCGGGGCAGGGATCTTACATCTTTTCAAGAGCATCAACTAAAATACCCTTGTTTTATAGAAATTGCTGTGTTCTGATCTCTCTTGAGCTACCTGATCTTGTTTTTCTGGAGTCCCTCCTCATCGAAGCCTCCTGAATTTTTTCTATTGGTTCTCAAGCTTTTCCCAGCTTTACTTTCAACTCCTAATTCCCACCACCTTTCCCGGTGGTCAGGGAAATGGGAACGACATCAGCCCCTGTATTGGATTTGAAGATGCAGCCTTGACGTGTTTTGGTCAGACAAGCACACAGACTCGAAGCACAGAGCAATCAGTGTTGTTGGCGTTGTCCTTACTCTCTCCATCTTACTGTATTTGAAGTTCATCTCAGAGAATGAGTAATTCGTCTTTTCCTCGACCCTCTTGGATTACCTGCATAGTCCTTAACCAGCTAGAGTTGGGCATGAACAAAACTCATGGAGGACCTTCTGAACCAATGCGCTGACCAAAAGGTTTGCCTTCCGTGGGAATGGTCTTTACCATCAGGAAGCTCCTGATGAGGCACCCGTTGGGAAATGAGAGCCATGGCCCTGAGGACAGAATGAGCAGCCTTACCTAGTCACCAAAAATCAAGCATTAGTGAAGGCTTTCCCTCCACGTTCAGGCAGCAGTTTTCTGCTCTGAACCAGGAAAGGAAAGGCTGGAGGTAGGAAAGCACTGAGGATGGGCCCAGGGTAGTTTTTCTCAGCAAAGGATCTGAAGGAGGAGAGGGCTTTCAGGATGCTGTGAGGCTGTCACTAGGGACAGGTGCATCAGCAAGTTGGGTCACTTCATCTTCGCTGTGATCTTGGAAATAAATGCTTCTTATGGGCAGGAAGGGGAGACATGAAAGATGAGCGTGGGAAGACAGGTGTGTGAATTCAGACACACAAATGCTGCTTTCATTGGGAAAGTGCTGCAGGACAAATAATGCCGCCACATGCCCACACCCTCATCCCCGGAATCCATGTCTATGCTAAGCCCAGAGGAAATTTGCAGATAGAACTCAAGTTACAGATGAAAACTGGGAGATTATCCTGGCCCACCTGGGTGAACCGAATGCTATCATGGGGGCCTTGAAGAGGGGGTCTTGGTCCTTTCTGAAGGCCCTGAATTCTGCCCTCCACCCAGAGCAGCCCCGGGCAGATTCTTCCTTGGACCTGCAGGAAGGACCACCGCCTGCCGGCCGGTCAAGGATTTAGATTGCTGAGACCCACATCCCATTTCTGCCCCCCAGAACCACAGACGAGTAAAACCGTGTGGTCCTAAGTCACTAGGTTTGTGTCACTAATTTGTTAGACAGCACACACAGCTCAGTGGCCCACCGGAAAGCATCCTGGGTGTGATGTGTGTGAGGACCATACTCAGACAGTGAAGATAAACAAACGAAAAGACGTGTATTTCCTGTGCAATTTTCCCACGTGAGGTGGCTCTAATTATTTTCCAATAATGGTCAGTTCATGGGCATTATCCCAGCTCTTTGCGAACACAAAACAGACATTGCTGAAAATCAAGACTTTGGGTAAACGGTGTTGCTATGGCTAAGTGACCATCCGATAAGAAACAGCTTCCATTCGGGCCCAGAATTAATAGCTTGTCTGCTTCCTTGTGTTCTTCTATTATTTCCTTATTTAACAGTTACCTTTTCTTCAATAAACATGCTGTCTTAGAATCACAACATAACAATTGTTGGAGCCCTGTCTTGTATTTTGCAGCCATAACTGGAAATCTGAAGAACATTTTTCTTTCTCTATTTCAGTGACAGGTTTCTAAATTGGTAAATTGCTGCAATTTTTCAGACCCAGCAGGACCCCAGGCCTTATTGAGTGTCTGCCACGAGCTTCTGATTTCCTGCGTAACCTTCCCATCAGCCCATATATTTCTATTCTCTTTGCCTGTTGTCTGGCATATAGCAAGGTGACTCATTCCCCAGAGATGTGTATTTTTCCCGCCACAGAAAGCAATTATTCTCAGAGATAACCCAGGGAAGCTCAGAAAGTCCCATGAGGAGGGCCATCAGGAGAGACTTTGATCCTGTGTGTTGGGACTTGATGGAATGTTGCTCATTCCCTGACTGCACTCTTGGGATCTGTCCTTGTTTGGAACTTGAACCCCAACCACACAATCACTATAGATATACACATATGGCATTTGAAAACAGGTGGCTTTCCAGCCTCATACATCCCCTCTGTGTGTATTTGGGTGACCAGCATCCCCAAGACCACAACAGCCTTGGGAGACCTATGGCATTGCCATGACGACATTAACCTGGATTTCGCTGGCTTCTCCATAACTTGGTGATGAAGTCTTGGTTTTGCGCAGGGTCCTCCCCAACCATCTTGGGGCAACCCCTTGGTGCACCTTGTGCTTCATGATTGTCTTTGCTGTTCCACACACTCGTTTCTACCAGGTGCTGGCCACGGTCGATTCCCACTGAAACACTGCACTTCCTGAACTAGTACAGGATTCCGAGATCACTCGCGTTCCCTATGGGGGATCTTCCATGTTGGGGCTACTTCAGCAGAAACCAGGTTTATCAGCAAATGAGCCACATTTTATACAAAACAACTCTCAGCAACATGCAAGTATTCTCCAAGGAGACGAGGAAGTGAATTTGTCTTAATCTGAGGAGCACTAGAAGGAAGAAACAAGCAAGTTTAGAGTTTTTTTTTTTTTTCTAGAATTTTTAGCTTAAAGAGGTAAAGAGTGTCTCTGAGCTAATTGCAAAATGGGCAAAAATATATCTTATATTTTATTTTGTGAGTACCAGAAAACAATCCTTTATTATATGTTCTGTTGAGTTGAGTCAGTGGCCATGAATTCATTGTTGAACTTTTTTTTTTTAAAGATTTTATTTATTTATTTGACAGACAGAGATCACAAGTAGGCAGAGAGGCAGGCAGAGTGAGAGAGGGGAAGCAGGCTCCCCACCAAGCAGGGAGCCTGGTGTGGGTCTCGATCCCAGGATGCCAGGATCATGACCGGAGCCGAAGGCAGAGGCTTTAACCCACTGAGCCACCCAGGTGCCCCCATTGTAGAACTCTTGGGGCTTGGTGACAGGCCACAGCTTTCCTGTTGAGCCATTAGGGGTGTTGGGAGGGCACCTGTCAGCAGTCTGAGCCCTCCCTCAGTGCATCACATACTCATCATGTTGGGTTCTGGACTTTGGAAAATGAGTATTCTAAAGAAACAACAAAAAAAAATTGTTTAGGAGACTAGATGACTAGGAGGAAAGAATGGAGTGACCCAATGTACTTCATATAATTATAAAATTATGAATTTCACAAAGTTAAGTCTGATGCTCTATGGCTTAAATTTTTTTAATCTTTAAATATCAGGGGTCAAGGGAGGTTTTTTTTTTTTTTAATTTGGCAAACATGTGTGAATGTGTAAATTCAGGTCTTAAGTTCACTTTAAAAGAATTGAATTGATAGAATCCTAATAAATCAGGAGGCAAGGGGTCACCCAGTGTTATGGTCTTCACAGAACACGTCACCATTGTGACTAATGGAGTAATGGATCGGTAACTCTGAAAGTTCTGAAGTGTCACTTTGAGGATTCTACCAGATATGGGGGAGAAAATGAACATATTTCAACATAATCACATAAGCAGAAAATAGAGATGACCCTGAACCACCAAGATGACGTCCGAGCAGCTCACCAGGCCCTTGAATTATGGGTACATCCGCAGCGCACCAGATGGCACCCACCACTATGCACCCATCCACCTAATTTCTTTCAGAGAGTGAACCACATAAGGAGAAAGAATTCACGTGTCATGAGAGCCACCTCTGGTTGCCAGGACTCCCACATCATGACTTGCAAAAGCACAGGATGGTCAGAAGTGATGGACCAGACTGGCCCAACAGCCTACTTGTGGTGTTGACTTGGTTATCTTGTCTGAGCTGCCCTCGTCATTCATGTAATTCTCATGGCTCCTCAGCTGAGAGAGATCAGGCACAACGAAAGCCATACCCACAACTCCCAATGTTCCATTTTCAAGACCTCAAGGATTCCTGGTATCAATTACTGTCCAACGAGGATCGTATTTTTCTGAGATGGAAGCAATGTCTGGTTTTGCTGACAGAGCCACCCATCATTCACAAGACAGAGACTGGAACTGCACTTGACACCTGGAAGTTGACGGCTAAAATTTACCCGCACGATTTTGTCATCGCTCATAACTTTATTTCCTGTCCCTTCCTTGGGAATGTAGGTGTGCCGCATGTTATTCCATCTTTGGGAAAGAGTCCCCCAATGAAAGGAGAGAGGGACTCTCTATATTTAGATAAACTTACTTAGAAAATAAAAAAAGGAAGCTGTTCTTGTTTCAGAACAGACTTGGAAGATGGCTATTCAGACCAGCATTTCCTCAGATGGAGTGTCACTTGGTGGTGGGCTTTCAGCTTGCAAAGTCCTAGCAAGCTTGTTATTAGACCTTACTATGATAGGGTGCAATGCAGTCTGGGTTCTGGATCCCTGACTCCAGCATCCAGTTCTGGGGGTTCCTGTTTGTTCTCATTTGGGTTCCTGAAAGCCTGAAGACATTTAACTATAATGGGGCTCCTTTATCTCCAGAAAGAGTTTTATTTTCTATAGAGCATCCGGGCCCAGTGTGGCGGCTAACAGTGACCTTCGGTGCCACCCCTTTCTAGGTGATTCTTTGGAAGTCAAGGTGATTAGTCTATGCTGTAAAGTCGAACCCTGACTTTTTTCCTCTGCAGACCATCCCTTCACTGCTGAGGTGCCTTCGGTGGTTTTCTGTCAGACTTGGGCTCATCACGGTCCTGTGCTTCCATTTTATTATTTCTTTCCTCCTCAGATGGAGCCATGGACTTGCAGAGGCCGTGCTTGTTTTTCTGCATTTGTTTGGTGGGTCACAGTCCTCCTCAGAATGAACTGGCTTCAGTCCTAGGATTCGCAAATTGTGCTGGAAGGATATTCCCCACATGGGAGAGTGGATTTCCCCGAGGAACCAAATCCATGAAGGGCTGATTGAGAAAGCAGAAACTGTGGGAACAGTTTCAAACAGAAGGGATGCTAGTAACTTTACACAGGTGCTAAACATCTGGAAAGGTAAAGAGGGGTAACCCGGGTGTTGGTAAATCTCAGAATCATTTAACACCTCCAGGGCCTGGGTGACCCATTTACTAGTAAAAGGAGGAAGCTGCTAACACTTCCACAGTTTGGGAAAACACAAGGAAGAAGTGAGAGAGATGATCAACTTTCAAGGTCAGAGGAGGGACCTCCCACAAGAACGGTGTTCTGACCTCAGGACTAAGGGACAGTTGTATTTACTTCTGAGAGTGAGTCATCATACAGTAGACCTAGAAAACACCAAGAGTGTGGTGTGCAGCTGGTCCTGGGAGTTAGTGCCCAAGGAAGTGAGCCACAGCTTCAGCCGTAGCTGCCCTGGGCTGGGAGTGGGTGGGGAGATGCTTAGGGGAGCTTGAACCCGGAGGGACATGTCTTTCCCTCCTCTTGCAGGGTCGTGGCTCCATCCATTTAACTTGACCTGAGACATGGGTCTTTTTCCAGCCTTCTGACTCAGACTGAAACATGGGTTCTTTTGTGGTCTCCCACTCACCAGCTTTCAGACTAGAATCACACAAACCAGCTCCTCTGGGTCTCCACCTTGTCAATCGCAGGTCTTGGGATTTCTGAGCCTCCATGATTGTGTGAGCCAAATCCCTAATTAATTAATTAATTAATGCTATTGATCTGTTTGTTTGAAGAATCCCAATATGGGAAATAAGACTTGGGACTGGAATTAGTGGAGGCAAGTGAAGCATTTGTCTCAGACACAAAATTTAAAGGGCACCAAAACACTATACACATTATTTTAATGCAATATTTTAAAGATCAAAATCAGTGCAAAAAAGCCAGGATGAACAAAATTACCAAAATTTAAATAAAGACAGGATCTGACATTAGCCAAGGCGTATTGGAGCCTTAAGCAAAAGGAAAAGTGTGGGCCCTTACCTCCATGATTTTATGTATTTTTTTTTTTGATGGTTAGTTCTTACTATATTAAAATATTTAAAAAATTACTGAAAAATTGCAAACAGGTGTGTTGAAATTTTTAGCACAAATTTTAAATGTTTTACTTATATGCAAAGCAGAATTTATTATAACATTACTTTCCTGGCTTTAATAGAAAAAAATCCATCAATAATATTTCCAATGTCATCTTTTTCAATTACCTCATTTCAACTGAGAGAATTGCCATGTTTAACCCTTTCTCTTCACCAAGTGACAGTCTTAAACAAAGTTGGATGAACTTCATGTTACAAATACTCTCTTTAAATTTCTGATATTTTGTTCACCACAGATTTTTTGAATTAGTTATTCTTTAAAAATATTACATTAAAACATAACTTATCTTGATGACCGAGTTTTTGGTGTCCTTTAAATCTTACACTTGAGACAACGGTCTTACTTGTCTTACTGTAAACTTGGTCCTGCCCTAGTTCAGTAAGGCCTAAATAGGGGAGCCCAGGAGGAACACATTTTGTACGCATGTTGCTATGTGTAATAGACAGGATGATACGTCAGCACCCCAGTTTCCAACCCTTGTATTTCCAGATCCATGAGAGAAATAGCACCATATGTTCACTGGATTTAAAAATGTACGTTGTTTCCTCTAAGACAGCTCCCCAGATTTTTAGGTTATTGTATCTTAACTGGAATCATAGCTAAAGATTTTGATCAGTTCACTATTTTATCTGACCATCTGCCTCTCAGTGATGGGTTATATGTTAAAACCAGAAAACTCCATGGACACAGGCCCGTGACTATATGCTTTGCTGTGACATGTGTTGTTCTATCAGGAGCCATGATGGTGAGGTGCCACCACAATCAGTGGGGCACTCCACACACCCACACACTGGTGCTGGCAGAAACACTCTAGGTTGGAAATCCACGTGCAAAGTCCATGTCTATTCTGGAAGGACAAGTTATTGCCCTCCTGTGCTGGGAATCACGTTATACTAGCCTCTTGGCACAAGGTACTTGGATGTTCTGCTCAAGGAATGATAGCTGTTGTGTCAGGACCCAATTGGCAGAGTAGGAACTCGACAGAAACAGGAGCCAGGCGTGCACTGGTGAGAGGATTCCATGTTGTCAAGCCCATGTGTTGCTTCATAGCAAACGTCAGGACATTTTGCTTGGCACTAGTGTGGCTGAGGAGAAAAGGCAGCTGGCAGAACAAGTCATCCTGTCTACCTGGTTTTGCCAGCCTCCTCTGCAGAGATGCCCTCTGGTAGGCATTCACATTGTTTTCAAACAACCTCACAGCCTGTGCCCGTTCTGCAAATCCTTCCATATACCTATTCTGCAGGCTTTCAGCCCTGTGTATTCCAAGTTTCTGAATACAGCCGGCTCATTGGCCAAAGCTTGTGAACCATGGTGAGTGCATTCTCTACTGGGTTTCAATCTAGAAAAAGTGGGCCCTACTTATACTGTTTAAAGTTCTGGCCTTGGGGGACGCCTGGGTGGCGCAGTTGGTTGGACGACTGCCTCCGGCTCAGGGCGTGATCCTGGAGTCCCGGGATCGAGTCCCACATCAGGCTCCCAGCTCCATGGGGAGTCTGCTTCTCCCTCTGACCTTCTCCTCGCTCATGCTCTCTCTCACTGTCTCTCTCTCTCAAATAAATAAAATAAAATCTTAAAAAAAAAAAAAGTTCTGGCCTTGGGGAGAATTTGCCTTCAACTCTGATCATGTATGGACGTCCCTATGAGATGCCACAATGTTGTCACCATGGATTGATGCTACTATATCACAAAACTGTTCCAACAAAGAAGAAGAGTGATAAATACAATGATATTACCAGACTTGATTGTGATTTTTCTTCTGGAATCAACTGATGTTAAGGAACTCTGTGTGAGGTCTTAGGATAGCAGGTTCTGGGACTAAGTTTCACGAGACTCTGAGCAAGACAGTCATGCAGTTTACATTTGGTTCCACTGCTTGATCATGCCCTATTCTCTTATCTGCCATCCTTGAGATGGGTTTCCTGCCGCTCACTTTGAATCCTAAGTCTTGGTGACCATGAGGATTCAACAGCAAGTGGGGAAATATGTCTAAAAAGCAGAATGTTTTTGAGTTTTTTTCAAGAAACCCAAGGTCTGCACTGTGGGTGACTCATTTTTGGGGATGGGATGCATCAGAGTCTCCAAGCAGCATCTCTACCAGCCGTGGATGTTTTAAGAGTCATTGCAGATGCTGGCTCATAAGACTCCCGCGGGAGAGAAGATTGGCCATGAGGGGACAAAAGTCATGCATCGCAGAGTAACTGAAGCTGTCCCCTTTTAGCCAAGCATGCGTGACATATTTTTTTAACTGTACTACATTTATTTTTCCACAATATAAATAATTTAAAATACCAGTTACCTAGTTATTTAGCATTTACTGAGCTCATTAGATTGTGCATTTGTTTGTAGTGTGCAGTGACACTGTGCAGACTCAGATGCAAATTATATTTTCCTTCTACGCTGAAATGAACATGTCATGTAACATCAATAAATAATGAAATAATATGTTAAACATACATAATTAATGCACAGAAGTCTTGCAAAACAAAATTTATAAACAAAGCAATATTAAAGCGAGGGTTTCTTAATGAATAAATAGTTTGCTTGAGTCAGGTTTGGGGTGAAAGGGGTAGGATGGTGTACTTAGTCATATGCTGCTTGGTGGGAGGTGAAGTGAACAAAAGTACGCAGCCCGTGTCTGGACTGGAGATGGGAGGCGGTGATCGCCTTTGTTCCTAGATGAGATCTCAGAAGTAAACAGGTAGGAAGCAAGGACAAAGCAATGGGAAGAGCTTCAGAAAATAAATAGAAAGAAAAAAGTGTGTGCATGAGTTTGCTAGGGCAGCACTAAGAAAGTCCACAAACTTAGTGACTTAATCAACACAAGTTTACTCTCCCCCAGTTTTGGGGGGGGCAAAAGTCCAAAATCAAAGCAGAGCAGGTTCCTTCAGAGGCTGTGAGGGAGACCCTGAGACAGGCCAGATTTTTTGGTGGCTTGGTGTCCCTTGGTTGGACAGGGTGACTCCAGTCTTCACATGGTGTCTCCCTGTATGAAGTATGTGTGTCTTTTTCCAAATGTCCCCTTTTCACTTCAGTCCTATTGGATGAGGGCCATGATAATGACCTCATCTCCACCCCTGCAAAGACTCTTTCCAGGTCAGATTCCCAGGTACTGCAGATGAGAACGTCAGCATCTATTGGGAAACACACTTCAACCCAACAGTGAATTGCGTGCTCTTTGCTGAGACCTCACAGCCCCCGAGAGCACGGCTGAGCTTGGAACGGGGCCTTTAATGTGATGCTTCTGCTCCAGGCACGGTCAGACTCCTCCATTTGTCTGCCTTTGACGTTCATTGTAGGCATCTGTCCTGAAGTATTTGGGACTCCCTGCCTCCTTTCCTTCCCTGGGCTGAAGAGATCGCCATCACATCGAATGAGTCTCCCCACGGTCAATTCCTTGCTTGAGATGTTAATGGTGCTTCTGTGTTTTCACTTCCTGTCTCTTTCCGCCCAGCCTTTCCCACAGAACCTAAAGCATTTGCCTCCCTTCTGTCAGTTTAACTTGCTAAGTGTCAACGAAATGGGACACTCACCTCAAGATTGCTTCACTGTTGTTGAACAAGCTTGCTAGTTTAGAAAAATTTCCAGAAAAACATTGTGCACACAGCACAGACCGTTCCCGCGGCCCCAAACCCGACTTCTGCTCTTACTCACACCATGCACTAATTGTTCAAGACTTTTGTTACAGTCATTGAACTACTTTGGATATATGAATTTTAGCCACAATTTGTACTTTATTCATGTGTCCTGATGTCCTTTGTCCCTCCAGGGTCCCCTCCAGGTTGTCATGTCACATCCAGTTGTCTTGTCTCTCAGGGTCTTCCTGGGGGTGACAGTTTGGCAGACGCTCCCTGGTTTTGATGACCATGACAAGTTTGAAGAGTACAGGTCAGGCTATTTGTAGATCTGTGCACCTTCCCCCCAAAATGGGACTCATCTGATGCATGATGGGCCCGGGGTCATGGCTTTTAGCAGGAGGACCACAGGGGTGAAGGGTGGTTCTCATCACATCTTATCAAGGTCACATCCTACCCACACAGCTTATCAGTGGTGATGTTGCCCTTGACCTCTGGCTGAGGGGACGTCGGTCAGGTTTCCCCACCGTGCACATACTTCTTCCTGTCAATACTGCACTCTGTGGAAGTAAGTCACTCTAGATAGCTTGCCTGTGAGGCAGGGACATCTAGGTCCCACCTCTCTGAGGGCAGAGCATCTATATACACAAGTTACAATTATTTTGCTCACCTATATCTCTTTTCTTCTCCTTTTATATTTATTCAATTCTTTATTTAGATTGGGCGTGAACTCGGATTTTAATTACATAAACTGGTACTTACTTTGTTACTCAAGCTGTTCTTGCTTTGTACATTGGGAGTTCTTTCATCTGGAACCTGTATTTGACAAGCTCCCATGAAGGGGTGCATGTGCGTGTGTGTGTGTGTATGTGTGTGCATGTGCGTGTGTGTGTGTGTTGAGGTGTCCTAACTCTAGGGCAATGTAAGATGCTCTAGCTTCATCTTGCATATTTTCTGCTCAGTCTTAGAATCAGTCTTATCTCTTGGATCTCTGTTCCTTTTATCGGAGAGTAGTGTTGGAAACCAAGGTCTGGGTGCTTGATGTGCTCTTTGTTCCTGTGATTTTGTTTCTAGGCCCTTCCGCTGATAGATCAAGGACATATATGTTTGTGTGCATTGACATGGACGTGGGCATCTCTATAAATATTTCTACACGTAGCCATGTGTCCATGTCACGCTAGATTTGAGTGTGTGCTCCTTCCCCCATCTGCAACTCTTTACCACGTGGATCCCTCCTCCCCTCGCTTATCAACAGACTCCTGCTTGAACAGTGAGGAAACAACCATATATCATGTGCTTTGAATGCTTCCATAATTCTTAACTCCATAAGTGTCAATGGAAAAGCAAAAAACCGCTTATATATTTACATAAAATACCAGCCCTAGAAGGATGTCTGGGAGCGTGCGAAGCTAGATCAAAGAGGAAGCTAAGGACCTAGGGTCTAAGAGCAGCTGGGCTGTCCAGCAGCCCTGTCATGGCCCCTTGGTTGGCACCTGGGTCGCAGAATCAAGGTAGATACAGCCCTCAGTAAGTCCCTACAAAACAGCCCTTGTTACCACTTCTTGGAGTCAGAAGTCCCAGAGTTTGGAGAGAGGAAAGTGACATTTCTTGAAATATGGAAAATGGGTATCTTATAGACTGTCTACTCAGTACGTTGTGAATCTATCCAGACCCTTGGAAGCTCTCTTGTCTACCTTGTAGCTCTGCTTCTATCTTAAGCTTCTTGGTGAGAAGAAGTGCCAAGCTTCACACACAACATAGACCAGCATAGACTCATTTGAATTTGTCAAACACGAACCAGCATAGACTTATTTTCCACATCTTCAAACTCCGAAGTTTATGGATTCAACCTATTCCCTCTAATTCTTTTTGAAACTAGATAGTTCTTTTCTGAGATGGAAACTTTCCTCTAAGACCTTATGACATAGAACAATAGCAATGAACTCACCCTAACAGGTTCACCTCAGCATGCCTGCCCAGGACCACCGGTTCACCTCATCAGGTAATCAGCTGCCTGAGAGCTATCAGAGGTGGTGCTCTGATGAGCGAGGATAACCATCCTCCAGCCTCTTACATTAGTTATCTTATTTCCTGTCCCACTGTGTGAAAGCCAACACCACGCCATTTCTCTGTTTATTGGAGACACAACCCAAGTCGTCCCCAACTTAGTGTTCCAGGATTTGGCTTCTTGAACCGGACAATGATGGACTCGAGGCTTGCCTCAAAAGTCGAGGCACAGGCTAGGCTGTACTGGGGTTACAGCTCGAGCCAAGAGGAGACACAGCACTGAGAGAGCAGTTGGGCTGGCCTCCCTGAGCAAAGGCCAGGCTCTGCTTATACAGAGAAAGCTCCCCCCCGCTCAGGTTCCAGGTTCTGGTCCAATATGCTGATGAGGGAAAGGGGGAAAAGTGCTTTGATCTGATTGGTCGGAAAGACCTCAGACTGACCCCTGGATCAGGGCCTGCAACTCGGGCTGCTCACTGGTGCCTTTTGGAGCCCGGCTTCTCTGTGGTAAGCCCAACTTGCATAAAGGGCCACATCCTGGTTCCTCCTGGTTCTTCTCTACTCTGCAGTTTAACCAGTGGAAAGTGCTCCCGGAGACGCATGGCATTTTTCCCGGGGGGCTTGTTCCTATGGTTGCTAACGGCCTCACAGGGATACCTGTTTCTGGGTTAGTCAAGCTCTGCTCTAATGATTCCCCCACGTCTCCTTGAAACGCTGATTTCTCATTCATGGCTCTGTGACTTGCTGGGGCAGTTTTTCTCAGGCTGCAGATCAAATTCAAATAAGCTCCAATTTCTACCGCTTAGTTACTGGTATTAGCAATTTTCTAGGGCTTGTCGTAGTTCATGTCTCTAACGACACCTTACTCTGGGTTTACATAATAATGCCTATTTCATGTGGCAGAAGGCAATATTATAGTTCCCTGATGGTTCCGAGCCGAGATCGCATGCCGCACTTGTTTTATCAAGAGTGGGACAGGAATGAAAGCCCGCCCAGGAATTTCCTCCGGTGTTGATGGCAGTGACTTTCGCTGAAGTCATGCTCTCTGCCTTCCAAGTGCTCTGGTGTGTCATCTACCTGAAGAATAATGACATTACAAAGACATGACCTTGAGCTGTGGCAGATGGAGGAGAAGCAGTGAGAACTAGTCTTTAGGTGCATGGGCCACGGTCACAAATCTTGCAGGGAGGACAGTGAGAACTTGCACCTGCCAAGTGCCTACCCCTGTGTCTGCACTTTTTCCACCCCACCCCCTTCTTCCTCCTGGAGGCCAGCATGTCACTAAGGTGGTGGCAGAAGGACAGGCAGCAGGCTGAGATGCATCACTCGACATTTCCAACACAGAACAGCCATGTTCCCCAAGCACCTGGGTCTGAATAGAGTCTCTTGTAGCTAAGAGAAAAGGATGGCTGGATTTTGCTGGGTTCGTGCTGGGCCCTCTGCTCTGCAGTCCTGTGGTTGAAATATTTGTGGACGAGGGGAAGTATCATCTACCACACAGGCTCATGTTGATGTGAGTTACCAGAGAGAAACTCAGAGGAGCGAGTTTTTCTCATGAGTACTTCATGGGATGCCCTTAGGTTTCCAATTAAATTATTTCAGCAAAGCTTATGCATGGATTACAGACATAATGAAATTATTTACAAGGTATTTGCCATGGCAGAAAGTAGTGACCGTCCTAGCATAGGCCCACTCACGGTTTAATTCAAATTATTCACAAAAGATTAATCTTAGGTAAAAGTTGTGGCCAAATACCTTACTTGCTTCATAGCTTAGTGTCTGGGAGATAGGCCAATCTATTGGGAATGTAATATTTGTAAGTCTTACAGCAATTGAAGCCAAAATGTTCAACTCAGCATTTTTTGTTTGAGATCTAACTATATTGATTCACAGAGATCTATATGCTTGTTTAAATGTTTTATGATGGTTCATAGTCCATCTATAAATAGACCAAATATTTAAATCTGTTTATTTAAGGAAAGGTGATTAGTTTGTTTAATTAATTAATTAATTAGTATCAGAAACCCTGCAGAATATCTTGGTGTCCGTGGGTTTTGTAAGCTTACTTTACTCAGTGCTCTCTCATTATTTTTGACTATAAGAACTTCCAGAGATGCTTTTTTCCATATTTTGAGATGCAGTGAGATTAGGAAGACTCTAAGGAGCCTGGACTTGAGAGAAAACCTGCCTGTGGGTCGGAGAGGGGCCACGAGAGGTGTCCCCTGCTGGACATACCGGGGGAAGCTGCGTCCAGGTGCATGAATGGACCCACGTGATGTAATGAGAGCTTATTGAATGAATGAATGAATGAATGAATGAATAGTATGCAGCGACTGTGGGAGAGAGCCCAGGTAGATGCACCAGGGCTCCAAGTCAGAGACAGACTGAGGTCAGCATCTTTGCAGTTGTCACAGGTCAAGCCAGTTCCATGTGAACAAAGGTAGTGCTGGCCGTGAGCTAGGAGTTTCAGGACAGGACTTTTATCCCTGGGGGAATTTCACCAGTAAAATCTTGCACGCAGTGACGGTCCCTGGACTCAGTCCCCACACCGACAGGTGACTGCTGGACACCCGCAGGGGGTTGTCATGCAAGCTGCTCCTGGCTAGAAATCCGAGGTTCCCGGAACCCACCTCTCAGGTTTAATTGGCTACAATGGCTCACAGAGCAGAGAAACATCTGGTGCCCAGGTTACAACTCAGGAACAGACAGATGGGTGAGAGGCGCAGGGCAACGTCTAGGGAAGGGGCACAAAGCTTCCCTGCCCTCCCCAGGCCTGCTCTTCCCAAATCTGCTCATGTTCACCAACCCAGAAGCTCTCCAAACTCTTCCTTTGGGGTTTTTATGGGGCTTCATGACATGGGCATGATGGATTAAACAATTGGCCATTGGTGATCGATTCAACCTTAGCCCTCCGCCCCTCTCAGGAGGTCACGGGGGTGGGACTGAAAATCCCAACCTTCTAATCACATGGTTCCTTCTCCTGGTAACAGGATGGGAGGCACCTTTCCTGCTCTCATCCCTTAGGAGATTGCAGGGACTTTAGGAACTCCGTGTCGGAGGAGGTGATGGAGGTCAAACACACAAATTCTTATTACAAGCCACAGGATCCCACCCAGCGTTTAGGCTGTAAAGATTTGGGTGCATGATGTCAGATGAAAACAAAGCTGAACCTAGGGAGGAGAGCTTCTGCTCAAAGGGACTCTTGCAGTGAGGGGTCAAGTCTATTGCTGTTGGGAGACTGTTCGGACCCTGAGATCTGTGAGTGTCTCAGAAGCTAGGTGGGCAGGAATTCTCTCTAGGGAGGAGTGGGCAAGGCTGCAGAGAACCAGGTGTGGTGGCGTGGGGGCCTGTTGGACGATTGATCAAGGAATACTCTTCCTTGGAGATCACAGTTCTCGGGAAGGGCTGCGGGTGGCTCAGCCAGGGTGGGTCCAAGCTCAGAGGCCTGCAGGAAGGAGGGATGTTTACACAAGTCAGGCATCTTGCTCAGATTGGTCAGTGGGCATAGGGAGTTTCGTGAATCACTTAGGAGAGAATGGGACTTGGGGAGGTGGGGCTCTAAGCCTTTCATGGTTAAACAAGGAAGGTACGTGAGTCTTACTGAGCCCATCTGGAGCAGATTGGATCTGCCAGAGAGCTGGTTCCTGACTGCTGGCCCATAGGCTCCCCCCACACTCGAAGCTACCTGGTTTTCTAAACGAGACTGGTGTGCTCTGGTTCTGGGCTGTACAGTATCAACACGCACCCTAGGAACAGGTAGGCCTGGCCTGAAGGAATGGGTAAGACCCGGGCAGGTAGGGTCATGCTGAAGGGGCCCAAAATCCCGACAACACTGGGTTCATTCCCGAGCTCTCTATAGGTGATTTTCTCTCACTCTTAAACCACAAACTCTTAAATCAGAAAGTGCAAACCCCATTGGGATGACAAGAATGGCTCCAGGTACCTCTCAGGACCCAAGTCCAACTCGCCCTTGCGTTTTCAGAAAGCAGGGGCTACGTGCCATTGTCCTATATTGGAGACGTGGGGCGTGTGTGGTCGTTCCCCGAGCCACCGCGCCTGCCCCTCACACCCTCAAATGGCACGGCAACCCACTTAAACTCATAATAAAAATCCCCTGATGGGGTTGCCTATCATAAAATAGTTTAAAATCATTTACACTGTTATTTAACATTTAACGAGCTACTGGAGTTCTTGTAAAACGAGAGCAATGCAGTTGAGTCTGGTACACGATCAGCTGCAAAGCCCCTCTGGGCTCTACAGCTGCAAAGCCCCTCTGGGCTCTACACTGAAGAAGCGTGCCGCGCATCCTCACAAATACATCCAGAACTCGTGGGAAGACCACGCCGTGCAGGCAAACGGCCCTCGAGGGAACGATGAAGCAGCCAGACAGCTGAGACAGCGTCCTCCTGCGGACTGACGATCCCTCCTGCCCAGGGCTGGGGGTCCGGGAGGGAGACAGACGCTCTGTGTGTGTGGTGCTGGGTCACGGGGAGCAGAAGGAGGGACACAGGTGGCGGCTGCCCACCCCAACTTTGCCAACTGTGACAGTGGGGACAGAGCACAAGCGGACAGAACGCAGCGGCGAGAAGGCGGGGTTGCGCGGAATGCGAGGCCCAGCCTGGAGCGGTGGATCCGGATGTGATGGTTCTGCTCAGACCACCGGCAGCCACGTCACCTGCTCGAACAAAATCCGTAAATGGAGGGACTCCACCTGCTAACTGATGTTTGTGGGTGCCGGGTATTTTAACATTTGCTTGAGAGCTTATCAGTCATTTGTGGTTTAATTTTTTTTTCTCTCTTTCATGGAAGCTTTTTAGAAGTTTCTTTCTACTCTTTATCCCAACCCCTGATCTTCTTTGGTTTCACTTCGATGTAACTGGATGCAGGTTTTTTTTTTTTTAAAGATTTTATTTATTTATTTGACAGAGAGATCACAAGTAGGCAGAGAGGCAGGCAGAGAGAGAGAGAGGAGGAAGCAGGCTCCCTGCTGAGCAGAGAGCCCGATGCGGGACTCGATCCCAGGACCCTGAGATCATGACCTGAGCCGAAGGCAGCGGCTTAACCCACTGAGCCACCCAGGCGCCCCTGGATGCAGGTTTTTAGAACTCCAGCCTGCTGAGCTCTGGAGGTGCACCCAGTGCAAGCGAGCCTCCGCTCCAGCCCCCGTGGGCTCGCCCGTCCCTCTGATGGGAAGGGGCTTCTGAACCCTTGTCTCCCCCCGGGCTGCCTGCTCCCCATTCCGTGCCGCTCCTACTCCCCGGGAGTGCTGGGCTGTCTCTGCTGCTCCTTAATCACCCTTAGGATCAGTTTCATATTTTCTCTCTTTCTGTCCCTGTGGCTCAGGTTCAGGACGACGGCACTGCCCTTTAATTCTGTAATGAATTTGTTTCTACTTTCTATGTATATCCTGTTGAAATTTTATTTTTCATACTTCTAATTGGCTCAAAGTATCTTTCTCTGCTCTCTTTGTATCGACCTTTTAAAAAGTCATTCCTGTTACAGGGTTTTCACTGTCACTCCTTCATTTGGAGACCTGTTCTTTCCGTGGGATGGCTGCTTCCCTTAGAAAGCGGAGCTCTAACTTCCGTGACATCAGTCCCCCTCGTGTGCGCTGGAACTCTTGTTTCTAAGCTCCTCTCAAGTAATTTTGTGTGTGTTGTGTATGGGGTATGTGGGGTGCGTGCGTGCGTGCGTGCATGGTGTGCAGGTGTGTGTGTAGTGTGTGTGTAGCCTGTGTAATTCCTCTCTTCTTGCTGCACGGAGAAGCTGTCACTGCATGGGTGCCCACTGCAAACCGGCTCAGCCCGTGCTCACACCACGGGTCTCGTTCCCTTCTGTTCCACGGGGATGCTCGCCTCGTTCTCAGTGGGGACAGGTGCTTTCCCGTACCTCGTAAGCGGAACAGGAGAGAGAGGAGTGGGGAAGTCACCTGAGTCCTTGAAGTGTCCTCTGACCGGATGCCTCCTTTCCTTGGTGCAGGTTGTGCTTGACGCCTAGTAGCCTAGATCACCCTTCAGACGTCACTGTCCTGAGACCAAACAGATGCTAGCTGGCATCTGCCGGATGACCAGTTTCAGAAATTAAGCCCAACGGGGACAGCCCTGCAGGATCCCGCCAAGGGCAGGACTTCAATTATAATCAGACTGTTAATGTGGCTGTTTGCTCTACTTAGTTGTTAATGAAAACAAGGCTGACTCTGTCTGGGAGACTTGGAAGGTTGGTTTTCAGTAAGCAGATGGAGTGAAGACTCACGCTTGTGGCCTAACTTGCTAGAAACTGAGTATCTTGAAAATCGAAGAATGGTCTGCTTTCCTACCTGAACGCCCTCCTCTTGCGGGCAAAACTAAAGAAGATCCTGCCAGGAGCAAAAGGAGTTTTCCCTCTTAAAGGGGGCACCGGGCAAGCTTGCTGTCTCCATCAAAAGACCGCTTATCTTGCAGAATGGATAAATGTTTAAACATTGACAGGACTCCAAGTTATTTTTTTTTTCTTTTAAAATTTTATTCATTTATTTTGACAGAGAGAGATCTCAAGTAAGCAGAGAGGCAGGCAGAGAAAGAAGGGGAAGCAGGCTCCCCCCTGGGCAGAGAGCCCAATGCGGGGCCCGATCCCAGGACCCTGAGATCATCACCTGAGTTGAAGGCAGAGGCTTTAACCCACTGAGCCACCCAGGCGCCCCGGACTCCAAGTTATTTATGGAAACATGCATTCACCTGAGGCGTGCAAATGAGCGTGGAATAGATGGGTTTTCTACTCAGCTTATGAATAGATGGTCCCTGTTCAGCTGTCCCCCTGTGCCAACAGTGCTCACCACTGTTGCTCAAATGCTGACGAGCGGGCCTTTGTCAGGATCGCGGACACGGGTGGTGCAGGAGCCCTGGCTCTTCCTTCCATGCACGTCTTCTTGTGTCATCAGCTACAGGTTGAAATAAGAAACAATGCCCTGACTTTTTTGGTGACCTCAGGCTTTTTCCTGGCTCACCTTCTTATTTCTACAACTGCTATGAGCATAGAGGGGTTTTTAAAATATTTTATTTATTTGTTTGACACACAGGGATAGAGAGAGCGTGCACGCGAGCGCAGAAGCAGGGGGGAGCGGCAGGCGGGCAGGGAGAGGGAGAGGGAGAAGCAGACTCCCCACGAGCAAGAAGTCCAACGTGGGGCTCAATCCCAGGACCCTGAGATCATGACCTGAGCCGAAGGCAGACTTCACTGATGGAGCCTCCAGGCAACCTGTGAACATAGAATTTTAAATACAGTTGTTCCTTGAACAACGAGGCAGTTGGGATGCCAGCCCCAATGAGTAGAAACTTCATACCTTTTGACTCTCCCAAAACTTAACTACTAATTACTCCTAATAGCCTATCACAAGCCAGAGCCTAGCTAAGAAGATAAACAGTCAAATAACACATACTTTGTGTTAGGTATATTATGCCCTGTGCTCTCACAATAAACTAGCTAGGAAAAGAGAATGTTATGAAGAAAATCATAAGGAAGAGAAAATACATTCACAGTCCTGCCCTGTGGTTACTGAAAAAACTCCAAGTACAAGAGGAGCCCGGCCGCGGATGCCGTATTGTGCACGGTCAGCGGTATCCCCGACCCCCTCTCAGGACGCCTGTGTTGTTCGTGGCCTGCAGCGTGGCAAAGCGTGTAGGCAGTCAAAATCCACGCCGGATGCCAGTTCTCCTCACCTTTGTAAGAAGTGCAGTGGCGGCAATATTTGAGATAAGAGCTACTTTAAAGTAAATGTTCATTGTTCACTTTAGAGGGCAGTGAGATGGCAGGATCCTAGAGGGGACCAAAAGCCTAAAATCCAACACAGATGTGTTTACACGCCATGGGCCCTGTTGGCAGAGGCTTTGAGACATGGAATCCACGCATCTCACCCTTAGGGCCCAGGGACGGGTCTGGGTGTGAGGACCAGGAGGGAATGATGGTTTTCCGGGAGTAGAGTCTGAACCCCCAGGGCAGCAGACCTCACTCCCTGTGTTCTTCTTCAGTCATTATTGACTGGTTGGTTTCCAGTACATGCTTATGATTGATGTTATTGGAGTTGAGAGGCCCTGTACTGCCCTGTCCCACTGTTAGTATTAAATTTTAGGTGTGGCTTCCTTCCTCATCTTTCTCTTTGGCCCCGTTCCTACCTTTGGGATCTTCATTCTCCTAATACTTAAAAACCGGATGTGCTTATGAAAAAGCACACTTTATTTGGCTGATTACTACAGTTCAGATATTTTCAGATCATTTCGTGTACCTGTAGCCTCTTTGGTTATTGTCTCTCTCTTTTTTTTTTTTTTTTTTTTTTTTGGATTGGCTAATTAGTGATATTTGCCTGGTTCTGTTATTCTTGGGCGTTATACAGAATACCTCTGATTTCTCCGAGACCGGTGTCATCACAAAGAGGGGAGAGCAGCTCTCTATGGTCTCTCTCATAAAGAAAACTGATCTCGGCAATGAAGACGGATGGCAGTGATTCTGTGGAATTCCAGCAAAGACATTCCACCCCTACATTGGAGAACACACACACACACACACACACACACACAAAGATAAACCCAAGACTGGACACATTGTAGAAGGTAAGAATAATTTCTCTTTATCCCTGTCATCCCTCCTTCAAGGCAGCACAGCTCAGTGCCAACAGTGACTTTCTTATGGTGGAAAACAGCGTGTGAGTGACCACCTGTGTGGGACTGTGCTCCATCCAGATTACGGAGCTGTGCTCTGCCACTGGGTCACAGGGAGTGAGGGAGAGCAGCGTCTCAGGTGTGGAGGACATCAAAGGGATGTGGGTCCTACTTCTTGCTTGGCAGGCTTCATCAGGAAGCCTGAGCAGAGCTGCTGGGCAGCTCAAATGCAGATTCCCCCCAAATGCTCTGTGTGCCTCGTCTACACACACCTCCACCCCCTGTGTGCACCCCTGATGGTGCGGATCATGAGCTCCCTAGGGTACCAGTCCAACTCCGAGGGATTGGTAGAAGACACATAGAGTTAGCCATTTCACATCATCCTAGAGAGCAAATGGGAGGCTGTCAGAACCAGCCTGGTTTTGTACCATTGGGGGAAGGCATACATCTTAAGAAATCTCCCCCCAAGAGGGAAAATGAAGTGTAGAACAGATATATCCACACAAAAAAGTTGAGAAAGCCCCAGAATCCCTAGCAGAACTGACAGAATTTCTCTCTTGAGTCAGTCAGTAAGGACTGGAAGAGGTGGCCACTTCTTTAGATGTGAAGACAGCAACACTAGACTCGTAGGAACATGATAAATCAAGGGAACATGATGCCACAAAAGGAACATGATGACTTTCCTGTGACAGACCCGAAAGAAGCGGGGAATTCCTTGATGCCAAACACAGTAAAGGATACTCCAAAAAAAGAAAATTATAGGCCCAAGGTAGATGCAAGGATTCTCAACAACATATAGCAACTCAAATTCAGTAGCTTATTACAAGACGCATACAGCACGATCAAGTGGAATTTATCCCTAAAATGCAAGAACGGTTCAACATAAGCACATCATTAAATATAAGGCACCATATTAATAGATTGAAAGATAAAAAGCATATGATCATTTCTGTAGAATCAGGAAAAGCATTTGACAAAATCAAATGGTTTATAATAAAAACTCTTAACATATGGAAGATGGAAGGAATGTGTATCAGCACAATGAAGGCTATGTATAACACGCCCACAGATAACATCATACTCAACAAGGAAAGTTTGAAAACTTTTCCTCTAAGATCAGGAATAAGATGGGGGTATCTCCTCTTAGCACTTATGTTCAACAAAGCACTGGAAGTCTTACCCCGGACAATTAGGCAAGAAAAAGAAATAAAGATATTGAACTAAGAAAAAAAATAAAAAGAAGTAAAATTGTCTCTGTCTATAGATGACATATTCTCATATAGAGAAAATCTTAGGAAAGAAAAAGTAAACAAGGTGGGATCAGGAGGGAGACAAACCATAAGAGACTCTGAATCTCACAAAACAAACTGAGGGTTGCTGGGGGTGGGGGAGTAGGGAGAAGGTGGTTGGGTTATGGACACTGGAGAGGGCATGTGCTATGGTGAGTGCTGTGAAGTGTGTAAGCCTGATGATTCACAGACCTGTACCCTGGGGTAAATAATACACTATCTGTTAATAAAAATTATTTAAATAATAATAATAAAATGTTCAAGATTCTCCAAAAAAAAAATAAAAACCCTGTTAGAACTAAATCAGAGTTCAGTGAAGTTTCAGAATATGTATAAAAGCAGCATACAAAAATCAGTTGTGTTTCTATACACTAACAACAAACTATCTGAAAAGGAAATAAATATCCCATTTATGATACTATTGAAAAGATAAAATATATCAGTAAATTTTACCAGAAAGGAGAAAGATCTGTACATGGGAAACTTAAGAAATTGATGAAAAAAATGGAGGAAGACACAAGTAAATAGAAAGACATCCTGTGTTCATGAATTAGAAGTATTAACATTTAATATGTTCTTACTACCCAAAGCTATCCACGAATTTAGTGCAACCCCTATCAAAATTCCAATGGCGATATTCATAGAAATAGAACAAGAAACCCTAAAATTCATATGGAAAAACAAAAGACCTTAAATAACAAAACACTGCAGAGGAAGAAGAGCAAAGCTGAAGGGATCCCGCTCTCTGACTTCGATTCTGTTACAAAGCTGCAGTGATCAGAACAGTACGGTACCGGCATAAAAACAGATATCTTGGAGAAAGGAGCAGAAGGGAGAGCCCAGAAATAAGCCCACACATATCTGGTCAACTCCTATCTGACTATAAAACTAAGAATACTAAATGGGGAAAAAAAAATACTCAGTCAATGGTGTTGAGAAAACCGGAGAGTCACATGTTAAAAAAGACATTGGATCATGACCTCACACGACTCATAAAAATGTACTTGAAGTGGATTAAAGACAAACGTAATGACTGAAACCTTAGAGCTCCTAGATGAAAACAAAGGGAAAAAGTTCCTTGACATTGGCCTTGGCACTGATATTTTGGACCTGAGTCTTTTGGACAATAAAACAAAAGGACTACATCACCTAAAAAGCTTCTACACAGCAAAATAAACGATCAGCACAATGAAGAGGCAGTCTATGAATGGGAAAAATATTTGCAAGCCATGTATCTGATAAGAGATTAACACCCAGGACACCTGGGTGGCTTAGTGGTTAACCATCGGCCTTCAGCTCAGGACATGATCCCAAGGTCCTGGGATCGAGCCCCACTTCAGGCTCCCTGCTCAGCAGGAGTCTGCTTCTCCCTCTCTCTCTGCCTGCTGCCCTGCCTACTTGTCCTCTCTCCCTCTGTCAAATAAATAAATAAATTTTTAAAAAGAGATTAATATCTATAATATATAAGTAATACCTATAACTCAACAGCAAAAAAAAAAAAAAAAGTGAATAATCTGATTAAAAATGGACAAGGTACCTGAATAGAAAATTTTCTAAAGATTGCATACAACTGGACAACAGACATATCAAAAGGTGCTTAACACCACTAATCACCAGGGAAATGTGACTCAAAACTACAAGCTGACATCAGTTCACACCTGTTAGAATGGCCATTATCAAGAAGTTCAGAGAGAGCAGGTAGTGCTGAGAATATGCAGAAGGGGGAAGCCTCGTGGACTCTTGGGGAATGCAACTGGGGTAGCCACTGTGAAAAACAATATGGCAGTTCCTCAAGAAGTTACAAATAGAGCTACCCTGTGATCCAGCAGCCCACTTTTGGGTATATAGCCAAAAGAAGTGATCTCACTATCTGCACCCCGAAGTTCATTGTGGTATTATTCACAAACACAACATGAAAACGATGTAAGTGTCCAGTGATAGATGAATGGATAAAGAAAATGTATTATATAAATACAAAGGGATATTATTTCGCCATAAAGGAGAAGGAAATCTTATCATTTGTGATAACGTGGATGAAACTTGAGGGCATTGTGTTAGATGAAATAAGCCACACAGAGAAA
Organism: Neogale vison; assembly: GCF_020171115.1. Taxonomy (NCBI): domain Eukaryota; kingdom Metazoa; phylum Chordata; class Mammalia; order Carnivora; family Mustelidae; genus Neogale; species Neogale vison. The sequence continues at coordinate 313,002,693 of NC_058091.1, read as the reverse complement.
GACAGTAATTGTATGATCTTGCTTACCTGTGGAATCTAAAAACGCTGGACTCGGAAACAAAGATGGGATTGGCCGTTGCCAGGGGCTGGGGATAGGAGGGGGGCCCCAGGAGAAGAGGTTAATCCAAGGGTACCAACTTCTCATTATGTACGTTCTGGGGATCGGATGTGCAGCCTGGTGACCATAGTTAACAATGCTGTATTGTACACTTGAAATTTGCTAGGAGAGTCCGTCTTTAATGTTCTTATCAGACACACACAAAATAAAGACGGTGACGTAGGTGACATTACTCACCTTAGGTCAGACAGGACAGTGTGTCAACTCACTTGATAATGGTGATCACTTCACAACGCATACGTGTCTCAAATCACTACATTGTGCCCCTTAAACTTCCACGGTTATGGCCCTTCGTAACTCAGTAAAACCAGGAGGGGGGACACCTCGGCCCTGTGAGAAGAACCCTCCACGGAGTTTGGCCTTTCCTGAGTGAGGACGACGCTGTCTTTCTCCGAGTAGGGTCCTCACTCAGACTTGAAAGCTTTACACTGAAGTCTGGCACCGGGATGAGGAGCCTGTTTCCACAAACTGTGGCTTCTACTCCAGAAAGGATGATGTCTTTGGAGTCTAAGGTAGCTTAAAATAGCTTCCTGTCTCCGGCAGTTGGGACTTTGGTGTTGTTTATCATTTACAGACTATCAGGATGCTGCATGAACCCAGCATCTGTAAGAAGTGACTCGGGCATTAGCAATGGGGAGTCTTAGGGCCCTGACATTCTCGCCCATCATATGATTCCCCCCTCCCAATATGAGCCAGACTCAACACATCAGAAACCAATTCTAAGTGCAGCTACAAGGTTGTATCTCAGTACCGTGTTCCATGTTCCACCCACACAGAACTGAAATAACACCACAGATGGCATTAACGGATTGTGCCGATTTCACCGATTGTGTTGGGTTCAGTTTGACTTGTGTTCCCACCTGACCAGCAAAACCAAACCGGGTTGTGCTGTTCTCCTTGTGGTGCAGGGTCCTGCTCAGGCACCATGTGACAGAAAGTTCTTCCCGTGATGATCCTGCCATCTATGTGCATACAGCTGCCCCGGAAGCAGGATGTCACCACGTTGGTCCCGATGGCTTACTTTTCCCCGGTGGTTCTTAAATGAGGCCAAAACTACAAGGCCCAACGAACCCTCCTGTCCTAACCTGCTGATGTGTCCTGTGTCCTGCTCGTGCATGCAAGGACAAGCCCTGTCCCAGTGACGTGGGAAAAAAAAAAAAAACAGTGATGCAAGCAGCAAACCAACCGTGTCATTAGTTTTAGCCTCTCTTGGGTTGTTCCCAAATCTGATCCTGGAATACTCCTTGAGAATATGCAAGTGTTTTAGATTGTTTTTGTGGTCAGCATCCTTCTTTCCAGTCCCTACATTGCAAAACCATGTTTTTGTCAGCGTATATGCTTGCAAATAAATTGAATTTAAAACGGAGGGGTAACTGCAAAGCTGCAGACTGTGTAACTTAGGGCGAGCCCCATCTTCTGGGTAAGACTTGCACTCCTGACTGCTAAAGGGAGGACGTTTACGGTATCTCTGCGCTTGGTTGCGAGGACTGAATGAGATTGTGGCCAATGTCTGCGCCAAGCAAAACACTCAACTGCTTTAAAGGAAATATAAGTTTAGGTGATGACTTTTTGAGCTAAAGATAATGCAGTTGTAAATGATTATGGCTTACCTTCAGGATGGTGCTTTTGTACAGAATTTTTACCACCATTCATTAAGATGGAAAAAAGAAGGCATGGTAGTCAGTTCTATCTACAAAACAGATGTCCATAGAAGTACAATTTGTGGGCATTTGTAATTGTTCTATTCCATTTCCATTGCGTCTAACCTAAGATCTTAAAAATTCAAAAAATATATATACACATATATACACTCATATGGGTATATGTATGTATAAGCTGAATATATATACTGTACATCATGATATGTGTATAGATCTCTGTTTCCCTTTTTATACACACACACACACACACACACACTGTGCATATGTTAAAACCTATGAGTTTTGTGTTAGATAATCCCAAGACTAAAATAATAAAATGAAACCCAATAATACACAAAGCGAAATTGTCCTGCTTTTATTTCCCAGTGGAAGTCTTGATGAGTTTCCCAGAGAAAGGGTCCGGCATACTTGGAAATGAAATAACCTCTCCCTCCCCGAGAGTTCTCAATTATGGGAAGTTTGAATATAAACTGGAAGTGCACTTTCAATTTTACAAATCAAAGCTTTCAGAGCTTTACCTCATTAAATCCTTGAAAATTAAATTGTGTTTAACGTATTCTAGTGGAATCTCTAAAAGAATAATCCGTGGAAAGCAAATAATGGTGTTCGTATGCGATCCGAGACATGAGCTTTAAGTTCTGCCTCTATCCCTGAGTGAGGACTCCAGAGAGCTGCCCAGAGACTTTCAAGAACCTGCTCCAAGGGCGCCTGGGTGGCTCAGTCAGGTAAATGTCTGCCTTCAGCTCAGGTCATGATCCCAGGATCCTGGGAACCTGCTTCTCTCTCTCCCTCTGCCTGCCACTCTGCCTACTTGTGCGCTCTCTCTCTCTCTCTCTGTCTCTCACTCGCTGTGTCAAATAAATAAATAAAATCTTAAAGAAAGAAAAAAAAAAAAAGCCCGCTTTAGGGAGCAGGGGACCCAGCCCTCTGGATTCACCCTGGCTGCTCCCAGCCAGTGACTGCGCATGCCTAGGGTGCGAGAATGGGCTCATTTTGGTCCAGATGGGGCTCCTCTAACATTATAACCACATATAACATCTGTAGCATCTCATCATAATATGCTGGATCAGGTGTGTGTCTCTGTGTGTACATACATGTTGTATGTATGTGGGTCATCTCAGCATCTCTTTCAGGATTCATTTTTATATTTTTTAAATTTTTTTAAGTTTAATTTTATTTTTTCAGTTTCTAAGATTCATTGTTTATGCACCATACCCAGTGCTCTATGCAATATGTGCCCTCCTTAATACCCACCACCAAGCTCACCCAACCACCCACGCCCCCTCCTCTGAAACCCTGTCTGTTTCTCAGAGTCCACAGTCTCTCATGCTTCATCTCCCCCTCCGAATTCCCCCAATTCACTTTTCCTTTCCTTCTCCTAGTGTCCTCCGTGTTATTCCTTGTGCTCCACAAGTAAATGAAAACCATATGATAATTGACTCTCTCTGCTTCACTTATTTCACTCAGCATCATCTCCTCCAGTCCCATCCATGTTGATACAAAAGTTGGGTATTCATCCTTCCTGATGGAGGTGTAATATTCCATTATATATACAAACCATATATTTATCCATTCATCTGTTGATTAAAAGCTTCTGTGCAATTAAGGAAACAGTCAACAAAACAAAGCAGCAACCCATGGAATGGGAGAAGATATTCGCAAATGAAACTACAAAGAGCTGATATCCAAGATCTATAAAGAACTCCTCAAGCTCCATGAGAGACTATGGACTCTGAGAAACAATCTGAGGGGTTTGAAGTGGCGGGGGGGTGGGAGGTTGGGGGAACCAGGTGTGGGTATTAGAGAGGGCACAGATAGGAAGGAGTGCTGGGTGTGGTGCAAAAATAATGAATACTGTTATGCTGAAAATAAATAAAAAATAAATTTAAAAAAAAAGAACTCCTCAAACTCAACACACACAAAACAGATAGTCAAGTCAAAAAAAGGGCAGAAGACATGAACAGACACTTCTCCAAAGAAGACATACAAATGGCTAACAGACACATGAAAAAAATGTTCATCATCACTAGCCATCAGGGAGATTAAAATCAAAGCCACATTGAGATACCACCTCAAACCAGTTAGAATGGCCAAAATTAACAAGACAGTAAACAACAAGTGTTGGCGAGGATGTGGAGAAAGGGGAACACTTTTATGCTGTTGGTGGGAATGCAAGTTGGTGCAGCCACTTTGGAAAACAATGTGGAGATTCCTTAAGAAATTAAACATAGAGCTACCCTATGACCCTGCAATTGTACTACTGGGTATTTACCCCAAAGATACAGATGTTGTGAAAAGAAGGGCCATCTGTACCTCAATGTTCATAGCAGCAATGGCCACGGGCGCCAAACTGTGGAAAGAGCCAAGATGCCCTTCATCAGGAGTCATTTTTAATTAATATGCTCCCTCCCCAAAAGCCTCTGATACAGATATTCCTTACCTTCAGAAAACTGTGTGGAAATAAATCCTACAGAGCAGGAGGCTGGGGATTATTTGCATGAGGGAGTTCTTTCCTGGAGGGTCTCTAGAAGCTAGACTTCTAAGGAGACCCCTCATTCCTTCAGAAAGGTAGGTAAGCTCTTGAACAAGGCAGGCCTATGGCTTGCTTCTTAATGATTGTATATGGCGAGGGTCAGTTCTGGGATTATATGACATTCTTGAAGGCATCCTAGCCAGCTGGCTCTGGAGAAGCTGTTTTCTGCTGGTTGAAGGGGTGAGCCACTGTGACACAGTGGGTGAAGGCAGCCTCTGGCAGCCAGGGAGAAGCCAAGGCTTCAGTCCTACTGCATCAAGGAAGGAATTCTGCCAACACCTTAGGAAGCAGGGAAGTGGATCCTTCCGCGGCTGAGTTCCAGATGAGAAGTCATCCCTGGCCAACATATCCCTGGTCCCTTGGGAGACCATGAGCAGGGACCCAAGCTCATGAGTCATCTTCCAGCTCCTAATCCACAGGAACTATGGACCTACATGGTTGCCTTCTTGTGTACATTGAAACATGCTAAGAGGAAAAATCCCACATTGAATGTTCTTGCCAAATTAAAAGCATACATACAAAAGAACACAAAAACCTTTTGGAAGATATGGATTCTTTAGCACCGTAGTCATGGTGATGGCGTTGCAGGTATATGCAGAGCTCCAAAATTGTCAAGATGTATATAATAAGGTGTGCAAATTCTCATATGTCAATTATACTCAATAAAGTTAAGAAAATATAAAAAATAAAAGTAAAATGTTGTTGTCTAAACCGTTCAGGTGGTGACAGCTTGTCACACTGAGAAGGTTCTAATCTCTACTCACAGATGAGGGGAATGAGTCCTTCACAAATGGTCTCTCCTTTCCTTCTTTCAGGAATACGCCCTGTGTAGTAAGGTGATATAAATGACAGATATTATAGATGCTTTCGTAGTTTCAGGGGACATTTTTTGGCTATTCAGACAAATTGACTGTATTCCAGTATATGTTAATTTTTATAAACTAGGAGCTGGGCCTGTTGAACATGTGTTGCAATAAACACACCCCATTCAGAATGACTCATGGGCCCCAGTCCCCACAATGAACCTGTGTTACCTCTCTTGCTCTTTACTTATGAAAAGAAAGTAGGAATGTGAATAGGTAGGCTGGAGGTTAGGGACATCAAGAATATCAGTCTTGGACAGTTAGCTTGGATCTTTCTGTGATTTTAAATACACAGCTTTAAGTGAGAGATCAAGGAAATTTTAAGGCACTTAATCGAGGCAATAATTGTCCTAGATGGCTTTTCTGTATTAAGTTATATTTCATATATTTTATAGTCTATAAAGCTTTTCAGTGTAGTTTAGAAAAAAATAGGTTTTATTATAATTAAACCCCGGTATATTTCTGATGCCAGGAACTTCAAAATGTACATTCTAGAATGAAATATGCATTATTCCCTGCTTGGGTATGGTTCTGGATTTCATGCTGATTTTCTTCTGTTCTTTTTTTTTTATTTATTTATTTTCAGCATAGCAGTATCATTATTTTTTCACCACACCCAGTGCTGCATGCAATCCGTGCCCTCTATAATACCCACCACCTGGTACCCCGACATCCCCCCCCCCGCCGGAGAAGTGACAGAATGTGTGGTTGGCTGTCCTAACATTTAATGGTGCCAGCACAGTTTGCCCCAGTGATAGGAGATCTAAGGATGGTCAACAGATGACTCCCTCCTTCATGTTCAGTGGTTACACTCTTAGCATCTAAGGAGTGTCTGGAATTTATTGACAAGTGAAGAATCAAGGAGCATTTTGATAATCAATCTCCAATATTGCTGACTTTGGTTTCTTCTCTGAGGACAGAACTCAGCTACAACAACATGCAGAAATGAGGACAATGGTATTTTATTCACCAAAATTCATTTTACCAGAAACTTTTCAAAATACACTTTTAAAGATGAGGTGTACCACTGGGTGGTACAGTCTCCCGTCACTCCAGTGACCTCAGAGCTGGAGGGGAAGTCCCTGCTGCCGAGGAGGACAGGTGGCCCCTGACAGCCACAGGAGGGTCTGCTCTGAGACTCAGCTGCCTGTCAAGGAGTCAAGGAGGAACGCACCGTTTGTCCCGGATGGGACCATTTGGGGAAGACACACTCCTATCCCGTGTTCCTTGCCCAGGACAAATTTGACAACAGTCCATTTCCAGAGGCAGACCCTGCCTGGTTTTATGAAGGAGAGGTCCCCTTGGGTAAGGTACATAAGAATATACACTCTGATCACACCACATTCTCAAACTGCAAATGTTCTTTGCCTTGAAGCACCCATGTGTACTCAAAAAAAAAAAAAAAAAAATCACAGGCTTTCTCTATTTGGTCCTTACTTCCAACTGGAAAGTTTAAAATAGCATACCAGAAGGTTGGGGTTGGGGTTTATTTATTGATTATTTATTCATTTATTTTTATTAACATATGATATATTATTTGCTTCAGGGGCACAGGTCTGTGAATCATCAGTCTTGCAGTTCCCAGCACTCACCATAGCACATCCCCTCCCCAGGGCCCGTCCCCCAGCCGCCCCATCCCTCCCTCCGCCCAGGAGCCCTCAGTTTGTTTCCTGAGATTAAGAGTCTCTCATGGTTTGTCCCCCTTCTCTGGTTTTGTCTTGTTTCATTGTTTTTTGTCTTTAAATAATCTTGGTGGTTGTTTGCCATTTGTCCTGGAAGGCCACCCTGCATGAACTGTGTCCGTAGGCTAGCCTTGCTCTCTGGCCACCATTTGTTTTCTTGCAGGGGGGACGACTGCATCACTCCGGGAGGAGGGAGCAGGGGTAAGTCAGTGTGTTTATCTGGACACAGTCCCCCCGACACACCCAGGGCTATCACAGGCTATCTGTGACTCACCAGCCAAGGTCTCCACTTTTGTCATGGTCTTTTTCTATGGGATTGTGTCTGGGATGCTCTTGTCCCTCCAGAAAAAGGAACTCCCCAATGGGAGAATCCCACATCCTGCCCACACTTCTGTAAATAGTCCTTTTAAGCACCATTCCTCAAACCACACCATTGGAGAATGCCATCTATTGGTACCCAAACGTTAGCAGATGCATTAGCTGTAATCTCAAAGAAAACCTGCGGGGGGGGGGGCATTTGTGCTTGTCTCTGACCAACAGAATGAAGTAGGAGCACAGAGGTCAGACCAGCTTACCCAAGATCCGAGAACTAGAAACTGGGAAAGGCTGGCAGGGTGTGGGGTCTCCTGCACCCCAGGGTCCCTCTCACACAATGCTCTCGGCTGCAGCTCTGCGCCCACACTGTAATCAGAGTTCCAAGTTAGCATCATTAAAAAAAATAGATGTCAAAAATGTTCTTACATTATGTGCTTATGTTTATTCTCTTATTATAAAACACCACAAGCTCATTGACAAAGGGCACAGCATTCATTTAAAATTAATAGATAGCACCATGGAAATTGGAAGTCTGCCTTCGAGCTGGTGTGATTAATTGTTCTAGTCATGACTAGAATAAGTGTGTACACTAATGAGCTAGCTGTGCACACTCCCGGTGGCATTACCATTGGATGCCCATGACTAAGAACATACCTACGGAATGACTTAGAGCAGTCCATCATTCCCCCGGTTTGCCCTTTCAGGGGGTTGAAAATCTCAAGAAAGCACCATGGAAGCTGAATCTGCCAGTCCGGCACCTGGACAAGCTGATAGGTGAGCACCTTTTCATCCCTCTGGTTCTTTCCACACAAGAGCTGCTCAGAGAAGGAAAAAAGGTGTATGCTTCTACATCTAAAAGGTGTTTACTTTTAAGAGTCAGCTTTGGATTAAATTGATAGTGCAAATTATAGAGACTTGCAGGATTTCCTATATAAAATCAGAATGCTACAGCTAGCAGAGGAATCATTAGCATGGTCGTCAATCATGTACTACGCACCAGCCCCCGTGCTGTGAAAATCAGGAGGATTTAGATCTTTGCTCTCTCCAGTTGGGTCCAGTGAGGGAGATGAACACACAAGGACACCTGCTGGATGGTCACCTCAATCAACCAGCATAAAACTATAAAACCCTTATGTAAGGACTGGCCCCTGTTCTATACTAAAATTTAGTTAATGTTCATTATCATCACGGAACACTGACATTGCTGGAAAAGCTTCACCTTCTCTCACTTGTCCTAGGACACCAGAGGGCCAGGTACAGGCACTTCCTCCTGATGGAGCCAAACCCTCCCGACTGCCTGATTTTAGCTCCATCATTGCCAGCTTCTCACAGTCTTGGGTGTTCTCATTGTATCCATACTTCCCACACCACATTGGCAGGAATGTGCTAGGGGTTAAGAATACAGAGATGAACAAAATAGGAAACCATGCTTTAGGGTAAGGAGGGCTGCGTGCAAATATCCTGAGGCAGGAAGGGCTGTGGGTGAGTTGTCTGAAGACTTAGATGCCAGGGTACATTCCACAGGTGAGAGAGAGAGAGAGAGAGAGAATGCTTGAGAAGTGGTCAGGGCTGGGCTCTGCCGGCCAGTGTAGGAGGTAGAGTATTTGGTAAGAGTTGCGGTTTTGTACTGTGCAGACTATGGAAGAACGTGGATGGGAGATGCCAAGAATGATGGCTGGGAGCCCAGGTAATTGTAGTCAGGGACCCAGACAGGAGAACATCATGGTGGGGCTGAGACAGCACAGGAAGACAAAGGCGAGGGGCGTCCTGGTCGGGACTTCAAACGCCAGCCGGGGCGTAAGGCCAAAGTGCGCTTTCTCTGGTTCTCTGGTGTGTCCCCCTCTTCGGATGAGAGGTGTTGTTGTTTCACCAATTGTGGTTTCCATAGCAACCCTCTGTCCTTTTCCCTTCCAGATCAGCAGTCAATGCATTGAGGAGGACCCTGGCATCGGTGCCTCCTCATGGAGGAAACCCATCCCGAGTTTTCAGAATGAGGAATCAGATGAAGAATTTATGCCATTCTTTCCTGAAGAATGCAGGGAGTGGGACTCGTAGATGCTCAGTGAACCAGCAGCCCGGAAAACCGAGCCCGGGGTGTTACCTCTGTGCCTCCCTGAGCCCGAGCATGTGGATGGCATTCCACTAGACGTCCTTGGCCACGTCGGCTCTCCCTGCTGCAAACTGGGCATTCTGCAAACAGCAGGGCTCAGTGTTCCTTTACGGACGATGTGTGTGTCATAACCAATACAGGTCTCGGTCACCCTTCCAAAGCTTGATGTGCAGTTCTTTGGCATTTCGGTTGTATTTCCACTTAGTTAGGAGGCAGTGGCAGGAATCCAGGGACAAAAGTGGCGTGTCAGAACTGGGCAATGAGAGTGTGGTGAGGGGCCTCGGGCAGGATCATTCATGGGACTTGGTGACTGGCAGAGTTGGGGGTGCAGAGAACTCGCACAGAAAGACCAGGTCAGTTGGATTGTAATAGGGGGTGCATCTCAGAACGTGTTGGTTTTCCATGCATTGCACTGGGTCTTTGCCTCTCATTGGGGTGGTCTGGGGGTATGCAGAGAAACCCCAGTCTTACCCACAAGTCATGCCCTAACAAGATCTGAACACCCAGAAGCCATCCCTATACCGCTCCATTCATTATCATAAAAAAAGATGCCAGAAACTCATGGGATAATTGACAAAGAGGTAGCCAGTGGAGGAGGCATCCATTAACTCCTGCCCAGAAGGGACCCTCTGTTTATCTAGTCTCCATAGCCTCAGGGCACAGTGGCCGGTGGAAAGGGACACCACCGTGTCAGCATGTCCTGATTCTCCTTGATAGCCCAAACCACACAAACCCGAGCCTTAGGGGTGTTCTTTCTGGGCAACAGAAAGAATTTCATTCTCTGCCTTTCTGCACTTCCCACCCACCTTGCAAATATTTGTTACCTTCTTTCCCAAGGTGACTTTATAGCGAGTAAAGAAAATAATTGCTTCACATAAAAAATCATCTTTTTCTACCAAAAGAAATTGTTTTTAATAGCTGGATTTTATTAATGAAGTAATTTGAACTTCAGGAATAAAGATTTTCTTCAGAAAGCAATAAACACCAAAAGATGAAGATTTATTCATTCCTGCAAATGTTACTACCCTATATATATATGTATATAGGCATATATATATGTATATGTATATCTCACACCTCATACAATGGAGCCTCTTCTGCTCTCAGACTTCTCAGATGTGCCAAGCACCTAATCGGGTGCACTGGGCCATCCCAGCCGTCGTGGTGATGGCCTCCCAGGGACAGTGGAGAAGGGCACTATTGCCCATCAAAGCACTATTCAAAGTTCCCTTGCATACAAATAATGAGGGATAGAGTGAAGATTTCAATCAACTGTGCTAACTTTTAACATTGTTTTAAAAGTTTTGCCATTTTCCCCTTAAAACTCCAGGCTTTGCCTTTCAAGTATTTGAAGGCATTTGAATTAAGCTAAGCACAAAGGAGAGAACACCCCTGCCTCTCATGATTTGCTTTTAAATGTGAAAACTGTATGTAAGCTTGTACCCAAGGAGGAAAGGCCATAAACCCATAGCCAATGGCCCAAAGAGTAGCTCTAGGTGGGGGCAGACCGGGGCACAGCCCTGATCTGAACACAGTCACCTTCCCCTTCCCTGCCGACTCTCTCTGCTCCCCTGCTTCTATAAAGGAATGCAAACAGAAATATGGACTTTTGAAAGGCCTTTTCCAGCTCTGACAATGCTTGTCTTCATGATTTTTCTTTTCATGATTTTTTAATAATGAGGAAAATAGCTCAAAAGCCTCATTTTTGCAAAAAGTGAGAAAAAGAAGATGCTGCCAAGCAGCCTGGCCTGGCCGTCCCCTGAGTGCATGAATCTGACTTATATTTAGCCCCATGCTCTTATTCAGCCAGCACTTTCATTAGTGGGCGAGCATCCAGGATGAAACAAAAACATGGTTATGGGTTTTTCCCAAATTACATTCTGTAGTTTGCGCAATGATCACTGTCTACAGCCAAAGAGGGGCCCCTACCCCCAATAGGAGCAGACCTCTTTCCTTGAGGGGTGCTGTCGGCACCTGAACCAAGAGCTGAGAGGGGGCAGGAAGGTCTACCTCTCCTCGGCACGGAGCAGGCAGGGGCAGCTTGAAGAGGGAGTAAAAGGCTCCAGGACCTAAAAGCAGAGATGGGTGAGGTGGACCAGCTCATCCGGCTCGTCATTTTCTAAAGAATACATTGAGGCAGCCAGAAAGGAGAACAAAAATTCTGAGGATATGAAAAATAACATGGATGAGAGATGTGTTTAAACTGTGTGGTATCATGTCCCAAATTCTCCATGAAGGAGGCTCTGAAAGGCTGGCTGAGGATGGGGAGTCTGGGGGAGGCCAAGCTTCCTTAGCAAGGGACGGGGGGGCACCTGGAAGGCAAAGAGATCATTCGGGCCTTGATGCCATGCCACCTCGTGAAATGCTGCAGGAAACCAGCCTGAGGTGCTGGGGTGGTGGTTTCCCATCTGGGGGAGAGCCTCCGTCTTGACACAGAGCGATGGAGCGCAGGAGGGCAAGTCCCCCACTCACGCACACACTGCTTCTCCTCACTATGTTCCTAAGCCTCAAAAAGGGTATTTTTGCTCACGGGAGTGGAGAAGATCATGTGGTGTTGCATGAACAAGTAGCAGAATATTCTAGAAGAAGTCTGCCCAGGAGGGGTTTGAGACTGGACGTAGACTCTCGGTGTCCTGACTGCCAGGATCCAGACATCCCACCAATGCACATTTGTTCCTTTGTAGCTGGAAGCCTCTGAGTGTGAAGCCGGGACGACAGGAGGTGGAGGAGGAGGACGGCATCTGGGGAGGGAGATGACAGCCCTGGGTAGCGTCTGCGGTTCGGGCCACCTACAGAGGCTCCTGCAGGGGCAAGAACGCTTGTCACTGTGGGGTACACTGTGGGTTACATTCACTGAGAAATGAGCTGAGGACACTGGCCTTCCAGGTGAGCTTTGCGTTTTGGGGAGGTGGCTTGAGGTCATTCCCTTCCCTTCGCCCTGTGCACTCTGCCCTATGGCCCCTTACTGCACTCTGCCCCACGCGGGGCACGTGGCTCCCCATGCAGCCACAGGCAGCGCAGGGAAGATGACCCACGTTTGTTCAGGGCATGCAGTATCACTGCACGATGTGGTCCCATGACCTGTCCCTGTGAGATCACGATTAGATCATGGGCATGCATGTCCAGAGGGCCCAGCCGTTTGGAGGAGGAGTAAGAAGGCATCTGGTCTGGGCAGTCAAAGGTTCAGCAGTGGGAGAGAACCGAAGGTGAAAACCACGTGGCTTTGTCTGTGGCCTGGCTCTGCACTGGGTGGATGATTTTAGGACGATCGGTGACATCTGCTTAGAGCACTAGGGCTCTGGGAGAAGGAAGCGGGGACGCCGACTGATGTGCAGGCTCACTGGTGCGGTAACAGCGGCCAAAGAGGAATCTTCGTTCTATATCCTGAAGTTGAGCACTGCGTGGGAAATGGCGCGCTATGAGACGATGGTGGACATCTGAGAGCTCAGACATTTGGGAGGTGAGCGCCGCGATCCCACAGCCGGCCCGTCGGGAAGTGCGGAGGCAGCCCGCGGCCGTGCCCGAGGCCACCGCTCATCCTCACGTCTCCAAAACCCGAGGAACTGCATTTTCCTGAGAAAACCCAGGACAGCGAACCTCACAGAAATGAAAGCCAAAGCCAGACAGTGGGTAACTAGGAAATGTTCCCTGAGGAGGGAGGTGGCTGCTGGAAGTCTCCCGTCCTTGTATGGAGACAATGAGATGACGCGGCGTCCACAGGCTTCCTCTCGCCTGCGTCTCCCGGCTCTCAGGAACTGCATGGGGACGGACATGCGGCACTGGCTTCCTCATGAGCTCGATCACGGCTCCAAACCCAACTGCTCCACCTCTGGAAAAAGGCAACTGAGTAAAAGGCAATAAATAAAAATCAAGCTAGGAGAAGGGAGGGCCACCAACGCAGCCTCTAGACAGCACAGACATTAATATGACAAATAAAGGAGACGTAAATGCCACTCAGTTCACCCACGCTCGGAGACACTTGGTATCTTATTACTCGTGTGTGTGTATCACTGTGTGAGTGTGTATATGAATATGTGCACGCATGTGTCTGAGTGTGTGAACATGTGCATGAGTGTGTATGTGAGTGTGTGAACATGTGCATGTGCACAAGTGTGTACATTGTGTGAACATGTGTGTGTGAACTTGTATGTGTGTGCAAGACCATGTATGTGAGTGCGTGAACATGTGCATGTGCACAAGTGTGTACATGTGTGTGAGCATGTGTGTGCGAACTTGTGTGTGTGCATGACCGTGTATGTGAGTGTGTGAACATGTGCATGTGCATGAGTCTGTGTGTGAGCGAACGTGTGCATGTGCATGTGTGTACACCTGCATGAGCGTGTGTGCATGGACATGTGCAAACATGTGTGTGAATATGTGTGCATGAGTATGTACATGTGTGTGAGAGAGCATGCATGTGTACACGAGTGTGTGAACATGAATCCATGAGTGTATATGCATGAGCATGTGTGTGCATGAACATGTGTGTGAGTGTGTGGACATGTAAATGCACGAGCGTGTGCTGGAACATGTGTGTACTCATTGACATCTGTGTGCATGAACCTGTGCGTATGCATTAGCATGTGTGCGTGAACATGTGCTTGTGCATGAGTGAGGGATTGAGCATTCGTGTGCGGGTTTCCACTGGTAGGTCTCCCCTACATTCTTCAGGCTGTGTGGACATTTGTATTTACTTCTTATGGCTGTGGAGGGACAGAAAAGGCTACTATGGGCATGTCTACGCTGAAGACAAGTTGAATTCTGTTTTGCATAGTGTGGATTTTAACCTCTCGAAAAGAGAATGGATTGTACGCCAAACTAAGTCAGAAGACAAGAGCCTGTGGAGGCCAGCAGCTGAGTGTGTGAAAGGCAGACGTGGAGATTCTGTCTCCCCAGAGTTTCCTCCAGGGAAGGTGAGGTAGCCTTGACCGGCTCTCAGTGGGGGGTAGGTGGCTGTGAAGCTGAGCAATCCCTGGAGGTGGGTTACCCCCAACCACAGCTCCCCCAGGACCCCCCAGGACTGTGCACAGGGCAACACACAGGCTGTGCCCCAGGGCACTCCATACACATACGTCTCCCTGCCCTTCGTCCCTCTAAAAAGTCCACGGTGCTCACAGTCTGGAGGGATGGAGACAAGAACACTTTCACCAGAGGCTTCATGGCAGGGCGGGTCAGGAGCTTTAGGGCCAGACAAAATGGCTTTGATCCTGACTCTGCCCTTTAATGGCTATTATCAGGGGTGAGCTAATGACTTTCTCCCAGCAGCAGTGAGGGGATCTGCAAGTGAACGTACGACAATACCTATCTTTCAAGGTTATTAAAAGGTGGGGCAAAGTATTAATGGAATTAATTGCATTAGCATACTCAGATAGAAAATTTATGTACATATGATTATCTCAGATGCTGAAATAGCATGGGATGAAATTCACCACTGTTCCTTCAGAGAGACTTGACAAAGAAGGAGCAGAGAAGAGAGTATGAGGCACGGACACTGGCTCCGGACGCTGTCCCCTGCAATCCCGTGTAAACGGACCCAGGCATGTTGGAAGAGACGCACCTCCATGAACATCTCATGGATGCCAAAGCCTTCTGCTCTTTGTGCCACGGTCCTCACTGACGTGGACGTTCTCACCACTGTACTGAGTGTAAACATAAATAAGTTAGAGAAAATTGACATTTACCAACTGCGTGGTTCAAGCCCTAGAAATCCAGGAGGATGAGCGAAAGCCGTCTGTCATCACAGCGAAGCAGCCGGTTGTAAGAACTGGAAGTCGTGAGTTGTCTCTGCACCAGAATAAGACATGAAAACACGTGGTAACGAAACGTCATAATTATGTTGAAATAAAAGTAAGGAACTAATTCTCCCAGTACCAGAGATGTGCACGTGAGATCTCTAACAGAGGACAGGAGCATGAATCACCGGAGAGATGGCCTGTGAGCTGGGGTGAGCAGGAGCTCGTGCGCAGCGGCAGGCTCTCAGCTCAACTCAGTCTGCGAATCAATGACACACTCGGCGAGGAAGCCCCGTGCTTTCCAGGGAACCCCACAAGCTGATGGCGCACAGTGTAGGGCGGGTCGAAACAGAAAACTCAAGCTGTGCCATCAGTGAAGAGGACCTTACCTTTCTATGGTAAGTATATGAAAAAAATGGTCATTGTAACAGAGCAAGGAAAATACGGACTACATCTCATATCTTTTAAAAAAATGGCCTATCGATTTGGGGAAAATTCAGTCTGAATCCTTCCTACTCTCATACACAAAATGATGACCATGTAGAGTAGCATAATAGAAAAAGAACATGATGAGACCGTCAGAAGAAAAATTAAAATAATATTTTTATAATTTACGCCTTTCTGTGCAAGGTAGAAAGCACAGAGACGTAAAAGAAAACGAAGATCCTCTGTCTTAAAGTCCCCGTTACCAAAATTAAAACGAGCCACAGTCTAGAAGACGTTTGCAACATGTACATTCAACAACAGGTGAGCGATCATAATGTACAAAGTGCTCCTGAAATCTCCTTAGAAAGGCAACTCAGACCCACATAGGTACAACCAACTGATCTGTGACAAAGGAGCGAAGACAACACAATGGGGCAAAGCGTGTCTTCTCAACACATGGGGCAGAACAAGTGCACACCCACATGCAAAAACAGTGAATCTAGATGGACCCTTGACAAAAGTTTTATTAAAATGGACCATAGATCAAAATGCAAAACCCTAAACTGTAGAACTTTTGAAAAATCAGATGGTGTAGGGTCTGGAGAGAACTTTGGAGATATAACAGGAACGGATTTCATTAGAATTAAAAACTTCCACTCTAAGAAAGACACTGACAAGAGAATTAAAAGCCAGCCAGAGTGGAAGAAAATATTTGCAAAAGATATATGACGCTAGACTTCTATCCAAAATATACAAAGAACTCTTAAAATTAATATGAAAACAAGCAATCTATTTTGAAAACGGGCAAAAGTCTTTAACAGAGACATCACTAAGGAAGGAATGCAGATGGAAATGACCCTAAGAGAGTCATTGTTGCACAGCTGATGTCACTGGGGAGTTGCAGTTTAAAACAACAATGAGGGGTGCCTGGGTGGCTCAGTGGGTTAAGCCTCTGGCTTCGGCTCAGGTCATGATCCCAGGGTCCTGGGATAGAGCCCCGCATCGGGCTCTCTGCTCAGTGGGGAGCCTGCTTCTTCCTCTCTCTGCCTGCCTCTCTGCCTAATTGTGATCTCTGTCAAATAAATAAATAAAATCTTTTTTAAAAAATTAAATAAATAAATAAAACAATGAGATACCACTACACACCAGCAGATTGGCCAAAATGCTAAATACTGATAACACGAAATGCTAACAAGGATATGGAGCAGCAGGAGTTCTTAGACGCGCTCCTGGGGATGCCATAGGGTGCAGCCACTTTGGAAAACAGTTTGGTGTTTTTTTACAAAACTCAACATTGTATTACTGTGTGATCTAGCAATCATCCTCCTTGGTATCTACACAAATGAGCAAATGAATTGAAAACTTATGCCTGTACACACGACGTGCAAAAACCTCTACACCCATGGTCATAACAGCTTTATTCATAATTGCCGAACTTAGAAGCAACCAAGGCATCCTTCAGTAAATGGGAAAAACAAAAACAAAAACAAAAACAAACCCTCCCATCCAGACTATGGAATATTATTCAGCACTAAAGAGAAACGAGCTATCAAGACAGAAAACAATCACATAGGAAATTTAAATCCATTATGACTGAAAGTAGCCGATCTGGAAGGCTTACATTCTCTGCGGTACCAGCTCTCTGACCTTCCGGAGAAGGCAAAACTAAGGAGACGGTGGAAAGATCGTGGTCACCAGGAGGTGATCTCCTCCCTCCCAGCAGCAGGTGGGAGGAGAGAGGGATGAGTAGCAGATCACGGAGGATTTTTAGGGTAGTGACACTGTAGTGACAGACGCATCAATAAACATTGGTGCAGACCAATAGCACGTGCAGGTCCAGGAGGGCCACAGTGAACCCTACTGTGGGCCACGGACCCTGCATGATTATGGTGTAGCCCTGGAGGGTCATCGATCATAGCAAATGTACTGAGGGGGTTGCCGTTAGAGGAGGGTGCTGTGCGTGGTGGGGCAAGGGGATATGGCGACCCTCTGTGCCTTCCTCTCAATTTTGCTGTGAAACTAAACTTCTCTAAAAAAACAAAATCTTAAAAAATTAGAGAGCAGGGCAGGGAGGGAATAAAGAGAGAAAACAGTGATGCAGTAAGATAGGACGTAATATTAGCCACTACTCAGTGAGGACGTACAGTCCTATTTGCCAGGCAGGGAGCAACCCTTAACTGCGTGATCTTGGCCGAGTGATTTCCCTCCTTGCACCTTAGTGTGTGGATCTGCAAAGTGGGAGCTGATGATTTTCTATTTCACGGAGTTGTTCTGAGGATCCAGCTAAGTCATGTCTGTCAAATCCTCAGTACGATGCCTGGGCCATAAGAAGTGCCCAGAAGATAGTTACTACTGTTCTTTTTATAAAAATGCATAAAAAGACAACGCCACAGGTAGAGGGGTAGAACCTGCAGAGAGCAATTGCAGAAGCGATCCGGATGGGCAATGCACACGGGGAAGGCTCTGCAGTCCCCGGGTCACAACAGACGTGGGATGGAAGCAACGAGGGCGTCACACGGAGAGCCGCGGGAGAGAGCCGACCGCGTTCAATACGGCTGGGATGCAGGACGATGGCACCTCCCATGGGTGCTGGTCGGGGAGTACGTGGGCAGTGTTTTGGCGAACACCATCATGTTTGTGGCCCTCCAAGGAGAAGACTCTGTCTTGCTCTCTACTCAGGGGCATAGGAACCAGGGCAGCCAGTGGGCTGGGAGAAGTCAATACACAAAAGAGTTTCTGAGGCTCATCTTTCCTTTGCTGCCTTCTAAGCTCTGTTGTTTTGGAAAGTAAAATGTTTGTTGTGGTGTCACAAATAGGAGTGATTTTTCTAATCTTTCTGTGTATTCTTGGGTCCTCTTGAGAAACTGGCCCCCAAATCCATAAAAGTTACTTAATCAGTTGTCTTCATTCCTACATGATTTATATTATTTTCAGCCTCCTACTCCAGAAGTGCATAGGACAATGACAGTGGGAGAGCTTCTCAGCATCCAGGAGTTCTGCCATGTCCCTTCTGTGCAGCTTGATGGCCTCCAGGCTGCTCACGGTTGTCAGTGGAACAAGCAAGAAGGAAGAATGATGAAAACATGCTCTGGGCTTCATTTTGATAAAGATAGTGCTTTTGAGATGCACCAACCTCTACATTTAGGGTCTGTATTGTAAGTCTGCAGAGCTATGCAATGGACTCACCTCCCTGACTTTAAACCAGGAGCCCCAGTGGGGGGTGCAAAGGGGCTTAGGAAGAAACAGGAGGTCTTTAATGGGGCTGACAGCAGGTGGTTCAGACGCCAGTGGCAGAGGGTTCCTGCTCCTGAGCCTGTGAACCCACACCCATGGCAGCAGTGGCTCCCATTTCTGAATTAGATATTCACTGGCTGCTCACACAGGAAACACTTAGGGTACTGATGTGAAACACACACACACACACACACACACACACACACACGGCACCAAGGTATGGAAACTTTGCTTTCAAAGTGTAAATTTCTTTCTGTGCCCATATATATACATATATACACATACATGTCTGTGTGTACATATATTTTGTTTTCATAGAAAGTCACTTGTAAGAAGTGCATCAAATCATCAAATTATCACCAATGTCTTAACAAGAGAGTGAGATGTAGGTAAATCAGTTTTTATCTCTTTTACTTCTAAATTCCCTAAAGTAACTTTATAATAATCAAGAAGAAAGGGAGTTTTTCCTGTAATGTTCAGAAATAACAGCACCAACAAATACTATCCATGTGGACGGGTGTGTGCAGACTGGACGGGTCCCAGTTCTGTCTCCCGAGAGCCCTAGGCTCCTGTCCCAGCAAACCTGCGTCCTGGGCACCCTCAGTAAACAAGCATCTTCATGTCTCTGCACAGCAGTGAAATGACATCTGACTCAGCAGGCATGGTGCCCGTCTCTACCACGTCCTTCATAAAGGTCGTATACGTCATAACTGCATGATCACCACAAGGCTTCAATAAAACGTAGTAATGCATTTTGAATGTTTAAACAGAAGTCTAAGTTGTTTTTCTTAATTCCTCTTTAGTTAATTAACTAATTTTCTGAAGATTTTATTGCTGTATTTGATAGAGAGAGTGAGTGAGCGGGGGGTGGGGAGCCCAGGGAGAGAGAGAAGCAGACGCCCCGCTGAGTGAGGGGCACCACGCGGGCGATCCCACGACCCTGAGATCGTGACCTGAGCTGAAACCAAGTCAGACGCTTAACTGACTGTGCCACCCGGGGACCCCTGGTTATATGCACTATGATTTGGGTTAGATATCACTTCTAATAGTTATCTAGAATCACAGAATGTTACTATTAGAAAGAACTTTTTGGAGACACCTAGTTTGGCACTCAGATGCATTTTCTCTCTCTCTCTCTCTCTCTCTCTCTTTTTTTTGGTTAAAGATTTTATTTATTTATTTGACACAGAGAGAGAGAGATCACAAGTAGGCAGAGAGGCAGGCAGAGAGAGAGGGGGAAGCAGGCCCTCCAATGAGCAGAGAGCCTGACAAGGGACTCGATCCCAGGACCCTGATCACGACCCGAGCCAAAGACAGAGGCCCAACCCATTGAGCCGCTCAGGCGCCCCATTTTCTCTCTTTTTAATTTACTTGAATTAAGGTGCAGATATAATGGTACTACTCACATCTGCTGGACGGTCAGCAATTTCATGGTCCTGCATGTTCCGTTCTGTCCTGACAGCCGTGTTGTCTAGGAAGCAGAAACAGGAACTTGCAACAGAGAACATAACCATCTGGAAATACATTTACATGGGTAGATTTGCTCCAAACCCCCTGCACTTGCTCTTACCAGGATGTTTTTCTGGCCGGGGCGAAAGACACGGTGTCACCAGGGTGAGGAGGCAGCGAGGGGTGTGCGGGCCCCTGGCTCCCACTCTCTCAGGCGACAGTCTCCTCTGCATGGTCACCATCACGAGGATGATGCTTTTCTCCAAACACATGATGAGAAAAGGCGAGGGACTGTTCCTTGTTTCTTATGTTTTCAAGACAAGAGGTTTACTTAGACAAACACTCTTCTGAACCCTTTAGAGTTTTCTTTCCTCTGGTGCCAAATTTGATATTCCCTTACATAACCATTAGCCAAATCTCTTCCTTTTCCTCCTCTAATGTATTTTTCAGCTTCATCCTTTCAGAAAGCGAAAGGGAAAC
Source organism: Neogale vison (assembly GCF_020171115.1). NCBI lineage: Eukaryota > Metazoa > Chordata > Mammalia > Carnivora > Mustelidae > Neogale > Neogale vison. The sequence continues at coordinate 312,982,091 of NC_058091.1, read as the reverse complement.
TGCAAAGACCAGCCCTGGAAGTCTCCAAGGTGTGCAAGCAGGCTCCCAGGGGTGTTTACCAAAAGGCCGGGAGATGTGCAGGGCGGACTTCTCTAAGCCTCCGGCGCAATCCAGAGATGCTGCTTTATTATTCTGATTTTGCACAGGGCATACAAGATGGAAAACAAATGCTCCCATTCCATGTGGGTGATAAAAAAGAAAACTTTTTCATAAAGAGATTATTAAAATTCAGAGACACCAGATGCCTCCAGCAAGTTCCATCAGGGGAGTTCTGGTGAGAGGTCTTGCATTTTCAGAGTTTTTAAAAGAGGAATTTCCATTTTCAACTTTAGTAGAAAAGTATAAAACCCTTATTTCTCAATATGTAAAGATGGTATTTAGAAAGGTTTATGTATCTCCAAAAATTAGAAAATATGTCTTCATTGATTTCAGTATTCTGTTTCAGAAGTTTTATAATTACAATTAGCCATCCCAGTAATATTTTTTTCTATAAAGGAAAAATAAGATCTCATTTCATGTTTTTTCATCAGACCCCAAGGAAATAAAACAATATTTTCTATTAGAGAAATACAGTTTGATAAACTCACTCCGAGATCTTGACACTTTTTCATTATAAAGTTCCCTAAGGAAAAGGCATATGGATATATGAAGAATAAATACATAAATACCAAGATCTGGAAAGTAGAGTGTGATAGTGGTTATCCTTTTATCTTGATGCATATATTGATAGGTTTGAGGGAGAATACACACAGACATTTTTCCACAAGTAATTATTTGTTTGGACTTTACCCATTTCCCACTGAAATCACCATCATCTTCATTCAAATCCAGGGGAAGAAAATACTGTTTTATGCAAAACGTATGACTTCTTGTCCCAGGAGGAGAATCTTGGTCCCACAGCCATAGGTGCCTCCACTGATTATGCTGCTTATAATGAACTCTGGGAGGGACACTGAAGTTGCTAACTCAGAATCTGAAGGCAGAGGTTTGACCCTCTTCTGTGACGCATTAGCCGTGTGGTTCAGGCTCTTTGCCTGAGTCTCTTCCTGCTGAAAATGGTGGGATAATGAGTATCAGATGAGCAACGAGTTAAGTGATACGTATGGAAAACCCCGTCAAGTGCATCTCCAGTTAGAAGACAGGGAGTATTTGAATCCCAGTGTGTGGAGACTGGGAAGAGGAGCCGGAATCAGGGGTCCAGGTCCTGGTGACTCGGAGGAGGCACCCTCCACATGGCCTGGCCCCATGTGTGCAGCTGGGAGACTGGACTGGACACAGGGGTCAGTGGCCCCAGAAGGTTAAGTGGTACCAGGAGGACTGGCGAGGAGGACCAGAGTTTGGAGTTCCATTTAAACTGATGGCAAGCTCACTACTTCTTGTAGCCAGAGACTCAGCATAGGCACCAGAGCAGACAAAGACCTCCAGGAGAAACTCTCCAGTTTAAGTTCAAGGAGCAACAAAGATGTCTCCCAGAGGCACAGCAGCAGTGGGCCCACAGGGACCTATTATAAAAGGGAGATCACCTTCCCACTGAGCAGAGGAGTTTTGACCTTGGAAAGTGCATGAATATCTTTGTCTCTTTTTTTGTGCCCTCATGTCACATGGCCTTCATTGTGGGCACCATTTGGGAAGAACAGAGGACAGTAGGATAAATCAACTCTATCCAAAGGAGGATTCCAAAGGAGAACTTCAAGGACCTAGAGAGAACTGAGAAGATTGTGCACGGAGGAGACATTAGGAAAGCAGCCCCAGGAGTGCTTCACTTATTCCGGGGCTCAGGCACATACTCATGGGTCTTACCTAAAGCAGCACATGGGAGAGGGTTAAGTACTGAGCTAAGGGCTAGGCCCCTGCTGAGGTCCCAGATTCAACGTCACTCACATGCCTGGCTTCAGATCCTAACAGTGCTACGCAGGCTGTGAGAATGGAACGGGCGTTCACACCAGAGCCATGGAGGACTGGACATGACTGACAGCCTAGACAGTGGCTGTCTACTGGAGCACGGCTGAAAGATAATTCCTGACCTCAGATGGACCCACTCCTGCCCAGAGTGCCATATCAGCAAACCAATATGCAGATAACTTTCGTGTCCCCCTAAACACCCCACTTGGCTGGAAACACAGTATATCCATTTAGCCAGCCCCCAGCTGCCAAGCCTACTCTGGGCCCTACAGTGACTTCCTTGTTCCTTATTCTTTATCCGACGAAAGCTTCCTGCCTTCAGACCCGTTGTGCAGTTCTCCGAAGGGAGACCTCCCACTCCATGAAGTGTTGCGTCAACTCTGTGTGACTGAATTGACTTCTTCAATCATTTTTTAATATTGGTGAATATCAATATTCTCCAGAAGCTTTAGAAAAGACTCAAAAGTTCACTAGCATAATAGTTAATGTGCCCAGAATACAATCCAGAATTACTCAGCCTATGAAGAACCAGAAACATATCAGCTACACGGCAAGAGGCATTCAATAGACATCAGTGCCAAAATGGCACACGTGTTGAAACAGTATGTGATCCATAAAAGGTTTTTCATTGACCTGATGGAATCTTCTCAAAGCCCTATTACGTGAGGAAAGCAAGAAGCAGAAAAGGCTGTGTATAAATTTGCGTGTAGACTTGCCGGTGAAGCCCAGGTAGCCTGTGACAGTATTCGTGACTCTGACAAGTCATGGATCCTGCATGTGAGTATACGTGACAAGATTTTTTTTTTAATTTTGTTATAATTTTTTTAACATCTTAACTTAATTTTATTTTTTCATGTTCCAAGATTCATTGTTTATGCACAACACCCAGTGCTCCATGCAATAAAGATTTTATTTATTTATTTGACAGAGGGAGAGCACAAGTGGAGGGGAGGGCTAGAGGGAGAAGCAGGCTCCCCGCTGAGCAGGGACTCCGAGGCGGGGCTCCATCCCAGGACCTGGGATCATGACCTGAGCCGAAGGCAGCGGTTAATCCACTGAGCCACCCAGGCGCCCCTCTTAAATGTCTTTTAATTCCACAGAATATCTTTTTTTTTTTTTTTAAAGATTTTATTTACTTATCAGAGAGAGAGAGGGAGCGCGAGCAAGCACAGGCAGACAGAGTGGCAGGCAGAGGCAGAGGGAGAAGCAGGCTCCCTGCCCAGCAAGGAGCCCGATGTGGGACTCGATCCCAGGATGCTAGGATCATGACCCGAGCAAAAGGCAGCTGCTCAACCAACTAAGCCACCCAGGCGTCCCACCACAGAATATCTTTAATCAAATATTTTTCCAGTCTCTTCCCCTCGGGCATGTTTGCATCAGGAAGGTGGTGATGCTCACCTCAAAGAGTTATTAGGAGAGCACAGTCTGCTCTCGGGTGTGGACATGGGTGGTAAATTCTAGGACAGCCCATTCACATCACATGTTCTCTGGCTCCTCAAAAATGCCCATATGTGTTTACTGTTGTAAACACAAATACTGTTTCACCTCTGTTGTAACCCAGAGAAAAATCATCTTCAATTAAATTGGATGGCTGTCAACCCAATCTACTGTACTCTGGGAAATTCTCTGTGATTGGCGAAACAATGGCCCCTAAAGATGCCCACATTCTAATCCTAAGAACCTGTGAATATGTTAATTTACACAGCAAAAGGGACCATGCAGACATGCTTATGACAACAAATGCGGGTATCCCTAGAAACTGGAAAAGATGAGGAATGGATTCTCATCTCAGGATCCCCTGAGACTCCAGAGGGAACACAGCCCTGCCCACACCCTGTCTGTAGCTCAGGAAGACCTCTGACCTCCAGAATTGTGGGGTAATAAGTATGTGCTTAACTTTGTGGTAATTTGTCCTAGCAACCATAAAAAGCGAATACGGCCCCCTTGGGAATTCCCAATGACTTTTGTTCTTTCCGAGAGCCCTGATATCACTGACCTGTGTGCTCACCTGTCTTCACATATCTGATGCTTCTGCTTTCTCTCCTTCTCAGTGTCTGCCCTACAATGGATGAGTTCCCTCTTCTGTCATTACCGCAAAGCACTGGCAACATAAGGTAATAAGTATAGAAATTTCACAGCCCTTTCATGGCTACGAGAGGATCATTCTGGAAAGAAAACCATTTTGTTTGCTTGCTGGGATGGACAGAGTTCAAGCCAGTGTAGCTGAGATTTTGGTCCTTGGAAATGCAGTGGCAACAGTGAGTTCCTTCCCTGATGGTGTCTCGTGGGTGGCTTTGGGCTCCTTTCTCTCCCCAGCCCTTCTGAACCCTTTTCTCTCATGTTCACAACCCTCCACTCATTGATCCTGGAAACTCAAAGTTACTATTCTTTTATCATCCCTCGAAAGAGTCTGGCCTTCAATTCTTCCCTCAGATCGTGCTCTATGCTTCCAGATGGGACCCACAAAGGTCATTCATTTACTTTATTCCACTTGAAGGAGGGTTATGCTGTGGGACCACAGTTATTAATTTTTATCTTCTGTAGACTTTCATTTGAATTTTCTTGCTGTAAAATGGCACTCCCCTTTTATTTCTCTTGCTTTGTTCCTTTCTTTCCGCTTGAGTCCTGAGTATGTGACAAAGTGATCCCAGGGGAGGCAAAGAGTGGTAGGGCCATGGTGGCACTCTGATTGTACCTGTGTTCAACGCTAGTAATTTCCTTAATATATCAGTGAAATAATTTCTAGATGTCCTTCAGGCTAAGGTGGCAGAGAACTTAGATGCTCAGCCCTGCCCAACTTGTTTCCTCAGCAGACAGATTCTGATCATGTTTAACACAGCTTCTGAGAGCTGAGAAAATCCAGCAGGTGGTGGTGAAGACATCAGAGATAACAGGGGGCACAGATGTCTTCCTACTTCAGCCTTTGAAGAGATGATGTTCAGATGGCCAGAAGAGACATGGGCCAAAGGGAGGGGCTGTCTCAGAAGAGGAGCAGGTTGCTGTGTTCTGCCTTCCCTGGATGCTGAGGCAGTCCCTGCTCGGTCACGTATGGGGCCTTTCATGTTCAAGACAGAAGTGGCTGCTAAATCAGGTCATGGGATTCTTCCTGTGTCCCACTCTGCTCCTCTGGGAGGGAGGCCTAGGCAGGGGTGGAAGGCAGGTGGCACGACCCATCCTAGGATGGGGCACCCCCAGGGACGGAGCTGCAAAGAGAGCCCATGATCACTCAATGCCCAGAACTCCGACGTGGGGTTCAGTACAAGTGTCAGCAGGCTGTCTGAGGATCGAGGACCACAGGTAGGTATGCTGGGGGGACAGTGACACGGGAGAGGCCACCTCCGACAGCATCCCTGGCCCTGCTAGGATCAGACTGGCTTTCCCCTGTGGTAGTTGCACTGATGGGAGCATTGATGTAATCAGTATTGAAACATGTGACTCTACCTACCACAAAATAAATGGATCCTTCTGTCTGTTCTCTAGTGCCCTGCTCTGGCTGTGTGCTGTGTGTACAATACCCAAGTCCCACTTCCACTTATGGTTGGAAGCGAGGCCTCTAACAGTGAGGTCTGGGACTTGCTGGTCCTCAAGACGTGGAGCTCACACCCCGCCATGCTCTCCATAGACATTTCTCAGATAGACCTAAATGCAATATGTATGCATCCACTGATGGTCTGTGCCATTGAAGACCTCTTCCTAGAGCTGTAGAGGATACAGAGCTGAATAAGAGCATCTGTGCCCAGGAACACACATTCCGGAAGTGAGGGGGTCTTGGCGCACTCAGGCTACCATGACAGAATGCCAGAAGCTGGTGACTAACCACGGACATTTGTGTTCTCACCATCCTGGAGGCTAGACATCTAAGACCAAGGTGTGAGTAGGGCTCTTTCCTGGTGACAGCTCTCCTTCTGGCTTTCAGATGGCTGCTTCTTGCTGTGTCCTTGCATGACCTCCCTGTGTACTTGGGGGGAGAGAGAGAAAGAGCCCGTGCTCTATCTCTTTTTATATGGACACCACCCTGGTGACCTCACTTGACCTTCATTATCTCTCTAAAGGCCCAAATACTATCACACGGGGGGTTAGGGCTTCAATATGAGAATTTGGGGGGAACAAAATTCAGTCCATATCCAATGGAAACCAAAAGGGAAAAAGGAAGTATTAATTATTACTTTCTTACCATGATTTGGTACAAAATTCAGGAATAGGCTGAAATGAACCTAGCTTATTAAAACTCCCAGTATTCTCAAAAAGTACCCCTATTATGAACATGTCAAATAAGTGGTCTAAAATGAAGAGAATTATTATAATTTGAAACGTAAATCATCACAATCATAACCATTAAGAGTTTCCTTGGCGTTTCCCTCCTGGGATATCTCAAAGATGATGAAATATGAAATTAAGCAGAGCTTATTAAGATCAACCATTTTTATCATATGACCTTTTCATTTCAAAATGTAGATGCACATAATAAATAAGTTTCCTAGCGTCTATGACTGCTCCGAGGTTTCCACCACTCTGAAAGAAACCAAGCTAATTAGACGTGAAATATCAACTGGTGAGCAATTACAGCCTAACCAAAAAATACCCCAGTGACTCTGGGAATTTGATAAATTTATGATTTAGGCAAATCTCAAGGTTGTGTCTGTGTCGTGAATTCAGAAACAGCAGTAAAACCTGGTCATCACCAACATTAAATCTGTGGCTATCTACTTTTATTTGGTTGTTAATAAGTACATAGGGACATTTTTCATCTGTTAGATTTCTCTGCATATTTCTAATTTTTTCTATTACTTCTCCTCCCCAGCTTTGAAAAGGAAAAGCTTAAGGAAAAGCATGATTTCTTCTGTGTAACGAACTGACAGAACTCTATTCCCCCAAATAAATAGATAAACACATAAAAATCAGAAGTTCTAAATTCTGGAAGGTTAATAAACAAAAGATCTAAAACCAAAGACCCAAAATGCTGCCTGTTTTGCCTTTTATGTATATAATATTTTGGCAATTCTTTTTTTTTCCAATTTATTTATTTTCAGAAAAACATTATTCATTATTTTTTTCACCACACCCAGTGCTCCATGCAATCCGTGCCCTCTATAATACCCACCACCTGGTACCCCAACTCCCACCCCCCCGCCATTTCAAACCCCTCAGATTGTTTTTCAGAGTCCATAGTCTCTCATGGTTCACTCCCATTCCAATTTACCCAAAAGCACATACCCTCCCCAATGTCCATAACCCTACCCCCCTTCTCCCAACCCCCCTCCCCCCAGCAACCCACAGTTTGTTTCGTGAGATTAAGAGTCACTTATGGTTTGTCTCCCTCCCTATCCCATCTTGTTTCATGGATTCTTCTCCTACCCACTTAAGCCCCCATGTTGCATCACCAATTCTTACCCAGCCATGGAAACAGGTGGGGATTTTGACTGTTATCTTCTTTTGGGTTCATCCTAGAGCAGAACCTGTAGCTTGGGCACAGGTGGTCTGTTTGGGAGGAAATTGCAAGATGCCAAGTGTTGAGTTGGAAGTGGGGGGACTGTCCTCATACTACTGGGCTCCTACTACTGTGGGATGGGGCACAAACTTGCTGCAGATGCCCAAGGGTGATGTGGATGTGCCTCAGAATCATTCCTCTGGAGAAGAGGACATCCTCTTTGGGTGTCAGTTACACCCAGAAGAATTTCCCCCCAGCATTTCCAGGCTGCCCTTCTTACTGAAAATAATCACACTGCCATTCCAAAAAACAAGTAGGTCAGCAAAAAACCACCAAATAAACCTGCGTGCACGCACACACACACACACACACACACACACACACACACTGAAGCAAAGAGGTGAAGCAGGCTCCTGCGGTGGCACCCTGACAGCTTGTATGGGAACTGTCCATCCACTGCACCCAGAATCCACTCAGGGACATGACGACATGACATGGGCACCTGAACCCCATCCCCATAGGCACCACTGCTGTCTACTCACGGTCACATTAAACCTGCTCTGTCTTCATCTGCGTGGTGGTGGCTGGCCATTGTCACAGACTATCAAAAAGACATAAATGATCTAGCTATTCCACTTCTGAGTAGGTAGCCTAGAGAAGTGAAGGCAGGATCTCCGAGAGACCTGTGTACACCCATATTCGTGGCAGCATGATTCACAATAGCTAAAAGGTAAAACATGCAAAGTTGGATGAATGAATAAGCAAAATATGATATATACATGTAGTGGAATATTATTCAGTCTTTAAAAAGAAAGGAATTCTGTCACATGTTACAACATGAATGATTCTTGAGGACATTATACTCAATGAAAGAAGCCACTCTCACCAAGGCACTTTCTGATGCTACATCAGTGAGTCCCTACAGTAGTCAAAAGCCCAGATATAGAGATTAGAATGGTGGTTTCCAGGAACTGAGGGGATGGGAGTCATTTAATGGACTTGGAGTTTCAGCAGATAAGAGTTCCGGAGGGGGATAAGGAGGTGGCCACATGGCAACGTGCATGTGCTGAAGGCTACTGAGATGTTCACTTCAAAGAGAAAAATGGTAACTTGTGTGTCTGTACATGCCACCACGATAAGAAGGAGACACATAAAGGAAGAGTACTGTGGGATAAGCTACAGTCTCTGCTGCTGTGGGTGGTCTCAGGAAGTCAATGAAATTTGTCAGCTCTCTTCTCCACCACCCATTCTAAACTCCCCCAGTAGGGACAATAGCCCCTGGTCCCTAGCCCACAATTTTGGATCCATACCTCCTGTCTTGATTGCATTTTTCTTCCTAGCTGTGCTTGATGCAACTTGCCCATCCACTTGTCACCATGGGGTTCAGAGACAGGAAAAGGCATCTTGATGACTCTGATCTTGGATATTCTCCCTGAAGCTCTCTTGAGAAGAAATGCAAACTCATCATGATGATAAGGGTCCCCTCCCTTTGTCAATATAGTTGTTCCTTTATTTACTGGTTCATCAATCTTTAAATTCCTTTTAGAGTCATGCCAGCTAATAGTCTCAAGTCAAGTGTTTGTGTTTTCTGGTATCACCAAATAAAGGTCTGATTGGTAATGGTCAGGGAAGGCTATGTGCCCAACAAATCTGAATTCTTCAGTCTCACTATCCATAGGATCCTTGGATTCAGAGATCTTTATTAACAGCCTGGGGATGAAAACAGACGTGGGGTACAGTCCATGGATCAGGAAATATTGGAAGCTGTTTCACAGGGAGGTTGCAATTTTGTGGGCATTGAGGTCATCTTAATGGTTCAGGAGGAGGAGGAGCTGGGGAAAGAAAGTGTGCACAAATAGGAAGGTGAGAGAGTTTTAAGTTTTGCACATTTTTCATTGGCATTACCTGAAGAATCATTCTGGGAGCAATTCTAGAACTGAAATTGCATCTGTTTTATAGGATACTTGAGATTTTTTTTCTAAGTTCTGTTCTGGTTTTCTCTCATAAACAAGATATCCATGTCAAATGTTCCCCAAAGTGGGCACAATAATTCCAATTTGTATGTCATGAAATAAGCCATCTAGAGACATGTCTAGAGACATGCATGTTTTAATTAAATAACGTAAGAGCGGGCTCCTGGGTATCCCAGTCAGTTAAGCAACTGCCTTCAGCTCAGGTCATGATCCCGGAGTCCCAGGATCGAGTCCCACATCAGGCTCTCAGCTCCATGGGGAGTCTTCTCCCTTTGACAGTCTCCCCTCTCATGCTCTCTCTCTCTCAAATAAATAAATAAAAATCTTTTAAAAAATAACAGGTGCATGAAACAGTTGATATCTACTGTAAACTGATATGTAGATGTAGACTCAGCCTGCAAGGACCTCATCCAGCCCCGTTCAGTGCAAATGAGGCATTTGCAAACACATGTCTCTAGAATTTGCTCAAAAGTAGTCATGACCAACTGAGACTTTCTAAACCCCAGTTTCAGGCAAATGCAACTAAACAAAGCAGCTCTCAGCTCACAGAGACAAGATGGGAAGAATGTCCATATGGTAAACTGAAAACACAGAACATGTTGAGATGTATTCCTACGTGCTGGTTTCAGAAGACTTCTAAACACACCCTACCAAGAGCCGGGCTCGAGTGATGGAAATATTGGGTCCATGCCCTCAACAATGAGCCAGAGGCTGGCCAAGTAGTTCATAAGAGTGCTCTGTGTTAGGAGGTTAGAAGCCTAGGGACCAAAATAAACCCCAAACTGAGAGTACCAGTGAAGGCGTTGAAGCTCATATCTAGGCTGACACTGACTTCAATACTGCAAGCAAGGTGGCCCTGAGCTCATGGAAATTCAAGGGTTCCCAAATGTTCCATGACTCCCAAGTCAAGGATTCTGGTCTACGGCAGCCAGGGTCACAGCCAAATCTCAGTGGAGCCCATTTGTTAAAGCTCACGGTCCAACCACCATCAGGTACACACCTGTAGCTGAACATACGGGCTATGGAACTTGTTGGACATCAGTAAGGAGTCGCTGGGAGAGACATACAGGATTTGGGCTTGCTCTGAGTGATTCTGGGTGGGCATTGAGGTCATCTGGGGAGGGTTTAGGAAAGTGGCATGGAATTCTGAATTGAATACTATCAGCAAGTGGAGATAACTTGGTGATTGGATATCTTAAGTTTTATCTGAGAGAAGGTAGACCAGAGTTTCCACTGGTAAGAATCACTCATGTTGACAAAGGAGGTAAAGAGAGGTTTTATGTAGGAGAGAGGCATTTGTCTCTGTCTTGTTCTCTCTGTGGACTTGGAGTGGCCTTGTTCACAAATTATTTATAATCTTGGACCATTCTATATGCTCATCTAGGAACATAGCGGTTCAGCTGCCAACAAGGCTGTTTTTTCGCTTTCTTGGGATTTATACTATATTTTATTTCATTTAGTGCAAAGAGAAGTTGATTCTTTAAGGACAACAGAATTCCTCCTCAAATGGTCTTTGGGATTTTCCTCTTTTTCATAATTAACATTTATCATTGATGAGGTGCAAATGTGTCCAGGGCTCACGCCAAAACACTATCTCACAATTTCACATTGAAAAGATTTTTGTAAAACCCTAGGGATTAAGAATGTGTCTAATTAACAGAGAAAGTGAGCTGTGAACATTAGCATTTTATTCATCACAGTTGCACACAGAGACCAAGTTCTCACAGCTAAATGATGCCCGTGACAAAGGTGATGGTGGAACGTGCTTTGGCCTGGGTTATCCAAAAATGTTCCTGAGGTTTTTATTTTAACAATAGTCCCTGGACCTGACTCAAGGTGAGATGAGTCTTTGAGACTTTTCCAAATTCCATAATTCGCTGGATAATCACAGCATTTTCTCTTCACCTTCCTGCAAAGCATCTTTGACTACAGCTTCCCATCAAACATACTCACATGGTTTCTCTCAATCATGTTTCCCTAAACATGACCCTTGGACTCCATACTTCAAACACAGGGGACATCTGTTAAAAGTACAAAAACGTGGGCCCTTTCCCAACCTTGTTATGTGATCATCTCTAGGGATAGAGTCTTGAAATTTTTAGAAGTCCCTCCAGGTAATTAGAAGATACCCCGAACTTTGGGAACCTTAACTTGATATGATACAGTGCCAGTGGAATGTTGGACAGTGTTAGACAAGGCTGGACCCAGATTGAATTTGAAATTTAAATTTTGATCTCTTTTTATGAAAAAAATTTTCTGCATCTGTTGTTGAGGTCCCCATCTTGTCCCCAGGTCTCTGGAGACTCTTTGTGTTTTATCCTGAGCACCTCAAAAGTTTTCCACCCCGTTTGTGTCTCTACTGAAAGTCAACAGTTTTTGTGCGCTCAATTTCCAGGAACCGATGGCAGGTTTTAATGGCTGACAGCTACTCTTCACCGGAGAGTATCTAGTTCTGATAAAAACAGGGAAGGAAACTAACACTGCCTTAAGTTGAACCAATGTCTAACCCAGGGAACTTCTCAGGATTTTGGATTGCAAGTAAATTCCCTAAAGTTGGCTTCAGCTGTGATTTCAAGTTCACAACACAAAACACCCTCTCCACGGGGGGCATTTCATAAGGCGAGATCTAGTAGCAGTGACTCAGCTGTTTGCTGAGAACTTCCTGGACACCCGTAATCCCAGGGATGCCTCCTGGCCTTTGTGCCTGATCTCAGGCTAAGCTTTCCTGCTGAGCACCATCTGTGGGGACACATTCGTGGCAGTGACCCGCAGATGCACGTGTGGTTTCCTTGCACTGCTCTGGGAACTTTCCACTCAGTAGAGCGAGGGTGTATGCGGCCCGCAGAGGAGCCCATCTCAACCCTTCCGCTGATAGCGTGTGTCTGTCCTCATTCTCCACCCTATAGAAAGTACAAAGGGAGGAGAAGGCACCAGGCTGGGGGAAATGGCTGTTCCGTTCAGCGGGATCTAACTCACGGTGGCTGTATGGGAAGGTCGGACCTGTTTTACCAGACTCACTTCTGCTCTGGTCCCCAGGAGCCACATGTGGGTGTTAAGGAGTATGATTATTCAGACATTCATGATCCCAAAGCCAGAGCATTTGTCTGACAAGCAGACACAACCACTCTCATGACCTAGGTGAACTTTCCAAATAGTACTTTTTTTTTTTCTTATATATGTTATGCTACTTTGTCTACACTGTTTATGACTGATGGAGATTATTTTTTCTACCCATACCTGCATCTTAGAGTTCCCTAACAGGTCATTTTCCAATTTCCCAATTTCTGTTCTTACCTATTTTCCTCCCTTGCCACACATGCCATCTATATGTCCATGGGTGTTTTCTCACTTGCCAAAAAGTTACTTTTTTTTTTTTTTTTTACAGTGGAAGCTTTATTTTTCAACCTCACACAGACACAGAGGACAGAGGGCTGGACGCAGAGGCTGAAGGAGGCTGAAGGTGCACATGAGCTTGGCAGTTCTGTTCCAAGGGGCAAACCTTCTGGCTGCTGTCCATCTGTATGTCCTTCCAGCTGCACCCAGTGACCACACCCACCTGGCCCAAAGCATGGCCAGCCCACCCTTGGCTGCAGGCCCACCCAAAAGCCTTTGACAAAGGAGGGTTTACATTTCTGTAGGTCGTTTTGGAACTTTTAAATTAATTTTCTAAATAATAAAACCGCTTGGATTTTGTAAGTACCAAAAAGTTACTTTTTAAAAGATTTTATTTATTTATTTGAGAGAGAGAGAGAGAGCAAGCGCAAGTGAGGGGGAATAGGGGAGGGGCAGAGACAGAGGGACAAGCAGATTCCCGGCTGATCTGGGAACCTGACTTGGGACTCCATCCTAGGAGCCCAGGATCATAACCTGGGCCGAAGGCAAATGCTTAGCTGACTGAGCCACCCAGGCGTTCCTAGAAAGAGTGAATGTTCTTATCGTACACTGACGGTGTATGTGGGTTTACGCTACCTCCCCCACAGAGCAGAGACATGATAAGCTGACCTTTAGTTCACCTTTAAGATGGCTCACAGCTTGCATGTTGTCACTGTTCCCCGTGACATGGACCCCTCTTGATCCATTTTCAAGCAGGATATCTTCTGGCAGCTAGGGCTGGAAAGTGCCTGAAGATGGGTTCATTCTAATGCGAAGCCGGTGTGGCAGCCGGCCTCCTAGACAGTCTGCGGGGAATCTCACCTGCTTGCCGTCATACCCCTGTGAAGTCCTCTCCCGTATCACACCAGGGTTGGTCTGCGTGGCCCGCAGTGTATGGAGGAGGCAATGATGTCGTTTCCCAAGATGGGTCATAAAATGATTTCACTCTTCTTAGCAATACTCTGCCTTTGGTTCTTAGCTTGCTCACTCGGCAAGATGGCTGCCATCTTGACAGCCACAGGAGGAGAGCCACGTGGCAAGCAACTGAAGTCTCTGACCTAGGGCGGGCAGACGCTGAGACCCGCCAACAATCATGCCAGTGGGTTTGGAAACATTCCTGGTTGAACCATGAGATAACTCCAGCCACACCCCACCCTCCCTAGATAAAATGGAACTGCACGGAAGGGCCTCAGCCAGGACAGCCTGGTTAAACCAGCCCTAGATTCCTGGCCTATAGAACGCATAATGTAGCCCTGTTCACACCTCTAAGCTGCGAGGTGATTTGTTATCCAGCAGCAGGTAAACAACACACCAAATGTCCAGCCTTGTTTCCTTAGGTCCCAATGTGTTCACACCATTTACCTTTAGGACGTGATTGTCCAGACTGACCAGCCAGGCAAGATCTTGTTGCCGTGACTTGTATTCATTCTTGCATCTTGCAATGCTTGTGTTCGAAAACCCAACACTAGCGTAGCGTCCAGCAGTAGGAGAAGCCGAATAAATATTTGCAGATCAAATGCTACAAATAACACAGATGTTATGCCTGCAAGCTCAAACCTCCAGCTAGACCCAAGCCACCTGGTCCACCTGAAAGAACAGTGCCAGAATGTGCCAAGAGGAGAATGATGAGTAGAGAAGGGATGTTCCCTAGCAAAGGTCACAGAATTCTACAGTGCTTCCAAAGAACTCCTCCCTCGGGCCCTCACCATTCCTGTGAGCTCCAACCAATAGCTGGTGAGGACAGACTTCTCATAGGACAGTCACCGTCACATGTGGCCACAACTGTGACTCAGTCTTCCCAAGAAAAGAGCTACTTCCTCCCTTATCCGGGGTCTTTTCTTCTCCTGTTTCTCTCTCACCTCCTGAGTGTGCCTCAGTATGTTGCCTTCCTTCCTTTTTGGGGGTCTCTGTGTTCCACTCAAGTCACTGGTGGCGTTCTTTCTGGGAGGAAGCCCTGAGTCCAGCTAACTTCTGCTGGACGTTCTTGTCTCTCTTGGGGGCCAGTTTGAGTGATTCACTTGCCAGTCACTGTGCTCACAGCGCGACACTGCCCATCAGCTTTGTCATTCAGCTTCAAGGAAATGATCAGCAATGACTCTGTAAGCAGAAGTTGGGACAATAAACTCACCCCAGCCCTGCCTTCCTTCCCGCATCCTCTGCACAGAGGGTGGCATCCTTATCCTAGGTGACTACTTTCTGTGTGTTCAGAGCTTGGCATGGCATCCTGGGGACCCTGTATGTCAAAGGTGGGCAAAGTCTGACCATGCACACCTGTTGATTAACCATCATCTGTAACTTTTGTCTGCAACAGCAGAGTACAGCCTGCCAGCATGAAACTTCTTACAATCTGGCCCTTTACAGGAAAAATTTACCAACCCCTACAGTCTAGGTCAGTGGATGCCAGAAATTTCTATTTTACAGAATTATTACCAAAATGGGACTGGCAAGTATGGCCAGGATAATGATCATAAGATAACAAACACAAACATTTTTACTATTACAAGGTAAAAAAGTCAGCTCTGTATTAAGAAAAAAAAACTAATGAATATATTTAATTAGCAATCCACCGGAGTCCTAAATTTTCTCATATTTAATGTTCCCAACCAATAAAAATGTCACCCAAGCCCAACACTGGTGTGCCAAAGAAGATCATTAGAGTTTTAATTTTTTAAAAGATCTTTGTTATTTGACAGAGAGAGACACAGCAACAGGGGGAACACAAGCAGGGGAAGCGGGAGAGGGAGAAACAGGCCTCCCGCCGAGCAGGGAGCCTGATGCAGGGCTCGGTCCCAGGACCCTGAGGTCATGACCTGAGCTTAAGGCAGACACTTAATGACGGAGTTACCCAGGCGCCCCTAGAGTTTTAATTAAAACATCAGAGGGTAAGTCCGGACTCTTCCTCTTTCCATTGAGATAGCTGAAGAAGTCGATTGGTCTGTGTGATCTCACATTCACAGAGGAAGGGAAAAAGGATGGACAGACGGACGGACGGAAGGAAGGAAGGAAAAGAGGGAGGAAAGGAGGATGAGGAGGGTGAAGGACGGCGGGAGAGAAGGAGCGTGGAGAGAGGGAGGTAAGCGCGGAAGGAAGCAGGCTCACGGGCTGTATTTCCCTTGTGTAGGTCATGTACTATTTCATCTTTCTGCAGCATTGTTATGGATGCGGTAAGTAAGGCAGAAAGGGTGACTCAGCAGCCCTGTCCCACAGAACTGGCTAAGCTGGGAAGGGAAGGGAGCTTGCCCACTGGAAGCCTGGGCTGTGCTGTACCACCCAGAACCATTGAGAGGAAAAATACCCAGTAACGCTGGCAAATCCAGGTAATATGTGGGTGCTGCGAGGGCTGTCCTTTACCTAAAAAGGAAGAATCACTGGGTTGGCCCCGGTATGTGAGCAACGAAAGGCCCCGGACGGCGATGGGCTCTGCTTGTGGCAGTTCTGCTCTGCTTTGAAGGACTCGAGCCCCAGGTGTGTAGAGGAAGGTTAGGTGAGGAGGAGGACCAAGAGATTGGGTGCCTGGTGGCTCTACTCCCATTCAGAGAGGTTGGGGCGGCCAGGACGGGTGATGTAGAATGAAAGTGTGAACCTGCAAACCCGAATGATCCTTCGAAGCTCCCACACCCTGCTGGGGGGGATGTGAAGTCAAGGGCTCTGGAAAACACTCCCGGATTTCCTCAAACAGTTCAACATGGAGTTGTCACATGACCCAGCAATTCCATGTCAGGGTGTCTCCCCAAGAAGAATGAAACAGCGTGTCCATGCAGAAATTGTACAGTAATCCATTATACTTGAAAGGTAGAAGCAGCCCAGACTCCCATCAACGGACAGAAGGATAAACCAACTGTGGTCCAGCCATGTGACAGGATGTCATGGCGCCATAACAAGGGACAAAGCCAGGATCGGTGCTAGAACGTGGGTGAACCCTAGAAACATGCTTCTGAGCGAAAGAGGCCAGTCATGAAGGACACATACGATACGATGCCCTTTACATGACATGTCCAGAACAGGCGAATCTGTGGAGACGTTAAGGGAACTGGTGGTTGGCAAGGGGCGGGGGAGGAGGAGGGAGGGGTTTCTTTCCGGGGTGATGGAAATTGCTAAAATTGCTCTGGTGATAGTGTACCTGTCCGTGAAATGGCCCAGAATCCCTGAATTTGCACACTTCCTGCGAGTAAATTCTATGGCATATGAGCTATGACTCAATAAAGCTGTTGACGAATACTCGTGATCACAGCCATAGCTGTCTCTTAACCTTCCTTCTCACGCTGTTAGGTTTTAGTGTGGAGCTAACGGTGAGGAGGTAGAGAAATTCTCCGTCTGCCTGTGCTCATGCATCATGCCCTCCCACACACAGAGCCTGCGTACTTAGCTGAAAATAGTAGAGTGGGACAAACAGTAGCTCCCAAACCTTAAAAGAAACGTTTTCTTTGTGTCCTTTATTTGATACTTGTCAGCAACATTGAAGGTGAGGCTGAAAAACGGTCATTCTAAAACATCAGAGTAGCACACAATCGAAGGGACTCTCCCCCAGAACTCCCCTCCACCCTGGCTGGGAGATAATTAAGTCTGATGCTGTGCCCTGGTTTGAATGAAAAACCACTGGGATTTCCTGTGAGCATGCCTGTTCCAGGCTCCCCCTGCTGGGAAGCTGGCTTTCCAAGGAGCCTGAAGGTCATGTGTCTCTTTCATGGTCTCTCCACCTCCGACTAAATGTTCTGTAAATAATTAGACATTAAAGGCTTGCAAATAATGAAGCCGCCATCTTCCACGGGTAAAGGACTAATTACCAGAACTCGGTCTTGCTGATCATTACATCCCTGAGTCTGAAATGCCCTAGTGGGGAAGGGAGAGCCTGGGATTCTTGTCTGATATTGGTATTTATGGCCTTTGTTTTCCCGGGGAGCTGATGTCTTCCACTCCTGTGACCATAAATTCAGGGTCTTCTAATTTCACATTCCCATCCTCAAATTATTTAAGGACTCGGGCCCTTTTATGAACAGCGTTACCTTTAACAAAAAGAATCAAAGGACTGAATAACGTCAAAGTTGAATTGGAAGCCTGGAAGCTGTTGATGGTGTTGACACCAACGGGATAGGCTGCTCTGAGGGTACGTGGCCGGTCTCATGAATATTCATGACTCGCTGCAAGTCCGGATTTGAGCAGACACCAGCCCGCCGGAAGCCCTGAAGGGTGGTGGACCCGGGTCTCCAGCCCCAGAAGCCCTGCAGGGGCAGCCCTGCTCTGCTGGGTCCTCTCTTGATCAGAACGCAGAGGGAAGCCTGTTTGCCTCCTGCTCCCCCGAGGTGCTTACGAAGCTCAGTCAAGATCAGTAAGACCAATGCCTGGGTTGTGGTGCAAACCTCCCAGTACAAGGCCCGAGATTAATATTAGTGATTGTTACTTTAAAGGCCTCTTTTCCAATGTTTCTTGCCGAGACTTGTTAATGCATACACGCTCAGTCTGCTGGGCCCACTTCCTGTAAGAGCGAATTAAAATCAATTTTGGTGAAAAACCTATCTGGCAATAATTGGATCATTCATCCTGGAGGATGAAAAAGCAGATGGCAGGTTTCTCTGCCCAAAGTCGAAGTCTGGTAATGCTCCCCTGACCTGGGCCTCCCACAGGATGAGAAAGGAGGGGAGAGTGTCATTGGTTCCCCCACATCGCTGCACTCCATGACCTGGACAAGGGGATGCTTCTCCACGGCCTGCTGCTCCCAAGGACCTGAGACATTACGTTCTGATTTACTGAGGGAGGAGGAGGGATTCTTGGTTTTTATGTTTGAGACACAAATGCTCCGATAGCAATAATTCACCTGGCTTTGGCAGAAAGATTTACGGTGGTTACCGTATTTTCACGGCTTTGTTGCATAGGGAACTCACTAACAAATCATTCGGGGAAATAATTAGGGGATACTCAGAGAAATGTCATCTCTGTGTGAAGCAGGAGGAGAGAATCCAAAAGTACCTCCGTGTTTGCCAACGGCACATACAAAGGCAGAGCAAACCCTGGAGGTGTGTCTTGGGCCCCGAACGCTTGTCCTGGCCAGGGGAGCCCTCCAGGCTTGGAGCCCAGCACTTGGACAGTCTTCATGGGATGGCTGGGCCTTTGACCATGGGGCGTGGGGCAGCCACCACCACTGAGTCACTTTCCCATCGAGGGGCACCAGTGATAATCCTGTCAGTCTGGAAATTTGGGGCAGCCCAGCCAGAGAAGCCGGCTAACATGGCACGAGTCTTAGCCTGAAGGGAAGACCTGGCAATCTTTCAGCGTGCTAACTAGCTTCCAGACAGGCAAGCATGGGGACATTAATTTCTGTCACCTGGTTTTCCACTCGCAGCCCCAAGGCACCGATGCTGCCATGCATTGAGTTGGCACTGAAATTTAGTTTTGCAACAGCTCTTGCCTCAGAGAGACCCCAGCCCGGTAAGCTTCCTGGGGCCAAGGACGTTCCTAGGGCTGCCGCCAACACAGGGTGCGCCTCCTTCTGTCACCGGGTCTGGAAGCCACCGCAATGAGTGTTGCCTATTATTGTCTGTCTCCTTTCTTCCTACACCATCCAACAAACCACACCATCGATCTACCCGGGATGAATATTGCTGCATGCTTTGGTGGGGACACACGGGAAGATCGGGCTCGCTCGGGAAATTATCTAGCTGCTCATTTCATGGTGAAATGCTGAGAAGCTTCCCAGGAGAGCACGTCAAAGACGAGATTTATCCACTGCTCGGCATTTGCTAATTTGGTAAGAGTTCTGATCTCATTTGCGGGGCTTAATATAGAAATTCACTGAACCCGAACAGACACCTCGCAATGTGGTATTTCTGTGATGCGTGTCAGAAAATACATACAGGCATATGGTCATCGTATGTATAGGTCCGGGCTGTATCCTATGTCTATATCCTGTGTGTATGTGTGTGTACACATATATACACACACACATTTATATAGAGGAGCCAAAATTCTAAGACAAAAATCGCCTTAGCTCCTAATAGCATCATGCAGTCCAAATTCCTCCTCATTAATTTCCCCTGATTTTTGACAGAGGGCAATGGTGATTTAGAGGGTCAGCATTTCATGTTGGAAGAATGTAGTATGATTCTACGTCATAATCCCCATATCTGAAGCACATGACGTGAGATGAAAATCCTAACTTTGGAAAAGGACCATGAAGACCCCGCAGGACCGCTGGACATGCGGTTGGAGGACCAGACCAACGGACAGGACTTGGT
Source organism: Neogale vison (assembly GCF_020171115.1). NCBI lineage: Eukaryota > Metazoa > Chordata > Mammalia > Carnivora > Mustelidae > Neogale > Neogale vison. The sequence continues at coordinate 312,962,187 of NC_058091.1, read as the reverse complement.
CATCTTCTCAAGGACCCAGTCCCACGCGTTCTCAAGCAGGTGTGGGAGGGCGGGCGCGAGCATGGTCGACCCGGATAGTATGTCCCCGTTTTTCACATTGGAACTTTCCCAGGGCTGGAGTCCCTCTGTCCCCTTCCTGGAGCTGTGCTTTATTTGCTGGGGTTTTTCATTTTTGTTTCTGTTTTTAATCCCTTGGTTGAACTAAAATGCAAGAACAGCTCAAATGGAAAAGACGGGGCAGGATTTAATGGTATTTTTATTTTTATTTTTATTTATTTTAAGGTTTTTTTTGTTTAATGTTTAAATTTATTTTTTGTTTAAGTTCAACTAGCCAACATAGAGTACATACTTAGTTTCAGAGGTAGCGTGCAATAGTTTATCAATTGCTTGTGACACCGAGTGCAGCTAACATCTCCTACTCTTAATGCCCATCCCCCAGTTACCCTGGCCCCCCACCCACCTCCCCTCCGGCAACCCTCAGTTTGTTTCCTAGAGTTAAGAGTCTCTCATGGGGATGCTTCCCTCTCTGATGACTTCCCACTAAGTTTTCCGTCTCTTCCACTGCGATCCTCTGCACTGTCTCCAACATACACGGTATTTTGAAGGCAGTGTTTATGAAGAGCGACTGTGTGTTTTTGAGCTGTACAGAATGTGCGCCTCTTCCTGGCACCTGGCAGTTCCGCGCCAGCTACTCTAGTTACTGTTATTCACGTGGGGTGTGTGTGTGTGTGTGTGTGTGTGTGTGGAATCAGAGACGTGTCCATACGTATTGTTTGAATTTCTCAGATTTGGCTGTAAAAAAGGAAAAATCATCCCATTGGCTTCCCTCATTCACCGTGATATTCGGGGTTACAGTGAAGGACAGACAGTGTGGGGAGAACTAGAGTCGAATAGCTCAGTATATCAGCTCCAAGATGCTCCAAGGATGGTACACGCTCCTAGGCAGTTTTGTGGTCTCAGAGCTGCGATCTTGTGGAAACAACACAGTTGTCTACGCTTTAACACCAACAGACTGTGCAGGAGAACTGTACAGCACTTTGCATTGCCCGTTGATGGAACTGATTGAAGAGATCACCGGCAGTGACTTGTGCTACGCCATCCTATTTTAGAGTATATTGTCCTTGGTGGATGACGAGAGCACAGGGATGACTGTCATGTGCGCGGTGGATTATAAGACAGACTGGCGGCCTTAGCCTACTTTCTACTTTGCTGCAGCTGCTGGAACAAATTACCACAAATGTAGTGGCTTGAGCAAAACACAGTTTTTTTTATTTGTTTTACACTTTTGGAAGTTGAAATACAAAATGGTTCTTACTGGATGAAAATCAAAGTGTTGTCAGGGCTGCATTCCTTCTGGAAGCTGTTAGCAGTGACCGCGGAAGAATGGTGTCACTGCGAAATCATGTCTGCTCGCAACCTCAGAATGTGACCCCTTGGGGTTAGGGCTAAGGTTAGGGTCTTTGTAGCTGTCATTAAGGAAATTAAGGTGACATCATACTGGCATAATATGGGCCGTAATACGGTGTTGGATGACCTTATACAAGGTCAACACAGAGACGGAGAGACCCAGAGGGAGAGCATCAGGGGACGTCAAGAACGGACCCCGGAGGGAGAAAGATCTCGTAGGCCCTTCGGGATTCTTCTAGCTGGATTAAGAGTCAAATTGACATGAGACAGATCAATAGGAGAAAATAAAATTTAATTTTATACATATGGCGAGCCCATCTATATACACAATTCCAAAGGTAGTCAGGCAAAATGCTGTATAAATGCCATCCTGAACAAAGGGGAAGTGGTCCAAGGCCTGGGGCTTCTAGAGGAAGGAATGCAGTTCACGGGAAGACGGAATTGTGTGCTGGTTCACTCAGAAGCAAGAGGATCAAGTGGGCTTCGCTAGGTTCCTCTCTGTCCACCATACCTGATCCATATTACAGTGGAGTTATCTATGGTGATGGTTTTCTTTTTGGAGCAGGTCCTCTATCTAAATTTTGTTAGGTAGTTTTTGGGGGAAGGTCAAAATTTCTTCTTGAGGAGCCCCTGAGAGACTCTGTTGGTTCAGTGTCTGACCCTTGATTTTGATTTCGGCTCAGGTCATGAGCTCAGGGCCTGTGAGATTGAGCCCTGCGTCAGGCTCTGCATTGGGCATGGAACAGGTTTAAGATTCCCTCTCTCCCTCTGCCCCTCTCTTCCCCGCACTCTCTCACCCCAGCTCACATGCTCTCTCTCTCTGCACCCCCCAAACATTCTTCCTGAGTCTTTTGGACCATGATTGTTTTCAGCTCAGCATAACCTGCACGGCAGTGGCCTGTCTTCAGGGGCCCTGCCCTTGACCCCTACAAGGGCAATACCAACAGCTGGGAGAGGCAAGAAAGGATCCTCCCCTAGAGCCTTTAAAGAAATGATGGCCCTGCTGACCCCTTGAATGTGACCTCTCTGCCTCTTGAACTGTGAGACATTAATTTTCTTTTACTTTAAGCCACTCATATATGTGATTACTGGTTATAACATTCCTGGGAAACTAATACAGGAAAAAATCTGTTCCTCCCGTTTCCCAGTTTCTAGAGGCTCCTGCGTTCCTTGGTTCCTGCTTCCTCCTGTCTTCAAACCAGCAATGATGGTTTGAACAAGTCCTCATGTGACAGCTCTCTGACCTTCTGCTGTCACTGTATCTGTCCCTGACCAGAGCCAGGAATGGTTCTCTGATCTTAAGAGCTCTTAAAATTAGATTGAGCCCAGTGGGATAATCTAGGATAATCTCCCCAGCTCGAGGCTTGTAACCTTAATCACACCTGCAACGTACCTGCCAGGAATTAGGGAAGCAGATCTTGGGGAGTGGGTGGGGCATTGTTCGAGCAGAAAAGAATACCTTGTATGAAAAATAAAACCATGATCAATGCTATTTAAGCTAAAAAAAAGTCAGCAGCTATTGAGTACCTATTATTCTATATCCATTCAAAGAGGACTAATGGGGGAAGAGAAGAATGAAAGATCAAGAAGGCGAGTCTCTTTCTTGAAGAACTCATATTCTCATGGAGTAATAGACGTGATAAATGAATCTCATCATAGCTACAAAGGCATTTTCTACTTAATTCCAAAACAAAGCCCAGAAGACTCTCTGAAATGTCATGGGGCTCCTTCATTAGTGTCTGTGGAATAGAATTCCAGCCGTGAGACAGGATGCCAGGCATGTGGAGCTCCACGGTGCACCAGGCGGAGGTCCGTGGGGAGCAGGGTGGAGAAGGGCTCAAGCTATGGACGGTCCTCCTAAGACGATAACTGAGCAGGATCTTCAATAACGTGTGGCTTAAGCAAGAGAAAAGGCGGTTCCGAACAGTTAGATTAGTAGGAATGAGAAAACGGAGGCATGAACATTCCGTGAGTGACCGGAAGAGCAAGTGAGAGCGTCTACAGTGTCCTGCTTCAGAGCAAGGGCGGATGTTAATTTGCTTTGCTTTCCAGTGGCTGCAGAGCCCTGAAGAAGCTATTCTAGATGGATTTCTCTTTGTCTTTTAATTACTTACCAGTGAGAAGCACACACAATGGCAGACTGCATTGAATTATTTTCCAAAAACAACTCTAGTATTCTTTGCTCTTAAGATTGCTTTTCACATATTTAAAATAAAATTAGAGTTGTGGGTCTCACAATAAAATAATAACTTATGTACGCTGACAAAGTTAGAAAAGGTAAACTACCTGCACTTCTCCATCTTCAGGTCACGTGCGGACTGACAGGGGATGAGCTCGTGAGATGAGAGTTACCTTTAAAACAGGCTGAGAATACTTTCTTTTTAAAGGTTTCATTTATTCATTTGAGACACTGAGATACAGAAAGAGAGAGAGAATGAGCAGGGAGAGAGGCAGAGGGAGAGGGAGAAGCAGACTCCCCACGAACAAGGAACCCAGTGTGGGACTCGATCCCAGGACCCGTAGATCATGACCTGAGGCAAAGGCCGTTGCTTAACCATCCGAGCCACCCAGGTGATGCTGAAAATAAAACGTTTACTCCATCTTTATTTAGGTAATTGTGAAAGGTTTGTGGGAAGTCTGCCTCTGAGCAGACACCTTCAAGTCTGAAAATGGGTAGAAAAGAAGGCACAGTTATGGTACGGGAAACTGGGATCCCAAAGCCCACCCACTGGTCCTGGACACCCCAACCCTGGCTGGCCTCAGAAACCTCCCAATGCCTTGGGCTTCACCAAAAGCTTCAGGAAATTAAGTCTAAGGATGTCCTCAACCGAGAAGTTATTCAGAAACCTCAGCGTTAGATTTTGTCCGGATGGAATGAAATGAAGAATCCAAGTCCGCTCCAAGTGGGAGCCAGTAAACCGCCTCACGATCTAAGACCCACAAATACCTTTCAATCTGCTTTCTTTAGGTGCTTTGCTAACCCTGAAATAGCCTTTCAAAGTTTGTTGATCCTGAATTTTTTAAAAAGATATATTTATTTATTTGAGAGAGAGAAACAGAAAGAGAGCGGGGGGAGGGGCCGACGGAGAGACTGTCAAGCAGACGCCCCACTGAGCACAGAGACCCACTCAGGGCTCAGTCAAACCTGGAGATCCTGGCCTGAACTGAAACCTGGAGTCAGACCCTCAATGGACTGAGCCCCCCCAGGAGCCCCCTGAACGGGGTTTAAATACTGCAAATTATTAGATAAATTTGAGCTGAACACATTGAATATAACCAAATAAAACATCCCCTAGGCCACGGTTTTATCTGTCTCTGGGAGATTTTGTCTGGGATTCTAATTCTGGAGCAAGAAAGCCCTCCCCCTGCTGGGAGAGCCCCTCACCCCGACCTGCTGAGGCGGCACATTGTGCTCTTTCCCCGAAGGGCGGCTGTCCTGACCATGGGTGAATGCTTCGATTTGGACACAGGGCAGCGAACAGCAGCCTTATCAGATAAACAGCCGGACGTGTCCATGGGCATTAGAGAGAAAAGTAATGCGACAGATGGGGATACAAAGAATGCAACAACAAAGCAAACATAAAGGGAATCAAAGATTAATAAAAAACAATAAAAAAAAAAAAGGATGAGTCTGGGTATCCGGCTAAGTGGCTTGGCTCCAGCCAAGGGTCCTCCGCTCGCCAAATAGTCAGTGCGTGATGTGTGGGTGCGCTCCAGCCGCAGATTCCAGAGGTCACAGTGGAGACCATTTTCCACACTGGCAACCCAGCAGTGCATTTCGCTCTAAACAGGTTTCCCCTCTAAACAGGGCGAGGACCTTAGGGTGCTCGACACCATCCTGAGGGAAGAAGTGTCCAGCCAGCCCAGTCCTCTGGGGGTCTTCCAGGCACCAGGAAGGACAGTGGAAGAGGAGAGGGCCAGCGGGGCTTCGGAGGGGGGGGGCTAGACCTCTGCCTTGTGTCCTAAGTGTGTCGCATGCACGCCAAGACCCCCTCTCCCCGGGACATCCCCAAGGCTGGAGAAGGCAGAAGCTAGAATCAGGGTTCCTGGGATCAGCAGCCACTCTGCCTGTTTCCCTCTATGTCCTACTAACACAGGGACCCTCACATGGTGGCCGCCTCCCTCTCCCATATTCAAACACTCAGGACATGTCGGGGTTGTCTGGCTGGACCAAGAGGCTTTCTAACTGAGAGCAGTCAGAGAGACAAACGCTGTATGATTTCACTTATACGTGGGATCTAAGAAACAAAACAAATAAACAAACAAAAAACCAGAAACCGACTCCTAAATGTAAAGAACACAAGAACACTGCCAGACAGACACGGGAGGTCTGGGGAGGGGGTGTGGATGGGAGAACTTGGTGAAGGGGATTAAAAGATACAAACTTCCAGTTACAAAGTCAGTCAGTCATGGGGATGGAAAGCGCAGCATCGGGAGAACGGTCAGTCACAGTGCAAAAGAAGGAGGAAGCCTATAGTAAATCAGATTTCCCCCATGCCCAGGTGCACTTGTAGCTACCAAGTCACGTATTTAAATATACCTGCGTGTCCCTGTCCTGCAGGGGCACACACACACACACGCACATGCACACACACATCCACACCCATAGCAAATCTGATGACAGAACGCCTCCCGGCTAGAAACTCAAAGCCCCGTCACTTCCCCAGGCCTGGCCTTGTCATTTCTAACTTGCTGGTCCTGACTCAGCTGCTCACTAACAAAGAGACGTCTCGGATGCTTCTCCGGCCCCGAGACCTGCTGGGATAGTGAGTTTCTCATGTCAGTGTCCAGACAGCTGCCACAGATACGCTTAAGAAGGTTCTCACCAGGCCTCCCGGGAGCATAGACCCTGAACAGTTACCAGGAAAGAACACTGAGCAAGTGCAACTTAAGCGGATTGCAAGAAAGCCTAGAAGAGGCAACGTGCCTGTACCACAGAACACCTTCCTTGGTGTGAGGGTTGAATTATTTCCCCCCAAAAGATGTGATGAATCCCTAACATCCAACATCTAAAATGTGATCCTGTTTGGAAACAGGATCCCTGCAGTCCAGGAGCTCAGGCACCCTTAAGGCTACAGCTGTTGTCCCCGGAGGATGACAACGTGAAGGCCTGAAGAGGAACATGAAGATGAAGGCGGTGATGGGGCGGCAAGCCAGGAGGGCCAGGATCTGCAGCCACGATCAGAGGCTGAGAAGAGGAAAGGGTCCATCCAGCGCCTGGGAGGGAGTGCAGGCTGCCCACATCTTGATCTTGGACTTCTGGCCTCCAGAACTGTGCGGCAGTGAACTCCCGATGTCTTCAGCCACCCAGTCTGTGACATGTCAACATGCCAGCTGCAGGACATGGGTCCACATGGAGTCTGAACAGGACACCTTCCCTCCGGAGTGGCAATGAGGGTCTTTGGTTGAATTTAATCTCTGTTGGGAGCCATGATCTCTCTGAAAACTGGATCCTATCGTGCCTTTTCTCCTGAGCTAATTTGCAGTGTTCAAGCAGCGTGGACTCTGAGTCCTCCTACTTACGTTTGATTGACTTTCCTCAAGACACTCAGGGTAGCTTCCCGTCTCCCCAGTGCATTTGCATTTTATTGCTGTCGACTAATCACATTATCTGAATTCAACTTGGTGGTTTCCTTGCGATTGCTCCTCATTACTGAAACCGACACAGGAAGCCTCGAACACATCAGCAGCGGCGGAAAAGCATCCCCCAGGCACTGGGGAGACCTTCGACTCCTCTCAGCCGGTCTTCAGCTGTGTTCAATGTCTGGACTAATGGACTGAGCGGCCATCGGAGGCAACGTGTGCTCTTGTCTGGCCGGCAAGAAAGTCATCACCTCCTCATATATTACTCCCTCAGGCTTTCTGCCAGGTTTTCTGATTTAAAAAAAAAAAAAAGCCAGACTCTTCTTTCTGAGTTAATCAGGATCTGTTCTGATGAAACACGTTGCCTGCTGAGTAGGGAGGATTTGCAGATCCTGGTCTCCATGTGGCTTCTGAAGGCTTTTTTGGGCACCAGCCACTGCGATGCACTCTTATTCCTCATTTCCCACCCAGGCTGGGGTGTGGAGCAGCTGTCCTTGGGCTCCACTACAGAGGTCTTCAGATAGTCCAAATCTGCTACGTATTATCTCAGTACAAAGACCAGATTTGTTACCCGCATTGGAGCCATTCATCCCTAAAGTCAGGCCTTTTTGTTGAGGTCATTTCTTGAGAGTGAGTGGGTGAGCCGTCCCATCTAGCCTCACGCTTGCCACATTTCTGCCTACACGTATGTCAGAGATGACATCCAAATCCGGAGACTTTGGACAAGGTATTTAAGTTATTGGCCCCATTTTCTTTTATCTGTGACAGAAAGAAGGACAGTAGGTAGGTGACCCCTCGGACTCTCTCCTTCCTTCCGCACCACCACGCACAGACATCTTTAATAGCATGAAGCAGCTCTCTTAGAAACAGGAATGAAACCAACCCTGGGAAATGGTTGCCTCATGATAGATCTTATCTGTTATTAAGTTCGCCAAGATGGCTTCATTGTTGCAATCCTAATATGCAGAAACATAATAGCTACTCAGTACTCCGTTCCTTGTGTCCGGGGACAGTGGCATGCCTGGAAAGAGACATACCCCGAAATTTAGAGATAAGTCAGTAAACCTTACTCTCCGACTAGTATGATAAAAATCATTGTAAGATAATGAGCGTAACCAGCTGAGGAACAGTCTCCAATATGAAGATTGAGAGATGTCTTTCTGCCGGGATCCCTTCATTTCTCCAACACACCAAAGAGCTGTGGGTGTGTCGTCCTTTTGGACAGTATCTTCAGGGAGACCCACAAGATAGGTCAATAGTGGCAAGGAAACTTCAGGGAGTCACTTCCCAGTTTCAAAGGGGTATTACAGTCACGGCTTACACTGAGATCAGGCAGAGGATGGCAGTGAATGAAGGACGCGGTGTCTGCCCAGGAAAGTGGCCAGGGTCCCGGCGACCCTGCTGCCAGGAGCCCAGGGAGGCTTACTGTCCTGGAGGACTGACCTGCCCACCTTCCAGCTTCTTCTCCCAGCGCGCTGGCTCGTGAAACCGGGTTCTGGGGCACAGGGGGCTTCCGAAGCACGTCAACAAGAACAAGGAGGACAGGCAACCTTTTGAGGCCCCTTCTGTGTGCTGAGAAGTATCCAGAACTCTGTGCTTACATCATCTCAGCCAATCCTCCTACAAGCTCTGGGACATAACCTCTGTATTAGTCACTGTGTTCCCAGGACACACCGCCATCTGCTGACCCGCCCGAGGCTACAAGCTGGTGCATGAGAACCCAAGATTGGAGGCCGGGGTGGGGGGAACACAGGACCGTGCTGGACCCTCTGTCAAGAAGCCCCTCAAAGTGGGCAACAGGCTTAACATCACATGGGAGCTTCCTGGAAGTCCTGACTCACAGGGGTCACCCGGGCTACTGCGTGGGGACCACATTGTCCCAGCGTCCCTGTGAGATTTGCTGCGAACAGACTTCATGAAGAGCTGCTTCAGGCCCCAGGGCTGACCTGCACAGTTCACAAGCCAGTGGCTTGCAGTTAAATGATCAGAATTAGCTGCAGCACTGTACTCTTTGGGATTTATGCAATCTTTAAACTAAATGAAATGGCTAATATAGTTCCCTGATTTTTAGTAAAAATGGCAGGGCCTTTAGTGGGCTGGGCGTCACGGCGTCACGGCGGCACGGCGGCACTGCCGCACGTTTTGGCTCCTGCAGCCGTGGTCCAGCTCTCCCCAGCAGGCTGCTGTCCTGCAAGTGGACGGCAGTGGCCTCCCTCCGTGTCTGTCGGGCTCCTCCCCGAGTGAGCACCTCACCAGAATGTCCCCTGGCTGACTTGCCTTCGTCGTCCTCCAGCTTTCTGCGTATCTGTGGCTCTGGCTGCATGGCCCTTGGCTTTGGTCAGCAGAAGGTCTCTGTTACACGACAGGCGTGCTGCAGGAGCTCGGAGCGTGGGACAGGCCTGCCACCAGAGTGACTCGGGCTGCAGGAGTAAGTCCTCTCCTTAGTGTCACGTGGTGAGACCAGGGTCAGCCTTAATCTCCACGCAGCCCCTCTCTCTCTCCCTCCCTCCCTGTCCCTATCTCCCTCTATCTGTCTCCTCACCCCTCCCCCGCCCTCTCCCCCCCTCCACCTCCATCCACCCATTGCCTTCCTGCTCCAGTCATTCAACAGGGGGCACCAGAGCCTCCTGCGTCAGGGTCTGAGCCGCGTTGAATCCCCAGGGCGGGAAACACAGACTCTGCCCTCAGGCAGCTTCGTGTCAGGTGCCTGGTGACATCTTTCGTAAGTGGGGGTCCATAGAAGGCAGGAGGAGCCGAGGAGGGGGCGGTCATATGACCTCCAGGGCTCTGAATGCAGCTGAAAGTCACAGGGTTTCCCATTCCAGCTCGAGCCCCTCCAGCGGCTGCTCCCCCAAGCTCAGAGAGCGCCCAGAGAGCGGCACCTGCCGGCCCCTCCGCTCGGCTTGTTGAGCTGGGCTGCGAGGCTTTCCTGCACATTAGCCTCTGTGCCAGGTCCTGGTTCCCACAGTGGTGGCCACACCCGGGGCACAGGGGCGTCCTTGAGAACCCCCTTGTGGTCAATTTCACAAAGTCAGCGCAAGGGTTAACACGAAGGACTCGGCGTGGCGAGGAGGATCCAGCACCGAAAGCTTTGTGATTCTCTCTTCTAAATGGAAGTTCTAACACAGGATGTGACAGGAGAGTGAGTCCAATGCCCTGTTTTAGATTCTGCAGACACAGAACCGGGCAGGCTCAGTGTTTGCGGTGCGAGTAAAGAAGGCAGAGGTCCTGGAGCCATCATCTCCCGCCTGGGAGGAGACGGAAACCCTCCTGCACACACGTGGAGACCCAGGCGCACCGCGGTCCGGCCCTGCCGGCCGACCCAACAGAACTCATTACTGTTAACATGGAGAGCAGTACGCACGGGTGCCCAGGCCTCTGTTACCCCAGTACGGTCAGCATCTGAGTGGTTCATTCCATTAAGCTTTTCTGACATTGACAGTGACAGGCTTATAAATAAAATATTATTGGATGCCGCAGAGGTCTTGGTGGCTCTTGGAGAAAATACCGTATTCGCACACGAACCACTTGCTGGGGAGGACTGCCTTGTCGGCTACAATTTGCCTCCTAAGTTGTAAGTGACAATATTATTTCAGAGTGAGGAGAACCGGACACCACCTCCTGGGATCCCCAAAGACAGTATAGATTCAGGGGCTGAAATCATCCATGAGCTAAGGCATTTGCAACATGTTTACCAAAATTATTTTCTGTTTATAGTTAGCATTGCTGTTACATTTGCCTGCATAAAATAATACGGCAAATCAGTCTTTGATTTCCCTGGACACCTGCAGTAGAAGTGGAAGTTATTTATGTTGTGGTGGCTGCAGTTATAAACGGCTTATGCATGCCCTCTCTTTAGGGCCAAGGAACATCATAAATTACGATTATGGGAGTTAAGTTTAAACACTGAATCTTGTCTTTTCTATCGAGGAGGATATCGATGAAATTGAACAATGAATCTGCTCAGTGCTGTCATCACGCCCGTTTGTTCTGACTACGTGGCCTTTTCCACGTAAATGGAGCCCCCAGATTTCGATTTTATCTGTGTAACACAAAATGCACAGGGATTTCAAATCATTTGATTGACTTCATCAGAAAATATCTTGACATCTCAACAAGTCAATACAAAAATTCCCTGGGGCCCTGCTCATCTATTTTATTATATAGATTAGAGAATCATTTTTTTTTTTCCAATTTCCACTTTAAACTGCGGAGGTGTTTGGAATATCTTCATAGAAAAGTTAACTTGAGGGGAGGGGTGGTAAACTTCGCAGCGGCCTCCTTTGTTTGCAGAACGACTGGTAAATTTCGAGCTTCCGGTTGGGAGAGCGATGGGTCTAACTCATTCTAGATAGATTCAGGGAGCGGGTAGAGTCTGTCCAGTGTTCTAAATATCCAGGGGCTCGGTGAGATGTGAGTGTGCATGGGCTTCCCCAGAAATCCCCCCATAGGACCTGTGTGATCCACACAGGCTGACACCTGCTGGGAGAGAGAGTTTCTGCCTCCCAGGCTGGAGGGCAGTGACCCACGAAAGACGGTGGCCCGTGTTCTTGTTTTTCTGCACCCTCCCCTTTGGCCAGTCGTAGCTTTGACCACATAAAGCAGTCATTTCTGCCTCAACTGGAAGCTCTGATAGTGCAGCCGGACACTCTGTCTCAGCTGCTCACTCTCTCCGTCCGCAGGGCGTCAAGCCACGTCCGCCTGTGAACTGAGGCGCAGAGCCTCTCACGGCCCAGCCCATCGGTCCTCCAACAGGGGCAGACCCCGTCCTGCTCCAGCCCCTCACCCTTGCTCACTTAGCCAAGCCCAGGTTTGCTAGCCTGGGCCTCAGGACGTGTGACTCTGCCTGTTTTTCTGGTTTCTCGTTGTGGAAGCAAAGCCATAGACACATCACATCTCATGTTCAGGCAATAAAAGGAAAATGACAACACCTTTATTTATTTATTTTATCAATTCATAGAGAGAGAGGAGGGGGAGGGGCAGGGGGAAAGGGAGAGAGAGAATGTTAAGCAGGCTCCACACCCAACACAGGACTCGAACTCCCGACCCTGAGATCATGACCTGAGCCAAAATCAGGAGTCCGATGCACAAACGACGGAGCCTCCCAGGCGGGCCAGTGACAGCTCCTTTAAACCAGACTTTGGCAGCGATGTCAGAGATGTACTAGGCCCCTCACAGATACAATCGTCGGGAGAATAAGAAACTTAATCTCAGGAAACAAACTGAGGGCGGCCAGAGGGGAGTGGGGGGAAGGGATGGGGCGGCGGGGGATGGACACTGGGGAGGGTGTGTGCTATAGAAAGGGATAGGACCTGTGTAAGGCTGATGCATCACAGACCACAGGCCTGTACCCCTGAAACAAGCAATACATTATATGTTAATAATAATTTTAAAAAACACAATCATTGGGAGAGAAGATTGCTGTTTTTCTACCACGAAAAGACTGCCGGCTTGCTCACTTTGGGGACGTGCGCATGTGTCATTCCACGCCAGGTTACGGGTTTTCTTCTCATTATTGTCATGAAATGAGCAAAACCTTCAGAGGACTAGACTTCCCTGCACCTCTCTTCAGGAAACCTCTTTGCTGGAGGTTTGCTAAAATACTTCTTTTGGAGTCCTGCTCTCCCAACGGGGATTTCCGCTGCGATTTGAGGACCAGACGTCCCTAAAGGAATGCACTACACTGAACTCGCATTGCCTTAGCAGAGCGCCTTGTCAGCTTGTGCACGCTGCTGGCCCACGGGGGTGTCCACTCCCCAGGACAATCCCACATGGCTGTCAAGAGCTTGTATTTCTGTCCTCAGTCTCCCTGCCTCAGTCTGTCTCTCTCCGTCTTTTCTCTTGGCTCTCGTTCTAGTCTATTTCTGGATTCAGTCAGGTTCTTAGCCCAGCTGGCTCCACTTGTATTTGAAGCCCAGTCCCTTCCACACCACCGGGAAGCTTACAGTCTGACCATCTGTTGGGTGGTGAAGGACAGGGTGTATGGTGTTTGTGTGTGTATGGGTGTGTACGTGCAAGTGTGAATCTGGCTTTTCGGTTCATGTGTCTTGGGGACTCTGGTATCTTGGTATTTGGGACAAGCATCTGCTTGCTGTTGGGTCCCAAGTTATTGTTTCTATAAGGACGAGGAAAATCACATCTTTTCATCCGTGTCGCCCCCCCCCCACCAGGCTGATGTACCTTATCCTCCGACAACAGAGAGAAGCCTCTAGGTTTGTCTTTGTAGCACACCACCATGATCTGAAGTCACCCAAAAAGAAAACTTCTCTCCCATCTGGGAAGGAGGACAAGTCCAGGACTTTTTAAGCAATAAAGGACCAATGACTCTGCGATCCTACATTTCTCTTGACGAGTGACTGGGGAGTTTTGATACTGGTTTTTACATGGCTTGCAGAACAAGAAGACACAGAAGAGGATTTTCCTTCGTGTGCTAGCCATGGAGGGACTGGCCGTGAATGTGGGGTGCAGGAGGAAGCCAGTTCCAGGGTGTCTGGGACTTCCTGGCTTCCTGAGACTCCCATAGGGTCCTGGTGAGTGACCACCTCTCGCCTCTCACGGAACAGAAGCCCTGAGCCAACACTCAGATGAGCAAGTCAGCCCGTGAAGGGGAGGAACGGGGCTGACAGCGGGGTACAGACAGACTTTAAATTTGCACCTCTAACTTCCACGGCAGCCCAGCGAAACGCGGGGCGAAGAGCAGCCCACCATGATGCGCTGATCTACAAACACCTGGTCCCACTCCAGAGCTTGCCCAGGACCAGACCGCATTCTTTGCCTGTATTTGTCTGAAATGCATTTCTGAGCAAACACATTGATACCTTCTCCTAGCTTCAGTAAAAAAAAAAAGGGGGGGGGGTTTATAAGATTTCATAACTTCAACAGAGCTTCTCGTCTGATTTGTTTTGGACATCCTGCAAAGCATTTACATAAATGTAAGTGACCTCAAGTATTTCTAAAAACTAAATAAAAAAAAGAAAAGAGAAGTTGAATTTCAAACACCTCAAACTATCAACTTTTGACATGTGATTTCTTCATTTATTTTTAAAGGTGTATTTATTTATTTGAGGGAGAGAGAAAGAGCGAGCTTGGGGAGAGGAGCAGAGGGAGAGAAGCGGACGCCCTGCTGAGTGTGGAGTTCAACACAGGACTCGATCCCACGGCCCCGAGATCATGACCTGAGCCACAGTCAAGAGTTGGATGCTTAACTGATGGAGTCACCAGACACCCCAGATTTGGACATTTTAAATATTTGCTTAAATCAGAAGGAAACACTGTTTAGCTGTAAGTCATGGTCTTGATCAATAAGATGCAAGAAAATAAAGGTGGAAAAAAAAAAGAAGCAAATTTGATAATATGGAAAAATGGTTGGGAAAACTTCAGTACCAATTTGAGCAAATTTCAAAGAATTTTTAATATTTGGTGCAGAAAAGTGGAAAAAGTTCAGGTAATATTTTTAATCAAGGTGAATCCACAGGCAAATTGGATTAGTTTGATAATTTTGGTTTTAATATTATTTTATATCTTTCCCATCTATTTTATCGTAGCCTAAAATATATTACCAAAATAATCCAGCTGATACAAGATAAAGGTCTTAAAATATAAATATCTTGTTGTGCCAGAAAGGGATAGAAGCTAACAAAAGACATATTTGAGAGTGTAAAATAAGTATAAAAATACAAAGGGAAGTGAGCTTGGGTTTTTGCTACTTGCAGCTAATATATTTGGAAGGAGCAGTGAAATGTGTGAAAATTTTTACAAATTTGTTCAGTGTCAGCGAACATAATTATAAAATGAGAAAAAGGCTTGTAAAAACCTGTCTGCAAATTATTGCATGAATGGCATAAAAGAAAAGAAAAACTAAATCTGAGGTTTCCTTTCTGTTAAATGGCAATTTGACATTTGAGTGTATTAGTATACCTTCTTCTCTAAACAGGAAATATAAATGTTACTCTTCACCTTGATCACAGAATTCCTTATTATCACCAAATTCTGTTAATGTTTATTTTTCCCATGATGTTCAAAAACTACCTTTGAACCAAAGTTGGTTTTTTTAATCATCATCATCATCATCATCATCATCATCATCATCATCAAAAGCTAAAATCACTAAGAGTAATGGTTGCCTGCTGTGGTGTTTTGTTTTATTTTAATCTGAGATTGAGGCTTAATTATTTCTTGCTTCTAAGTATTTATGACTTAGGTTTATTTATTATCTTGTGCTCTAAATTTATGCCCTAAGTTTGCCATGATAAAACTTTTAAGAAATCTTTTTTTCTTAAATTTTAACTATCTTAAGGGCTTTTCTGACAGCAGCAGAATCCCAGTAAAGAGCCACTGCTTTACTTCATAAAAGGAGGGACGCTAGAAATAACTGGGTTGGCTTGCCTTCCTCCCAAGTCTTAATTCGCTCCCCTCCCCTGTCGGAGCTCTCCTGGCTGCTGGACCAACCCAAAGAGAACAGACACATCAGAACATGGAACTTGCTCTCTAACTTAATTGGAACGAAATAAAGAGTCGTTAGCATGAAGGTACACTCAGCCTTGCGTTTTTACAATCTGGGTACTCATAGGCACTTGTCACTCATTGGCAATCAGATGGCAGGGAGGATGGGACCCATTACAATATCGTGGCGATTGGCCAGTGTCCCCACTGACCCTGTAGACACGCCATCCCAGATTTGCTTTTGATTTAATTCTTATCATGCAATACACACTTCCTTCAAAAGAGGCCTCGCTCTCCTCCATTTTAATAGACAGTTGACCCCTGAACAGTACCGGGTGAAGGGCTCCTGTCCCCGTGATGTCAAAAACCCGTAACTCTAATAGGCGACTGGTGATGGGAAGTCTTAACATAAGGTAAGCAGTCAGTCGGCACATATTTTGTAGGTTTTAAGTATTATATACTGTATTCTTACAGTTACCTGGAGAAAATACAATGTTATTGAGAAAACCGTAGGGAAAGAAAAGACACTTACAGTCTCTTCTGTATTTACTGGAAAACACGTGGGTGTAAGTGGACCCTCATAGCAACGCTGTGTTAACTATCAACCGGAGTCGGTCATCATCCATTTACCAGACCCATTGCACCTTGCTGAGCCCGTGAACTGATGTTTTCTCATTGCTTTACACTTGCCAGAAGTCCTTCGCTCTGTGTGACAACCAGACCTTCAGTTTTCTGAAGAAACATCAAAAGAAGCACAGGAAATGACTAAAGGGGCTCTTGACCCTTCTCACTACAGTGACTCTACTCAAGGACACCGACTTCACAGTGGAAGTCGACGCTGTCCCTGAGAACAAACCCTTTCATGTCCTATCCCCGGAACCAAATGAGAACTCCCAGGACTCATCCCAGACACAGATGGGATGAAAGTCATCTGTTTAACACAAAATCACCATCATCCAAAATTAAAAGACATTACAGAGGGATGAAATAGACCTAAAAGCATGGATTTAATTGGGATTCAAGTTCTGTTTTTAATGAGCTTATGAGAACCCCTCTTGTTTCTTCTTACTCTGACTCTAACACCAAGTTAAGAAACATTCTTTAAATAGTATTTTGTTCAAACTAATAGTTGAGCATTGGGAAAAGAGAAAAAAATCTTATGAAATTCCTTGAATAAACAAGCTAATCCATTGTCAGCACACTTAAGTATAGTGACGCTAATACAAAGTAATTATAGATAGTAATTGTTTGTGTCCACGAGCCTTTTTACAAGATGATGCCAATGGTTTTGTATAATGCAAATGATTTTTCTAAATGTCTTTACTTCTCATGGCCATGTATTATTTACATAGGTCAATAAGAATCTTTTCTCCATCCAATCAGAATCTAATTGTAACCCTGCAATGCCAGAAATCTCCTATAAATGCTTGTGACAAACCTACAACTCCGTAACCAGGGCTGTTCTTCGGGTGTGGACAGGATATTAGCGAAGATATCCTGGGAATGCCGGCTGATCCCTGCTCTTTGACCCATGGAATCCTGGCCTTATGAGAGCAAATATTGCTTCCAGGCATGGTGGGAGCATTGACAAATTTTATTATCTCAGAGAAAGAGGGCTTCCTGAAACTTAAAGGTATTAAAAGAAAAACACATTAGTGGTTAATTAACTGTATCTTCATGTCTAACCTCAGTAGATAACTGATAGTTACAAAGAAAATAACTCTAGTAAACAGCTATAATTCTAGCATTTATACAGCCTCATGAAAGAAGCTCATTCTTTGTCATGGGGCACCTGGGTGTCTCAGTTGGTTAAGTGTCTGTCTTCAGCTCAGGTTATGATCCTGTAGTCCCAGGACTGAGTCCCGCATTGGGCTCCTTGATCAGCAGGGAGCCTGTTTTTCCCTCTCCCTCTGCCTGCTGCTCCCCATGCTGCTCTCTTTCTCTCTCTGTGTCAAATAAATTAAAGTCTTAAATAAAAAAAAGTCAATTATTTGTCCTAAAGTTGTATAGATCTACCTTCTTAAACCATATAAGGCTATATTTATATGCTAATAACATCTTCCATAGCTAGAAAATAGAGTGGAAATAAAACAAACCTGAAACAAGCCATATACAATCATAAAATCAAAAAATGGCACAGTCAAAGACAGACCCTAAAAGCTATGGTAGATGATGACATCCCCCATCTGTTCACATCTACCCTCCATGGCCTCTCATGGACAGGGTGTATGTCCCTGTCCCTTGGTGGGATTTGGCCATGTGCTTGGTACTGGCTGATGGCATTTCAGCACACAAGACAGTGTTATGGTTCTAAGTCACTGGAGGTCTCAAACGTTTCCACTCACTGTCTCAGCTCCGCTGCTGACATGACAAGAGTTTCCCATGGATAACTGATGGCCCATTCAGGTGTGTGGCTCCAGGGGCAGGTGTGTGGGCACACTAGGGTCACAGATCTACTGTGTGAAGCACAACCATCCCACCAAGCCCGGTGTAGATCAGCAGAACCCCAGGAGACCCATAGACATGTGAGCAACGGTAAATCACTCTTGTTCTAAAGCACTGGTCCCGGGGGGGGGGTGGTTGTT
Source organism: Neogale vison (assembly GCF_020171115.1). Classification (NCBI taxonomy): domain Eukaryota; kingdom Metazoa; phylum Chordata; class Mammalia; order Carnivora; family Mustelidae; genus Neogale; species Neogale vison. Next base: position 312,944,170 of record NC_058091.1, on the reverse strand, counting down.
ACACAGCAATAGCTGACAGATACACAAGTGGACAACTGACCACAAGGGGGTGTCGTGGAGCAAGAGTGGCTGCTTCCCTCACTGTCATTGTCCACAAGTGCACACAATACACCCCACATTCAGAGGCAATTGTCTTTTGTACCCCAAGGTAAAATACAAATAACATGGTCACCCTTTAAAACACTAGTCCCCCAAATAAAAGATACTTTAAGGCTTTCCTGTAAGTTACTGTCTCATTACTGAAAGCGATTTTTTCACTAAATATCACAATACCAGTGTGTGAAGACATATTCCAGCCAGAATGTGAAAATCATGTAAGAAATTTGCTATTTACTCATCATGGTCAGACTCACCACGAGATTGACTGGTGGCATTTATGGTTTTCTCTTCAGAGAAAACCTGAGGGTTCTTAAATTAATTTTTTAATGAGGGATCTTACTATAGACCAGATTACCTTGTATCTCTTTGGGAGTCAAGTTATTTCCTTTTCTGACATCCTCTGTCTTTGCTTATCTCTTTATGATAAATGATCCCCCTGGCCTCCACTGGTGCCTTCCATGTGTGCACACCCCCTTTGCTTACCTCCCTCTGGGAATTCTTATGGCAATTCCCTCTTCTTTTATATCCCACACCATTACTGTCTTTTGTCTGTATTTTGAACCTTATCCTTAAACTCTGGAATGTAAATGCCTCTAGCTCCTAACCAGTGCTCAGGAATATTGTCTAACTGTTTGCATGACCACACCTCTGGAACACTCTTTCTTTTGGACCTCTGGTAAGATTGTAAGCTGGGTAATCTTATAAGAAGACATTGGTCTCTTATAAGAAGACATGGTGGCTTGGTCCGGTTTTGGTTCAGGTCCTGATCTCAGGGTGGTGGGACTGAGCCCCACGTTGGGATCCCTGCTCAGCAGGGACTTTACTTAAGATTCTCTCCCTATTCCCCTGCCTCTCACATCTCTCTCTCAAAATAAACAAATCCTTAAAAAAAAAGGCAATATTTTTCTCATGCCCAAAGGGGATAGGGAGTATAAGGCTTGATTACAAACTCTGAGCTGCTCAGATCATCTGGGGCTCTATCCAGTCAATGTCATTTCTATAGCCCTCAGTGGAAAAATGAACTTCTTTGAGGCCCATTTTCCTATTTTGTGAAAAGCAATTACTAGTAATGACCTCATACATCTGTCACAAATGTTAAGTGAAACAACGTATGTAAAGCATCTAGGTCATAAAGTTTGCTAATAGTATAAGCTAGTGTGGATTCCTGCTATTTGACCCAAGTGCGGTTCTCTCTGCCTCCAGGATGGGGCATATGTTAGAAATTGCCATCCTGGACCCTAACACCCTTCCTCATTATTATTCAAGAGATAGTTGCATCACTTCTAATAAGGATCCTACAATTCTTTTTAAAGGAAAAAAAAAACATTTCTTCTTCCTCTTCTCCTCCTCCTTTTTCTTTTCCTTCTCCTTCTCTCCCTATCTTTCTGCTGCTTCTTCTTCTTTAATTGTGAAAGTATCTTACTTTCAAAACAGGAAGGTCTAAAGTTTGAATATTTGGATTTCTCTTTTTCACCCAAAATGTAATCTGAAACATCTCGCAGCAGCACCTGAGAATGAGAGGTATCATGTCAGGTGTACATGTAATTTATCTGGGTAATGACTTCTCAGCCTCAGGAACCTGAGTCCATTTTCAGAGTTTTGTGCAGATTCAGGAGGGAAGCAGCAAGACCCCTTATGCCGCCGCGTCTCTCTCTCCTCAGGGCACCACACATCTGCCTTGGGCACGAGGCAGACTTCCATGGCCACAGCACTGGTTCCAGCTAGAAGCCTACCTAACTCTGGCCCTGCCGTGTGCGGTTTTATGAAGTATTCCCATGGGTGTTGAGCTGACAGTTGCCGTGGCACGCTTTTAAATTAGTAGAGCGGAACACCCAAGCTAATTCAAGTATTTGATCACAGAAGATTACAAATCAAGTATTTAACAAAACTGAGTATGAATGGATTTTATAGCAAATGGGATCTACTAATATCTCAATTAATATATTATTTCTACATGATCAAAGCAGATCTGTCACCAAAATGAACAAAAATCCGAGCGTGGTATAATGAAATTGTGGTGAGCAGAAACCAAAATGCTTTCTTAGTGTCTTCTAATACAGCCCAGGACAGCCGTCAAGTAAAAGTAGCCCCAGTGATGTGCAGGAGTGGGCCTGTGCCCTTGGTTCATGTCACTCCACAGGGGCAGTCAGGCACTGAGATGAGAAAGGTCAATGCAGTTACACGCCTCTGTTCATGGGATACTCTGGTGCCCGACAGGCACTGTCCTATGAGAACGAGAGAGGAGGACAGAACTCTGAAATAAAGCCAGACCCACAGGCTGTGCCCTTGAGTGCTTTATAGCATTTCTCTCATGAAAAAGACGGTCCTTGACCTAGCTTCAGCCAAGCTCCTCAGAGCCCTCTTCTTGGCCTGGCCTTAAGCTTGTCTCCCTTCCTTGTGGGCCCGCATAGCCCAGTTTTAGCCGGAAATCCACCATAATAGCTAATTACCCCATATACTTTCAGCAAGAAGCCCCCACACTGGAGGCCTTGTCTTGGGAATTTCCAACCCACTGACCCGTCTCTCTGCTTCTTGGCTCCAAACGCACAGCTGCCTTTGCTGGTTTCAGAGTTGAGCCTCTTCTCTCTCCTTCTGCAATAGTCTTGAATAACATCTTCTTTGCTATTTTTAACAAGTGTCAGAATAATTTTCTTGAACACTGGTCGACCAACTCCAGACACTTCATCTTCCAAAAATCTTAAATTAGTAAGACTGATGGAAGTGCTTGGCTAATTTGAACGGATGGCTTGAGGAGCCATCACAAATTACCAAATTGTATGATTTGGACTGTCAGCTAACAACATAGAATGGGATTTGCTTGAGTCTGTTTTTGTCGGTGATGGAAACAGTCTAATAGAAATTGGCGCCCTGCCCACATTGAGCCCTCCACTTCTGTGCTCTGTGTTCTTAGGTTGCTGTAAATATATTAACTTGCTTTTCTTCCCCGGGGCTTCCAATTCTGAGCATGGGATCAAAGCAAGAGCATGAAGGCATCTTAGCAAGACCTTACCCTAGTTCTCCTAGGCAGGTCTTAGTTGCTTTGTCACTTGGTGCTGAGGTATGGCCCATCCTACATAAGCCCTTCAGAGAACCACAGGTGTAGCAGGATACCGACGAGCAGGGGAGCATCTCGGATAAGGACTTGGGAAAATTATGCTGAATCGCACCCACACGGATTGAAGAATTGAGACCACTGCCCCAAGACTCATAATGTCCATAGAGGACCTGCAGATCATGTCCTACGTGTCCCCAAGGGCCTGGATATGAATCCTGCAGGACATGGTGGCTGGAGAGCTGGTTTTTCCCCAGTTCATCATGGCCCTTTTGGACCAGAGCCTGCCTTGGAGGTCACATACAGCCACAGACCCACAGGTACAGAAAGGCCCAGCCCACAGCCTCCTCGGGGACTGTCTCTATGACTGCCTCAGATGCGCTCATCAGGAATAAGACCTTCCCGTTTCCTCCCTGGAATTGCCTCTCCTCCCAGCTGCCCTTGGCCTCATCTGGCATCTCTTGTTTGGACGGCAGTCTGGTGCATCAGCTCTGGAGAGGCAACCGTGCCCAGGCTTCGGGGAGATAAGGCCAGAGAAGGAATGGAAAGAGACGTTTCCTTCCTTTTCATTGCTACTTCCTTTACACAGGAGATGCTGCCTAATTGCCTCTTTATTACCACTTCTCCCACATCAGGATCCCACAGTATCACTTTTATTAGCTTAATTTAAGCGTTAATTATTCCAAATTAAAAAAAAACTTTTCTTTTATTAAGAAGATAATATTTCAATTACAAATTTAAACTAGACTTATAACAATTAATCAAATGAAATTAAATGTATCTCAATATGTGGCACGCAGAAACCAACGTGTCCTTGTCTTTCAGACCCTGCTGCTGTTAGACCTGGTGAAATGTACATTGTGCAGAGAAAATGTCGTGGGATACTTGATGGAGGCTCTTAACCGCATCTGTTAGAAAATGTAGACACCGTAATATTGGAAATGGCTTCTTAACTTTATAAAGATAATATGGGGCCATGTTTTCATTTGGGGGTTAACCTCTTTTACAATATTTACTGTGTGAGAATTTACTACCAATGAAGTATTTGTAGTGATTGTTTTTCTTTTTTTATGTGTTGAGATAACACAAAAATTGTTTTTGAAATTAAACTCCCACGAATCTGCAGTGTTACCCAGGATGACGCTTTATGAGTAATTTCAAGGATATAAGGAATCACAAGACAGAGGCCAAGAGGCAGAGGTCTGGGACCTCGCCTGGGTCTCGCTGCTTCCAGATGTAGGAAGTCCTTAAATGATACAGAAAGCTGTATTTCTTAACCAAAATGGGAACATTTGGGCAGGGAACATATCTATTTTATACCCAGAAAGTCATATAATTTCTGTGACACTTTCCAGGGAGCCATGCCCCATAAACCCCCAGTTTCTGGATCTCTTTTCCATAACCAAGCCTAGTGAACCTGCGCCATCCTGCTGAAAGCAATCCATGGGTAGATCCTCGAAGGACTCAAATATCCTTGATTTGATCTGCCTTGTTACTTGCCTTGATCTGCCAGTTACTTATTTATAAGATTTCACCATCCATCCATCCATCCATCCATCCATCCATCCGTCTGTCTATCTAGCCATCCGTCTATCCCTTCGTCCATCTTCTTGTCTTTTTTTCAGTCTATTTATCCATCCATGTATTTATATTACTATCCCTTTTTTGTTTTAATTTTTTTTATTAATAGCCTCAGAACTAGGGATAGAGAAGAAGACTTTAAAAGCCCTATTGTCTCGGGACTAATGAAAAGATCTTTCATTGGTATGAACTTAAGTCTTTTTTCTTTTTCCTTTAATCAATAAAGCTTCTTGAGAGCATTTATTTGGACAAAAAGCCAGTGTGTAACTAGTGACATGTCCCATTCTTGTTGTGAAGGCATTTCTAGGCCCTTCTTACGGTTAGCTAGGAAGAGCTCAGAGGCCCCCTGGGGTTGATTTTATTTGGTCTGTCTCCCACGCAGCACACGTAGGTCTACACTGGCTGCCTTGCTTCTGTGACTTTTCCTGTCCAGCAGACGAGCGTGGAGAGCAGGGCCCTCCCAGTCCCACACGCTTCTTCTTCTGGTAGGAGAGTGCTCACTCAGGAATGTCTCCACCGCGTGCCTGGCAGACATCGTTTGTTCAACACGCCCGCGAACATTCCTTTGTACACAAGATACCAGGGCAGGTGCGCAGGCCTTGGTGAGAGTGTCCAGGCCCAGGAGAACTGTTCCCCGTGGGGAGTATCTTACATGTGTTGGCTAAGGTGCCACTCAGACGTGGTCTCAGGATGATGGTGAAGCAAATGGGGTCTAACAGCCTGCCTGTCCTTGTGGGGGACCCTCAGCTCCTGCTTCTCCGAAGGAGGATGTCTCAGCTCTGTGACACATCTTTCCAGAGCTCAAGGTCACCCACTTTTTGAGATTCCTACCGGTTCAGTAGAGAAGTTAAACACACAACGGCTGAAACCCAGCCCGCAGACGCAGCTCTGAAGCCAGTCCCGTAAGTGGTTCTGGGCACACCTGTGTTCATGGGGTTGACTCAGTTTCCTGTTAAATGGGATTCCTGGGGCCCCTTCATCCTCCCTGGCTCCCCACATGCCCCTTCCATGAAATTCGTCATTTCCTCACAAACCTTGCTTGCCCTGGTGTGTCTCTGTGCATTTCAGCTTCCAATCGCTCACCCTGGACGGTCCTTTTCCTCCTCCACGTGCGGGGCTTATGTCACATGGAATCAGCCGGTGGCTTCCAGGAAACCCCGGACACCCCCGACCAGAAGAATGCATAATGAGCTAGCATGCGTTGAACGAACTATAGGATGCATTCATGACGGAGTGAACAGGATGGCAAACGCATGGAAGAGGTGCACAAGGAGAGCCACAGACGGCTGTGACCCCGTGGTGGGACGTAGTTTCGGAACGCGAGTGAGATGCGATGGGGTGAGCTCCAGGGCCCACGGCCAACAGAGAAACCTTGAAGCGTCTTTGGTGCAAAAAGGTGGTTTTATTAAAGCACAGAGACAGGATCTTTGGGCAGAAAAAGGTGCCATGGGGTTACGAGGAGCCATTGAGTATTTACCACGAGGTTGGGGGAGGTGAGGCAAAAGGGAGGTTTTCAAAAGAACTTTCAAATGCTTCAGAGGACCCGCAAAATACCGGAGGCCTGCCATTGGCAAGTTAAGGTTGTTTTCCCCTTGCCTGAAGTATGAACACTAAGACAGTTGGGAGCTTAGCTGAAGCCTGTCACCGCCTTCCTGGGGGTGGGGGTGGGGCTTGCAGGGCATCAGCCTGTGCCGTGTCCTCGGCCAGCCTTCTGCTCCCTCATCAGGGGAGGCTCGCCCTTGGGAGAAGCCCTCAGCAGGGGGAACACATGGGCCTGGGGTTTGGGCGCAAATACACAAATGATCACCAGCGACCCGGAAGACCGCACAGGCGCACATGGCCTTCCTGAGTCTCTGTCTTTCCAGAAAGCTGGGAAGACCCAGCAGCGAGACGGTGTCGGCACAGAAGGTCTCTGTGCATTATGGACAAATTGGACTGAATGGCAAGAGTGACCTTCCGACTTCTCGCAGTTGGGAATTCTATGCAGCATCTCCCAAACATCAGATGGGATGTTCTTGGAGCCTGAACTTGTGGGGAGCTGTCTGCTTGGTTAAATGAATTTATCATCTGGTAGTAAGTTGATTTTTGTTTTCTATATAATTTTTCGTGAGTTTTTTGATATTTTTTACAATAAACATAGTCACGTTTATAATTAGGGAAAATAGTAGCAAAATGAATCAACACCAAGTTTTAAAAACTACCTTTGTTCATCTTGTGTCTGGGAGTTTTCAGGAGTGACCTGGGACCCAAGAGGCCAGGCAGCCTGCTTCTGGAGGAGGTTTGCTTTTTAGCACGACAAGCAGCAACTGTGATGGCAAGAACACTCTCACCTGCAGAACCCCGCTTTCCCAGCCCTGCAGACAGAAGCCCTGCCCTCCTCCTCCTGCATCCCTTCCTCCCTCTTGCAACACCCCTACCCTTCTTCTGCACCATCCCTGCCCTCTTCCTGCAGCATCCCTGCCCTCTCCTACAGCACCTCTGCCCTCTCCAGCAGCACCCCTGCCCTCCTCCTACAATACCCCTTGCTCTTCCTGCAGCACCCCTGCCCTCCTCCTGCAGCAAGTCTGGACAAACACCTGCCCCTGGAGGTGTTCTCTCTCCTGGTAAATTTTGCCTATCAATGAGACCACAGAAAATGTCTTCCTCCCTGTCTGCTGAGTCAACAGGGACCCTGGATGAAGAGTGTGGGGCAGGAGCGAGGCCTGTGCACCAGCATTCATTGTGCCTTTGAGAAGATGGAGCTGCTTTTAAGAGGCATGGCCCTGAATAGACTGATATCTAATAACGAGACTGAAGCAGTGATCAAAACCTCCCAAAAAACAAGAGCCCAGGACCTGATGGATTCCCTGGTGAATTCTACCAAACCTTCAAAGAAGAAATAACACCTATTCTCCTGAAGCTGTTTCAAAAAATTGAAGCAGAAGGAAAACTTCCAGACTCTTTCTATGAAGCCAGCAATACCCTGATCCCCAAACCAGGCAAAGACCCTACCAAAAAGGAGAATTTTAGACCAATATCACTGATGAATATGGATGCTAAGATTCTCAACAAGATCCTAGCCAACAGGATCCAACAACACATTAAAAAGATTATCCACCATGATCAGGTGGGATTCATCCCTGAGCTACAAGGATGGTTCAACATTTGCAAATCAATCAATGTGATACAAAAAATTAATATGAGAAGAGAGAAGAACCACATGACCCTCTCAATCGATGCAGAAAAAGCATTTGACAAAATCCAGCATCCGTTCTTGATTAAAACGCTTCAAAGTATAGGGATAGAGGGAACATTCCTGAACCTCATCAGATCTATCTATGAAAGACCCACAGCAAATATCATCCTCAATGGGAAAAAGCTTGCAGCCTTCCCATTGAGATCAGGAACAAGACAAGGATGCCCACTTTCACCACTCTTGTTCAACATAGTATTAGAAGTCCTAGCAACAGCAATCAGACAACAAAGAGAAATAAAAGGTATCCAAATTGGTAATGAAGAAGTCAAACTCTCTCTATTCGCAGATGACATGATTCTTTATATGGAAAACCCAAAAGACTCCACCCCCAAACTACTAGAACTCATACAGCAATTCAGCAACGTGGCAGGATACAAAGTCAATGTGCAGAAATCAGTGGCTTTCTTATACACTAACAATGAAAATACAGAAAGGGAAATTAGAGAATCGATTCCATTTACTATAGCACCAAGAACCATAAGGTACCTGGGAATAAACCTAACCAAAGAGGTAAAGGATCTGTACTCGAGGAATTACAGAATACTCATGAAAGAAATTGAAGAAGACTCAAATAGATGGAAGACCATTCCATGCTCTTGGATCGGAAGAATAAACATTGTTAAAATGTCTATACTGCCTAGAGCAATCTATAATTTTAATGCCATTCCGATCAAAATTCCACCGGTATTCTTCAAAGAGCTGGAGCAAATAATCCTAAAATTTGTATGGAATCAGAAGAGACCTTGAATCGCTAAGGAAATGTTGAAAAACAAAAATAAAGTGGGGGCATCATGTTACCTGATTTCAAGCTTTACTACAAAGCTGTGATCACCAAGACAGCATCGTACGGGCATAAAAACAGACACATAGACCAGTGGAACAAAGTAGAGAGCCCAGATATGGACCCTCAACTCGATGGTCAATTAATCTTCGACAAAACAGGAAAAAATATACAGTGAAAAAAAGACAGTCTCTTCAATAAATGGTGCTGGGAAAACTGGACAGCTATATGTAGAAGAATGAAACTCGACCATTCTCTTACACCGTACACAAAGATCAACTCAAAATGGATAAAAGACCTCAAAGTGAGACAGGAATCCATCAGAATTCTAGAGGAGAACATAGGCAGTAATCTCTTCAATATCAGCCACAGCAACTTCTTTCAAGATATGTCTCCAAAGGCAAAGGAAACAAAAGAGAAAATAAACTTTTGGGACTTCATCAAAATCAAAAGCTTCTGCACAGCAAAGGAAACAGTCAAAAAACAAAGAGGCAACCCACGGAATGGGAGAAAATATTTGCAAATGACAGTACAGACAAAAGATTGATATCCAGAATCTATAATGAACTCCTTAAACTCAACACACACGAAACAGGCAAACATATCAAAAAATGGGCAGAAGATATGAACAGACACTTCTCCAATCAAGAAATACAAATGGCTATCAGACACATGAAAAAATGTTCATCATCATTAGCCCTCAGGGAGATTCAAATTAAAACCACATTGAGATATCACCTTACACCAGTTAGATTGGCCAAAATTAACAAAACAGGAAACAACATGTGTTGGAGAGGATGTGGAGAAAGGGGAACCCTCTTACACTGCTGGTGGGAATGCAAGTTGGTGCAGCCTTTTTGGAAAACAGTGTGGAGATTCCTCAAGAAATTAAAAATAGAGCTTCCCTATGACCCTGCAATTGCACTCCTGGGTATTTACCCCAAGGATACAGATGTCGTGAAAAGAAGGGCCATCTGTACCCCAATGTTTATAGCAGCAATGGCCACAGTCGCTAAACTATGGAAAGAACCAAGATGCCCTTCAACGGACGAATGGATAAGGAAGATGTTGTCCATATACACTATGGAGTATTATGCCTCCATCAGAAAGGACGAATACCCAACTTTTGTAGCAACCTGGACGGGACTGGAAGAGATTATGCTGAGTGGAATAAGTCAAGCAGAGAGAGTCAATTATCATATGGTTTCACTTATTTGTGGAGCATAACAAATAGCATGGAGGACAAGGGGTGTTAGAGAGGAGAAGGGAGTTGGGGGAAATTGGAAGGGGAGGTGAATCATAAGAGACTATGGACTCTGAAAAACAATCTGAGGGGTTTGAAGTGGCAGGGGGTGGGAGGTTGGGGTACCAGGTGGTGGGTATTATAGAGGGTACAGATTGCATGGAGCACTGGGTGTGGTGAAAAAATAATGAATACTGTTTTTCTGAAAATAAATAAATTGAAAAAATTAAAAAAAAAAAAAAAGAGGTGTGGCCCTCGTTTCCTTCTCACCTGTGACACACCTGGCCTCTATGTAAAGCTCCCAGGCAGCGATGTGCCGAGGGAGGTGTGCAGGTCTGGGCACACACCACACCCTGCACCACGGGCAGGAACAAAGACAGGCCAGTGCAGTCCCCTGTGGTGCTCTTAGAAGGGCTTCTGGGTCAATATGGGGCAGTTTTGTTCTGTGAAAGGCTCAGCTTGCACCTGTGGCATCCATTCCCCTGCTTTATGGGCAGCTAAGGTGACCCTCCTCCACTTACTGAGCCCAGAGCAGTGCCTGTGGACAGAAAAAGGTTAGAAGAATGGGTGGGGCAGAATAGTCTGTTTGTTTAACCTTGGAAAACAGCAAGAACCCCTCAGAAGGACAGGAGCAACGTCCAGGATCCAGGGAGGGAGTCGTGGTGTGGACAAAGTCATGTGCAGACCAGTCTGAAACTCATCCTTGCATTAATGTGCCAAGAAGCCAGCCCAGAGAGGGAACCACCGGGCAGCCCACCTGGAGAGGGCTCTGGAATTGTGAGTTCTGGGGCCTCGTAGTTATTTCCGTGGAGAAGTGGGCTAGTCACGTCTGCTATCTTTCTTTGAGTCCCCTGTCTCATTTCACTCAACATATGCAAAGTCTCCAGCGATCCTTCCACTCAGCTTTCCTCTGAGTTACAGACCTAACTACTGCACCTGGGGAATTCTGCAACAGATTTTGATGTCGAGGTATGGACCCACCGGTGGGGTCTAGTTTCCCAGCCAGGAGTATCAGGACCGCCCCGGAAGCAGCCGTAGGAAAGAAGAGACAGGTGGAAGATGGCAGCTGCTCTGCTGAGTTCACCTGTGACTCTGCAAAGGCATCTGTGCCCAGCGGCCGGGCCTCGCGCAGCCCAGGCATCAGAGGCTCAGCCGGCCGGCTCACATGTTCTTCCCCTCCAGGCCAAAAACCCTCACAGGAGAGCTCCAACCGTGCACTCTCCCTGTGGGTCCTTGGGGACTTCTCTTCATGAAGAACCTGGGCGGCAGACCAGGGTCGATCGGGACACGGATGGCCACAGCTGACATGGCCGGGCTGGCGTCCCCCTCCCTGGCCAGCCGGACCTCTGATGCCCTCCTCTCTGGTCAGCTGGAGGAATGGAACACGAGGTGATGAAAAATAAGTGGATTCTTTTCTTCCTCTTACCAAATTCTTTTTTTTTTTTTTTTAAGATTTCATTATTTATTTGAGAAAGGGAGAGAAGGGAGCGTCAGAGGGAGAGAGAAGGAGACTCCCCACTGAGCAAGGAGCCCAGTATGGGGCTCAATCCCAGGACCTTGAGATCACAACCTGAGCTGAAGGCAGATGTTTCACTGGCTGAGCCACTCAGGCGCCCTCCTCTTCCCGAATTATTATCTTTATTTTCTTGGCCTACTTTAGAATATAAGTTATTTGAGGTTTTTCTCATTTTTTCCATTTCTTGGCTAACATTGAGTTTATGTTTAAGGATATATACTGTACTATAGATTGTTGTTGGATTCTGATATTTAGGGTAATTTTGTACGGTTGCAAGTCGTTAGCAGGTAACCATGGTTTCAGGCTTGTGGTGAGTATAGCTCGAGGGGGCTAATGCTGGCTGAAAGCAGTGTGTGTGTGTGTGTGTGTGTGTCCTTGTGTGTGAACGTGTCTCTGTGTGTGGGTTTCTGCGTTGTGTTCTGGAACAGAACACACATGACCCACAGCAACAAGCCCCGTGCACTCTGCCAGTCTTGCTGATGAGACCAGGAGCTCAGTTAGAGGCAACAGATCACCTTTGTCGTGGCCTTGCTCCCATCCCCCGTGCACCTGACACATCTCCTGGCAAGTTCAGTGATGCCTGAGGTCCTGGAAGTGTTCTGATTGACCTCTACCTTCTCCCACACCTACTCAGCACCGTTGCTTTCCACATGGCAGGATATGCCTTTCTGCGCCCGTCCACCAAACCTTCTCTAAGTCTTTGCGACCCACTTCCCAACGGATGTGCCTGCTTCACGTCCGTGCGTGACCCGCTCTTGCATACCCCACTGTGCATACCCCACCACCCAGGCCCCACTGTGCACGCTGTCTGAGTGGCCACACCCAGTGCCCTGAAGATCCTGCTTCCCTGGAATTGCCAACTTGTTTCTAACACAAATTTGATTCAGTCCAGCAAGGCCTGCCTCTGAAAGAGCCCTGGCACCCATCCTTGACCACCATGGACTTCAAGAATCTGCAAAGAGAGCCAGCTGATTGATTCTCTCTTTCTCTTTTCATCTCAGACATCACAGCACAGCAGTGAGGAGTGTGCAGTCCCTGTCTACTTCCCTCATGGTGTAGATGAGATGAGTCCTTCGGCTGCCATCCTAGCTCCCAGCACCAGGCATAAGGCAGTGTCCGCATCTGCCCTTCCTCCCACGGAGCCTCTGCTTGCAGCAGTTTGTCTGCTGTTCAGAGTGACCACAGGGCCCCAAACAGGTGCCCGAAGGAGGCTTGGTTGTCTGCTGATGGAAAATGGCAGCATGATGGGTTCAGTCAGAGTTCACAGACCCTACAGTCCCTCTTCCCAGAGACAGCTGCGATCAGTGACCTTGAGTCACTGAGCCCTGCAGAGCAAGGCCTTAATGTTGACAAGCTGGATCCATAAAATCCACTTTAGATGATGCTTTCATGGTCCTTACACTTTGCATGTCCCTTCTGCCATCGACACCTGTTTCCAACTTTTTGGCTATTATGTACCTCTAGGAACTTTAGGGTACAAGATTCTATTTGGACACCTGTGCTCAATTCTTTTGTGTATGTACCTGGGAGTGGAATTACTGTGCCAAGACACACACAAAATATACGTTGTATCATTCTATTGATATGAAACACCCAGATTAAGCAAACCTATAGATTCAGAAGGCAAAATCATGGTTGCCAGGAGCCAGGTAGGGCAGGGGACATGGGAGCGACTGATTGATGGGCATGGGGTTTCTAAATGGGGTGATGGGAAAAGTTCTGGAAGCAGAGAGTGTTAATGATCACACAACATTATGAAAACTGTCAAGGCCACCAAAGTGCACACTTCAAACTGGTTAATTCTACGTGTATTGTACCACAAAAATCCGCATACGAATGTACCACAAAAATCCACATACGAAAATAGAATTTTTGACGGGTGTGTGTGATTTTGATGTACAGAATAAGTTGGTTGAGAATTGGCAACAATCTATCCAGCATAGGTTTTGCTGACAATAAATAAATAGATGAAATAGTTGCAAATTGAGAACCAATTGCTTTTGCTCGATATGAGATATAATATGGTTAGCTGTAGAAACCTTACCCTCATCACTCAATCTAAACCTGTTTCTGTTCCATGGAAATACACAGAAAGTAGGTTTCAGCTCACATTACAGCGGGTGCTTAATGAGTATGGTAAATAAGCAGAGGTTTATTGCATACTTGATTTACACCCAATGTCACGTCACTTTTTCTTGTCTTTGATGTTGGGAAGATCAGGCAGAGAGAAGTGAGCGTGTTCGAGTGATCAAGAAACATAAATTTCAAAAGCACGGCCATGCTTTTATCATTCCTCTTGCAAAAAAAAAGGGGGGAAATGATGTTTTGTTTCTTTGTTAAATGTGTATAAGCCTGAAAACAGATGTCATTTCACTGATATCTTCAAGCCATTAGTGGGGATATAAAAACTAGAGCTACCCATGGGGGAGAAGACTTTGGGCCACTTTACAGCTGTGCACACAGCATATAAACGTTTCAGTAATGACAATGGGATTCAGAATGAGCAGTCAACATTCAATGAAAAAACAACCGCCAGGGGGGGACAAGATGGCGGGGTACTAGGAAGAGGCGTCTTTTCAGCTGGTACCCCAAAGTGAGCTGATTACCTACCAAAGAACTCTGATCACCCATGAAATCAGCCTGAGATCAGAATTATACACGTCTGGATCTCTACAGGGGCAGAAGACGCCAGTGAGCAGGTAAAGCGGAATGGGAACAGCGGACTGATATCGGAAGATAAACAAAAGGGGGAGGGAGCCACCAGAGGCGACCGGTGCAAAAGTAATACCCCGATACGAGCGAGAGTGCCCTGCGTCTGGGGACCAGCATTAACTCGGAGACTGGTTGAAAGCACTCCAAAAGAGCAAAGGATCGCGGGGGCAAACTGTGGGAATCGGGGCGGCTAGGGACAGGGGCTTGAGTCCCCGGTCCCAGACGGCCTCCCCGGCGCGGAGGCAGAGAGAGTGCGGCGGAGAAACCGGCTCCTGGTCCCTAAGCCGCCAGCGTGCCCCAGAGCGCGGGGTTCCGGCTCCTGTGAGGGGATGGGAGCCGGTCTGCAGAACGCGCGCTAGCCCTACCACAAAGCTTGAGATGCGCGTGCACGTCGCTCCAGCTCTCCTGGGTTTCTAAGGCCCTGGGGCGCTTCTTGACCCGGGCCATTGTTTCAAAGTCTAAGCCTCGCGCCCGCGAAACTCTTCCCCGGACAGAGGCGCGCAAAAGCCCAGCCTGCGGCTTACGGACCAGCGCCCCGTTCTCAGTGCCCCAGACGCGCGCCCGACCCACAGCCGCCTCTGAAAAGAGGTGCGCGCAAGCCGGGCACTCCCAGCTGGGGCTGGCGGCAAAATCTCAGTGTGCGATCGCTGCTTGGAACGTCTCTGGCGGTCGGGAGCTCCCAGACAGCCGCCACTGCCTTGGCTTTGGGGACGAGCAAAAGATCCTGCGCCCCCAGGGTCTTTAACTTGGAACCTGCACTGCCAGCATCCAAGGGGGAATTTATTCAGCTTCTGCACCCAGACTGAGGCTTCTGAGACGGAGATCAGGAAGTGTTCCAGGGTGCACCTTGACTGCACCAGAGTTGATACATCCAGCTACATCTGTTCAGTCTTCTCCCACCAGAATGACTAGGAGGAGGAATGCCCAACAGAAGAAAAATACAGAGGATGGACCTTCCGCAACAGAGCTAACGGCTATCAACATAGACAATATGTCGGAAAGAGAATTCAGGCTAACAATTATCCAGGCAATAGCTAGGTTGGAGAAAGCCATGGATGACCAAACAGAATTGATTAGAGCCGAACTGAAAGCGACCAGACAGGATGTTCACAATGTTAGGGCGGAGCTTAAAGCTACCAGGGAGGAGGTCCACAATGCTCTCAATGAGTTCCAATCCAATCTAAACTCTCTCAAAGCTAGGGTAACTGAGACAGAAGACAGAATTAGTGATCTGGAAGACAAACAGATAGAGAGAAAGGATCAGGAGGAAGCCTGGAACAAACAGCTTAGATCCCACGAAAGCAGAATTAGGGAAATAAGTGATGCCATGAAGCGTTCCAACGTCAGAATTATTGGAATTCCTGAAGGGGAGGAGAAAGAAAGAAGTCTAGAAGATGTCGTGGAACAAGTCCTTCATGAAAACTTTCCGAATCTCGCGAATGAAACCAGCGTTCATGTACTAGAGGCTGAACGGTCTCCACCCAAGATTATACACTCCAAAAAAACATCACGACACCTGATAGTCAAATTGAGAAATTATAATTGTAGGTATAATCTCTTGAAAGCTGCCAGGGCAAAGAGGCTCCTTACTTACAGAGGGAAGCCCATCAGAATAACGTCAGACCTGTCCACAGAGACCTGGCAAGCCAGAAGAGGCTGGCAAGATATATTCAGGGCACTAAATGAGAAGAACATGCAGCCAAGAATACTTTATCCAGCAAGACTGACATTCAAAATGGATGGAGAGATAAAGAGTTTCCAAGACCGGCAAGACTTAAAAGACTATGCAACCACCAAGCCGATACTGCAGGAAATATTAAGGGGGGTTCTATAAAAGAGGAAAAATCCCAAGAATAGCATTGAACAGAAATATAGAGACAGTCTACAGAAAGAAAGACTTCAAAGGTAACTCGATGTCAATAAAAACGTATCTATCAATAATCACTCTCAATGTGAATGGCCTCAATGCACCCATAAAACGGCACAGGGTTGCAGATTGGATAAAACGACAGGACCCATCCATATGCTGTCTACAAGAGACCCATTTTGAACCTAAAGATACACGCAGACTGAAAGTGAAGGGGTGGAGAAGCATCTTTCATGCCAATGGGACTCAAAAGAAGGCTGGGGTAGCGATTCTCATATCAGATAAATTAGACTTCAAACTAAAGACCGTAGTCAGAGATACAGAAGGACACTACATAATCCTTAAAGGGACTATCCACCAAGATGATCTAACAATTGTAAATATCTATGCTCCCAATATGGGAGCAGCCAATTACTTAAGAAAACTGTTAATCAAGATAAAGAGTCATATTGATATGAATACACTAATCGTAGGTGATCTTAACACGCCTCTTTCAGAATTAGACAGATCATCGAAGCAGAAAATCAATAAAGAAACAAGAGCATTGAACGACACATTGGACCAGATGGACCTCATAGATATATACAGAACATTCCACCCTAAAACAGCAGAATACTCATTCTTCTCAAGTGCACACGGAACCTTCTCCAGAATAGACCACATACTGGGTCACAAATCAGGACTCAGCCGATACCAAAAGACTGAGATTATTCCCTGCATATTCTCAGATCACAATGCTTTGAAACTGGAGCTCAATCACAAGGAAAAGTTCCGAAGGAACTCAAACACCTGGAAGCTAAAGACCACCTTGCTTAAGAATGCTTGGATCAACCAGGAGATCAAAGAAGAACTGAAACAATTCATGGAAACCAATGAGAATGAAGACACTTCGGTCCAAAACCTATGGGATACAGCAAAGGCGGTCCTAAGGGGAAAATATATAGCCATCCAAGCCTTGCTCAAAAAAATTGAAAAATCCAGAACACACCAGCTGTCTCTACACCTTAAAGAACTGGAGGATCAACAACAAATCAAACCAACTCCACACATAAGAAGGGAAATCATCAAGATTAGAGCTGAGATCAATGAGGGAGAAACCAGAGATACAGTAGAACGTATCAATGAAACTAGAAGCTGGTTTTTTGAAAGAATCAATAAGATCGATAAGCCACTGGCTACACTAATCCAAAAGAAAAGAGAGAAATCCCAAATTCATAAAATTATGAATGAAAGGGGAGAGATCACAACTAACACCAAGGAAGTAGAAACAATCATCAGAAGTTACTACGAACAGTTATATGCCAATAAGCTTAGCAACCTTGATGAAATGGATGCATTCCTGGAAAAATATAAACTACCAAAATTGAACCAGGAAGAAATCGACAACCTGAATAGACCGATATCTAATAACGAGATTGAAGCAGTGATCAAAAATCTCCCAAAAAACAAGAGCCCAGGACCTGACGGATTCCCTGGGGAATTCTACCAAACCTTCCAAGAAGAAATAACACCTATTCTCCTGAAGCTGTTTCAAAAAATTGAAGCAGAAGGAAAACTTCCAGACTCTTTCTATGAAGCCAGCATTACCCTGATCCCCAAACCAGGCAAGGACCATACCAAAAAGGAGAATTTCAGACCAATATCACTGATGAATATGGATGCTAAGATTCTCAACAAGATCCTAGCCAACAGGATCCAACAACACATTAAAAAGATTATCCACCATGATCAGGTGGGATTCATCCCTGGGCTACAAGGATGGTTCAACATTCGTAAATCAATCAATGTGATACAACAAATTAATAGGAGAAGAGAGAAGAACCACATGGTCCTCTCAATTGATGCAGAAAAAGCATTTGACAAAATCCAACATCCGTTCCTGATTAAAACGCTTCAAAGTATAGGGATAGAGGGAACATTCCTGAACCTCATCAAATCTATCTATGAAAGACCCACAGCAAATATCATCCTCAATGGGAAAAAGCTTGCAGCCTTCCCGTTGAGATCAGGAACAAGACAAGGATGCCCACTTTCACCACTCTTGTTCAACATAGTATTAGAAGTCCTAGCAACAGCAATCAGACAACAGAGAGAAATAAAAGGTATCCAAATTGGTAATGAAGAAGTCAAACTCTCTCTCTTCGCAGATGACATGATTCTTTATATGGAAAACCCAAAAGACTCCACCCCCAAACTACTAGAACTCATACAGCAATTCAGCAGCGTGGCAGGATACAAAGTCAATGTGCAGAAATCAGTGGCTTTCTTATACACTAACAAGGAAAATACAGAAAGGGAAATTAGAGAATCGATTCCATTTACTATAGCACCAAGAACCATAAGATACCTGGGAATAAACCTAACTAAAGAGGTAAAGGATCTATACTTGAGGAACTATAGAACACTCATGAAAGAAATTGAAGAAGACACAAAAAGATGGAAGACCATTCCATGCTCTTGGATCGGAAGAATAAACATCGTTAAAATGTCTATACTGCCTAGAGCAATCTATACTTTTAATGCCATTCCGATCAAAATTCCACCGGCATTCTTCAAAGAGCTGGAGCAAATAATCCAAAAATTTGTATGGAATCAGAAGAGACCCCGAATCGCTAAGGAAACGTTGAAAAACAAAAATAAAGCTGGCGGCATCACCTTACCTGATTTCAAGCTTTATTACAAAGCTGTGATCACCAAGACAGCATGGTACTGGCATAAAAACAGACACATAGACCAGTGGAACAGAGTAGAGAGCCCTGATATGGACCCTCAACTCTATGGTCAATTAATCTTCGACAAAACAGGAAAAAATATACAGTGGAAAAAAGACAGTCTCTTCAATAAATGGTGCTGGGAAAACTGGACAGCTATATGTAGAAGAATGAAACTCGACCATTCTCTTACACCGTACACAAAGATCAACTCAAAATGGATAAAAGACCTCAACGTGAGACAGGAATCTATCAGAATCTTAGAGGAGAACATAGGCAGTAATCTCTTCGATATCAGCCACAGCAACTTCTTTCAAGATACGTCTCCAAAGGCAAAGGAAACAAAAGCGAAAATAGACTTCTGGGACTTCATCAAAATCAAAAGCTTCTGCACAGCAAAGGAAACAGTCAAAAAAACAAAGAGGCAACCCACGGAATGGGAGAAGATATTTGCAAATGACAGTACAGACAAAAGGTTGATATCCAGGATCTATAATGAACTCCTCAAACTCAACCCACACGAAACAGACAAACACATCAAAAAATGGGCAGAAGATATGAACAGACACTTCTCCAACCAAGAAATACAAATGGCTATCAGACACATGAAAAAATGCTCATCATCATTAGCCCTCAGGGAGATTCAAATTAAAACCACATTGAGATATCACCTTACACCAGTTAGAATGGCCAAAATTAACAAAACAGGAAACAACATGTGTTGGAGAGGATGTGGAGAAAGGGGAACCCTCTTACACTGTTGGTGGGAATGCAAGTTGGTGCAGCCTCTTTGGAGAACAGTGTGGAGATTCCTCAAGAAATTAAAAATAGAGCTTCCCTACGACCCTGCAATTGCACTCCTGGGTATTTACCCCAAAGATACAGATGTCGTGAAAAGAAGGGCCATCTGTACCCCAATGTTTATAGCAGCAATGGCCACAGTCGCCAAACTATGGAAAGAACCAAGATGCCCTTCAACGGATGAATGGATAAGGAAGATGTGGTCCATATACACTATGGAGTATTATGCCTCCATCAGAAAGGACGAATATCCAACTTTTGTAGCAACATGGACGGGACTGGAAGAGATTATGCTGAGTGAAATCAGTCAAGCAGAGAGAGTCAATTATCATATGGTTTCACTCATTTGTGGAGCATAACCAATAGCATGGAGGACAAGGGGCGTTAGAGAGGAGTAGGGAATTTGGGTAAATTGGAAGGGGAGGTGAACCATGAGAGACTATGGACTCTGAAAAACAGTCTGAGGGGTTTGAAGTGGCGGGGGGGTGGGAGGTTGGGGTACCAGGTGGTGGGTATTATAGAGGGCACAGCTTGCATGGAGCACTGGGTGTGGTGAAAAAATAATGAATACTGTTTTTCTGAAAATAAATAAATTGGGAAAAAAAAAAAAAAAAAAAAAAAAAAAACAACCGCCATATATTTTCGTAAAACTCACTTGCAAAATGTGTTTCTCATCTATGAGCCATTTATATGCAAACACACGCTTACACAACACGTTTCTGGCAACATCAAACAGAGCTTGACCTGGTTAACCCCTTCTTGGTCAATAAATATGTCAGTGCATCGAAATTATTTCAGTGACATTTGATTTTATGGTGCCTAGAACCCAAAGTGATTATTTTAAAAAATACAATTAAAGTTCTTTTAACACAGACATAAAACTTGCTGAGAGGACCCCCTTTTAGAGCACTTACCCGAACTTTAAAAGATCCATTACTCACACAAGCATTTTATGTGGTGCAATATCCAGTCTTTGTATCAGAACTCGGGAAATTACAGCACCAACAGCAGTCTCCACTGCCCACAGACCACCCCAGAGGCTGCCATTCCCCTAATGGGCATTAGGATTACTTTTCAGAACATCCTTCTTGCAGGAAAATGCGCATGCAAAAGCACTGAAAGGGTCTTACTGAGCCATGTCCTCACGCTGTGTAGCTGTGAATGGCCCCCCACTCGCTCTCCCCCAGGCATGGGCTTCTGGCACATTCCCTTCTGCATTCCCAGTTCAAAGGGCTTGGCAGACAACATATCAGTCAAATGTGTGAATGAATAAGAGAATAAATGAGTGAATGTTATTTAGTTATGGGACACATTAAAACTTGAGATGGCCACAGAAATGTTTTTGTTTTGTGACTGATTACACTGTCACATTTGTTATCAGTTTGGGGGCACAAACCTTCCTCCAGGAAGTGTTGTGTCTTGCCAGAGTCATGGGAATCTCCAGTGGCTCCCTGCCAGGACCACATCCAGGACCTTTACACACATACACACACACACGTGCATGTGCATGCACATATATCAGAATATATATATAAAATGATACTATAGTCAAGTAAGACGCACGCATGTCTGTGTGTGCACGTGTGTACTGGGCAGCTCCATAGAATTCATGGACACACATGAATGTTTCTTACCTGAGCTGACTGTCACATCAGAAAAATGAACGATGGAAGTTTAAGCAGGAGATTTCACATAAAGCTATATGGATGCAGATGTCAATGAGGGACCCCGGTGACCGAATGGCAGGTCAACGTCTTCCCTGCCTGTGCTATCAGGAATAAGCCAGCCCAGCTTGCCCTGCCTTAATTCCCCCAGATGAAAAGTAAAAATGATAAAAATGCCTTCTCCATGATGTCATATAAGGACTGAGTCCCTAGTGCAGGGAGCCCCTTAGAGCAGTGTCGGCACAGAGTAAAGGGTCAATCGTTCTGCGTTTGAGTTGACATCCTTGCCACTTAACCCAAGCCAGGGCCAGGCTCAGAATCTTGCACAACTAATGTGTTTGTATGTATATAAGGGAAAATCCGATGGAAAAAGCAAAGAGAAATGAGCACGTTCATAGTCATCATAGGAGTTTTAAATTTCAGAAATCAACACATATAATCTAAATACACAGGCATAGACTCATTCTCCTCATAAACTCAAAGAAAATCAACATCTCATGGAAAAATGGAATTCATACCTGTATGTCTGATTACAAAGCACAAATTATAACCTAGTAGCAAATGGCAGAACAAAAATATATTCATTGGAAATTATTAATACCCTTTTAGTAACCCTGTGTGAAAGCCAGAAACAAATCTTAAATATGAAAATCATATGAGTGATGAGGTCACTTAACCTCTTTGTAGTTACTTTCCAATTAATGTAAACAGATACTTTACAAGATATGCACACATACAGACATTTTAAACACAAGGAACAAAATAAGCTATTGTGGAGGAAATTTGCCCAAAATGCTGGATATTTCTGTAAGAATCCGTAACTTCACAGAATTTCAAGTATAAGCAAATTTCTTTAGAACTTCAGCTTCAGAAAGACCTTGTGTTCGCAGATAAACATATCTCTGTTCATCTTTTCTTTAATTTGTTAGAAGCTGAATCTCAGTATTTATGTGTCTGATTGACGACCGTCAAAGAACGCCCCCAGAGGGGTGCAGGCAGGCGTGTTACAGCAGAAAGGTTGCCTCTGAAGATACCGAAGAAAGTCAAAGTAGGGACCTCACAAGGAAGGAGGAGGCTCTGGATTTGAGGTATTTTGCTTCTCCTATTTAAATCAAAGCAAACACACTGAATGGGGGTCTTGGGAAAAACTGTAAGCTGTTTGCTATAATTATAAATGATGTCAAATTTATCATTTTTAATGTTTAGAGCATGTAAATCACAAAAAATCATAGTTTAGTATTTAACTGTATAATACCTTTTAAAATTCTTTTTAAACATTTAACTGTTTTGTTTTTTAAAAATGTCAAAATAATAATGTTGTTCCTAAAGAAACCACTTCATCCTCATCTTTCTGAAAAATGTATTAAAAACTTACTTGTGTGTGTCACTTCTCAGGGGGTCCATGAATGAGAACACGGAGAAGCAGCAGTGAAATATAAGGCTTGTAACTGGGTGGTCCGACCCAGGAATCAGCCACATAAGGATTAAAACACAGACCAACGCCCACACCAGAGATGAACGTCGTGTCCAGGATCATGGTGATGACTCTGTGTGTCTCTGTGTGTCACAGAATGGTATTGAGTCACCTTGGCAGACAACTGGGTTTGGAGATGGGGAACTAGAACGTCCATATCGGAAGCACTAAGTCTGAGAAGTCACAGTTTTCTAGGAGATACGCTGAGAGGAGGGCTGGATGGGCTGGGACTTCAGGAAGAGCGGGAGGCTGAAGGTACGCACTTAAGACCCCTCCGTGTGTTGATGGAAATTTCCCACCAGCTGCCACGGGTTTGGTTCCACAGGAAGCCGACTTGGGGTGGGGTGGGGCGCGTTAGCACGTCAGAAGTTGATGAGAGCAAGCTTGGCTGAGAAATATATACCCTTAATTTTAAGCTTACGTGTTTTCTCCCCACACTCTTCTACCTGCATTGGGTCTATCGCGTTAATCTCCTTTCTCAAAGGCTGGTCCCTTTACTAACCTCCATCTCCCAAGCCATTGCTCCTTCAGGGAATCCCACTCTGTCCCACGTCATCACGGATCCCCTCAGCACTCCTGCTGTTTGCTATGCTCTTCTCTCTCCCACCATCTCCCTGCTCTGGTCTCGGTCTTCAGCCACAGACCTGTATGTCCACTCTTCTTTATGCCTAAGCATTTCTTGTTTTGTTTTTTTTTTTTTTCCCAATTTATTTATTTTCAGAAAAACAGTATTCATTATTTTTTCACCACACCCAGTGCTCCATGCAAGCTGTGCCCTCTATAATACCCACCACCTGGTACCCCAACCTCCCACCCCCCCGTGAGGTGTCTGCTCCTCCTTCCCATGGACTTCAGTCTCCTTCATCCTACATCCCACCTGCCTTTCACTTGTCCCACTCGCCCGGATGCAGTTTCAAGGTCATTAACAAAGGCTCTGATGTCAAATCCACTTGTGCCCGTCTCATACGACCTCTCAGCATTATCTGGAATGACGGACAACCCCACTGTCGAAGAAGTGCTCTCTCCTGACCTCAGTAAGGATGAGGCCAGGGTTCCTCCTGCCCCAGTGGCCACCCCCTTCTTGTCCCCTTGCTTCATTCTTGGGCCCCACTTTGATCCCGCGTGGTTCTTCTAGGATTTGTCCTGCACGCATATTTTCCTTACACTGGATTGTTTATGGCTGCAGGTTTAACTATTATCTTCAGGATGATGACTTTCAGTTGTGATTCTCCATCCTAGACTTTTCCTCTGATATCCTGGGGCCCCCTTGACATCTCCATTTGAACTTCACTTGGGCATCTCACCTTGATCTGTCAAATACTGAACTCTTGGTTGCACCCTCACATACTTCCTCTCTAGACTTCCACATTTCTGGAAATCACATGGCCGCTAGGCCATTGCTAATTTCTGATTTCTCTTTTCCCCTCCCTTCTCCCTGCCCCAGGGTCAATAATCCCATCAGGCTTCCTCTGCAGTGATATCTGACCTCCTTCCTCTTCCCCGAGTGCCCTGTTCCCCTGTGCCCACCTTTCCCTTGCCTTACTGACAGAAGCTCCTCGTGCTGGGTCGTCTTCTCTTGCCCCTTCCATAGTCTCCTTACAGCAGACGACCTTCTGGAAATTCAAATCAGTTCTCATTTGTCTGTTCAAAACTTTCCAAAGGTTTCTCAATGTGCTTAGAATATAATAAAATTGTATTTTATCCTTGCAGGAGTTTGGATGAATTCACAACAAATTCTATTTCATTCTACTTTCTTTTCACTCCACTGTCTCACATCCAATTAGTCTTTTCTCAGTTCCAACTTCTTCCCAAGATCCGTCTTAATTCGGGGAATATTGTCACCTCTCCCTGAAGAAACCTCAGAATCTTGCACAACTAATGTGTTTGTATGTATATAAAGGAAAATCCGATGGAAAAAGCAAAGAGAAATGAGCACTTTCATAGTCATAGTCATCATAGTCATCCCTCCTTTGAGTTGCCCTTCCCTTACTCTTCCCCAAGTCCCAGCTTTGATGTAACATCCTCAAGAAAGTCTCCCCAGGCCCTTTCTCTTCACGGTATGCTCCTTCTTTAACGAAGGTTCCCGTTTCCTTCTTATCACTTAACACACTTTATTCAAAGCTGGTCTTCCTCCTCCACATCACAAGGGTGGGGATCTCATCTGTCATGCTCACCCAGGTGCTCGTGGATGTCACAGGATGAGGAAACTCTGGATGTTAAAGGAACTTCTCATAGGAAAGACCACTAGAGGAGAAGTCATTGTTTTCATTGTAATTGCCTGAAATTATAGCAAGACGTTCAGAAGGCAGAGCACAGAATTTGGCAAAATACAAAGATGCAAGTACAAAGATAATATTCTATATCTCTTGGGTTGTTTGTACCTCGCATGGAATCAAGTACACGGAGTATCCAGTGTGGCCATCCAAAGCCAATAAAAGACCGGAGAAGACATAAGGGTAGATAATACTGAGAAAGGCTTTAAGGTCTGCTGAGGAGGAATTATAATACATCCTTGAAGAATTGCTTATAATGTTTTGAGTCAAATGTACCTACAGAATAGAAACGTACCTGTAGAGTAGAAACGATCATTGATTCAGACATCAATCACCATGAAGGGATACCTACAAATATGCATGTGTACGAACACACACACACACACGACTGTGTATTGCCACACTGCGAGGTTCTTGACAGATCATTTCTCTAAATGGTCTGCAGGCTCTTAATAAACATACCTGCCTCTATTTATTCCCAGAACCCAGATTACTTATTTCCTACATGGGCCAGGCACGCCGGTTGGCATGGGAAAGATCCTTCAATAACAAGAAACGGCAGCTAGCTGATGTGTCAGGTGTTGGGAGCTTCCAGGGAACAAGACAGGGAGAAGAGATCATTGCTGGGAGGGCTGCGCTCCATTCAGATGGTCAGGGACACAGGGACACAGCCACAAGTCAACAGACAGATAGGTGGGGAGTGGCGTGCACCAGATCAAAGACAGCAGGTAGAAGAGCCCTGAGATAGGGAATGTGCTTCTCAGAGAAGACAAGGACCCCTCGGACTGAAAGAGGTGGTGAAAGTGTAGAGGGGCCAGCAGCAGGGGCCAGTCATCTTCCGGTTGGGAACCTTGTTGGCCTATCTGTGACACTGGTTTTCCCCTGAGTGAGATGAGGAGCTTTGGTGGGCATCTCCAAGTTGTCTCCTTTTGAGGAGACAACTCTGTTGAGAGCCTTGGGTCAGGAAGGTACAGAGGTGAAAAGGCAGGTGGGGCCATAGGAGTGACCCATTAGGAGATGAGGAAGATGCGGACAACAGCGACCACCAGTCAGAATCTAGATGTGCTTTGAATGCAGAGACATTCTTCTTGCTGATGGCCTCAATAGGAGGGCCACAGAAAGGAAGAAGACAGTCTAATATGTTTGGCCCAAGCAATGGACAGCAGGATTTCCACTCACGAAGATGCATGGAATTAGCGGCAGGCCATGATCGGGAAGGAAGCCACTGTTTTTACAGATGATGTTGTTGCTGGCTTACTGAAAAGAGTTTCAGCATTGACGGAAGAAGATATGGGAAAAAGTTATGCTCAACCCCTCAACATCCGTCTTATGCTTTTCCTGTGGAGAAATTCTAGAAAGGGCCAGTTCGCCTTGAGGTTCCTTAGCTGTCTGCGAGCATTCTCCCTACAGGTGGCCACATACACTGTGCCATATTGCAATTATGGTGTCCCAAGGATGAAGGCCTCATAGGTTACTGTAGATTCCAGAACATTCCCCATTGCACTTATTGTTGGACATGTCAGTTTTCTTCCTTTAGTGGAGTGAATATCTATACCCCAAGTGGCCTTTCAAATATTTTTTAAATGCCCTAAATCTTCCTCACAGCCTACTTTCTTCACTTTTAACAGAAACATGTCTTTATAAATATTTATATTCGTTTTGATTTCTCTAGCCTTGCAAACGGCCAGGAGTGGAGCACCCAAGCCTGAGGGAGATGATGTAGACACTTCTTCATTTTCTCTTTTCGGAAATCGTGGGGACACCCGGACTATCTGTACGTAGATCACCTTCTTCACTTTTGAGAAGCCTGGCCAGACTGAAGGGAGTCAGGTCCAGCTCTTCTGTTACCCGTAACTGGTAATTTTCCAGATTAATATCACACTTAAAAGACATGTGTTTTTATTATCTGCATTTTTAGCCAAATCCTTGACAATTATTTTGTGATTTTTCTCTTCCTCTGAAAAACATCCTTAACTTGATTTCTCTCCATAGGAATCATGCCCTAACAGCCCCCCACCACTGCAAAAAATAAAATTTAAATTTAAAAACTGTGACAATGTGCTCTATTAATTCTTTTTTTATCTGTGTATTCACCAGGTTGTGAATTATGGCATATTTCTGGGGACCAAGGTCATCAATGGCAGCACAGGTAAGGACAAGGGACAAAATTACAGAAGTTTATTTCTTCTCACGTAAGACACCCCAGCCAAGTGCTCTAACAGTTTCCAGTGTGAACATAAGGTATTGATTCAAAGCTGCAACCTGCTACTTAGCCACGTCGAGAGGCAGGGGCTTAATGTATCAGATGCCATTCGCTATTTAGTCTCAGCTGGTAGGCCAGAATCAATGTCCTTAAATCAAGGATCTCTATATTAAGCAAGAGCAGGGACATTAATTATAATTCTGGCCCTTTCCCACTGTTAGCATGTGGAAGCAGGCACATGGCTCTGGCTTTCCAAACCACGTTGCCCTGAATATCCACTCTGCACTCCTCTCCACAATTATATTCTCTCTGTACTAGAGTCTGGAACAGGCTCACACTAAGGTATATTGTCCAAAAAAATACTTTGACTGCTTGAGAAGATTGAATTCTAAAAGATGATCTAATAGCCCTTGCTTTGAGAATTAGATGAGAGTTAATTAATCAATGTAAAATGAAGGTAGCACTGGTCCAACAGTGTAGGAAATAACACCAAAGTCAAGAAATCAGTAAGTACAGGGGAAACCAGAAAACTTGAGCTTTCATGAACACAACACAAAACTCATCTCCAGCTTTCTAAGGATCTGCATTGACTCGTGTTAGGAAGTAGACCAGTATATCCAAAAATCTTGAAGAGTTTCTTGCTCTCAGCCTCCAAGAGAAATTCCTTAGGGAGTGCCCAGTAGTTTCCTCAGCAGTATGCAGGACCTCTTGGATAACAGTTGGGTGTAAAATTCAAAGGTTACTGCCATTGTGTTCCTTCTTGTTCGGCCCTTTGATAAAAGTCAAATTTAAGCTGATAGGGCTCCAACTAAGTCAGTTCTACTGGGAAATGGACTAGGGGTATGTCCATTTTGGGAATCTTCAGTTACACTTGAAATTTTGGGGAAAATTTTAAATTCTAAACTAAATATTACAAAGATGTTACTTTATACTCAGTTGGACCAAACACAATACAAGATAGAGCAGGAAATTTACCTCAGTTGGGCAAGGAGGGACCCTGGGGACAAAACCACCATAGCCGGGTTGTGCAGGTTGCAAAGATGGGACATTCCACTCAAAGCCAAGGTTTCCCTCCAAACTGTGAATTGGACCCATCGGAAGGATGTTACTGCTTTTTCAAATATTTTAGCAGAATTTTGCTAAAGATTCAAAGAGCATTTGAAAACCCTTGGGTCTGGATCAGCATCATCCCACCTGGTTCACACAGAAAGTTTCTGAATCTGAGCCATTAAAAATCCCCAAAGCTAATACTTTCGTAGCACACACTGTGCACCAGGATTTGTTCTAGTCAATGTACTTAATTCATCCTCATGCATTCTCCCAAGCCAGTGACTAACATTAGCTTCCACTGTTTACCATGAGGAAATGGAGGCACCAAAAAGCTATGGACCCCTCTGGGCTGCCCTGTTCTTGGGTGGTGGGTTTGGATTCAGATCCAGGGTCTGCCTTCCCAACTGCAGGGCTACCTCTCTGCCTAACCACAGACAGACTGTATCTTCATTTATTTTTAAGTAAGATCCCCCAAAGAGCTCAAACTCACGACCTTGTGATCAAGACGTGAGCTGAGATCAAGTGTTGGACGCCTAACCGACTGAGCCACCCAGGTGCTCCCACAGTTATTTTAAAACTTAATTTCTACTCCACCTTTTTCTTTTCAACGAAACAATGAGAAACTCCCAGAAGTACAGGGGCTTTTGTCATCTGTCTTTTTTCTCACGTAAGACATTATGTCTCTCAGTATTGAAAAACAACAAGAAAATTGTCATGGAAATTTTCAGAGCTAGCCGGCAGAATGTCTGCATTGCCATGGAAGGACTCGGATGTGGTGTTGTTTGTTCCTACACCCAGTGTCAGTTAGCGCTGGGCACCACGCCGGGGAAAATGGAAGTGAGGGGAGGAGCCAAGCAGAATCAAGGTCTCCAGAAGGACCAAGGTCTAAGAGATGCAGCAGACATCTGTGTTGTCACCATCAGTGTGCCCTCACAGAAATTATAATAAGAATGCATGAACAGCAATCCTTACAAGGTCTCAAGCACCCTCCTGGGGACCAAGTCCTGAGCTGTTTCTCTCTCCATATGTCTTTGAAAACTCACAAAGGCCCTTCAAGGTGAGCCCAATGCCACTTACATCTCTTCTGGCTTCAATGCCAAGACTCTTCACCATTAGGATATGTCGCTTTCTAGAAACAAAGAAGAACAAAGCCTCAACTCGGATCCACTGCAGGCACCTGCAGATCAAGCCGTGGACCACACTCCTTCATCTACTTGAGCCAGCCCCGCGCACCGTGGGAGCTACCCATCACAGTCACGTGCAGGTGAAGAAGGTGTCGTCCTCACAGTTAACACTTATGGGCAGGAAGAACTAATTCCCACTGAGAAGTGTGGAGAAATATCCATGGAGGGAAGAGCCAAGTAGCTGAAAGTTAAAGACTGAGTAGGACTTTATGGCGAGGAGGGGGGTGGACAGTACCAACTGAGGAAAAGGAACAGCAAAGAGACAGAAAGAGAAAGTCATTTTCACTTCAACAAAGAAACCTTGGAGAGAATGGAAACACCTCTCTAAGTCAACTACAACACAATAATTACCACCCAAGGTAAAATTGTTATTCAAGATAAAAGTGAAAAGAAATTGCACAGATGATTCAAGATTAAGGGAACCGAATGTAGATTTAGTTCCCGCAAAGGTAGCCTTGGCATTGGAAGCATGGTTCCACACCACAAGGGCAGGAGGAAAGGACTTTGGAATCACACACTTAGCCCCACTGTGCAGAGTTTTAAATAAATGCTGTTACGTGACCACCGTCCTTTGCCTTAAAAATTGGTGTTTACTCACTCTACTGCGGAAAAGGCTTGCATAGAACATGTTTCTCACCAGGGTTTTTAAATATTTACATCTGCTGATTAATAATTTATCGTTGGCATTCAGGACCTCAGACTCATGAATAATTGACGTGTTCGTTTAAGATTTGCAACTGTTCTGGATAATGATGGAGGGCAGCAGTCTGGTCCCCGGCACTCCGATGGTGAACGTTTACAGGGAAATTGGGCCTTCTTTGGGTTTTAGAGAGGTTGGAAATAAAGATATAAGCTAATAAGGCAGGAGAATAATTGTGTGTGCCAGATGTTCTCTCTATTAAGAAAGGAGAGAGTAATTGGCACAGGGGGAAAGTCTCTATACTCACGGCAACAGAAACAAGTAGATTTTATTGGCTCCATTTTCAGAAGGAAGGGCTCAGAAAATTTAATTCAATTCCACACGGCCTCCCTACCCTACTTAAGTCATGGAAGAGTAGTTTGAAGTAGTAAAAATATGTGTGTCTCTGTATGCATATGTGTACACATATGCACATGTGCATGTAATATACATATACACATATATATCTCCAATCACCACCAGTTCAATTATTGTGATAGTGTTTTCAAGAAATGAAAACTATCTGATAAAGAGAAACAGAGAAGTGAGTCCAGGGTTTTGTGGGACCGCCTGCTTACCTGTCCTCCTGGTCACACCGAAATCTCTGTGGACAACTTCTTTCCAAGAACTGCATGTTAGTTATTGGCAGTTTGAGAGAAAAATAATCTTCTCTTTGAAAATAGGAAGTCCAGGGGCACCTGGATGGCTCAGTGGATTTAGCCTCTGCCTTCAGCTCGGGTCGTGATCCCAGGGTCCTGGGATCAAGCCCCACATCGGGCTCTGCTCAGCGGGGAGCCTGCTTCCCCACTCTCACCCTGTCTGTCTCTCTGCCTGATTGTGATCTCTCTCTGTCAAATAAATAAAATCTTAAAAAAAAAAAAAGAAGATAGGAAGTCCAACTTAGAAGATCTATACAAAGAGAAAAGAAGAAAATAGTGTCAATTTTAGTATATGTGCTGTTAATGTGAGTTCAAGACAAAAGTAGTGCATATAACTGTTCACTGTGCTGTCCCTCTGGCCCCTGGCAAGCTGGGGTGGGGTTCAGTGAGTCATCTCCTGCATGGGTCACGGGCCATGGCCCCACAATAAGAGAGGCATGTTTGGTAACTATTTCTCTAAGTTCACTCATATGTTCTTCTTGAGACCATGCCCTATTAGCTATATGGTTTGTCCCATAGGAGTCCTCATTTCTCGACTAAAGAGCTCATTCTTAGTTTATTCTTTTCTTTTATAAAATGGCTTTCTAACTCTTGTCAAGGTAACTCGAGACGGTTTCACGGCACTGTGATTTCTGGGGGTGATATTTCAAGTACAATGGAAGATAACAGGTGAATTTGGTTTTTTGTTTTGTTTTGCTTTAAGATTTATTTGTTTTTGAGAGAGAGAGATTGCAGTGAGCACGGAGGGGGGAGCAGAGGGAGAGGGACAGGCAGACTCCCGCTGAGCAAGGGGCAGATGTGGGGCTGGATCTCAGGACCCTGAGATCATGACCTGAGCCAAAGTCAAGAGTCAGATGCTTGAGTGACTGAGCCACCCAGCACCGTCAGATAAAGCTGTCTTCTGATGGCAATCACAAATGCCATCCAACCCAATGTCCACATTTCTTACTCAGAAGATATTTGAAGATCCTGCCCCCGGTGCGCTAGAAGCGGGTGCCTCCTTGTCACAGGCCTGCTTGCATCTCCCACGTCCTCACAGCTGGTGAGCGTCCCATGTCCCAGGACACACACAAACGATTGCTCATTTGCCAGTTTTGACTAACGTTTCCTGGCCCGCCTTCCTGGGCCTGTGACGTCTTCTGGACCCCAAACTTCAGGTTGTGCCACTCACTGCAAGTTTTTTTATTTGTGCAGTCAGAAAAGAAAGTGCTGGTGGAATCTTCTGGCAAGAGCCTGAGCTAGAGGGAACAATATGGGATTAGGAGTTGGCACGCAAGTTGGACAGGGAGAGGCCAGAAGTAGTTTGTCTTTTCCCTTCCTCTCATCTTACTCCTGTCCCATGCCAGTCAGTGTCCAAGAGGGTAGGAATCGGCTGACATGCGGGCAGGGCTGTACAGCCGGGGGGTGGGGGTGGTTAAATGCACCTGCACTGTAGAGAGAGTGTGGAAGGGTCGAGGATGAGACCTGCTGGCAAACAGGAGGTCCTGCCACCCCTGCCACCATCACCTCCCAAGAAGGGACTGAGAGTCTTCATGTACTTCTCCAAACTCAAGTCTGGAGTGAGACCGGAGCCCACTGTCTTACCAAGTCAACAAAGTTAACAAGTCAGAATCCACCATTTCCCCCTATAAAATAGAATGGAACATGAAAGATATTTGAATGCATTCTTTTTTTTTAAAGATTTTATTTATTTATTTGACAGACAGAGATCACAAGTAGGCAGAGAGGCAGGCAGAGAGAGAGGGGGGAAGCAGGCTCCCCGCTGAGCAGAGAACCTGATGTGGGCCTCGATCCCAGGACCCTGGGATCATGACCTGAGCCGAAGGCAGAGGCTTTAACACACTGAGCCTCCCAGGCGCCCCAAATGCATTCTTAACACCTACAGAAATACGTTTTATAGGAGGAAATGACTAATTGTCAACCTGAGCTAAATTTTATAAAATGAAACATGTTCAGAGTAGACTTGTTGAAAGATTTCTTTTTTAAAAAAATTGAAGATCAATTAATTAAAGGTCATTAGATTGGCAGAAGTGTGCTTTGGGTTCGAGCAAGGATATAAACGTGTGTACGGAACATGAAAACTGCTTTAAGGTGCTTTCTGCAGGAGGCTTGGGGAGCAGAATGCTGTGTAACACAGGGACGGCGGCTTCTACCGTCATCAGAAAGGCAGGGGTAGTGGACGGCAGGAGGTGCCCCAGGATGGTGTCAAGAACACAGGATGAGCCATGAGGAGGACAGAGGGTGGCTGCTGCTTCTGCCTTTCCTGGCACCCACGACCAGCCCACCTCATCGGCCATGGAGACACTCGCATGTGGATTGCAGCCCCCGAATCCACTCGTGGTGGTCCTCCAGCCACAGCAGGCAGGGGCTCGCATCTCAGGGCTAACTCTGACATTCCATACAAGCCTGTCTTACTGACCGTTCACCATGCCAGACTTCAGGGGGAAGGAAGTTTTGCAAACGTGGCTTTCAAAC
The DNA here is from genome assembly GCF_020171115.1 of Neogale vison. Lineage (NCBI taxonomy): Eukaryota > Metazoa > Chordata > Mammalia > Carnivora > Mustelidae > Neogale > Neogale vison. Next base: position 312,910,911 of record NC_058091.1, on the reverse strand, counting down.
GTACAGCCCCTTCAGTACATGAAAGACAGGCGTATACGGGGCAAGAATGTTGGCTGAGTGTTAGAAAACAATTTAAAGGCTAAGACTAGGGACGCCTGGGTGGCGCAGTTGGTTAAACGACTGCCTCCGGCTCAGGGCGTGATCCTGGAGTCCCGGGATCGAGTCCCACATCGGGCTCCCAGCTCCATGGGGAGTCTGCTTCTCCCTCTGACCTTCTCCTCGCTCATGCTCTCTCTCACTGTCTCTCTCTCTCAAATAAATAAAATAAAATCTTAAAAAAAAAAAAAAAAAAAAATAAAGGCTAAGACTGATGTTAGGCTCCTGGGAAAACCTAATTCCCTGATTAAAAAATACACATGCTTGAGAAGAAATTCCTCCTCCTTCGGAGGAGGACACAATGTCTGGAGAGATGGTTTCCTTTTGCAGTCCTGAAGGTTCAATGGTCAGGGTCAAAGTCAATTAAGTGAAGCCAAAAGAGAAATGGAATGTCTCCCATCCTTGGTGGCACAGATCTATCAGAACTCACAGCCGCGAAACTGCTTACCTCTAGCTTCCGGGTTAGTGAGACACTAAATTCTCCAGGTTGTTGGTTGGATGTTCCTTCCTACAAAACCAGAAGAGCCTTCCTCCCATGGCTGTGTGATCCACTGGCACAGTTGAGAGAAAGAACACAGCAAAAAAAAAAAAATAATAATAATAATGTTTTTCTGAAAATAAATAAATTTAAAAAAAATAATACCTATCACCAATGGCAAGTAAAATATTCAATAAGATATTTGCAAAATGTTTAGTACAGTGTTATGATATAGCAGATCCTCACCAAATGTATAAAATAACATTACTATTAAAAATTAAAATTCTAAAAAAAAAAAAAAAGAACACAGCAGAACTTGGGAAGAGCAGACAACTGGACATTTGGAACCGTAGCTGATGTCATAAAGAAAGTATTAGAGCTTTGCTCTCGAAATTCTTCTATACAACCCAGTTATTCAAAATATGCAAGAAAGGCCTTGTAAACAGCGCTGGGCTTCAACTTCCTTGACTTTTCGAGTGCTGATGTTACGATTTTGAAATAGTTGGAAGTTTCTTATCTGAGAACAATTCTTCTGAAACTAATTTTTATCTGCGATCAGACTTCTGTTTTGTGTCAAACGTTCAATGCCAGGTAGTTTGTATTTTTCTTTCTGATTGAAAAAATAAGTGTGTGTGTATATATATATACACACACAGAAATGTGTATATATATATACACACAGAAAAAGTAGATATAAATATGGATTAATATATATAATATATAAATAAAATATATAAAAATATTATATATATATGCATGCCATATGTTAATATCATCTGAATGGCAAATTTTTTAGCAGAAAAATGTAAGCCATCTGCACCCCTAGATGCCATAATGGCCACTGGGCAAGAATATGAAATCCAGCAAAACTCACCACCATTTGTGTTGAGCGAAGGTACATTTAGACTGGCATGTCTATCTTTCTTTCTGTGTTTGTCTGTTCTTTCAAAACATATAGATTTATCTATCTCAGTGCTTGCTAGCTGCTCTTTTATATTTTAAAATAAATAGAAGAATAATATAAATTTGGAAACACTGGTTATTCACAAAGTACTAATTTTTCCCTGCTATGGGCTGTCTGCGGTGCCAGCCGTGGGGCCTGCAGGTGGAGAGGAGGCTCTGCTCTCCACTGTGTCTACACAGAGCATTTGGGACGTGGAGTAACGTCAGATATTCACTCACATGAAGGGATGTGGATGTTTTCATGGACGGACCATGGATTCCTAGATGACTTAGCTCACATTGTATAAAATCGACAAGAGCCATCATACCCCTCACTTTCTGCGCATGAGATAGCCTCCTACAGCCTCTTTTAAATGAATTTTAGTGGTTTGGGTTTTGTAAGAGCTCAGTTCTAGGCCAAGTATAAAATTAAAGCCCAGAGGATCAACAGCCCATTGACTCAGCTAATGAATAATCTGTACATGATTTTACTAAAAAAATAGCTTAGCCTCATCCTTCACTTGTGGGGGAAAAAAAACCCACAGTGTATGAACGATTCACATCGGGGCCATTAATGATCTCCCATCCAAGTACTAACCAGGCCCGACCCTGCTTAGCTTCCAAGATCAGACAAGAAGGGCCATTAATGATCTAAAAGGAATTAAAGTCAGCCGCTGTGCCAGTCCATAGAGTTACATTTCTCTATAAAAACTCCCCAAACCGCTGAGCCTTCTTTCCTGCAAAGTCAGTATCTTGCTCAGACCTCGTGTGGGAGGGTTCGGCTTGTCATGGCCCCTCAGGCACCTGTGTGGACCCAGCCTCCACCTCCAAAGAGAGGAGGGATTGGGGCTGATGACGTCACTTCTTGGAGTCCCTCTGCCACAACCTGGGATGAAGCAGGAACCCAGAAGCAGGGAACTGGGCGGTGACACCCCCTGGGCCACCAGGGCACAAATAGCCCCCCACGGTCCTTTCACTGTGTGCAGGTGGTTTCGGTGTTGAGGCTCTTGGGAAAAACCAGAGAGAGGTGAGGTTGGCCTCTGTGCCCATCTCCACCGGCAGATGTCAAGTGTACTGTCCTAGCAGCCCGCTCCCGGGCCGGTCCTCCTCGGTGGGCACCACGCTGCAGAACCGAGTGTCCCTGTCCTCTCCTCTGCCAGGTACCGATGATGTCTTAGGGAATTATGTAATTCCAAGCACTCTGTGATTTCTCAACACATTCAAGTATTTAGAAACGACCATAAGCCATAGTCCAGCCCTCTAGGCTATGAGACCTGCTTGGGACCTGGGGCCTGCCCACACCGAAAGCTAACAACATCAGTGGTGTAAGTCTCCCATCGGAATCACACAGGGGACCGGGCCCCATTCATGCTGCAGGGGTGTGCAGAGACCAGAAGGGGCAGAGGCCATATTGAGGAGGTCCCTGTGTAAAGCCATCAGATTCCACATCAGGGCAGTGACTGTGATTGTGGAAGGAAAAGGCTAATTTCAGAAACACTGTAAAGGGACCGGAGTCTGGTAGCAAGTGCTCAGGATGGTGGCCTCAAGAGGGAAGCAGACATTCTACGGCAGGTGCGGGACGTGAGTCTGAGGGGCAGGAAAGATAGCTGACTCCCGCCGGTGAGGCTTGGTCTTTGGTAGGTCCCTGCACTTCTCCACGTCCCAGATGCTATGCCCTCCTTCCAGATGACTGTCTGTCCGTCCGTCCTTGGGCTCATGGGTGAGCAGGGTAATTAAATGTGGGGGACAGTGGGGAGGGACAGAGACCAGACTGAGCCAAGCCAGTCTGGGATGGCGCCTTTGATGCCTCAGCAGACAGCAAAAACACAGACAAAGACTGTAAAAATAATGTTTTTTGAAATTGAATCTCTGCTGACCTTTCCTCACAGCTGTTAAGTGCTATAAACTTACCTGTCAATCCAGGCACATACTCCAAGTTATTACCAAGGATCTGTTTTTAAAAATAAGAAATGTGCCCCGTGAGAGTTTCACAGGGAGTGAGGGTCTGTTCTCAAACCCAGGACCACCCTGTCCATCCTTCCTGCCGGCGGACTTACGCTTCCACGACCCACCCATTCCTCAAAGACTGTCTGTCCGTCCGTCTCTCGGCTTCTGTGATCCTCCTTTCCCTTGCTCCTGGACCTTCCGTCGGTACTGAATGGTGCTCGGGTCCCCCCCGGCCCACCTCCTACAGCCCCCACCCTTGACCACACACAGGCTCTTCTTCACCGGGAACCTGCTCTTCGGGTCACACCAGGGCAGCCTCCCATCCAGTTCAGCCTGGGATCCCTTCTTCCCTGGGTGGTCAGCGACTTCTTTACGGCTGAATCTAATAACACTTTTCAGGAACTCGCTCGGAAAACTGCTGCCTTGACCCTCCACCTTGCCTTGCCCCCTCTTAGGAGCTCCCTTTGGTTGAGTTGCGCCTGCTTCTCAATGCGTGCTGCTTCCGGGTCACTCCTGGTCACAGTTCCCAAGCCCCAGGGCTCTGTATCACCCTTCTTTAACCACACCCACTTGTGGGCAGACAGGCCCCTCCACTTCTATGGCCATGGCTGCCTGCTTGGCTCCACGCTCATGACCCCCGGAAGACCCAGTGCACGTGTCCTGCTGCCTTCCACACAGCACTTCAGATTCATTGGGCAGAATGTCCCCTCCATGTATGTCCCTGAGCTCTTTAAGGAGCATCACCTTCGGTCCCCAGGCCAGGAACCCACATCCAGCAGCTGTCTCTCCATGCCCCAATACTTCCAACAATACTCTTCTCTGTCCTCACTGCCATGGGCCTGCTACGATGGCCCTTGTCTGTGTCCCCAGCTCTCTCTGTCCCTAACCTTCTCTCCACTAGTCTTCCAGAGATCTTTCCAAAATGTACACTAGATCTTGTCACTCCCTCTTTGAAAAATAAAATAAGAACGCTCCGTGTTTCTCCGTAGCTTAAGTGACAGAGTTTTTAAAAATTTCATGACCTGGAATCTGCCGAGAGCCACTCTCATCTCCCGTCCCCGCCTCCCCTTCCCGCCCCATCGATGTCCCGGTTCTCCTGACCCCTTTGTACTCTCTGAGAACCTAGGACACTTCTTATCTTTTCCTCCCCAAGCCACAGCCTGAACCACTGCCTACAACCTCACCTGGCTGGTGTGTGCCCCTGCTTTACTCCTCAGCCAGGCGCCCTTGATCAGGAAGCCTGCTGTAAGTCTACCCGTCCACCCTCCCCCTAGCTCTTGCAAGGAGAAGGGGAGCCCGCTCCGGCCTGGCAATCTGGCACGGAACAGGAAGCGTGGCCCAGACCACAAGATGAACAGCTGGTGGCAGTTACAAACTCGGTCCCTGTTCAGGATCAATCTTGAGAAATGAGCGGGTCGCCTCCAAGGGTCATCACATGGGGAAGCTCCAAACTGCTTTCCAGAAGGGCTTTCACATAGATCTGTTTGGGGAGCTTTTCTTTTCTGCCATTCTAAAAGAGGCCAGAGCCAAACACCACCTCCTTAGGGTCCTGCTCCTTCCTCCTGAAATGGGGACTCTTGGGTCTTCGTGCTTTTTTCCCTAGCCAGGGACAGGAATATTAAGCCTCTAGCAAGTGCCACGTTGAGCTGATAAAATTAGAGAGACATTATTTAGTTGGGATAAAAGAAAGGTCAAAGCTTCCCAGATGTCTCACTGTGTTACTATTTAACCTTGTTTATTACCTTGAATTTTTATAGACTGAATTAACTTGGAGGGAGGCTTCTCATTTGGACGAAGAAACAATTACATCTGGTCAGGAATCCAATGATCTTCAGTGTAGCTTTTCTGCCTAGCTTGGCTGAAATGCTAAAAACCCCAGGTAGGAAAATTCCCAGCTGACAGTTCATGACCTTATAGGAAAAATCAGAAGGATGGTGGGGTCCTCAGTAAATGAACTTGATTTCTTAAATATATTTATTTTCACTGAAATAAAATAATATATAAGGAGACATCAAGTAAAGATAATACTCATGATGAAGTGTAACATCTAATTAATAATTATGATGACTACGTGTTAGTTATCTCTTGCTTCATAGAAAATTTTCAAAATTCTTTTTTCTCCTGGTATAAAGAGATCCTTATGGCTTGGCTTTTGTTCTATCAATACTATGCCCAGCATGAAACACATTTCTCTGTCATTCTTCATCCTACGGTTTCGTGTCTCCCAGAAGTGGTCTCCGTGGTTGGTGACGCTCACTCTTGTTCGCGATGATGCCACTGTTGACCCTTCAAATCAGAGAAGTTAGAGCAAGGTCCAAGGCAAAGGCCTGGGGCAGAGTTGTGTCCCACATTCCGGCACAGGTCACCCTGGTGAAGGTATGTCAGGTTAGGGCCCGACTCCAGCATTCGAAACCCAGGAGCGTGACCCCGATGTCACTGGAAGGTCCATCCCATCTGGGTTGCAACTCCTATAAACCAAGCCCCTGAGACTGACACAGAAAACCAGAAGACCAGATGGCTCATTCTACAATCTGAACAATCTAATTGTTATTCAGAATGAAATATTCCCGTTGGCAAAGCCAGCACGTTTTCTCCTTGGGAGTAAACCCACGTAGGAGAGCAAATCAGAAGGCTCATTAGAGAGCGGGCTTCCAGCACCTGCCACCAGAGCAAAAGGAAACACGGCTGTTGAATGGCAGTGGACTGGGAGGGCCACATAGTGATAGCCCTGCCAACGGGACACGCTGTTCTGACTCTGTGGCCAGAGGCTCCCTCTACCGCAGCAGAGGGCCACAGGACATGCCAGGGTGGGTGTCCGTGCTCCCCCTTCATCAGCACTTGGGCAGGTTGTCCTGGTGCCTCTAAAGCACCAGACCCAGAGGTCCCTGCTCTGCCTTGCCACCTCTGTCCCTCTCCCCAACGCTTCAGCAGACCTCCAGCCATGGGACCCTGTGAGCAGGAACATCATGGTTGAAGCCTGCTGGAGGGTCTATGTTGCCTTAGGGTTAGGGAACCTAACCTAACTCTTGAGAGGAGTAGATACATTAAGCCATGTCTCATCCAATTATTCAGGGCCCCAGAGTCCTCCCTTCTGCTATGGACCAAACGTACCACATGCCCATACATCTGGGCTGCTTGGTCCTGTTCCACGAGGCTGTACTCAAGCTCAACGCAGTACTCGCTATTTTAATATTTCACTTGAGCAAGGAAGGCCACCACTGATAGATTTCAGCCACTTACTGACTGAGCCATCTCTGTGGCAGTTCACTCACGTGGGTTGAGGAAAGATGGTCAAGGGATGTGTTGTCGTCTTCAAGGACACCTGAGGGCCAGGACCCCAGCACCCTGAAAGGCATCAAGTTCTGTGGGTATGCTTGTGATTGTTTTCCCTTGAAGAAGGTTCCTTCCTTGGGATCTGATGTGGATTTCACGTCCAGTGGCCAACGGGACACCCACCTAGCTTGTTAACACATTGTAAGACCTCCACCCTCCTTGCCCTGCGTCTGCTGTACCCTGTCACCCAGAAAATGCCCCTTGTGTCCAGAAGGGTGGTGCTAGTTTCTCAGTCTTTAACAACAGATTTGGAAGTGTTTATATAAAACTGATGTTACCACTTCCATAATCTATCTTCCTCTTCCTTCCTTCCTCTCTCTCTCTCTCTTTCTCTCCCTCTCTCTCCCTCCGTTCCATCCTTCCTTCCTTTCTCTTTCTTTCTTTCTTTCTTCCTTTCCTTCCCTCTCTCTCTCCCTCCCCCCTTCCTTCCTTGTCTCCCCCCTTCCCTCCCTCCCTTCCTTCCTGAGAGAGTGCATGTAAACGGCTAGGAGGGGCAGAGGGAGAGGAAGAAAGCAGGCTTCCCACTGAACATAGAGCCTGATGCAGGGCTCGATCTCACGACCCTGAGATCATGACCTGAGTTGAAATCAAGAGACGGAGGCCTAACTGGCTGAGCCACCCAGGCACCCGCTTCCATCAATATTTCAATGTTTGATGGCATCACAGGTAAAATATCAGAGACTGTAATATCTTCATATGAAGTTTTTAAATTCATTTTTTATTATACTAGCATACTAAATTTTATATATATATTTTTTATTTTATGATTTGGTAAGTTGTGTTTTTCTGGAAACATGTCCATTTCATCTAAACTTTATATACATTAGTTTCATATTTCATGAATTTCTTCTCTTATTTTTTTCTTCTGTTCATTTATGTTTAACAAGCTTTGTTTTTCTAGCTACTAGAGACGGACGCTGTCAAAGAACTCATTGCACCAGGCAAGGGGAGCAAACAGAAGTTGATTTTATGCTGATATCATTGCAGGAGGCACTGGCAAATCTGGACGCTCAGCTCCACTGAGTCAAGGCCAGGATCAACACACCCATCTCGGGACACAGAGTGCTCCCTCTCATCCCCACAGCAGACCCCACTTCCCACCTTTGTCCCCCTCGACCCACAAGGACAAGGTCAAAGCTCTGTTCAATTTCTTAACCTCTTAGCAATCCAGTGCTAGCAGATGCTTCTCGAGGGAGAAAAGCCCCAAGTGCTGGGCTCGCCTGTCTGTCTCCCTTGGTCTCTCTTGTTCTGTCCCATAACCTGAATAGTGCGTGCCCCATGCCACTGTCGGAGAGCTCCAGTGTCCCCCAGCAAAATAGATTTTCCAGCTTTTGTACAGTTCTCCATGAAAAAACTCCGAATCATCTAGTCTGTTATTATTTAAATGTTTTATTGCCATCGACATATTTAATCAATAACTGTGATTTGCCAGAGAGTAGATGCAAGTGAAAATACCTGAATGGAGATTCTGCTTCCGTAGACAGAAGAGCGTCATGGCATTTGCAATCACTTTCCTGCCAAGGGTTCTCTCTGCATTTCCTTTCATAACACAATTTGGGCATCTAAACATTTATTTTGCTGGGTTATACCGTGGGCATCTATTGTGTTCCCATTGTTTACATGCCACGCTCTATTTTTGCTCCGACTTTAACGTGACAAGTGAGTCCTGAGATGTACATTACGGAAAAGAGTATCGTAAACGCGCAGCCCCGCTCAGCTTGTGCGGGTTTTGGAAACAGAAATCCCAAACGAATTATGCCACTCTGCCTAAGACATGTTTCCATGTAGTCTACCGCTGAATTTTCGCGATGTCTCAGGACAAACATACCGATAACACAGGCTGGATTTGGGTGGCTCTAGCTGAGTTGCCAACAGATAGTTCATTCAATGGCTTTACGCGGATTCACGAGTAGTGGGGACAACTCCCCGAGAACCTCTTCGCCAGCCGTCTGTCACAACCGCTGGAAGGCTGAAGGCAACACACGAATACAAGTCACCTACTGGTAAAGTTCACAGTGACGTCGTTGGTGTGTCACTACTTGTGAATTCCCCAGCGCTCCCCTGTCTTCCCAGCAGTGACCTGCAGCCTGTGTGTGCGCTCGGGGCGGCTGGGTGACGTCGGGTCTCTGTGTGAGTCTGCACTGACACGACACACCAGGGGAGGTGTGACATGAAAGCAATAGCTTTCTCAGTGATCAGAGGAAGAAACTGAGGCTTGCAGAGCCTGTGGGATTCGCGGAGGAGCAGGGTCCGTGGGTGTCCGGTCAGGAGGCACCGACACAGCTCCGTAAACGTCTTCTTTCTGCTGAGGCCCCTGTGCCCCAGGGCCAAGCACCGCATGGACTGGTGGCTGGCTCCCAGCCCTGCGGCCTCTGCTACCGTGAGCCCAGCGTCCACGGCACTCACTGGGAGCTGGGAAGAAAGGGCCGTTCGTCAGTGCTGGGGCGGAAGGCTGACTTCGACTTCCCTCTCTTTGACGCTGTTTCCTTTTTCCCTCCTGGTTTTCCCCTTTGCTTCCTTTGGTTTATTGCCGCCTCTCATTTTGATTGTTTCCGGGGTGATTAGCCTCAGTGACTTATTTTTTAGTGTCTTTCCTTTCCTCTTCTTGTCTTCTTTTAGTTTACACACACACACACACACACACACACACACACACACACACGGGCGTTGCTGCCCACACAACTTCTCGCAGCGAAACGAAGCTCTTCACTAGCTGTTGGTGTTAGTCCAACATTGATGGACTTGGCTTTGCGGAAAGATGGCAGGCGGGGTTTCCTGCAGGCACCGTGCCCTCCTCAGGTGGGGCAGGCCGACAGCCCCCGGGAGCCGGCCCCCAGCCCCGCCAGACTCCGCATACAGCTGCAGGTGTTAAGAGCTAAGTCGGTGCAGAAGCCACCTGCCGGGACTCCTACCATCCCCGGAGCCGACTCCCGGCCCCTCCGAGCAGGTGTGTCCCACGGGTCAGATACACCCAGATGTAACATGCATGTTTGTCTGACTCAGAAAACGGCCCCTGTGAGAAGACAGACCTCAGTCATTCTGCCAGACGGGCCTGCGCCAGCCCTGCCCACCTAGAGACCCCTGACTCGCGGGCCCGTCCCTGCTCGCTCCCGCGGCCCTGTCACCCACTGCCGCCTCTCGAGGCACGGACTAATGTTTCTATTCTCTCAAGTCATGATCCTTCTGCTCTGTTTTTGCTTTTGTTTTCAATGTGACTATCTATTTATCTTTTTGAAAGCACACGACGACACGTCAGGAAACCAGGATTTTGACTCAGGCTCTGTCGCTGCGGACGGGCCTGCTCCCCGATCTGCGAGCGTGTGGGTTTGTCTTCCTCAGCTCCCTGCGTCTCTGCCATGCGCCCGGATAACTCGCCTGGCTTTACGCTGCCCCCGGGCCAGTCCACGAGGCCCATCCGGCACTGAAAGGTGCTCTTCTCCTGCGTAACACGTAGGTAGACTGCGGGGTGACGTGGGGCGTGACTGTCCACAGGTCACTTATCCGGAGCCCATGAGAGGGAAGGATCCCCTCAGCGAGGGGCCACCTGGTCCTCGCAGGAAGCAGTGAACCCGGGCAGCCCGTGCGTGAGAGACCCACGTCGCAGGCCTCTGCAGAAGGACAGCTCCCAGCGCTCCTGGAAACCTCACGTTGAGGGGAACAGAAAGACCCCTGCCACGCCACGGTTTCTATAGGGCAGATGCTTGGAGCCTCGGGCAGAACTCGCAAACCACTGAGGGCGGAAGCAGGGTTTGCAGCCGCTGGAGAAGTACCCGCTGTCGGGAGGCTCCCTGCAGGGGCGTGTGACCACTCGCTCTGGTGACCAGAGTCGCCACTGTGTGTGTCCTCGAGACCCCGGAGAGTGGAGAGGGTTCCCCCCAAGGTGTGTGCTCAGACACCTGCCGCTGGATATAACAGCAACAACGACACAGCTTGCTTTACATGTTTAAATAACAGGACTTATTTTAGCTTAAATAATCTGGACATTCCTTGCGGCTTCGTGACAGGTAATGTCTTCCCCTAGAGCCTCCCCGGTGTCAGGAAAGCCTGATCCCTGGTCACCAGCGTTCAAAAATAGGACGAAGAGGCTCAGAAAGGGAGACGCCACGTGGCCTGACACAAGTCAGGTTTTCCGTCCGTGAGACAAAATGTGCAGGAGAGACACCCTCGGAGCATGGAGCACGGAGATCGGTCTCCGCGTGGAGGGAGGAACGTTCAGTAAGTGTGCAAATCCCCCTGCCGTGCTGGTGGCTACGAAGGCAAGGCCAGCGTCGGTACCGTGGGAGCGGGAATGAACGTGGAGCCCGTCTGCCAGGCGTCCAGGTGGGGACTACAGCTGTGTCCAGAAGTCTGCTCCCCTCAGATCTCGGGGTGAACACAACTGGATAATTGTACGTGAGTATGATGATTTAAAGATTGAATCAGGGGCGCCTGGGTGGCTCAGTGGGTTAAGCTGCTGCCTTTGGCTCGGGTCATGATCCCGGGGTCCTGGGATCGAGTCCCGCATCGGGCTCTCTGCTGAGCGGGGAGCCTGCTTTCCTCCTCTCTCTCTCTCTCTCTCTGCCTGCCTCTCTGCCTACTTGTGGCCTCTCTCTGTCAAATAAATAAATAAAATCTTAAAAAAAAATAAAATAAAGATTGAATTATACAGAAGCAACGGAAAGCAGTGTCACAAGAGAAGAAGGCAGAGCCATGCGCAGGCCGCCATGACGCGGAAGAACCCTAGTCTAGATGAGGCCCTGTGGCCTCTCGGCATGTCCCCTGGGAAGCCGCCCCCGGGTTCCACAGAGAGAGTCCTGGAAGTGGTGAGGGCAAGAGCTAACCTTGACCTCGGCTCTGATCTGAGGAGCTCCTGGCAAAGGCGTGGAGGGCGGTTATGGTCCTGGGGCTCCCTGGCATTGAGAGCCTCTGCGGTGGGGCCCCACATACCTGTGGGCGACGGTTGTGGTCAGTGGTGAGCAGGTGGGAAAGGTAAGGAGACGTCCGCCAGGAAGCTCTGATCGGGTCCTACCAAGGGGATTCGGTTTCTCTGTCGTTTCCTGGTCTGGACTCTCGATCTCAACCCTGCCTCCTTCTCGTGCTCACCTCCACATGGGTTCGCTCCGATGTCCCCTTCTCAGGACGCCCTGCACGACTGGCTGGTGTACATTTGCCTCCACTCTCCCCAACACTGTCTGCACTCTCTCCACAAATCCATGTCATTGAAGCTCCTGTCTCTTTTGCTCATTTACGGGACGTACCATCTGTGCTGCTGCACCAGGGCCTTGTCGGGCCACTTTGCCAAGACACCCCGCAGCCCGGAGCGTTGTCAGGCACATGGTAGTTCCTACTGATCACCTGAGTCTTGAAAACGTGGCCATCTCCTGTACTCCACATACCAACAAAGGTGACCCCCTCTAAGTATGAAAAAATTTAAGCTAAAGGCAGAAAGCTGAAATTATTAATACGAAAACCCAAAGCATTAAAGTTGTTCAAGATTAACCATTGGCTGGGCCAAAGTGTTGTGAGCGTGTTTCATTTAGAAACTGTTGATCGTGTTAAACAACAAGAAGCCTTCTAGCAGAGAAAACCATTTTTACAATCTAAGTCTACCTGATTGAAAATATACCAATCGTCTTGGGTATCCATCATAGTTCAATTAATAAAAGTTAACTGTTAATTAAAAAAAAAAGGTTGGGATAAATTTTGCAAACTAAAAATGTTTCCAGTAGTTGTCTTTTGAGGTAGCAATCTCTGTCTATGTCAAATCTTACGGGATTTGCCTTTTAGGAAAAAAAAAATCTTGTCTATAAAAGTCAATGATTGCCTGATAAAGCTTTGTACTTTTCCTCAAATGTGACTAAGGACGGTGTCAATTAAAATGTTTATCACTGTGAACCCAATATGCTTATTTACTCACTTGGCTTTACTGCCTCCAAGACAGCCGCCCCCCCCCCCCCGTCGAGTCACTCAGCCAACAAATAGCAATTAGACAGCAAGTGTTTGGCGAGAGCTGGTTTGGGGCAAAGCCCTGTGCTATATATACCGGGATGAAGAGGGTGGGCTCCTGCCTTGAGAAGTGCATCTCCCAGAAGGGGAGACGAGCTGCACTAACATCCTCCCTGCCAGCCCCCCCCACCCCGGCTCTATCTGCACACTCTACTCAGGCAGGAGGGAAGGAGAGAGCCCCCTGAGGAGCAGGGCTGCGTCCACGGGGAGAGGGGAGCATCCCGGCGCCGGAGTGTCACGGACAAGCAGTGAAGACAGGTCTGGCCACGCTGCATTCGGCGCTGAGTGCTGGGGGGAATCTAGACTTGATTCATTGGACAAACCAGCATCTTTGCACGGATTTAAAGTGTGAAGAGGATAACTGGGACACTTAGCCTCCATGAATTGGACAATCTGGACTGCATTCAGACGCAACCCTTGATTTTATAGTTCTTATTCAAACTGATGCAGAAACAGCCTCAAGGTGTTGAATTTGGGGATCCGTAGTTGCATGGGATGCATGCTTTCACTGTGTGTGATGGGTAGTGACAGGCAGCTACCTTAGCAGCGGCCAGAAATAGAAAATAATTATTACAGGACACCTAACAAATGGTCCGAGCCTGTGCCTGGCATTGTTTGGGATGCCAGGGGTCCGTTTGGAACGTCTCCCAGCCTGCGGGGGCGGTCTGCTGGCGTGGAGGGTTCTGGGCAAGTAGCTGAAGGGCCGGGCTGTGTGCGGAACCCACAGGTGCTGAACACCCTCTCGGGCTAGCACCTAGGTCCTTGCTCACCCAGGCAGGTGCTGAACAGACCTGGGTGTGGGCAGATGAGGGGTGGCTGCAAGAGGCAGTTGCTTGGTTCACTATGGGGTCAGGGTTAGGGACCACAGCTCAAAGTGCAAACCCTTTCCCGAAAAGTACCCAGTCTATCTCATGTGCCAATGACCTCCTAAACTCCCAGGACCTTTCCTGAGAAGAAAACGGTGACCGCCAGTAGCCAGCACTTGTCCAGCATACACGCTACAGATTTCAGTCTCCCCATGACAGCCGGATGGATCCAAAGTGTTTGCCCCATTGTGTAGAGCAAAAGGCAAATCTGTCCGTTGTTTCAGGAAATTTCAACTTTTGCACCTACAGAGGGAAGACTGGACGAGAGGGACAGACACATCCCTCAAAGCCCCGAACCCCCTCCTCTCTCTCCCTCCTTCTCCCGCTCTGTCTCCCAATCATTCATATCCAGACTTCTGCCGTACAAGTAAGTTTTTGAGATTAATATTCTGTGGGGAGAAGAGTAAATCCTAGATCCCAGCAACGTTGCTTCAAGGGGCTTCCTTTCTAGGTATTCTTTTAAAAAATCATTGTGTTCTATTACTTTTAAATACCGAGCTGCCTTAGAGGGAGGAAATTCTTTACTGATCCTGGTTTCCAGGCATCTCCCATCTATGAGTGAGATGCTCTACCTGGGGCACAGCGAGGCCGGAGGACAGACAGATGGACAGGAGCAGGTGGCTTCAAGATCCAGGCAGGGCCCTGGGTATGCAGAGGTGGGCATTTGCTTCACAAGACTGGTGCTGTCCTACATCTTGTGTCCTATGTCCCCAGAGCTGGGGAAGGGGTAGGCTGGCCAGGAGGGCTTATCAGAATAAAAGATGTCACAGCACTGCAACTGCGACCCGAGTGGAGAGGGAGCGAGGTTTGCCATGGGCTTGTCCCTCCACCACCATGGTAGTGACCACAGCAGAGGACGAGAGACGGAGGCCCTGGGACCCATGATTGTCAGGCCTCAGGAGCCTTGGGAGGAGCTTCTGGAAGGGAATTCCCCAGGTCCCTCAGCCCTGTGTGCACCTGCACCGTCAGCTTCCAGCCTGGACGACTCAGAGGCCACCGCCACAGGGCACCCAAACCCAGATGCCACAGCAGCGGCCTGCTGCCCCGTGAGGAAGACGCCTTAAAAGCGTAGGACCCTCGTCAGGTGAGGTCCCTCCCCACCCCCTCACCTGTCGGGTCTCAGCATTACCGGCCCACAGAGGGATCCCATCTGTGCTGTGACCCTGTGTCCCACGTGATTATAGATCTGCCCCCTGTTCCCCCCAGATAATTCTGGAGCTGCCCAAGGCAGGGGTTCCAATGTTTGCAAAAAAGACCCAATAATGAAGAGATTGGAGGCTTGCTATCAGCAGACCTCCCTCCCTCTCTCCCCTCCTTCCTTCTTCTTCCGAAGTACGTCCACCCAGGATGTGGGGCTTGGTCTCAAGGTTTGTCCTCTGGGAGACTTTCCAGCAAGACTTGTGGGAGAGGCAAATCCCCTGTTCTTTCGTGTGCACCCCCCATTGTGGGGTCTCTTATTTGCTCCCTTACCAGGCACTGGCTGAGCACTCAGGTGGTCCCGGGGCCATGTGGGGCCCACAGCCTAGTCCTGTGCCTGGAGGTCCACACTCCGAGGCAGAACCAGGGCCACACAGCCGGCCACCTGCTGTGGTGGACACGTGGACAGGGACAGAGCATGGAGACCACAGTGGAGCGTGGACATAGTTCCGTGAGAAGATAGCACAGAGACCCATCTGTCCCTCATGTCTCTACACAGGCTCTCGGTCCAGGGAGGGTGTCCCAGAGGCAGAGGCACATACTTTATTTAGAGGAGCGTCGGGTCACCTGGAAAGCTTTCCTGGTTTTCAGATTCTTTGATGAACTTGGATTCCCGCTGCCATCATTCTCCTGGGGAAGGTATGAAGACTTCAGTCACCTGCCGGGTGTCAGGGACTACGGAGCATCCCTGGCTTCCTCCCGCCCCCTTCCCAGGGCACGCGGCCCCTTCAGATACTGTCGGTGTCAGCACAATTTACGGATGCCCACCCCCCCAACCAAGGCTGCTCTCTGAAGAGGCAAAACCCAGTTCAGTCACATGCCTGCAGCCGCCCTGTCTGCGACTGTGTGTGTGTGTCCACTGCCGCTCACAGAACACCTGCCTCTGCTTGCCCTCTTGTTCGCACCCCAGAGCCTGCCTGCCGTGCCCTCTGAAGCCGAGGAAAGCAGCTTCTGTTTGCACCAGCAGAGGGAGTGCATGGCAGTTTGCTTGTGGCTCCTGGCCAGCAGGTCCTTGCACCTGGCCGGGCGCATCTGCCAACTTCTTTTGGCTCCTGCCTATCAGCGCAATGCCCTGGGCAGGCCCATGGCCCCCAGGGAACCCTCATGGACCGCCCATCTTGAGAACCACTAATTACTGCACTGAGGAGCAGACCTGGCTTCCCACGGACCACTCAGCTTCAGAGGTGTTTCCACATGGGGCCACAGTGATGTGCTGTAGCCTGCTTCACCTCAGCCGTCACCGAACATGTGTGGGTGCCCTGGTGGATCCCATTTCCCCCCAAATGTGCACCCCCCTCTCCTGGTTTCTTTTGTGCAGGGCCTTGGAGGCTCTGGGGAGCCCAGAATCTGAAGGCAAGCACTGTTGGGCCGCAATCCTTCCATGTGGGATCACCAATAATTCTCCTTCCTCACCCGGGTTCCTCGCCCATAGCCCGTTTCTCAGCTTGTCCATCTTCTCTTGGTGTTTCCCATGCTCATGTCCCTAGATATTGGATCATATGATGAATGTGATCAATACCCAAGCGTTGCTTTTTCTCTCTTCTTAGCAAAAATTCGGCGGCAAATACCCCTCAGGAGCATTAGACACTTGGGTGTCAGTGACAGTGACATGGAGGAGGCATCTAATTCCCTAGGATAACGTGACAGTATCAGTCGGTTCCCTGGTTCCGTTCTGATAAACTGCACCAACAGCCAACATTCTGCAAGATTTTCTAATTTTTTTCCTATTTCTCTCTCTTTTCTTTATTTCTTTCTTTTTCTTTTTTTTCTTTCTTTTTTTTTTTTTTGCAGTGTAGACAATTCCTCAGTCTCATGACATTAGCTTTTAACCATGATTCATGAAGTAATAAAGGAATCCTTTATTCAAGAAGCCACTTATCCTGCTAAAAATTCCTTCTATATTAGCTTTCTCATTATGACCCTGTGCAGGCATCCATTTCTCAAGAAGAGCCAGATTCCTTATCTCTTGAGGAAGGGATGTGAGAGACATAGAAATAGTATAATAATCAGAATGGTGATTTGTCAGAAACTCGTAAGAAAATAAGTCCAGCTTCTTAGTTACCCTGGGGACTATCCCAGGGTCAGGAGTCTCACGAACACCGATGACTCCGCCTGCTGTTGGTTTGTGAGCTGTTGGTCACAACTGTCGGCAGGGAGAAGGTGGGAGCATCTCTAACAAATCACGATGGGAAACCCTCCAAACAGAATTCACCTGAGACCCTCCTGGTCAGCTGACTCTAGTCCACACCCACCTTCAGGGGAGACCTTCCAAGGGCACAGTTCCCTCTACATTTGTGTCCGCCAGCGGTGCCATCCCAGGGACTGTGACAAGGCACTGTGGCACACTCATGGGTGTGCTCAACCTGGTCCAGCACGAGCTCGCTGTGTGTTTGTAAGATTTCCTCCATTTCCCCAACAATCGGCTCTTCTGATCTTACAGAGGTCCCCGGGTTGATTCCTGTTGTGAACCTGCAGAATAAGGAGGGATGGAGGGGAGTGCGACATCCGAAATACACGGGAAGAGCGCACCTGCTTCGTCGCCGGGCGGGGGTGGGTGGAGATGGTACCAGCCGTGGGGGTGGGGCTCTGTCTCAAGACCCAGATGTCATGACCTGAGCTAAAACCAGGAATCATTAACTTAACTCACTGCACCCCCCAGGTGCCCTGGTGGCTTGGGGTTTTTAGAAAGAGAAATATAAGGCAGAATTTAGAAAAGGTATTTGATCCCCAAAAGTACTTTTTCTTGAAGAATCTTGTGGGTCTCCTGTTCTGTGGATAACATTTTGGGAAATGCTAGATACAAAATGGTAAAGAGCTAATCTGGGCTCGGAGGAGGGCAGGTCTGAGGGCATTCCAGGGGACCGAGGGAGAGGATTCGGATGTGGCAGATGCAGATGGGGCCTCTGCCATGAGGCCGATGGGGTCCTGCCAGACCTGAACACCTGTGCCTTCTGGTCCACACCACTGCCTTCCTCCCAAAATACCTGTGGTTCCATCCCTGGCAATCCACTCTGGTCGTTGGATGCCACGTGAACTGGCGGAAAGTACCAGCAAGTCAGTGTGCCTGGGAGCAGCCTTCAGACAATGAAGGATGGAGGTGGTTGGGTAAACCCATGTCTTCTCAGCCCACACACCAGTCTACAGTCACCCAGAGCCCCAGGGAGCAAGGCCTCAGTTTCACTGTAGTAACCCGCTCTGGCTTCCCCACTCTCTAACCATGCTTCCTGGAGTCACCTCCAAAACTTAACACTTTCACCCAAATCCTGGCCTAAAGGTCCACTTGTGGGGAAGCCCAAACTGAAACAGACACTTACTTAACTAAAAAGGAGGCGCGTCATTGTCGTGATTCCCGTGGAGGACTTCAGCCTTGCCTTCACAAGTACTCCAACCAGCTCTGTGTCTGTCCCTGCCTCGCTGCCATCCCCTTATCGATCTGTCAGTCCTCTGTCTGTCCATCCGACTGGTCTGTCATCAGCTCTCCACCTACCTAGAAAAGAAGAAAAGTGGATACACACAATGCTAATACTCACCCCTATGTTACGTGGGTTGAGGGAGAGTGGCCTCCGTGTGTCCGTGTACGTGTGGGCGCCCCTGTGTGTTGTCCAAGTACTCCAGAACTAATGTACACTCACTTTATATTTGGGGGAAAACAAGAATGTTTTATGAATGCTTACCTATAAGACTAAAGATTTTATACTCAACCTCCACAGTCCGCTGGCACTCTGCTACTGGGGAAGAATGACAACATGCACTACAGACAAAGGGCTGATATCCAAGATATATAAAGAACTCCTCAAACTCAAAAAACAGATAATCATGGCAAAAAAAAAAAATGGACAGAAGACATAAACAGACACTTCTCCAAAGAAGATATACAATTGGCTAACAGACACATGAAAAAAAAATGTTCATCATCACTAACTGATAGGGAGATTCAAATCAAAACCACATTGAGATACCACCTTGCACTAGTTAGAATGGCCAAAATTAGCAAGACAGGAAACAACGTGTATTGGTGAGGGTGTGGGGTAAGGGGAACCCTCTTACACTGTTGGTGGGAATGCAAGTTGGTGCAGCCACTTCAGAAAAGTGTGGAGATTCCTTAAGAAATTAAAAATAGAGCTTCTCTATGACCCTGCAATTGCACTACTGGGTATTTACCCCAAAGATTCAGATGTAGAGAAAAGAAGGGCCATCTGTACCCCAATGTTTATAGCAGCAATGGCCACGGTCGCCAAACTGTGGAAAGAACCAAGATGCCCTTCAACGGACGAATGGATAAGGAAGATGTGGTCCATATACACTATGGAGTATGATGCCTCCATCAGAAAGGATGAATACCCAACTTTTGTACCAACATGGACGGGACTGGAGGAGATGATGCTGAGTGAAATAAGTCAAGCAGAGAGAGTCAATTATCATATGGTTTCACTTACTTGTGGAGCATAAGGAATAACACGGAGGATATGGGGAGATGGAGAGGAGAAGGGAGTTGGGGGAAATAGGAGGGGGAGGTGAACCATGAGAGACTGTGGACTCTGAGAAACAAACTGAGGGGTTTGGAGGGGAGGAGGGTGGAGGGTTGGGTGAGCCTGTTGGTGGGTATTAAGGAGGGCACGGATTGCATGGAGCACTGGGTGTGGTGCATAAACAATGAATCTTGGGACACATACACAAATCAAATTAAATTTAAAAAATTGAATTAAAAATTTAAAAAAAAGAATGAAAACATAAATATAGGTATTGAGCACCCCTTTTCTTTCAAACTGTGATTTCCCCTGAAAGCAAGGAAGGGAGACAGAGAAAGGAATCCCACAGCAATTCACTAACTGGCTAATGCCACGTTAGCTCCTGAGGAGGTGGCCGAGCCCGTTCCTTAGCTCCCGTGTGAGATGCTCCCCCTCGCCTGCTATTTGAAGGCATTTACTACAGGAACGCATGCCTCCATCACTCTACCTTCACTACGAATTATGACTCACCCTGCCTACACAAATCCCCTCAACGGCTTCGGTTTTCTCCTGAATCAGTGACATTTTAGTCCCCGGGACCCTAGACCATTTCCATAAAACATATACCATCACCAGAATGCCCTTAAATTTAGCCTGGAGATTGAACTGAGATATCTTTGTCAGAAAGATCAGATTGGTTAATGGGGAACTAGAAATTATTTGTATGCGACAAATCGTGTCAGCGTCCTACCTAATGGGGGCTGTGTCTGGGGCAGAATGAGGCCTGAGCAAGAGGCAGAGAACTCTAGCAGCTCTCCCGCTTGCAAGCCAGCATCACAAGCCATGTAGCTCCTGAAAGGGCTGAGACCACGTAGGTCATTTCCAGATATTTTCCTTTGTGCGTGGGATGTGTGTTTTACCCGTGGGTGGGAAACCTCCATTGGTCCTCAGCCAACAGGAGGCCTGAGGGGTCCATGACAGACAAATACTTCATGGTAGGGAGGAAGAGTTCACAGGACAGGACAGGGCAGCCACACGGAGCTGGCCTAGCTCTTGCCTCTCCCGGGGGATGGTGGGATGAGCTCTTGCCTCTTCCCAGGGATGGCAGGATAGAGATGCTGGTGGGGGAGGCCAGCAGCCAGCGCGAGAACGGCTCTGAACCCCTGTCTCACTGTCTCGCTAGAGTGTGACTCTTGTCACTTCTGGAACTATAAGCAGTAGTTTCATTCTCTTTAGAGGGAATGCAGCCCCCGTCCCCATGTCAACAGTCAGTCAGTCTAGATACAGCTGTCCATCTAATAATCCTTCAGAAGCAGCCAATAAAGACCTAGAGTCTGATTATGCCCTGACACTTGGGGGGCCCTGGGGGGCTGTCCTATGAGCCAACCTGCTTCTGACGCTGCGGTGCACGGCGTAGAGAGGCCACCGTCCGAGGAACACTCCACACCAAGGGCAGCGCAGGTCCACGTTCTCGCCTCCTCCTCCACGTTACTTTCCCCCCGACTCCATCCATCCTGTTTACATTCTCGTTCTTTGACTCTCTTCTCTCTCTACTTGCCCCTTCTCCTTTGGAAGGAAGGAGCCATGGGCAACCTTGAAGGCTGAGGAGGGCAGGAGTACAGCTGCCGTCCTCGGTCAGGTGCGTTTCTGCAGTGGCACATTTGGTTCAACCAACAACGCTCTACTCTGCAGCCCTGTGCTGCTCATTCTCCATTTGCCCTTCTGGACTCTGTCTCTTCCGGCCTCCGCCTTGCCTGGGCTCCAAGGCAATGAAGGTCTGCAATTACCAGCTCCCTCCTCTCCGGGCTTCTGTCAGTGGAAATACCAACAGAGAATGAGATCCTTAAGAAAACCGGGCCCGGGACACTCTTCACTCTCTGGCTGCAGCCCCAGCGGCCGCGTGCTTCTTTCATCCCTCGGGGCTGAGAACACTGGGCCGCCCCTCTATGGCACCAGCTCTCACCCGTCTCAGGTGACAGTCCTCCCCCGCCGCCTCTCTGGGTCTAGGGCAGGTAGTGGGCCCCAGCAGTGGCTATCACAGGTCACCTCAAAATCCCCAGTGGGTTACCTTAACTGACTTAGGCATCCACAAGTGGCCCCTTCATTGAACTCATTGGTGAGCATGACTCTCTTGCCTGCAGAAACCAACTTACAGCATTGGCTGGTGTTCTAGAGGGTTGAGACAGCACCCATTAGGGTACGGGGGAAGGATAAGGTACCCTGAGTTCAGCCCCCTTTCTGGTTCCTGAAGTTTAAGCATGAGATCCTCTCACTTCCTTGAGCTGGAGGCATCAGCAGACATAGGCTCGACTTCCTTTTTCGATTTCAGAAGTGCCAAGAGCAGTCTGCTTGGGGACCCTGGTGTAGATGGTGCTGGTTGGTGGTTTTCTCCAGCCACGGGTGAATGCCTTATGGCATGCCTTGGTTGGGACACATTTCCACGTAGGCCAGACGTGCCCACACCACGGCCCAGCATCAGCCACTCAGAGCTGCTGTCCCCCGGATTTCCCTTTCTATCCCTCTTAGCTTTTCCTGCTCACTTCTCCCTGAACAAGGTAACAAGGATGGAGTCCCTGGCAATTTGCCAGTTGCTGGGTGAAGTCTGACCAGTGAATCTGTCCACGTTTCCCTCTGAGAAGTTCCTGAGAGGAGAGAGACCAGAGCAGGACAACTGGACGTTAGCACTGCAGAGCTCCTGGAAGTCCAAAATGCCAGCACCTGACATACCTCCACGCCCTCACAAGCTGCGGTGCTGTCCTCCTGCTGTTTCCTCTGACTGCCCCCCGACACCAAGCACGCTGAGCCGCATTCCTAGACACTCTCCTCTCCCGTCGCCCACACATATCACCCACCAACTCGAGAATTCCCTTCCTCGACCTCCTTGAACCAGATTCACTTTTCTTCACCCCTACCAATGCTTCCCTTTTGAGCTGACGGCCATTTCTCCTGGAACACCAGAACACATCTTTTTCCCCAAACTGTTCTCTTTGGTTCCTTTCTTGGCCTTGGGGATTCTTCTCCACGTTGTTGTTAATCTGCTCTTTCTACTCACACCTGATCATACCCCCTGTGGCTCAATACCCTTCAGTGGCAAGACGTGGATTGACTCACAAGACATAGGACACCCCTCACCCTATGACCCCAGACCCGCCCAGGCCCGTCACCTCCCTGGCCCATGCCGTCCTGTCTCCTGCCTTTTACTCACACTGCCTATGGTCCTGGGACATCCATGCCAGCAACAAAACAATCTGGTCCCAATGGCTTCCTCAGTTTCGCTTTACTTGTAAACTGCTTGCCTTTGTCTTCCTCCAGAAGAATAAATTATGTTTTTAAAACGTTACTTGACCTGGCTTCCCATCCAAAATCTCATGCAAAGACCCAAATTGTAACAAAATCAGTGCAGCCCCAACACTGTGAAAACTCATCGGGTCACCTGTGCTCCTCAGGAGAGAACAGTCCCCCACAGAACGCGGCTGAGCCTAGCAGCAGTAGAGCAGGGCAGGACAGGAAGCGTGTAAGGAGGTTTCTATCCATAAGCACCCCCATCGATCACCCTCAAAACACAATCCCCCTACTGCATACTCTCAAATGTAAAGAAGTTGTCTACGCTCACAACGGATTATCCGGACAGTGAAATTGTGTACGTGCGCGTCTGTGTGGTAAAGATCACCTCTCACCTGTAATCCTAAATAATGCCCTTGGCTTAAAGTATGCCCCTCAACATTTCACTGCCTATAAGATGTTTTTTATCCTTCAAGACCATACAATGTGTTACTATAGCATTTTTACATTTGTCTGCAAGAGAATTCACGTATACGTACATTTGTCCATGGGATGTTATTTCTCTATTTCACAACTGTTCTTTGACTTACCCCGCTGCACTCCCATCCAGCTCCTGAAAAGCCCCTGTAATGTGCTCTTGCCCTTGGCATGAAGACAAATCACTTTAGCCCAGCTGACCAAAGCTTGCATGGATTCGTCTCTTCCCGTTTCTCAACCGTACCTTGAAGTGATCAGACCGGTGCACCAGGAAGGCCTTGTACACAGGAGACTTTAGCACCCAGGAAAGAACTCATCCCAGATCATGGAGAAAATGATGATCATTTGCTATATTGTTTTGCACACATATTGTATCACTTATTTACATATTTTAGCTGTTCAGAAAAATCTCCATAGATTGTCACTTCACACTGTGCATTCAACAGAATCCCAGATAGATGGAAAGGTAAATCTTGAGGTTGAATGTGAGTTTATTTATAAATGAGAAAGTATTTTCAAAGATTTTTAAAATAAATTAACATTTAATCTGAAGATAGGGAAGAATTTATCAGTAGAAGAGCCAAAGAAGACAACACAAGAGTGACAATTAATTAATTTGATTAGAGATAGCAGGTTTTCATCCTATTGTCAACATCAGAGGCAAAATCAAAGGACCAAAACACATTGGGTGAATATTTGCAATATGTTTGATAAAGAATTTATGCTTGAAATATACAAGAACTCACATACCTCAATGGGTAATGTACCCACAGTCCTTTGGAACATTGTCCAGCATTTTAAGTGCTCTGTAATAATGTAAGCTCTTTATTACTTGTTTGTTATTGTTAATATTTGTTATGTGTTACAAAATTGTTAATATTTGTTGCTATTGGTTAGTATTGTTACTATTGTTAATAGTAACAGTTCTAAGATATAGGGAGAAAATACAAGGTCCAAAGGTCATAAAAATAAGGGTGAAATGCATAAAACAATGTCTATCACTTGTAATTAGTGTAATTAGTGATCCCTAAATACTTAATTGATACCATTTTTGTCTATCAATTTATTAAAGATTTTAAAATAAAAACCAGTTCTATCAAAGACTCTTCACTTTGTGGTCATAATTAACATCATTATCAAATCTTTCCTTTTTTTCCATCCTTGGAACATCTTTTCTGTTCCTGAAGGCAGGTGCGGGTAAGACACTTACTCCAGATGACTGTGTGCAGGCACAAGTGTTGTGTGTCCCGTGTGGGTGGAACCTTAGATCCCACCAACAGATGGCAAGACCATCTTCCTCGGCCAAGGTTGGAGGCACATTTGTGACACAGTCACCTCCATTCAGGCTCTTTGTGGACAATGGCAACCAGGAAACCGGTCAACCTGCTGTGGCCACAGATGTGAGTGGGAGAAGCAGCCTTTCATGTGGTTAGCTCCAGAAGCAGTTGTTCTGGTTGATACTACCTATAGGGGCAATGCAATTTGGAGGCATCGTTCATGACAACAGTTTCACAATATATAAAGAGATTTTTTTTAAGATTTTATTTCTTCATTTGACAGAGAAAGAGATTACAAGTAGGCATAGAGGCAGTCAGAGAGGGAGGAGGAAGCAGGCTCCCTGCTGAGCAGAGAGCCTGATGCAGGGCTCCATTCCCGGACCCTGAGATCATGACCTGAGCTGAAGGCAGAGGCTTTAACCCACTGAGCCATCCAGACGCCCTATATAAAGAGATTTTAAAGAATCTCAGGGGTGCCTGCTGGCTCAGTCAGTTAAGCATCTGCTTTCAGCTCAGATCATGATCTCAAGGTCCTGGGATCCAAGCCCCACATCAGGCTCTCCACTCACAGGTGACTCTGCTTCTTCCTCTCCCTCTGTGATCTCTCTCACTTTCACTCTCTCTCAAATAAATAAATAAAATCTTTAAAAAAAAAGGAATCTCAGATTTAGATT